>NC_143390.1:19859879-20459879 GCF_980474605.1 Leiobunum rupestre | reverse complement strand
TTTTTGTTTTTTTTTGTTAAAAACACAGAAGAGAAAACAGTAGAAAGGACTGCCAACTTTTATCTTTCTGTATATATATTTTTTCTTTTTCTTTTGTTTTTGAGTATCTGTATCAGCAAGGGGGGACAGTTCGCTTCTTCAAAATCTCCAATTTTTTCTCGCTCTCGCCGAGCGCGGTTATGACGTCATTCCTAGACTAGCGAGTCGCGCGTCTTTCAAAACTCTATGGAAAGTTGAAACGCTAATGCATAGGTTATCATTTTTCTGTTTTAAAGAAAATTATTGAAATAATTTAATTCTTTTAATTTTTAATAAAACAAATTTATTTAAAAAATGTCCATTGTTAAAACATTAGCCATTTTAACAAAACTTTACCCGTTTCATGTTTATAAACTTAAAATTTTGACATGGAAACATCACAAATTTCAGATCAGACACTTTGACATTAAACACTTCAAGTAACTGAATTAAAATTTAACAATATCAAAGTGAAATTTAATTTTATATTTAAAAATATCACAGTTAGTACATAACTGCATTAGTTAATTTACATTTTAAAATAGCTATAATTATACCACTACAAGTACCTCAAATTAAATTTTACAATATCAAAGCTGAATTTAATTTATATATAAAATATTACAGCCAGTACATAACTGTATTAGTTACTTTATATTATCAGTTATCATTAAAACACTACAAGTAACTCTATTTAAATTTAACAATTTCAAAGTTTAGTTTAAATTTATATTCAAAATATCACAGTTATTACCCGACTATTTTTAGTTACTTATCAACTATTTAAAAATTCTTAAGTCTAACTGAACAATAACTGAGATCAGATGCCTTATAAATTTTACAATTTCAATTAATGAATGTTTAGGGTTAAATCATTCTATTAAGTTCTCACTAAATTATGTCAATATTTTGGACATCTTTTTATGTTTTTTTTTCTACCATTATCTTCAGATTCCTTAGATTTTGGCTTTGCTATAATACTTTTCAGGAACTTCATTCTCACTATAATTCTAATTTTAACGAAACTTTTGATAACTTCCAAAGGACAGAAGTTATTGGTTTTAAATATTTTTTGACTTATATTATTTACAATTTGTTTCTCATTGCTAATGGTCTTATTTGGTAAATATTCTCTAAAAATGGCTTCATACTTTTTAATTTCATTGAAAAAAACTTTGGAAGGAACTACTAGTCCACCATAAGATAACAGTTTTGCCCACGATGGGAGACAATATGTATGATCCATTTGCTCAGTATCATTTAAGTTTAATAAGGGATAAGTTTTAAAATGTTTTTTTTGCAACCCATCCAGCCAAATATTCCAACCCATTATCTTCTAATTGAGCGAATTCGTTTTCAACCCTCTCATTTTCATCTTCGATACTATTTATTTTCTTTCTATTTGGAACTTGTTCATTCGAACTTGGGTTTTTAAAATTAATAGTACTTAAATTATTATTCTTACTGGGAGAGATTTGAATCAATAGTTCAACTAAACTGTCAATCTGGGAAATGTTGTCAGAATCAAAATTATCATTAGTATCATTGAGGCTTTCTCGCTCGTATTCAATAGAGGCGTGTTTTAATGCGCTTGAAACTAAATATTCCTCTGAAGTTTGGGCTGTCGTATTTGAATTTTCACTTAACATACCAGGGTTTCGACCAAGAATAATAATTCTAATTAAGGAATTGAGAGGGGTTGGGTGGTCATCCAATCCTCCTCTTGCGCGAACTTGAGAGAAGAAATTCTCAAGACAGTCCTGGTTTACTTTTTGGGTCAAAATATATTTAACAATATATTTTTGCACGACTTCTACATATAAATCTTTTAAAGACTGAATTGAAAGTATTAATGCTTTTTGAAAGACCTGAAGGTAGGATTTTCCTTTACATGTCATATTACTTATTAAAGAAGCCATTTCATCTAAAACTGCGTTTTGTTCCTTTAGGTGGATTCCATATCCACACTTTGTAAATAATAAACTATCTCTCTGTCTAGAATTAAAAATATCAAACCAGTCATTAACTGTTTTAATAAAAAATGCAGTTTCTTCGTACTCAATTTTTTCCTCATTTGATATATTTAATTGACTAGATTTTGAAATATTTATAATGACTGTGGAAACGGTATTAGATAGTAGTTCTGCAGCTGCCCTTACATTCTGCCTTTGAGTACCATGACAATCTATATGGCTTTTAGATAGTTTATGGCAAGGTTTAATTTCTTTGTCATCTAATTTTAATAATGATTTAATTGGTTCAATTCCAATTTGAACATCATCTAATACAAAACCTGTATCTATAAACCAGTTTCGTATTAATTTTACAGTGTGAGGCGCATCCGCAAAACAAAAGATTTTTTCATTAATTACGGGATTATTGAACCAGTTTCGTTTGTTATTATTAACTCCCACTCCTAGCTCTCTCCACAGGCCCTGGTTTCCTCCCCCCATGTCAGACACTGAAGCTACAACATTAAATCCTATATCATGAACTTTAGATATTATATCAAACAAAATAGACTTAGTCATTTTAGTGTCAAATCCTATGAATATTGGCTGTTTCCAGTTACTAAACAAGCCTCTTAGCATTACGACCTGCATTTGGGAATGTTTACCCACTACTTGGTCTCCTTTGGAATCATACTCATATTGGGACTTAATTTTCATTTCATCGTAAGTAATAACAGATACTTTATCCATTTCTGATTTACTGCCCCCAACCACTTTCATAATTTGTAGAACATCTTTCAGAACTCCATCACTAACATTAATCTTAGATGAATAACCTTTGAAAGTTGACAAACCTGGAAGCGGTATTCGCATTTCTTTTCTTAAAAGTACATACGCTCTTTTACTACAATACCGAAGTGCGAAGGCTTTATTCAAATCATCTAGAGTCCAGGCTACCTTCTTTTTACCCATCAATAGTTTGACTTGGCTGTCAGAAAAAACTGTAGATAAAATTTTCTTACATTGAAGTAGATCATTGCGTTCTTTTAGTTGTTGTGACTTAAGACAATTGAGCTCTTTCGTTAAGTACCTAATGGAAATGTCTTTTATCAAAATGTTCTGCCTTAGCTCTAATCTGCTGCGTCTGCATTTTCGTAGGGTATGAGTTGCAATACTGAAGCGTTTCTCGTATAATTTACGACTTTTTTCTGATTTTTCTAGCTGGGTTTTGAGCCGTGAAATTTCTTCTTCTTTATCACAAGTGCAGAATGTTTTAGTTTTAGGTACAATGCAATTTGGCTCATTGGCTTCATTTTCTTTTAAAGTGGCAGGTACATGTAAGTTATTATTTTCTATTGCATTTTCTGCAATCTTTTTAAATTTCCTTTTCCTGGCACGTGACTGTCTATTGTTTGAAGAACTACTAGAGCAATTAAGTTTTGGATGAAAATTTGTTAACTTGGCTGATGGAGAAGCTGAAGCTTTTAAAATTTTAGCATGTCCTTTTCTTGGTATTCCGGTTAATTCGGTTCTTAAGTCTCTTTCAAAATCTTCAGGAAGGAAATGCTCCGAACATACGTGAGATGTTGAAGGATTAATACGATCACCTCTACGACAGCGTACAATCCACATTTTCCGACGTTCTTCAGCTTTGGGAAATGTATGATAGCTTATGTGTTCTGTTTCTGGGGATTTTTTGGTAGTTCTTAAGCAATTTTTGCATACCGCAACTGCCCACCTTGTCCCAGTCATATCAAGAGCTGTTTAAAATAATTTAAAAAGTTAATTTAACTCTTAAAATAAGTTAACAAAAAACTACAATCATTCCAATAACCTAGGCCTAAATTGTATAAGTATGCTGTTCATGCATTTTCCAAGTTATTTATATTTACAAGCTATCCTTAAATACAATTAATAATATAAGTAAAACAATTCCATATCTCTAATCACTAATTTTATTATATAAAATACTTACTTAACACAAAGCTTGAAAGTTTTATCAATTAAGAGCCCTTCCCGCAACGTCGGCTAAGCACCGCGCGCTTTGTCTTCAGTGAGTCTGAAGTCTAGGAATGACGTAGTACCGTTAGCCAATGAACAAGCCCGAAAATTAACATGCGAAACTTTGCCGAACCAGCCAACCTATATTAGTAAAAATTATCTAGGAACTTTGCTGTATCAGGGCAGGGGGTAGAAACGTACGTGAAATGCGTTGTCTCATGCGATTCCCTAGTGGGAGAGGTGGGGGTGGAAGTTTAGTCTGAAAAGTTTCAGCGGGTTCGTCTGCTTCGCTATATGGACCTCGTGTCCTCGTTCGGGCCTCGGGCTAAAAAGGAATCACGCTTATTGTCAAAATAAACTACCCAAATCTAAAAAGCCAAATGGTTAGTACTACAATTTTAATTATCATCGATGTAGTCATAAATTGTTTGTTTTAAATATAATCTCAGTTGTAAACTTTAAAAAATGCTTCAAAATTAATATATTTGCCCAATGAAGAGATTGAATCTCCTGATTTACCTTTTGTATAAATAAGTTTTAAATGCATAATTTCAAATGTTTTTCTATATTTTTATTCTTTTTAAACAGCTTTGCTTAGAAAACAAGTTGGCAAGCCAAAATATACCTCTCCTCGGAAGCATTGTCCCTAGTGGTATTAATTTCTCGAGATGACCCTCTAAGTTATATCTCCCCAATTCAGAGTTATTTACTAATAACATAATCCCGGTTCAATCCCGCCCGGTATAAAATTTTAATTAAAATAATTGAAACGAAACAACCGAGATTAATTTGTTCAGAATATTATAAATTAAGTAGTTACAACAGTGAGTTAGACGAACTAGAACAACGCACAATTGAATTTAACCCTATTTACAGAATAATTTTATCAGTTAAATGTAATACGAAGCAAACTTTAATAAAATAAATATCTACAGAGGGTATTTGTATTTTTATCGCTTACGATATAACAACACAAAAAACCTTCTTTAAACCACTTCACACGAAAAAATGATAATTAAAGCCAACAATACCGCCCAAAAGCTCAACACAATCAAAATTAAAATACAACTAGCGGTATTAATTTCTCGAGATGACCCTCAAAGTTATATCTCCCCAATTCAGAGTTATTTACTAATAACGTAATCCCGGTTCAATCCCGCCCGGTATAAAATTTTAATTAAAATAATTGAGACGAAACAACCGAGATTAATTTATTCAGAATATTATAAATTAAGTAGTTACAACAGTGAGTTAGACGTACTAAAACAATGCACAATTGACTTTAACCCTATTTACGGTACAAGTTTAGCAGTTACATATAATACGAAGCCAATTTTAATGAAAGAAATATCTACAGAGGGTATTTGTATTTTTGTCGCTTACGAAATACTTGCCGCATAGTTAACGCTCATTTTATTTCAACGTTCGTCCGATCAAGATACCGTAGATATCTGGTAGTGGACGACTCGTAGACTGTCGGAACCATCCTGTTGACGTTGTGACACATACCGCATGAAAAAGACCAAAACCGTCCAATTTCCAATATCATATAATGACTCGCACACCCAGGATATCAATGACTGCATTAGGAATCGTAGATATCCAAATATCCACACCACCAAAAAACTTATTAACAAGAAGCGAAAAACTTACCATTCACAAAGCACAGAAAGCCACTTGACTAAACGTATATCAATAAATGACCGTAGAGGGAATAGTTAGGGTTCTTTATAAATAAACACAAACGAACCCAATTGATGAACTGCATTAAACATCTTAATCAGCCGAGAAAACGTTTAAAATAAATTACGACCGAGTTGTTAATAAATGAATTATTAAGCTTGAAAACCAATACGCTAAACCTAATAGATAAGAATATACGACTGAAAAAACTAAATAAATTACAAAAAACTAACGGGTTCTACCCTTTATCTTATCTGCTGACTGCGCTAAAACAAGATTTGACCATTAAATTTTTTGAAAATGCGACGTATACACTTTGAAGGTTCCGTCAAAAATTATCCTTTCCCAAACGTAAAGGTTCTCAAAACATTAATACACAAAAAATAAGTAAAAAGGTTCCTCCAAAAAATGAACCATTTTGCGGAAGAAGTAAATAATTTTAAAAGAATAAAAGATAAAACAAATATACAACCGCAAAAATAAAACGTCAAATAATAGAAGAAAAAAATCTTTAACTCCATTCATTAAAAAAACCCTAAACAAAAGTACCAAATTGAAATAAAGCAACTTATTATATTAAACAAGATTAAGTCTTTATAATTTTTTCGTAAAAAAACCACATTAGGCCTTCACAATTTCATTCGTAAAAAAATTCAAGACTTTGTTAAATATTATGCTTACAATGAGTGTCTTATTTGCAAAATAGCTTGAAGTTATCGTTGGTTCTGTGGTAGAGCGCTCGACTGCCTAACTGAACGGCCCGGGTTCGAAACCTGGGTGACGCATTTGTTTTTAATCAAATGAGAAATCGCTAAATTAGAATTTCTTCGATGCAATAATTTAAATCTTCCACGAAATCTTGCTCTATTTCAATTAAACCAAAATTTCATACTCTATTAAATACGCTTTCGATAAAGCTGAAGGTCTAATTTTCTATGAAACGTAATAACCAACCCCGACTGCAAATTAATCCGTTAACGCTCACCGTCCCACGGTGGTTTTGCAAACACGGTTTTTCGACTTTGTTCCCTAATTACTAGCAACTGCGAACGCAGAGATCTCGAGAAACTGCGTACGCAGTGATTACACTTTGCACCGAAAATGCGAACGCGTTCGCAGGCCTGACAGACCCACATACCCACAGACAGACCCACCCACAGACCCACAGATAGACACGGTCGTTGTATAACCCCTCCTAGGGGCTAGAGGTCGGCGGAACGAATAAATTAACCGGCAAAATTTCGATTAACCATAAAACGTTTGGTTAACTGTTTTTATGAACATTTTATAGAAATAAACAATGATTTAACATACAAAAATAATCGATTTTTTCGTATATTTTTTGGATAATTTGCGGTTATGAATAAAAATAAATAATTGGATAATTTCTTATTCAAACGCCGATCTCTAATTAAGGCAAATCCAATAAAAAATGATGACAAATGAAGCATTCCATTAGGCTTAGTTGTCCATATTTACAATTGAAGGCACCAACGTTATTAATAAACTTCGCTACAATTTCAATTTAACCCAACTTATAATTAAAGATGATTTGTGATAGTTATTACAACTCTTGAATTGACAAGATTTTCCCATATTTAGTTTACACCTTGGTAAAATAAAATTCCAATTAGTAAAATAAAGAAAATTTATGCTTCAAATCAAACTTGGTCGAAACCTCGGGCCTCGTCCTCCAGTCCCGATTTTTACGAGATTTAAAACTGAACCGAACTGAATTTTTCAGACTTTTTACCCCCTCGCTATCACATTGCCCCCGCAACTAGGGAACCGCGTGGTTAGACGGGAGCCCGTAGGAAACTCGCCGCATTTCCAATCTAGGGTACGTAGTCTAGATTATCTTTGATCTGGGTGTATGGTGCGAAGGCCTAGTTGTCATGTGCACCAAAATAAAGTTTATTATTTTTGAAAAAAAAAAAAAAAACCCGTTACGAAATTTACGTGGTAGGTTTGAATCTTCTAGTCACGTCTCATTGTGCCACGAGCCATTTCTATGCATAAGCTATGGATCATACTTATTGTAAAATAAAAGTTAAGAAAATAACTAAAGCCCAACAAAAAAAGAAAGATAAAGGTACAAAAATTATAATGATAATTAAATATCAACTAAATATATTTTATCTTAACAAATATTTTCCCTTATTTTCTTAGGTGTATTGTTTAATGAAGAGTTTGTTTTGAAAAATATGAGTTCTATACTCCACAATGCTTCAAATTTAAGTAATGTATCTTACGTCGGCTTACGTCGGAAGGCCTAAAGTGATTGTTGTAAGTAAAACTTTTAAAATCAAACTTCTTGATATAAATTTGTGGCTACTAAAGAAATAGATAAAATATTACTATTCATATAATCTTAATAACCTGTAGAATTCTCTGGAAGAAATGAAGGCAAGAAAAATTACCTGTCTGAATACAGAGGCAATAAATTCTTTGGCATGTCTGGTTGATAAGTCAACTAACCTTTTGGACAAAGCTAGGTTTGTTTCAAACAGACTCGAGCTTTTCACTAACGCTGAATTTCTAAAAGAAGTTAAAAATTCTTTTACACATTTATCAGAATTCACGATATTAAAAGAAACCGGTTGCTAGATGAGATATTTGTAATGTATAAATCCAAAGAAGTTACGAATGAACCTCACCAAGAATGCAATATTGGAGCTAAACTAAACGAAGCCGGATCTAAAAATAAAAACGCAAATACAATTCATCAAATTGGTGGCTATGTTGTAAATGAAATTGTTGGCTTGTACGAATGCCCACAATTTTGGAGAAATGCCTTAATAAAAAAAAGTGAAGCGCAAGAAGTATATCACTTGTGGACTAAAAAGCAAGACAGGGGAGGATTACTATTTTTATCACCCATGGCATATCAATTTTTTGAGAAAGTGTGTGGTACTATTTCTCCTTTTATGAAACCAAACGAGCCTTTCAAAGATAATACTACCAGGAATAATGTAATTTTAAGTGCCTTAAATGCAAATCAAAATATTGTGAAAATTTGGAACACGTTGTGGGGTGATAATACAAATTCTAACAAAGCATTATCAAAATGTTACCAAATTCTGATAAATTTCCATTTAAAGGGCTTGACAAAAAATGTAAAAAATCTTTTCCAAATTAGTAAGAGAAACTCTAACAAGCAACGGTATTCGTAAAGAATTAAAAGTGATCACAAATAAAAAAAATTAATAAAGAATTTTATTGCCTTTAACGGCTAAAATCATCAGTTTTTTGTGATTTTTCTAACAATACAATACTTAAATCAATCAAGAAGCACTACAAATTAGAAATGCCCATAACCTTCTAAATGAACAAAACGTGATTTTTAAATCCAACGTTTCGGAGGAACTATCACTCCTTCAAACGTGTAAATATCCCCGAAGAAGCATGAATAGTTCCCCTGACACATTGGATTTGAAAATAAATTTGTGATATTAAACCGTTGCGCATTTCTATTTCAATTTAAATATACTTAACTTAACCATTAAACAATTTTCAAAATAAAATAATAATTAAAGCTGTGCATTTCGAGCATCTTTCCTTCTCTGTGCCCTCTTAATTTTGGTCTTGGAACAATTGCCATTAGTAACTTTTATCATTAACGATTTCATTAATTTCAATCTTTTGGCTCCTTGCCCGTACTGGTCACTGTTGGATTTTCCCCAGCTCCACACGCTGAGCGTTGTTTGCTGAAATAGTTTTCGACTATGTCTTGGTTTAACCTTGCGGTTAGCACAAATGGCGCTCCTTTTGCCAATAAGAACTTAACTATTTCAATTGTAGAACGCACTGAAACCAGTAAATATATTAACATCACAATTCCTTTTTTAAAGTAAAACTGAAATTTACCAGTTATTCTTATTCCTTCCAGTGTTTCTCTACTTAATAGCATTTTGGATTTGTCAAAACCCTCTTCAGCTACTATTTCATCCACTTCCGCCTCCCATTATTGAAATATCCAAGGAAAACCTCTTAGTTATCTAACGATATAAAAAAAAAATGTGTGATTCATTTAAAGATTTGAATGTAAATTGCATGAATTACATTAAAACGCCAATCATCCAGACTCGTGAATGGAGCTAATTCCGGCTTTCTCTTTAATTTCGTTTTGGAGGTATTTGAAACGTTCAAAATATCAAAAAATGAATCAAACAAGCGAATTAATTTTATGGTTTCTGATGCTTCATCACCAATAAGTTCTTCCATTGCATTAGCTACAGTGCTGCTTAACACCTGCGTTGCCAATTTTACTTTCATTGCGCTGTAACAGTTTGGATAAACATGATTATACGTTAGTTTAGGTGCTAGTCGCAAAATTGAAGTGGAATCAATGCGATAGGTGTCAACTATGTGTGACCAGAGAATAAATTTCCCATTTTTTTCAACAGCCGCACTGGTTTACTTGTTCCGTCTTTTTGTTTTTTCATTTTTCCCCTATTGTAAACTCCATTCTTGGCAGTTTTTACAGCGTGGCATATGTCCGATACAAAATATAGTGGCTCCCCATTTCTATATGGATTTACACTTTTATATCCCACTTCGTGATTAATTAAATTTTTTTCACTTTCTGTACACGATTTTATTAGTTTTTGGTTTGATGAAGCCTTGTCACACACAACGCAGAGTATTCAAAAACCAGCTCCTTCCAAATTTTCGATAGCGTCCCAAACTATAGAATATAAATCTTCAGCTTTAAGGTTTCCGCAAGGAAAAAATGCGTAGGCATATTTGAAGTTAGTTGCAATACCTCTAACCATTAATTGAAGAATGTGAGTAGCTAAACTCGGAGTAGAATCAATGTCTTCGGAGGTATCCATTATTTTTTTCGGTTTCAGCAACATATTTCGAAAGGTGTTTAAATTTGTGGCACCAATTAATTCTCCAGTTCGACTGTGAAATACCAAGTCCTGCTTAACCTGAATTTCATCTATTACTAATGAGAAATATTTTTGGTAATCCTCAACCTCATCCAGAGCTATTTTTTCCCTCATTTCTTCAAGAGCTGAATCACGAAATCCACTTTTGGTGTTGAGGTTGATTGAGTAGTTGAACAAAGTTATTTTAGAAGGTAAAATGAAGGCTTGACGCATTGCTTCATATGTAGAAGAAGACCTAGCTTTTATCGACAGACACCACTGAATGATAGCTGGGTGCCACTTTCTTGGACGTGACTTTTTTGATATTAGAAGCTTTAATTGTTCTCTTAATAATAAACGATGAACAACTGATTTGCTTTCAAATGGGTTTCGCGCTATTATATTTTCAAACTCTTGTGCCTGTACTTCGTTCAGTTACGTATTGCTGTTTTAAAGCTTTTTTCTTAATTTTAGTTTCCAGTAATTTAACTCGTTTCTTTAGTGCATTGTTTTTCTTGTTGAGCAAGGCCACCTTTCTTCGTACTTGACTCTCAGACATATAACGAATATTGGTGTTAATGATTGTTTCTGTTATTGATTGTTTTTCTCTATTGCTCGTCGACTGTGTAATATTTTTCTGGTAAGACGACAATATTGGCAAATGGGTACCCTTTTGCTTAAAAACACTTGCTGGCATTTAGTAGATCTAAGTGACAAACTGACATTACAAGTTTTTACCAATTTTAAATATTTATATTGATAAAACTGAAATAGTTGGCCTTGAATGCCTAGACAGCTTGTCCAATTACCAATTTCAGATAGTAACTCCAGTACATTGGCAAGAGAAGTTAAACGCTGCTTAATTTTTTTTCCACTTGATTTAAAGATGGGGTGATTATCTGAAACTGCTTCATTGCAAAACGTTAAAGATGGGATAAAATTTTCGTCAATTTCCATTTTTAAATTATTCTTATCTTGGAAAAAAATTACTCTAGTAATATTGAGAGAATTTCCCGTATTTTCTTGTTTTAAGTTAACAAACCAATTAATTGTTTCTAAGTTCTGTGACTGATAAACCCAAAAATTATGGGTTAGTTGTCTTAGAGACTCGATATGATTTTCTTCAATTAAAACTTCCCTATTTTCCTGACACTCTTGCACATTACTTTCTGAATATTTTTCAATCAAAACATCACTGGTTTGAAGATTAGAATTGTCACTCAGGTCAACCAAAACTTCATTTTCGCCAATAATATCAACCGCATTATTAATGGTCAGAGCACCAACTTCGCAATTTAAAATCTGTTCAGGTTCGCGATTTAAATTGTTGCAATTTGATTCAGATGGAGAAATAAACTCGGGCACTAAAATTTTAGAGTCACGGTTCAAATTCCCTTTAGGATCCAGGCAATAATTGTGGTCCAAAACCAATGGTGCCTAAGGAAAATTATGGTTAGAAATATAAATTCCGATTAGGCAGATTAAGCCCGTGCTAGAAAACAAGAGGATCTTGTAGCATAAAGAGACAACATACAATACAACTGCACTTACACTCATAAATTTCTAGCGCAGACTGTAACCTGTCTATTTAATACGCATAGGCATTCCAACATACCTGTGAATATTCTTTAACAGGATAATGGACAAGCAACTGTAGGACCCAATCCGCCAACAAAATGTTTCGAACATATGTAATGATGCGCTTTAACATCTTGTATTTTTATATCATCACGATTTATTGAATCGACCCATAATTTACAAAGTTCAATGTTTGTAGAAGGTTTGGGCACTGGGAAAAACTTTATAGCCTTAGCACTAAATCCCTTTGAGGATTCGTGATTTGTGCATGACCGATATAAACAATACCTTCCCATTTCAGATTTTGGTTGTTAAGAAACCGCTTGTTAAGGCGCTAAAACAATTTACATCATTCTAGAAATTAATGATTAATACTTTGTTCACTTTTCACGTTTTCCTATATTTATAAATAAGCCTTGTCCCAATTTTATTCTGGCTTTCCCGCGTTTTTTGTTTTCAGAATCACAATAAAGACCGTTCGCTAGATGGCTACACGAAGTTCAGTTTTTGGGTGTCCCGTGTTAAAAGTCTACCATAACATCCCCCTTTTTTTAAAGACCCCCCTGAAAGAGGCATCCCAGTTCCTAGCCAGCTGAGACCTATGAATTCCCCTCCCTACTATTCCTTCATGATCCAAGGTAGACGCTTCAAAGACGTATATTATTATAAATATTATATATTTATTATATATTTATACTGATATTGTTATTTTTTATTTAGTTTTAGTTCCATTGTATCATTATCACATTTTTTAGTTTTTCCTAATGAATAAAATTTCGATGGTGCCCCTAATTTATATATTTCTTGATGCCCTAAGCAATTGCTTTTTTTGCCTAATGGTTAATCCAGGGCTGGTCTCAATGTAGAATCAAGGATTTTAAGTATTATGTAAGCATAAAAAACTGAGACCAGAACTGTGGGTCCTAAACAAAACCTATTTACTCACACTAAAATTATATATTTAAATAAACTAATTTTAGTCTCATTTGGGAAGACACATTTTTGCAGACTTGAAAAAAGCTTTTACCCAATTTTGATATTATTACCCAATTTTAGTTGATTCCAAACAATTTTATTTGACTTTCCCAAATTAACTTAAAATTATCTCAATATTACTCTATTCATGTAATTGAATGAAATTCGACCGAAATTTATCCAAGTTTCGGAAAAATTACACAAAATTTATAAATTTTACCCAAAATAGGTCAAATTTATTATTTTGGATTAGTTGTGAAAATTTTTTTTTTTAAATTGTTGAGTTAAAAATGGTCATCAAAATTTAATTTTTCCAGTCGGCCTCAATGTTTCAACTTTACAAACCTTTTTGAGAGCCCCCCCTCACCCATATAAGCGCCTCCAGTTTTGAAATCCTGGTGACGCCACTGAATCTCGGTATTTAAGATACACCCACGACACGTTTTACACAGTAAATATAGATGGTAGAGAGTAACTCAAAAAAAAATTTTCGACATATATAAATTAGTTGTTTAATAACATTTTTTTGAAAATCGCGATTTGAACTTAAATGTTGTTAGTTGAGGTAAGCTAAGGATGATGCTTTCATTTTCTTGAAAAACTACTAAACATGGTAGTGTTTGGGGCGAAAGTACGGTATGTAGGAAATTAAAAAAAAAAGAATACCTTTAGTAAGCTGAGATTGTAAGCTACAAATGACGTAAATTAAAAAGTTGTTTATTCATTACTAAAATCAAGATTAAAGTTTAAGAAATATGACTGTAAACCAAATCGGTTATACTTATTTACTTTTGACAAAATTTGTGTGTTCTAGTTGCTTAGAACAAAGGTTTTACCATCCGACAATGTATAAGATTGTACAATGGATGTGACATTTTGTAAATGTACCGATCATACATCTTCCTATCTGGGCCAAAACAGCTTTAAATCTTTTCTACGGAAGAAGCTAACCAAGACCTCTTTTTCTTCGTTGCAACGTTGGACAATGTTTACAATTTACCATTCTGCATCGTAGGTACACGCAATACATGCACCATAAAGTGACGAGATACACAATCCTCCCAAATTACATCTTCTGTAAAATTCTTGTGAAATAATACGACTTTTGTGAATTCGTCTTCTGATACTCTATGGCGATTTCATTTTCATTTTGAGGAATAAAAGCATGGTGTGAGCGAGTAGCAGGAATTGTTTTGATCCCAATGTACCTATGGTCGAGATAATATTCCTTGACATGGTTCTCGACGTCATTCGTAGAGAGCTGTCCAAAATTGATGTTTTTCACATTTTTTATACACCACATGAACATCTCTTCAAGTTTTTGTATTTGGGAGGCTTTCGTTGGCTGTAAGCTCGCTTTGGCCACTAGGTTTCCCGGTATCCCCAATTCCGTCAAATGGGCTTTTGCCATGTGAGGTGGCGAAAAAGTTCCATTCAGCTTTTAATTTTAAATCCTTTTCGTGACAACATAAATTAGTCAAATTCTTCAAGTTTTTTCATTGTTTTCCGGCTCCATCACTGAAGTAAATAAGTTTGTCAAATGTGTTCGGTAGCAATTAACGAAGTACCCTACGTTTAGTATGGTTCAACAATATATGAACATGGTTTTCTCCCATCTCGCATTTATCCGAGCAGTCCGTAGCGCCGATTGGGAGCTTCGTCTCGCGTCTTTAGAAGATTTCACGAAGTATTTCTTTGCCCTAGACTTAAGAAATTACTCGGCATTGTGCGCTTGGCATTTGGCTGAAATGAGGGCGCTTAGAGATGAAGACCCTGCGACGTGGGCTCTATTAAAGGCGGGAGATTGGTCACCAAACAAAAATTTCACACCGTTCTGTAGTCTAGGTGGGGACGAAGGCCTTGAACAAGAAAATAGAAAG
Source organism: Leiobunum rupestre (assembly GCF_980474605.1). Lineage (NCBI taxonomy): Eukaryota > Metazoa > Arthropoda > Arachnida > Opiliones > Sclerosomatidae > Leiobunum > Leiobunum rupestre. The sequence continues at coordinate 20,444,918 of NC_143390.1, read as the reverse complement.
TTTTAAGTTCTTGGCGGATTGGTTGGAATAACCCTTCGACCGGAGACTCTAACAAAAATTTTTCTCACTTCACCTCAATTGACGAAATTAGCAGAAAAAATGAAATCCAATTTTTTTATGTCGATCACGGCCAGACATGAATTTACAAGCCGTAATAAGGAAGTACGAACTAACTGTCGTACCAAGAGCTTTATTCAGCGCTGATGGATCACTGAATCACAGTGACGACAAAGCGAAGCTTCTTTATCTACTTGTTGCACTACCGAAGCCTTCCGAAAATAGAAAAGATTCTATCCAACCAGAAGCGAGATGTATTTTTGATGTAGCTATAATTGCTGAGATGGCTGAGGTGCAGTCTATGAGTGTAAGTAACCTGAATACTTGCTCGGAACTAGCGAAATACTTCAGTGATAGGGTATTTTCCAAATATGGTCGGTTCTCAGAGGTTCACGTAGTATTCGATACTTATATCGAAAAGTCCCTTAAAAACGCCTTAGAAGACAGAAAGGAAATTCGTCAATAAGGTACAACATCGAAGGAAATACCAAGATTCGTTCGGTACCCTTAAAAAAGTTACTCTCACACATTAAAACAAAAGATGAGCTAACCGTCTTCTTGAGTCATTTTCTTATTGAGGAAGCTAATCGAAGAAAAAAAAATATCGTGATGTCATTCAGAAAAGAAGCTTTGGCAACCCATTTTGATTGCTCCGAATTAGCGAGCTCTCACGAAGAGGCGGACACCAAAATTATTCTCCACGCTACGCACGCTACCCAAAGAGGAGCAACCAAATTATCAATATTTTCACAAGACACGGATGTCGTAATTTTGGCAATCCGAAGATACTCTCAAATTCCGGCGCACTCTACATTCGTAAGAACGGGATCGAAAACTATACATACAGACATTAAAACCATTTTTGACACTCTCGGACTTCTGAAGGCCTCCGCTTTGCCTGGCTTACACGCTATATCTGGTAGCGACGTTACTGGTTGGTTTTCGGGAAAAGGGAAAACCACCTTTTGGAATAACTTTGTCGTCGCCGAAATGGACGTTCTGGAAGCACTGGCTTCTCTTGGCTGCTCAGCAAACATTTCCGAGGATATGGTTAAAGGGATAGAGAAATTCGTAGTCTCCGTATACTCCAAAGCCAATCAAAAATATCAAGTCTTGGTGAGCTCCGCTGGTGATTTTTCTCCAAGAAGAGTTCGCGAGGGGAGTCGCTTCCCCCAACCATGGGAGCACTAATGCCAGCTATTCGAAGGGCCCACTACCAGTGCATGGAGTATTATAAAGACAACCTCCGCGATCCAGATTTACCGCCAGCCACAGATTACGGATGGAACTTAGAAAAAGGTGTTTTTGAACAAGTACTTTGCGATTTGTCCCGCGCTCCAGAGGAAGTACTGCAGTTCAGAAAATGCAATTGTACCCGAGGACGTTGTAGACTTCCTTGCAAGTGTGCATCGCAAACACCGCGTCTACGTTGCACAGAAATGTGTTTGTGCGGAGCTGACGAAGAAAAATGTGATAACGCTTATGTTGAAAATGAGAATGTTGCGAGTGATATAAATGATATAAGTGACGATGATATATAAGTTTCCTTTTTATTTAACAAGAACAAATGTAAAAATAGCTATTAAGGATGCCACTCGTTAAATAATACAATTTTTGATATAATAAAAGTCTTACCGCTCAAACAAATTATTTTCAGTTATTTAATAATATATTAATGTTCTACAGGCTATAAGCTGTCATTTGATACCTAATATATGAAAAATATAGAAGATTTCCGCTAAGAGTGGGCGGGGTTGGCCTAAGTGGCTCCCCGCCGCGGAAATAATCAACTTAGGCCGTTGAATTTTTTATTCAAGTATATTTACGGCCTATTGTCAAATATAAGCATTTAAAATATTCATTTCACTTTAAATGAAATAATTTAAAAATTAAACCACAATTAAGTGGTATGGGTGGGCTAGCGCCCCTCGGACACGTTTGATGAACTTCCACCATCGAAATTCGGATTCAGCTCATTTTTCTGAAGAGAATGACAACTTCCGCTACATTCTTCACGAACGTGCAAACGAGAAGGTTTTTTACGACATAACATCACGGACTATCAGGTTGGGGGAGAGTAAGTCAAACTAGTGTCTATTACTGGAATAGCGTCGTTATCCAACCTCCTAAAAGGTCTATAACCCTGGATTAAATAAAACTAACAACAAATAAAATAATCGTTGAATCGCGCAAAAGATTGACTAATTTAAGCACTCGCTTCGTCCGTAGAGCGAATATTTTCCAAATTTCGGATCTATACGCGTTTTAGATATGATTAATGAACCCACATTTTCCGGGTGTTATGGGATTGGCTAAATTTGAATTTATTAAAAAATACAAAACAATTTACCAAAATTTCGGTTTACGAATTTGCTAATGCTTTTCGAAATTTGTCGGTCTTCTAAATAGTGTTGCGGCAAAGGATCTTGGCATAGCGGTAGTGTCATTACAAATTCCGTCTGCCAAGAATTGAGTTATTAGAGGAAAAAGCTGAAGGAAAACAATTTTATTGTTTAAGAATATTGCAAAGAAAAACAAACAATTTATGAAAATGATTAAGAATACCAAATACATCTTGGAACAAATAATCAAGTTTCGTTCTAAATTGGGAGATTTGGTTCGAAATTAGGTGTCGTTCTTTATTGGGAGATTGTTTCTAAATTAGGAGATTTCCTTCCAAATTAGGAGATGTCGTTTTATATTAAGAGGTCTATTTCTTAGTAACCACATTCAAAATCTCGTCTTCTAGAACAGGAATTGAGTGCTACAAGGACTGCTTTGAGAAAAAACACTTCCTTTGGATCAAAATTAAACTGACTATTTTGGTACGAAAAAAGCACGCAAACTCGTTGAATTTATGAACGATGTCTGAAAAAAACACACGTCTTAATTAGTTGGGAACAAATAAGAAGATGAGATTAATTTGACAGAAAAACCTCGTGTTTAGTAAGTTTGGTTCTATAACTCAGAAGATTTGTTCTTCAGAACCGCATTCGACTTTGACAAGAGTGTTCGCGTTCATTGGTCGACACCCCAACTCTTCAGACGGAACACACACAAACTCCATGTAGTCAAGAAGGGGCTCTTTTTTGATGGCGCTGACATCGACTGAGAGATTTTCAGTGCCAAGGACCACTTCCCTCTTAACGGGTAGGGTCGAGGTTCGGTTCAGGTCAGTGTGGGGAACTTCGGGTTGTACGACGTGGGTTGAGTCGGTTTCGGTGCAAGAGTGAATTTGTTCCTCTGTCACGCGTCGAAGCTGCACCGAGCAAGCACGAACTCCCAATTGATGACAAAGGCTCTCAAAAAGGCATGGTCGTGACGGTGTTCGGTGTCCTGGATCTGGTTCGTGACCCGTCGAAGCACCACTTTGATTTGCGGGATGACCATTAAATCGAAGGTGAGCTTGGAGGTTTTTTTTCGTGGCGAAGTTCTGAGCACAAATTGGGCACTTGTGTGGCCTTGCCCTCTGAGGTTGACGCGCTTTTTCGTTAATTAAATTTCTTTGGTATCTTGCTCCGTATCGGCGCTTTAGGATACCAGATGGTTTCTCTCTCGTGTGAGTTAGTTGATGCCTAATCAAATTCTTCTTCAATACAGACGCGTAATTACACTGGTAACATGGAAATGGTTTTTCATCCGCGTGGGTTCTTTTGTGGATAATCAAATCGGGTTTTCGTACAGACGCGTAACTACACTGGTCACATTTAAATGGTTTTTCACCCGTGTGGGTTCTTTTGTGGATAATCAACACGGATTTTTGTGCTGACGCGTAACTACACTGGTCACATTGAAATGGTTTTTCACCCGTGTGGGTTCTTTTATGGATAAACAAAGTGCATTTTCGTGCAGACGCGTAATTACAGTGGTCACATTGGAAAGTTTTCTCGCCCGTGTGAGTTCTTTTGTGGACAATCAAACGGTTCCTGAATGCAAATGCGAAATTACATTGGTCACATTGAAATGGTTTCTCGCCCGTGTGAGTTCTTTGGTTGGGAAATCAAATTGATCTTTTGTGAAAATACTTTATTACATTGATCACATCGAAATGGTTTTTCACCTGTGTGAGTTCTTTTGTGGGTAATCAAATTGTTTTTTTCGTGCAGACGCGTAATTACACTGGTCACATTCAAATGGTTTTTCGCCCGTGTGAGTTCTTTTGAGGGTAATCAAATTGTTTTTGTGTACAGACGCGTAACTACACTGGTCACGTTGAAATGGTTTTTCACCCGTGTGAATTTTTTTGTGGATAAACATAGTGGTTTTTCGTGCAGACGAGTAATTACACCGGTCACATTGTAATAGTTTTTCGCCCTGATGAGATCTTTGGTGGGAAATCAAATTGATCTTTTGTGAAAATACTTTTATTACATTGATAACGTTGAAATGGATTCTCACCTGTGTGAGTTCTTTTGTGGGTAATCAAATCGGGTTTTCGTGCAGAAGAATAAATACACTGGTCACATTGGAAAGGTTTTTCACCCGAGTGAGTTCTTTTGTGGGTAATAAAACAGTTCCGGAATGCAGATGGAAAATTACATTGGGCACTTTGAAAGGTTTCTCGCCGGTATGTTTTTTTTTGTGAACAATAAAACGTCCCTCATGGTTCGTGGCATAGACGCACTCAGTGCACTTGAGTTTCTTCCCTTCTCGGCTGCTCATTTTTCTAGTTTTACACAAAGTCTCTTTTGGTTTAGGAATCTGTCTCGCTGCTATGACTGGTAGAATTTGTACAGTGGCTTATAAGACCTAAACCAAATAAAATTTCAAAATTACCAATAACGAAATGGATTCGGCGGTCACCCCTTCTGAAAGTGGGGAATGGAATTAAATATTGTGTACTATATCGTGGTAGCTTTTTATCATAGTTGGCCGCTACTAACATATTTCGTTTTCGTTAGGCTACAACACGCTTGATTAGTCAAGTCGGCTATATTTTCTAGTACAAACCAAACACTCCAAGGAGTAAAATATTTAAATGTTTAGCCTACTAGGAGAAACATAAGAAACTGGAATCGCGGTTCTAATGTTAACAGAAAGGTACTTTCTAAAATTTCTTAAATTATCGCACAAATATCGGAAATATAGTAAAATTATAGTACAATTATCCCAAAAAGCGTACTATACAGTACGAGATTGAAATTATAGTACGGAAAATTTCGAAATGGACTATAATTATAGTACGGTTGGCAACGCTGATCCTTGTAATAAAGCCAAATGAGGCTGCTTCGTATTGTGGTGGAGCGATGGCGCTAAAAAGCTGTTTTACCAAGATAAAAACTTATTTTCCACTTTTTAATTCTCCCCTTCTTTTTCAACGGGTGAGGCGCAAGAAACGCCATTCATTTCGTATCCTCTTTTGTATTATCCTGGTTTGAATATTGTTTAAAATTATTAATAAGATGTTTTATGATTTAATTAAGTCCATAGGTCAATGTTGATTAGTCGTGTGACCTCATTCAGCGTAAAATTTATCTTTCGCGGCTATCGGAATTCTGGTGAAAAAAAATATCAACATGTTCATTATAAAAGCAGCGTGGCTAAATCACTGCGGAAACATTTTAAAATTTAGGTAATTATTATATTTACGTTAAAGGAAAATTCAAAATACCCCCGATTTTAAACTTTTATTGTTTGATATTTTTACAAAAACCTCATAAACAGGTAAAAAAGGCTTTTAAAATCTTATTTCAATGATTTCCTAACCAAGGCCTAGTTTGAAGATCCTTCCTATTATTCACCCAATTCTTCGCACAGTGATAATTCAACCATAAATTACATAAAGCGAGAGCTAATTTTTTTAATAGGTTAGCTAAATACCAACTCACCAATGTCCGTTCGTTTTTTTTTTGATACTATAGACGATACGGAACATTGGCCAAACTAAACGTAATTTAAACAAGTTGGCAAGCCAAAATATACCTCTCCTCGGAAGAATTGTCCCTAGTGGTATTAATTTCTCGAGATAACCCTTAAAGATATATCTCCGCAATTTAGAGTTATTTGTTAAAAATATTAACCCATTTCTATCCCGCCCGGTATAAAATTTTAATTATAATTAAAATAATTGAGACGAAACGACCAATTTTAATTTATTCAGAATATCATAAGTTAAGTAGTTACAACAGTAAGTTAGACGTACTATAACAATGCACAATTGAATTAAACCCTTTTACAGAACAAGTTTATCAGTTAAATATAATACGAAGCAAATTTTAATGAAATATCTACAGAGGCTTTTTGGAATTACTCGCTTACGAAATACTTTCCGCATCTTTAACGCTCATTTTATTTCAACACTCGCCCTTGATGAAGATACCGTAGATATCTGGTAGTGGACGACTCGTTCACTTCCTGTTGACGTTGTGACGCATACCACATGAAAAAGACCAATGCCGTCCAATTTCCAATATCATAAAATGACTCGCACACCCAAGAAATCATTGACTGCGTTAGAAATCGTAGATATCCAAATATCCACACCAAATGTATTTACAAGAAGCAAAAACCTTACCATCAACAAAGCACAGAGAGCCACTTGACTAACCGCCAGCTTTTAAAGCAATTAACGTTAAATTATCTCCTTTGAATTAACAGAACTATATATAGGTCGTTAAGAAAGTGGACCACCCACAGGGTCTACCCTTTAACCCTCTAATCTCGGCTGACTGCGCTAAAACAAGATTTAACCTTTAAAAAATACCAGATTAGGCCTTCATAAATTCATTAATAAAAAAAGACTTTATTACCTATTATGCTTACGATGCCTGTCTTAATTTCAGTGAATCTAAGCAGCTATCGGTGGTTCTGTGGTAGAGCGCTCGACTGCCAAGCCGAATGGTCTGGGTTCGAAACCTGGGTGGCGCATTTGTTTTTAATCAATAGAGAAACGCTAAATTAGAATTTCTTCGATGCAATAATTTCAATTTCAATTCTATTTCAATTAAACCCAAATTTACGCTTCCGATAAAGCTGAAGGTCTAATTTTCAGTAAAGCGTAACAAGTGTCGGTGGTTCTGTGGTAGAACGTCCGCCTGTCAAGCAGGAGGTCTCGGGTTCAAATCCCGCCCGATGCGATCGCAAATTGATACTAAGACGAATACCGTGTACAACTGGTGGAAACCCTGCCATTGGACGTTGAGAGGTAGCATTACACTCAGCACTCGGTCCGTCCTAAAGTCATTAAGGAGAAGGTGGAGAGAAAACGCCCATATAAACACAACAGACTCAACATGCACATCCATTAGAACACAAACACAACAAATTCAACACTCACAACCTACGCATAAACATTACAAAAACCGTAATACACCAAACCGTCACGACGGTGAGCGAAAAAACACCATCCAAACCAAACCGCAAATGCATCCGTTAACGCTCACCGTCACACGGTGGTTTTGCCAACCCTTTGAGAAACTGCGTACGCAGTGATTACACTTTGCACCGAAAATGCGAACGCGTTCGCAGTCCTGACAGACAGACACACCCACAGACCGACCCACAGACAGACACGGTCGTTGTATAACCCCTCCTAGGGGACTTTGTCCCCTCGGAGAGGTAAAAACGTCTCTGAACATAAAGGTTATATTAAAGGGCCGAATGGTACAAATCAGGAGTAAAGAAACAAAACACACAATTGATTTTGACAATTCTAAAATAATAGCCCAACCAAATAAAATGGGCCAACGAAACTCACGGGAAGGTATAGAAATATCAAAACGTTATAATCTAATGAATCTAGATGAAGGTCCCTAGTTACACATTGCCTGGAAAATATTCTTTAAAGAACGATAAATTTAAAATACAAAACGATAAAAAATCTATTGCACCCCCCCCCCCCTAATTTAAAACAAAAGGTATTTGAATAAAACTAAAAAATGATGTAACGCGACACATCCCGATTCAGTCTTGACAATGCTGAAACTAGTCGACAAAAATTTTATTATATGCATACCAGGGCCCCAGAGGTCCTATAATTCCTATCAAATCGTTTATTTTCAAAAATGTCCTATAACATCCTATATTTTTAGCAAAATCCCCTAAAAGTCCTATAAAATCCTATAATTTTTATATTTTGCCCATATCAAATCCAGCCGCACAGTTAAATTGCTAGATTTAGCTATAGGATAAATTCCTATACCAAGTCATTATAGTCTATACTTTGGTTATTTTTAACATGCTTAGCTACTAGTATATTTTTGTGATAAAGTGGTTACATGGTTTCGATTTTTTAAGTGAAAATCAAAGATTTATTCAACTATAAATATAGATTTTGTTTTTAAATGCATAAAGTTAGTAAATTAAATAGCATTATATAGTCCTATAAAATCCTATAATTTTGTAAAAATAGTCCTATAAAGTCACACATTGCTTGGAAAATATTCTTTGAAAAATAATAAATTTAAAATACAAAACGATAAAAAAATTTATTTAAAAAAAAAGTATTTGACTAAAACTAAAAAATGATGTAACGCGACACATCCCGGTTCAATCTTGGCAACGGCACTAACAATGCCGCAACTACACGTAGTCGACAAAAATTTTATTATATGAATACCTTAATAATACGTGTTTTTATTTAGTAGTTTTATAGTAAATAAATATGTAATAAAAGTAAACCAGTTTTATTTATTGAAATGGTTTAACTTGCGTAAGTTAAATGTTACAAAAACTTTTTACATGGTCAAGGTAGCAGCTCCTTTAAAAAACCAATTACATTACTGCAGCCAAATATCCAGGGATATTAAGTTTCCTTAGACCTGAAGGAGGAAGAGCCAAGTCCTTCTGTACGATTCGTGTGGACCCCGGTTTCAGGATTTCTGAAGTAAAGGGAATGGTTCACTGAAAAGTGCCTGAAATCGGGGTCGTATTCAAGAGCAGCGTAACGTTTCCAATCAAGTAGTGAACGTGCTGGGTACAAGCGCCGCTACCCCAACACCATTCTTGCTAATCACGGTGGGCCGTCTAGCATCGCGACCTAGAGGCCATTTTACCAAGGAAAACTAGAATATATTTTATCCCTACCAATAAAAATCGCTAAATTTCGTGTATCCTACTATATCACAAACGGATAATGGGATTAGAAAACGTTAATTTAAAAAAAAATAAAATTTCCGCGTATTTTTAATTCCGCAAAGCAATTTTGACACATAAATATTCCGTATCGTCAAAAGTACATAAAAAAGTAAGTGCGTTGGTGTGTTGGTACTAACCCAAAATGTTAACAGCTAGGCACTCATTAAACCATTCTAAAATACATTTAAAGTTATCAAATGGTACGACTGGTGCCTTTCTCAATTTGAAATTGAACGATAAAGCTTATTATTATTTATCGTATGTTTTTCTTTATTTAAGCTATTTGGTTTCCGTTATTTTCCCTCAAATTTTTGGCTTGCCAACTTGTTTAAATTACGTTTAGTTTGGCCAATGTTCCGTATCGTCTATAGTATCAAAAAAAAAACGAACGGACATTGGTGAGTTGGTATTTAGCTAACCTATTAAAAAAATTAGCTCTCGCTTTATGTAATTTATGGTTGAATTATCACTGTGCGAAGAATTGGGTGAATAATAGGAAGGATCTTCAAACTAGGCCTTGGTTAGGAAATCATTGAAATAAGATTTTAAAAGCCTTTTTTACCTGTTTATGAGGTTTTTGTAAAAATATCAAACAATAAAAGTTTAAAATCGGGGGTATTTTGAATTTTCCTTTAACGTAAATATAATAATTACCTAAATTTTAAAATGTTTCCGCAGTGATTTAGCCACGCTGCTTTTATAATGAACATGTTGATATTTTTTTTCACCAGAATTCCGATAGCCGCGAAAGATAAATTTTACGCTGAATGAGGTCACACGACTAATCAACATTGACCTATGGACTTAATTAAATCATAAAACATCTTATTAATAATTTTAAACAATATTCAAACCAGGATAATACAAAAGAGGATACGAAATGAATGGCGTTTCTTGCGCCTCACCCGTTGAAAAAGAAGGGGAGAATTAAAAAGTGGAAAATAAGTTTTTATCTTGGTAAAACAGCTTTTTAGCGCCATCGCTCCACCACAATACGAAGCAGCCTCATTTGGCTTTATTACAAGGATCAGCGTTGCCAACCGTACTATAATTATAGTCCATTTCGAAATTTTCCGTACTATAATTTCAATCTCGTACTGTATAGTACGCTTTTTGGGATAATTGTACTATAATTTTACTATATTTCCGATATTTGTGCGATAATTTAAGAAATTTTAGAAAGTACCTTTCTGTTAACATTAGAACCGCGATTCCAGTTTCTTATGTTTCTCCTAGTAGGCTAAACATTTAAATATTTTACTCCTTGGAGTGTTTGGTTTGTACTAGAAAATATAGCCGACTTGACTAATCAAGCGTGTTGTAGCCTAACGAAAACGAAATATGTTAGTAGCGGCCAACTATGATAAAAAGCTACCACGATATAGTACACAATATTTAATTCCATTCCCCACTTTCAGAAGGGGTGACCGCCGAATCCATTTCGTTATTGGTAATTTTGAAATTTTATTTGGTTTAGGTCTTATAAGCCACTGTACAAATTCTACCAGTCATAGCAGCGAGACAGATTCCTAAACCAAAAGAGACTTTGTGTAAAACTAGAAAAATGAGCAGCCGAGAAGGGAAGAAACTCAAGTGCACTGAGTGCGTCTATGCCACGAACCATGAGGGACGTTTTATTGTTCACAAAAAAAAAACATACCGGCGAGAAACCTTTCAAAGTGCCCAATGTAATTTTCCATCTGCATTCCGGAACTGTTTTATTACCCACAAAAGAACTCACTCGGGTGAAAAACCTTTCCAATGTGACCAGTGTATTTATTCTTCTGCACGAAAACCCGATTTGATTACCCACAAAAGAACTCACACAGGTGAGAATCCATTTCAACGTTATCAATGTAATAAAAGTATTTTCACAAAAGATCAATTTGATTTCCCACCAAAGATCTCATCAGGGCGAAAAACTATTACAATGTGACCGGTGTAATTACTCGTCTGCACGAAAAACCACTATGTTTATCCACAAAAAAATTCACACGGGTGAAAAACCATTTCAACGTGACCAGTGTAGTTACGCGTCTGTACACAAAAACAATTTGATTACCCTCAAAAGAACTCACACGGGCGAAAAACCATTTGAATGTGACCAGTGTAATTACGCGTCTGCACGAAAAAAACAATTTGATTACCCACAAAAGAACTCACACAGGTGAAAAACCATTTCGATGTGATCAATGTAATAAAGTATTTTCACAAAAGATCAATTTGATTTCCCAACCAAAGAACTCACACGGGCGAGAAACCATTTCAATGTGACGAATGTAATTTCGCATTTGCATTCAGGAACCGTTTGATTGTCCACAAAAGAACTCACACGGGCGAGAAAACTTTCCAATGTGACCACTGTAATTACGCGTCTGCACGAAAATGCACTTTGTTTATCCATAAAAGAACCCACACGGGTGAAAAACCATTTCAATGTGACCAGTGTAGTTACGCGTCAGCACAAAAATCCGTGTTGATTATCCACAAAAGAACCCACACGGGTGAAAAACCATTTAAATGTGACCAGTGTAGTTACGCGTCTGTACGAAAACCCGATTTGATTATCCACAAAAGAACCCACGCGGATGAAAAACCATTTCCATGTTACCAGTGTAATTACGCGTCTGTATTGAAGAAGAATTTGATTAGGCATCAACTAACTCACACGAGAGAGAAACCATCTGGTATCCTAAAGCGCCGATACGGAGCAAGATACCAAAGAAATTTAATTAACGAAAAAGCGCGTCAACCTCAGAGGGCAAGGCCACACAAGTGCCCAATTTGTGCTCAGAACTTCGCCACGAAAAAAAACCTCCAAGCTCACCTTCGATTTAATGGTCATCCCGCAAATCAAAGTGGTGCTTCGACGGGTCACGAACCAGATCCAGGACACCGAACACCGTCATGACCATGCCTTTTTGAGAGCCTTTGTCATCAATGGGGAGTTCGTTCTTGCTCGGTGCAGCTTCGACGCGTGACAGAGGAACAAATTCAATCTTGCACCGAAACCGACTCAACCCACGTCGTACAACCCGAAGTTCCCCACACTGACCTGAACCGAACCTCGACCCTACCCGTTAAGAGGGAAGTGGTCCTTGGCACTGAAAATCTCTCAGTCGATGTCAGCGCCATCAAAAAAGAGCCCCTTCTTGACTACATGGAGTTTGTGTGTGTTCCGTCTGAAGAGTTGGGGTGTCGACCAATGAACGCGAACACTCTTGTCAAAGTCGAATGCGGTTCTGAAGAACAAATCTTCTGAGTTATAGAACCAAACTTACTAAACACGAGGTTTTTCTGTCAATTTAATCTCATCTTCTTATTTGTTCCCAACTAATTAAGACGTGTGTTTTTTTCAGACATCGTTCATAAATTCAACGAGTTTGCGTGCTTTTTTCGTACCAAAATAGTCAGTTTAATTTTGATCCAAAGGAAAGTGTTTTTTCTCAAAGCAGTCCTTGTAGCACTCAATTCCTGTTCTAGAAGACGAGATTTTGAATGTGGTTACTAAGAAATAGACCTCTTAATATAAAACGACATCTCCTAATTTGGAAGGAAATCTCCTAATTTAGAAACAATCTCCCAATAAAGAACGACACCTAATTTCGAACCAAATCTCCCAATTTAGAACGAAACTTGATTATTTGTTCCAAGATGTATTTGGTATTCTTAATCATTTTCATAAATTGTTTGTTTTTCTTTGCAATATTCTTAAACAATAAAATTGTTTTCCTTCAGCTTTTTCCTCTAATAACTCAATTCTTGGCAGACGGAATTTGTAATGACACTACCGCTATGCCAAGATCCTTTGCCGCAACACTATTTAGAAGACCGACAAATTTCGAAAAGCATTAGCAAATTCGTAAACCGAAATTTTGGTAAATTGTTTTGTATTTTTTAATAAATTCAAATTTAGCCAATCCCATAACACCCGGAAAATGTGGGTTCATTAATCATATCTAAAACGCGTATAGATCCGAAATTTGGAAAATATTCGCTCTACGGACGAAGCGAGTGCTTAAATTAGTCAATCTTTTGCGCGATTCAACGATTATTTTATTTGTTGTTAGTTTTATTTAATCCAGGGTTATAGACCTTTTAGGAGGTTGGATAACGACGCTATTCCAGTAATAGACACTAGTTTGACTTACTCTCCCCCAACCTGATAGTCCGTGATGTTATGTCGTAAAAAACCTTCTCGTTTGCACGTTCGTGAAGAATGTAGCGGAAGTTGTCATTCTCTTCAGAAAAATGAGCTGAATCCGAATTTCGATGGTGGAAGTTCATCAAACGTGTCCGAGGGGCGCTAGCCCACCCATACCACTTAATTGTGGTTTAATTTTTAAATTATTTCATTTAAAGTGAAATGAATATTTTAAATGCTTATATTTGACAATAGGCCGTAAATATACTTGAATAAAAAATTCAACGGCCTAAGTTGATTATTTCCGCGGCGGGGAGCCACTTAGGCCAACCCCGCCCACTCTTAGCGGAAATCTTCTATATTTTTCATATATTAGGTATCAAATGACAGCTTATAGCCTGTAGAACATTAATATATTATTAAATAACTGAAAATAATTTGTTTGAGCGGTAAGACTTTTATTATATCAAAAATTGTATTATTTAACGAGTGGCATCCTTAATAGCTATTTTTACATTTGTTCTTGTTAAATAAAAAGGAAACTTATATATCATCGTCACTTATATCATTTATATCACTCGCAACATTCTCATTTTCAACATAAGCGTTATCACATTTTTCTTCGTCAGCTCCGCACAAACACATTTCTGTGCAACGTAGACGCGGTGTTTGCGATGCACACTTGCAAGGAAGTCTACAACGTCCTCGGGTACAATTGCATTTTCTGAACTGCAGTACTTCCTCTGGAGCGCGGGACAAATCGCAAAGTACTTGTTCAAAAACACCTTTTTCTAAGTTCCATCCGTAATCTGTGGCTGGCGGTAAATCTGGATCGCGGAGGTTGTCTTTATAATACTCCATGCACTGGTAGTGGGCCCTTCGAATAGCTGGCATTAGTGCTCCCATGGTTGGGGGAAGCGACTCCCCTCGCGAACTCTTCTTGGAGAAAAATCACCAGCGGAGCTCACCAAGACTTGATATTTTTGATTGGCTTTGGAGTATACGGAGACTACGAATTTCTCTATCCCTTTAACCATATCCTCGGAAATGTTTGCTGAGCAGCCAAGAGAAGCCAGTGCTTCCAGAACGTCCATTTCGGCGACGACAAAGTTATTCCAAAAGGTGGTTTTCCCTTTTCCCGAAAACCAACCAGTAACGTCGCTACCAGATATAGCGTGTAAGCCAGGCAAAGCGGAGGCCTTCAGAAGTCCGAGAGTGTCAAAAATGGTTTTAATGTCTGTATGTATAGTTTTCGATCCCGTTCTTACGAATGTAGAGTGCGCCGGAATTTGAGAGTATCTTCGGATTGCCAAAATTACGACATCCGTGTCTTGTGAAAATATTGATAATTTGGTTGCTCCTCTTTGGGTAGCGTGCGTAGCGTGGAGAATAATTTTGGTGTCCGCCTCTTCGTGAGAGCTCGCTAATTCGGAGCAATCAAAATGGGTTGCCAAAGCTTCTTTTCTGAATGACATCACGATATTTTTTTTTCTTCGATTAGGTTCCTCAATAAGAAAATGACTCAAGAAGACGGTTAGCTCATCTTTTGTTTTAATGTGTGAGAGTAACTTTTTTAAGGGTACCGAACGAATCTTGGTATTTCCTTCGATGTTGTACCTTATTGACGAATTTCCTTTCTGTCTTCTAAGGCGTTTTTAAGGGACTTTTCGATATAAGTATCGAATACTACGTGAACCTCTGAGAACCGACCATATTTGGAAAATACCCTATCACTGAAGTATTTCGCTAGTTCCGAGCAAGTATTCAGGTTACTTACACTCATAGACTGCACCTCAGCCATCTCAGCAATTATAGCTACATCAAAAATACATCTCGCTTCTGGTTGGATAGAATCTTTTCTATTTTCGGAAGGCTTCGGTAGTGCAACAAGTAGATAAAGAAGCTTCGCTTTGTCGTCACTGTGATTCAGTGATCCATCAGCGCTGAATAAAGCTCTTGGTACGACAGTTAGTTCGTACTTCCTTATTACGGCTTGTAAATTCATGTCTGGCCGTGATCGACATAAAAAAATTGGATTTCATTTTTTCTGCTAATTTCGTCAATTGAGGTGAAGTGAGAAAAATTTTTGTTAGAGTCTCCGGTCGAAGGGTTATTCCAACCAATCCGCCAAGAACTTAAAACTTTCTATTTTCTTGTTCAAGGCCTTCGTCCCCACCTAGACTACAGAACGGTGTGAAATTTTTGTTTGGTGACCAATCTCCCGCCTTTAATAGAGCCCACGTCGCAGGGTCTTCATCTCTAAGCGCCCTCATTTCAGCCAAATGCCAAGCGCACAATGCCGAGTAATTTCTTAAGTCTAGGGCAAAGAAATACTTCGTGAAATCTTCTAAAGACGCGAGACGAAGCTCCCAATCGGCGCTACGGACTGCTCGGATAAATGCGAGATGGGAGAAAACCATGTTCATATATTGTTGAACCATACTAAACGTAGGGTACTTCGTTAATTGCTACCGAACACATTTGACAAACTTATTTACTTCAGTGATGGAGCCGGAAAACAATGAAAAAACTTGAAGAATTTGACTAATTTATGTTGTCACGAAAAGGATTTAAAATTAAAAGCTGAATGGAACTTTTTCGCCACCTCACATGGCAAAAGCCCATTTGACGGAATTGGGGATACCGGGAAACCTAGTGGCCAAAGCGAGCTTACAGCCAACGAAAGCCTCCCAAATACAAAAACTTGAAGAGATGTTCATGTGGTGTATAAAAAATGTGAAAAACATCAATTTTGGACAGCTCTCTACGAATGACGTCGAGAACCATGTCAAGGAATATTATCTCGACCATAGGTACATTGGGATCAAAACAATTCCTGCTACTCGCTCACACCATGCTTTTATTCCTCAAAATGAAAATGAAATCGCCATAGAGTATCAGAAGACGAATTCACAAAAGTCGTATTATTTCACAAGAATTTTACAGAAGATGTAATTTGGGAGGATTGTGTATCTCGTCACTTTATGGTGCATGTATTGCGTGTACCTACGATGCAGAATGGTAAATTGTAAACATTGTCCAACGTTGCAACGAAGAAAAAGAGGTCTTGGTTAGCTTCTTCCGTAGAAAAGATTTAAAGCTGTTTTGGCCCAGATAGGAAGATGTATGATCGGTACATTTACAAAATGTCACATCCATTGTACAATCTTATACATTGTCGGATGGTAAAACCTTTGTTCTAAGCAACTAGAACACACAAATTTTGTCAAAAGTAAATAAGTATAACCGATTTGGTTTACAGTCATATTTCTTAAACTTTAATCTTGATTTTAGTAATGAATAAACAACTTTTTAATTTACGTCATTTGTAGCTTACAATCTCAGCTTACTAAAGGTATTCTTTTTTTTTTAATTTCCTACATACCGTACTTTCGCCCCAAACACTACCATGTTTAGTAGTTTTTCAAGAAAATGAAAGCATCATCCTTAGCTTACCTCAACTAACAACATTTAAGTTCAAATCGCGATTTTCAAAAAAATGTTATTAAACAACTAATTTATATATGTCGAAAATTTTTTTTTGAGTTACTCTCTACCATCTATATTTACTGTGTAAAACGTGTCGTGGGTGTATCTTAAATACCGAGATTCAGTGGCGTCACCAGGATTTCAAAACTGGAGGCGCTTATATGGGTGAGGGGGGGCTCTCAAAAAGGTTTGTAAAGTTGAAACATTGAGGCCGACTGGAAAAATTAAATTTTGATGACCATTTTTAACTCAACAATTTAAAAAAAAAAATTTTCACAACTAATCCAAAATAATAAATTTGACCTATTTTGGGTAAAATTTATAAATTTTGTGTAATTTTTCCGAAACTTGGATAAATTTCGGTCGAATTTCATTCAATTACATGAATAGAGTAATATTGAGATAATTTTAAGTTAATTTGGGAAAGTCAAATAAAATTGTTTGGAATCAACTAAAATTGGGTAATAATATCAAAATTGGGTAAAAGCTTTTTTCAAGTCTGCAAAAATGTGTCTTCCCAAATGAGACTAAAATTAGTTTATTTAAATATATAATTTTAGTGTGAGTAAATAGGTTTTGTTTAGGACCCACAGTTCTGGTCTCAGTTTTTTATGCTTACATAATACTTAAAATCCTTGATTCTACATTGAGACCAGCCCTGGATTAACCATTAGGCAAAAAAAGCAATTGCTTAGGGCATCAAGAAATATATAAATTAGGGGCACCATCGAAATTTTATTCATTAGGAAAAACTAAAAAATGTGATAATGATACAATGGAACTAAAACTAAATAAAAAATAACAATATCAGTATAAATATATAATAAATATATAATATTTATAATAATATACGTCTTTGAAGCGTCTACCTTGGATCATGAAGGAATAGTAGGGAGGGGAATTCATAGGTCTCAGCTGGCTAGGAACTGGGATGCCTCTTTCAGGGGGGTCTTTAAAAAAAGGGGGATGTTATGGTAGACTTTTAACACGGGACACCCAAAAACTGAACTTCGTGTAGCCATCTAGCGAACGGTCTTTATTGTGATTCTGAAAACAAAAAACGCGGGAAAGCCAGAATAAAATTGGGACAAGGCTTATTTATAAATATAGGAAAACGTGAAAAGTGAACAAAGTATTAATCATTAATTTCTAGAATGATGTAAATTGTTTTAGCGCCTTAACAAGCGGTTTCTTAACAACCAAAATCTGAAATGGGAAGGTATTGTTTATATCGGTCATGCACAAATCACGAATCCTCAAAGGGATTTAGTGCTAAGGCTATAAAGTTTTTCCCAGTGCCCAAACCTTCTACAAACATTGAACTTTGTAAATTATGGGTCGATTCAATAAATCGTGATGATATAAAAATACAAGATGTTAAAGCGCATCATTACATATGTTCGAAACATTTTGTTGGCGGATTGGGTCCTACAGTTGCTTGTCCATATCCTGTTAAAGAATATTCACAGGTATGTTGGAATGCCTATGCGTATTAAATAGACAGGTTAAGTCTGCGCTAGAAATTTATGAGTGTAAGTGCAGTTGTATTGTATGTTGTCTCTTTATGCTACAAGATCCTCTTGTTTTCTAGCACGGGCTTAATCTGCCTAATCGGAATTTATATTTCTAACCATAATTTTCCTTAGGCACCATTGGTTTTGGACCACAATTATTGCCTGGATCCTAAAGGGAATTTGAACCGTGACTCTAAAATTTTAGTGCCCGAGTTTATTTCTCCATCTGAATCAAATTGCAACAATTTAAATCGCGAACCTGAACAGATTTTAAATTGCGAAGTTGGTGCTCTGACCATTAATAATGCGGTTGATATTATTGGCGAAAATGAAGTTTTGGTTGACCTGAGTGACAATTCTAATCTTCAAACCAGTGATGTTTTGATTGAAAAATATTCAGAAAGTAATGTGCAAGAGTGTCAGGAAAATAGGGAAGTTTTAATTGAAGAAAATCATATCGAGTCTCTAAGACAACTAACCCATAATTTTTGGGTTTATCAGTCACAGAACTTAGAAACAATTAATTGGTTTGTTAACTTAAAACAAGAAAATACGGGAAATTCTCTCAATATTACTAGAGTAATTTTTTTCCAAGATAAGAATAATTTAAAAATGGAAATTGACGAAAATTTTATCCCATCTTTAACGTTTTGCAATGAAGCAGTTTCAGATAATCACCCCATCTTTAAATCAAGTGGAAAAAAAATTAAGCAGCGTTTAACTTCTCTTGCCAATGTACTGGAGTTACTATCTGAAATTGGTAATTGGACAAGCTGTCTAGGCATTCAAGGCCAACTATTTCAGTTTTATCAATATAAATATTTAAAATTGGTAAAAACTTGTAATGTCAGTTTGTCACTTAGATCTACTAAATGCCAGCAAGTGTTTTTAAGCAAAAGGGTACCCATTTGCCAATATTGTCGTCTTACCAGAAAAATATTACACAGTCGACGAGCAATAGAGAAAAACAATCAATAACAGAAACAATCATTAACACCAATATTCGTTATATGTCTGAGAGTCAAGTACGAAGAAAGGTGGCCTTGCTCAACAAGAAAAACAATGCACTAAAGAAACGAGTTAAATTACTGGAAACTAAAATTAAGAAAAGCTTTAAAACTGACGGTTTATTTTTATCTCAAGAACAGAGTGCTGAGTTTGAAAATATAATAGCGCGAAACCCATTTGAAAGCAAATCAGTTGTTCATCGTTTATTATTAAGAGAACAATTAAAGCTTCTAATATCAAAAAAGTCACGTCCAAGAAAGTGGCACCCAGCTATCATTCAGTGGTGTCTGTCGATAAAAGCTAGGTCTTCTTCTACATATGAAGCAATGCGTCAAGCCTTCATTTTACCTTCTAAAATAACTTTGTTCAACTACTCAATCAACCTCAACACCAAAAGTGGATTTCGTGATTCAGCTCTTGAAGAAATGAGGGAAAAAATAGCTCTGGATGAGGTTGAGGATTACCAAAAATATTTCTCATTAGTAATAGATGAAATTCAGGTTAAGCAGGACTTGGTATTTCACAGTCGAACTGGAGAATTAATTGGTGCCACAAATTTAAACACCTTTCGAAATATGTTGCTGAAACCGAAAAAAATAATGGATACCTCCGAAGACATTGATTCTACTCCGAGTTTAGCTACTCACATTCTTCAATTAATGGTTAGAGGTATTGCAACTAACTTCAAATATGCCTACGCATTTTTTCCTTGCGGAAACCTTAAAGCTGAAGATTTATATTCTATAGTTTGGGACGCTATCGAAAATTTGGAAGGAGCTGGTTTTTGAATACTCTGCGTTGTGTGTGACAAGGCTTCATCAAACCAAAAACTAATAAAATCGTGTACAGAAAGTGAAAAAAATTTAATTAATCACGAAGTGGGATATAAAAGTGTAAATCCATATAGAAATGGGGAGCCACTATATTTTGTATCGGACATATGCCACGCTGTAAAAACTGCCAAGAATGGAGTTTACAATAGGGGAAAAATGAAAAAACAAAAAGACGGAACAAGTAAACCAGTGCGGCTGTTGAAAAAAATGGGAAATTTATTCTCTGGTCACACATAGTTGACACCTATCGCATTGATTCCACTTCAATTTTGCGACTAGCACCTAAACTAACGTATAATCATGTTTATCCAAACTGTTACAGCGCAATGAAAGTAAAATTGGCAACGCAGGTGTTAAGCAGCACTGTAGCTAATGCAATGGAAGAACTTATTGGTGATGAAGCATCAGAAACCATAAAATTAATTCGCTTGTTTGATTCATTGGGTTCGTTTGTGTTTATTTATAAAGAACCCTAACTATTCCCTCTACGGTCATTTATTGATATACGTTTAGTCAAGTGGCTTTCTGTGCTTTGTGAATGGTAAGTTTTTCGCTTCTTGTTAATAAGTTTTTTGGTGGTGTGGATATTTGGATATCTACGATTCCTAATGCAGTCATTGATATCCTGGGTGTGCGAGTCATTATATGATATTGGAAATTGGACGGTTTTGGTCTTTTTCATGCGGTATGTGTCACAACGTCAACAGGATGGTTCCGACAGTCTACGAGTCGTCCACTACCAGATATCTACGGTATCTTGATCGGACGAACGTTGAAATAAAATGAGCGTTAACTATGCGGCAAGTATTTCGTAAGCGACAAAAATACAAATACCCTCTGTAGATATTTCTTTCATTAAAATTGGCTTCGTATTATATGTAACTGCTAAACTTGTACCGTAAATAGGGTTAAAGTCAATTGTGCATTGTTTTAGTACGTCTAACTCACTGTTGTTACTACTTAATTTATAATATTCTGAATAAATTAATCTCGGTTGTTTCGTCTCAATTATTTTAATTCAAATTAAAATTTTATACCGGGCGGGATTGAACCGGGATTACGTTATTAGTAAATAACTCTGAATTGGGGAGATATAACTTAGAGGGTCATCTCGAGAAATTAATACCACTAGGGACAATGCTTCCGAGGAGAGGTATATTTTGGCTTGCCAACTTGTTTTCTAAGCAAAGCTGTTTAAAAAGAATAAAAATATAGAAAAACATTTGAAATTATGCATTTAAAACTTATTTATACAAAAGGTAAATCAGGAGATTCAATCTCTTCATTGGGCAAATATATTAATTTTGAAGCATTTTTTAAAGTTTACAACTGAGATTATATTTAAAACAAACAATTTATGACTACATCGATGATAATTAAAATTGTAGTACTAACCATTTGGCTTTTTAGATTTGGGTAGTTTATTTTGACAATAAGCGTGATTCCTTTTTAGCCCGAGGCCCGAACGAGGACACGAGGTCCATATAGCGAAGCAGACGAACCCGCTGAAACTTTTCAGATTAAACTTCCACCCCCACCTCTCCCACTAGGGAATCGCATGAGACAACCCATTTCACGTACGTTTCTACCCCCTGCCCTGATACAGCAAGGTTCCTAGATAATTTTTACTAATATAGGTTGGCCGGTTCGGCAAATTTTCCCATGTTAATTTTCGGGCTTGTTCATTGGCTAACGGTACTACGTCATTCCTAGACTTCAGACTCACTGAAGACAAAGCGCGCGGTGCTTAGCCGACGTTGCGGGAAGGGCTCTTAATTGATAAAACTTTCAAGCTTTGTGTTAAGTAAGTATTTTATATAATAAAATTAGTGATTAGAGATATGGAATTGTTTTACTTATATTATTAATTGTATTTAAGGATAGCTTGTAAATATAAATAACTTGGAAAATGCATGAACAGCATACTTATACAATTTAGGCCCAGGTTATTGGAATGATTGTAGTGTTTTGTTAACTTATTTTAAGAGTTAAATTAACTTTTTAAATTATTTTAAACAGCTCTTAATATGACTGGGACAAGGTGGGCAGTTGCGGTTTGCAAAAATTGCTTAAGAACTACCAAAAAATCCCCAGAAACAGAACACACGGTTTAATAACGTGTTCCATTTAAAATTTTGCTAAATATTGCAATGTACACTATTCACAAATGAAATAGTCAGTTGCAGGCTAAGAAAGACAAATTATATAGTAAAATCGGCGCAAGGATACCATTTCCGGCCAGTCGACCGCGCGAAATTTGAATTTGACCACTTTACGGTCAATTTCAAATTTCGTAATTTTTATCGTCTTTTCGCGCCATCTAGGAACCAAAATTGGCATAAATTTTTTAATTTCATGTTGTCATGAGTTTAATTACTGAATACAGCCGAAATATTTTGCTAAAGAAAGTTCGATAACGGAAGCTCCATATATTTTAAATAGCCCAAGAGGTTACTATAAGAAGCATGATAAAGGTTTATTGTTAACAAGTAAAGAGAAAAACGTAATTTTAAACGTCTATAGCTCATTTAAGACAGCGTTAGCCCCAAGAAGCGTGGTAACTATTTTAAAGAAACTGCCGATTTAACTGGTAAGACGTAGAAATAAATTAACAAAATTAAATAATTATACATACTATTTTAAATTTAAGAATGATAGGAATGCCTTATCTTTTAAATTTGCTCGCCACCACAATTATGAAATTAAAAAATAAAGATTCCAATTTCGGTCTCTAGATGGCGCTAAAAGACGACAAAAAGAGCAAAATTCGAATTTGACCGTATAA
The DNA here is from genome assembly GCF_980474605.1 of Leiobunum rupestre. Taxonomy (NCBI): domain Eukaryota; kingdom Metazoa; phylum Arthropoda; class Arachnida; order Opiliones; family Sclerosomatidae; genus Leiobunum; species Leiobunum rupestre. The sequence goes on along the minus strand of NC_143390.1, from coordinate 20,422,013 downwards.
TGGCCAAATTCAAATTTCGCGCGGTGGAATGACCGGAAACGATCTGAGGCATCCTTGCGCCGATTGTACTATATATTTTATCTTTCTTAGCCTGCAACTCACTATAGTAAGGGAATCAGCTGCACAGTTCCTATAGTTACTAAACACGTTGTGATTAATTACCCTACACCTGAATATCATGTCCGTCACATTGATATATGGAAGAAATTTCAGGAATACTTTTTGGACTCTTGTGGCTAAAATAGACGCTTTGAAATATTCGTCTGGAATTCTGTAACTTGTTCATTTCGCCGGGAGTAGCGGCTCACTCCTGTAATCCCAGGCGTCCGGGAGGCAGAGTTTGTGGATGGCCGTGTGAGGACGACCACCAATCCCCCAACGGGTGGTCGGAATACTTCCGCCACGGGTGTCCCCACCCCTGTCCCCACTGTCCCTATCTAGTGGTGTGATGGGGTCACTGGAGCCTGTGGGGGGCTCCATACCCGGCTCTCAAGGTCATGCGATCGGGGCGCTGGGTCACTGGAACCTCATGGGTGTTCCACACTCGTCATTCTGTGACCTACTAAGGAGGGTAGTTTGCAGTGGAAGAGGAAGTCACTCTAGTCCTCAGCTGTGCGAGGGTGGGTCTCGGGCAGCCCATGGTGTCGCCTTTTGTTGGGCCGAGATGAGGGCGTTTGTTTGCTATATGTGAGGCGGTCAAAATGGCTGTCTCACTGGCCGAACGTTGTTTCGCAAAGCGCACTTTTGTCCGGGGCTGGTTGTTTTAGGTGGCCGCTGTAGTGCTTAATGCGGAGCAGCGGGGTACAAATACATATACTTATGTCCCCACGTATCCCCCCGTTGGCGTGGCCGTTACACATATCTCGCTCTGATTAATCAGATGGTGTCTTCGCTGGGCTCGCGGTCTTCTCAGACTCACATCAGCCCTTTCTTCTTTGAATAAAAAAAAAACTTGTTCTTTTCGGTTTCATTTTCGTTTTTCGGAATTCGGATGTAAACTTACAAATTATTATCTTTAACATTTATAGTTTTAAAAGTCATGGTTTTGTATAACGAGACACGACTAAATTTTTTTTCCTTTTATTAAAAATTAAAAATTATTTTGGCAAGCTTTCGGGCCGTTGCCCCCTTTCAAGCCACGTGGTCTATAATAATAAAATAAATGTATCTGAAAATATTCCTTGACTTAAATATTAGGTGAAAATATTATATTTAAGCAAAATATGTAAGAAATCAATAGGGATATTTTGAGTGAATTTCTATCATTAAAAAGGGAAAAAAGGGAATTTTTTGGTTACCTAAAATAGAAAAAGGGAATTTCAAATTTCCCAGAGTGGAAGCACTGTCCACGGGTGAAAAACCGTTGGGGCGAATTGACGAGAATATGCTAACTACTCCACAAAGAAAATAACACGTAATGTATAATAGAAATACCTCTACTACGACAATGCTATATTAAATTAATAAAGGTAGGCGCAAGAAAAATACTTTCATTTAGTTTTGTTCAATTCTGATGATTTGTATGAACATTATTACATTTGAATATTTTATACTAAGCCTTGTACACGAAAAAATCACCAGTGTACTCAGAAAGCCGCGAAATATAAATTTTACGTTAAAGTACGGTACGTGACGAAAAAACATTGATCTATGGACCGAGCTCAAGGTTGGTAAAAATACTACAATTCGCTGAAACGACTTCCTCCATAAATATAATGGATACCGCAGTACTGGTGGTGGAAACTAAATGGCTAGACGAAATGTTTAAACTGTACTAAATATACTAAAGTATAAACTGCATTTACTGAACAACAAAATACAAAGAAGTAACTAAATATAAATAACAATATTTTTGAAAAGGTGCTATTTTTATTAGCAGGAACTAAATGTAAATTGCAATATTTTGGAAAAGGTGCCATTGTTGTGGCTGAAACTAACTAAATCAATGTGATTTTAAAACTATTAAACTAAAAATTATCCAAGAACTATAAATATACACTAAAATTAAAATATGCACCTAGAAAATTCCCCCAAAATATACACTTGTAAGAAGATGGCTGACCTTTTTGATTATATCAAAAAACCTCAACATTGTGGGAGATTTTATTCTTATGATATTCATTCGGGGCTTCTTTATTATTTAGACGGTTCAATTTTAAACCTTAGTTAAATTTCAATTTTAAACCATAGTTAAATTTCAATTTTAAACCATAGTTAAATTTCAATTTTAAACCATAGTTAAATTTCAATTTTAAACCATAGTTAAATTTAAATTTTAAACCTTAGTTAAATATCAATTTTAAACTTAGTTAAATTTCAATTTTAAACCTTAGTTAAATATCAATTTTAAACTTAGTTAAATTTCAATTTTAAACCTTAGTTAAATTTCAAATGTGAAACCTTAGTTAAATTTAATTTTTGAATTATTTTTGCTTTCCAGGGGTCTGAAGACCTTCAATTTCTAGAGGTGTCTTAAATTGCACAAGTATATATTTGTATTTCTGAGATAATATCGACTTTTCAGAGGTTTAAAATAATTCATTTCATATTGCTTTTTAAGTTCCTGCCACCAATGATACCTTTTCCTAAATAATACTATTTACATTTAGTTCCTACCACAAAAAAATGGCACCTTTTCAAAAATATTGTTATTTATAATTGGTTCCTTTTCATTTTGTTGTTCAGTTTATTTAGTACAGTTTAACCACTTCGTGTTGCCATTTAGTTCCCTCCACCAGTCCTGCGGTATTCATTATATTTATGGAGGTAGTCGCCGAGTTAAGGGAAATACATACAGTTTTGAAAATTTCAATCTATTTTAAAAATACTTGCGGCGGGCAGATAATTTTTTTTAATCAAGTGTTTTTTGGGGGGTTAGGTATAGTGCAATCCTACCCAAACACTTTTTAAAAAATATTTATAATTAACAACGCAGGAATAAAAAAGCACAAAAACATAAATAATTGCATAAATAAATAAACAACTAAAACAGATGGCGCGACAGTTCAAGTAAAAAAAAAACAGGAAAATATTTAAAATTTGCGAGCGAAAGTTGTTGCGTTTTCCAAATTTAATTTTAAATTACACTGGGAAACATGGTCCATCAAATATAAAATAATTTTAGTAGGGAGGTTATAGCAAAAGAAATATTGACGTTTGAAATGGGACCCCAAATTCCCTCGGCGACAATATTTAAAATTAATTTTCTCGAAATTGACACGGTCAAAGTTATTGAAATGAACCCCAATTATACTACTATTAAGTGGTCTATCGAATGGAACATTAATTTTAGTGGGGGCGGTCAGTGGCGCCGATCGCTTTTTGCCCCCATGGGATCGGCGCCACTGGGGGGCGGTTATAGCAGAGGCAATATTAACGATGTAATACTACCACATTCGACGTACTGACATTTGAAAATTCCACAGTTTCAATTAAACTAAATTCAATTGAATTAAAGTTGATAAGTTGATGTTTTTTTGAAATTTAGTTTTTATAAGTATTTTTTTTAATTAAGTTCATATACTTAATTAATAAAAAATCATTTAGAACCCCAAATTCTTAATCAGACGACCATTTAATTTAAAATTGCCACCACTTAAATATCACTAATACGTTTTGCCGACCGAAACATAATGCATTAATGTATTTTAAACTGTATTAAAATCAAATATTGGCATTGCATAATTTTGAATGGTGGTAATTGTATATAATTTAGAACTAATCATAGAAATATTACTAAAATTAGAAAAACCGAATGTGAGTTTTAGTGATTTCAAGATTGAAGTTTTACAAATTTTAAAAAGCGCGTGGAAATTATTATACAGATGACTTTGACGTGTCGCTCCGATTTTTCTGAACTATAATTTGTTACATTGTTGTAATAAATAATTTTTACCCTTTCCAGTGTGATTTCTACCATTTGCAAACCGACTTTTAATTGATATTAAAAAAAAAGGTTTTTATCAAAGCTATTTTATTAGTTAGTGGTTGTTCAAATTTAACTGTTCGATCAATGTCAGTATTAAAATTTTGTACTTTTAAAATATCAGCTTATAAAATAACCATTTAATTCCATATTACACACTGAGTGCGTAGCTATTTTTCAATTTTTTAAAACTGTTAATTATTATTTACTTGTTAGTTTATTTAGTTTAGTTGATTTATAATACAGTACTATCAAGTACCGGAGTGTCACCCGTATTATTATAACAATCTCCTAATTGAGTTTAAATATAACATGAACTAAAGCTATGGAATACAAGTTAAGTATTTTAATACCAGTCGGCGACAGCGCAGAATAACTTTTTTCAATATTTCTGCGCGGTTGGACACCATTACCCATTTCTAATATCCCTTCAAAAATGTCCTTTTTACACTTCAGCCCAATTTACCAAGGTTCGTAAGTCGTGCAGGTACTAAGCCAATTTAAAACCAGTTGAACCGAGAAACTGAACGACGAAATATTTGCTTTTCGACATGTTATTTCCGATTCGCAATTTTGTGTGGAACCGAGTACGCGAGGACGAATATTTTAATATTTACAATTTCATGGCCCAAATTAAGATAATTATTTTATTTACGTTAACAGGTAAATTTGAAATACCCCCGATTTAAACTTTTATTGTTTTATATTATTAGAAAATTCGCATAAACAGTTAAAAGGCTTTTAAAATCTTATTTGAATAATTTCCTAACCAAGGAATAGGTTGAAGATCCTTAATCCTTTTATTCACCCAATTCTTCACACAGTGATAATTCAAACAAAAATTACACAAACCGAGAGCGACGTTTTCCAAAATGTTAACAGCTCGGCACTCATTAAGCCATTCGAAAATGTATTTAAATTTATCAAAATGTAACGACTGGTGCCTTTCTCAATTTCAAATTGAACGCGAAAGCTTAATTATTCATTATATATTTTCCTTTATTTAAACTATTTGGTTTCCGTTATTTGTCCCCAAATTTCCAAGTTATTTTCACTGCTTCCTCTGATGTTAGTATACAGTATTTAATGTAATTCATCACTTTCAGAAGGGGTGACCGCCGAATCCATTTCGTGATTTATAATCTTGGAATTTTATTTGGCTTAGGCCATAATAGCCACGTTACTAATCCTGCCAGTCGAAGGAGCGAGACCGATTCCTCAACCTAAAGGGACTTTGTGTAAAACTAGAAAAATGAGCAGCCGAGAAGGAAAGAAACACAAGTGCACTGAGTGCGTCTATGCCACGAATCATAAGGGAAATTTTATTGTTCACAAAACAAAACATCCCGGTGGGAAACCTTTTCAATGTGACCAGTGTAATTACGCGTCTGAACTAAAAGATAATTTGATTACCCACAAAAGAACTCACACGGGAGAAAAACAATTCCAATGTGACCAGTCTCGTTACGCGTCTGTACGTAAAGATACTTTGATTTTCCACAAAAGAACTCACACGGGAAAAAAACCATTCCAATGTGACCAGTGTAGTTACGCGTCTTTACGTAAAGAGACTTTGATTATCCACAAAAGAACTCACACGGGAAAAAAACCATTCCAATGTGACCAGTGTAGTTACGCGTCTGTACGTAAAGATACTTTGATTTTCCACAAAAGAACTCACACGGGAAAAAAACCATTCCAATGTGACCAGTGTAGTTACGCGTCTGTACGTAAAGATACTTTGATTTTCCACAAAAGAACTCACACGGGAAAAAAACCATTCCAATGTGACCAGTGTAGTTACGCGTCTTTACGTAAAGAGACTTTGATTATCCACAAAAAAACTCACACGGGAGTAAAACCATTCCAATGTGGCCAGTGTAGTTACGCGTCTGTACGTAAAGATACTTTGATTTTCCACAAAAGAACTCACACGGGAGAAAAACCATTTCAATGTGACCAGTGTAATTTCGCGTCTGCACGAAAAACCGCTTTGATTTCCCACAAAAGCACTCACACGGGCGAAAAACCATTTCAATGTGACCAATGTAATTATGCGTCGGCACGAAAAACCGCTTTGATTTTCCACAAAAGAACTCACACGGGCGAAAAACCATTCCAATGTGACCAGTGTAGTTACGCGTCTTTACGTAAAGAGACTTTGATTATCCACAAAAAAACTCACACGGGAGTAAAACCATTCCAATGTGACCAGTGTAGTTACGCGTCTGTACGTAAAGATACTTTGATTATCCACAAAAAAACTCACACGGGAGTAAAACCATTCCAATGTGACCAGTGTAGTTACGCGTCTGTACGTAAAGATACTTTGATTTTCCACAAAAGAACTCACACGGGAGAAAAACCATTTCAATGTGACCAGTGTAATTTCGCGTCTGCACGAAAAACCGCTTTGATTTCCCACAAAAGCACTCACACGGGCGAAAAACCATTTCAATGTGACCAATGTAATTACGCGTCGGCACGAAAAACCGCTTTGATTTCCCACAAAAGCACTCACACGGGCGAAAAACCATTTCAATGTGACCAATGTAATTATGCGTCAGCACGGAAAACCGATTTCATTACCCACCAAAGAACTCACACAGGCGAGAAACCATTTCAATGTGACCAGTGTAATTTCGCGTCTGCCCAAAGATCCAGTTTGATTATCCACAAAAGAACCCACACGGGTGAAAAACCATTTCAATGTGACCAGTGTAGTTTCGCGTCTGCACAAAGATCCGGTTTGATTATCCACAAAAGAACTCACACGGGCGAAAAACCATTCCAATGTGACCAGTGTAGTTACGCGTCTGTACGTAAAGAGAATTTGATTTTCCACAAAAGAACTCACACAGGCGAGAAACCATTCCAATGTGACCAGTGTAGTTACGCGTCTGTACGTAAAGAGAATTTGATTTTCCACAAAAGAACTCACACGGGAAAAAAACCATTCCAATGTGACCAGTGTAGTTACGCGTCTTTACGTAAAGAGACTTTGATTATCCACAAAAAAACTCACACGGGAGTAAAACCATTCCAATGTGGCCAGTGTAGTTACGCGTCTGTACGTAAAGATACTTTGATTTTCCACAAAAGAACTCACACGGGAGAAAAACCATTTCAATGTGACCAGTGTAATTTCGCGTCTGCACGAAAAACCGCTTTGATTTCCCACAAAAGCACTCACACGGGCGAAAAACCATTTCAATGTGACCAATGTAATTATGCGTCGGCACGAAAAACCGCTTTGATTTTCCACAAAAGAACTCACACGGGCGAAAAACCATTCCAATGTGACCAGTGTAGTTACGCGTCTTTACGTAAAGAGACTTTGATTATCCACAAAAAAACTCACACGGGAGTAAAACCATTCCAATGTGACCAGTGTAGTTACGCGTCTGTACGTAAAGATACTTTGATTTTCCACAAAAGAACTCACACGGGAGAAAAACCATTTCAATGTGACCAGTGTAATTTCGCGTCTGCACGAAAAACCGCTTTGATTTCCCACAAAAGCACTCACACGGGCGAAAAACCATTTCAATGTGACCAATGTAATTATGCGTCGGCACGAAAAACCGCTTTGATTTCCCACAAAAGCACTCACACGGGCGAAAAACCATTTCAATGTGACCAATGTAATTACGCGTCGGCACGAAAAACCGCTTTGATTTCCCACAAAAGCACTCACACGGGCGAAAAACCATTTCAATGTGACCAATGTAATTACGCGTCGGCACGAAAAACCGCTTTGATTTCCCACAAAAGCACTCACACGGGCGAAAAACCATTTCAATGTGACCAATGTAATTATGCGTCAGCACGGAAAACCGATTTCATTACCCACCAAAGAACTCACACAGGCGAGAAACCATTTCAATGTGACCAGTGTAATTTCGCGTCTGCCCAAAGATCCAGTTTGATTATCCACAAAAGAACCCACACGGGTGAAAAACCATTTCAATGTGACCAGTGTAGTTTCGCGTCTGCACAAAGATCCGGTTTGATTATCCACAAAAGAACTCACACGGGCGAAAAACCATTCCAATGTGACCAGTGTAGTTACGCGTCTGTACGTAAAGAGAATTTGATTTTCCACAAAAGAACTCACACAGGCGAGAAACCATTCCAATGTGACCAGTGTAGTTACGCGTCTGTACGTAAAGAGAATTTGATTTTCCACAAAAGAACTCACACAGGCGAGAAACCATTTCAATGTGGCCAGTGTAATTACGCGTCTGCACGAAAAAACCGTTTGATTATCCACAAAAGCACCCACACGGGCGAAAAACCATTTCAATGTGACCAGTGTAATTACGCGTCATTACGAAAACCCGATTTGATTACCCACAAAAGAACTCACACGGGCGAGAAACCATTTCTATGTGACCAGTGTAATTACGCGTCTGTAATCAAAAAGAATTTGATTAGACATCAACTAACTCACACGAGAGAGAAATCATCTGTAAGTCCAAAGCGCGGATACAGATCCAGATACCAGATAAATTTAATTCACGAAAAAGCACGTCACGGTCAGAGGGCAGGGCCACACAATTGCCCAATTTGCGACCAGAACTCCGCCACGAAAAAAAACCTCGAAGCTCACCTACGATTTCATTGGCATCCCGCAAAACAAAGTGGCGCTTCGACGGGTCACGAACCAGATCCAGGACACCGAACACCGTCACGATCATTTTTGATTGAGAGTCTTTGTCGTCAATGGGGAATTTGTCCTTGCTCGGTGCAGCTTCGACGCATGACAAATGAACAAATTCAATTTGGCACCGAAAACCCTGACTCCGCCTTTCTCGTACAACCCGAAGTTTCCCACCCTGACCTGAACCCAACCGTGACCCTACCCGTTAAGAGGGAAGTGGTCCTTGGCACTGAAAGACTCTCAGTCGATGTCAGCGCCATCAAAAAAGAGCCTCTTTATGACTACATGGAGTTCGTTGGTTTTCCGTCGGTCGTCAAATTAGAAGAATTGGGAGGTTGGCCAATTGGAGATAACAACCAGGGTGTCTCAATGAACGCGAACACTCTAGTCAAAATAGAATGCGGTTCTGAAGAACAAATCTTCTGAATTTTAGAACCAAACACGAGGTTTTTCGATCAATTTAATCTCATCTTCGTATTTTTCCCCAACTAATTTTGACGTGTTGGTTTTTTTCAGACATCGTTCACAAATTCAACAAGACTGCTTGCTTTTCTCTTACCAAAACATTCAGTTTAATTTTAACCCAAATAAAAGTGTTTTCCCTCAGATCAGCACTTAATTCCTATTCTATAAGACGACATTTTGAGGGCGGTTACCAAAAATGAATCCTCAAAATTTAGAACGACACCTCCTAATTTAGAACGGATGTTGAAATTTTAGGGTCTATGACTCGGTAATTTTTAAGATTTTTCCATAGATTTAAATCTCCTGCTGTGGCCTCTGCTGCTAGGGGGGCTTCGGTCCAAGCTTTCGTGTATAATAGGGCACCAAATAAAACAAAGCGTTCAAGTAGAGTAGCTTCCATTTTAGTAAGCTTGGACACGTCCTATTGATTTCGAAAGAGGAAAGTCTTTAGGGAATATATAAGTTTTGCCATCCACCTTGCGTGATGAATTGCGCCTGGTGCTCGCCAATGAATTTTCTTCTGGTGGTTGCCCTAATACCACCTTTGTCATTCAAAAAATTCGAGGTAATCAACCCTAGGTTGAATGTGTCTATCGGCTAAATGCTCGCTTAACCAGGTCAATGTCGGTTCTTTCAAGTGATCAGTTTTATAACTGTCGTGATTTATGTTACTCCAAACTGCCTTAAATCTCTTGAACATGGGAACTTCTGGGGAAGATGAAGGACCAAAACACCTTAGCTAAGACCAATTCCAATATGTGATGACGGCATAGAAGTTCACGACCAATCTTTTCTTCGAGAAGAACACAAGCCCCCCTTTTTTGGCCGGTATTAACCGATGTAGTGTCAAAACACATAGCCCTGATATTTTCTACCACACTCCATTCTTTCAATAAGTTATAAACAGCACTGGCAGAGTTTTCGCCTGTACCAACTGTTAACTTTAGCACACCGATAAGCTTTTCTTGTCTGTCACCAGATACTAAAACCGGCAAACGATCAACTTTCCCTGAGCCGACTAAATCTGGTAAAATTTTACCGTCCCAATGTATGACTAAAGGACACTATGGAGTAAATGTACTTCTTATAAAATCGGTAGCTTCTTTTCGGGCCTTCTTACGCTTTCGTTGAATGGTGCTTCTTGAAAGAGGCAGGGTGGCCGGATCATGATCAAGGGCGGCTGCAATTGGCTTCGCGGTCTGTTATTTTATTTCTGTCCAATGCACTGGTGACATGAGGCTTGAAAATATTTGACGTAATTAATGCGTTTTGCTTTTCACCTTCCTTGAGGTTTGGCTTAGATTTTATGGAAGAGAAACTGGGTTTAAAGTTTTCATCGGACGACGTGCTATCAGAACTAAAATTTATTCGAAGCGGCAAAATGTTATCTGATGTTTCACATTTAGAAGATGAAGCAGTTGAAGCTCCGAAATTTATAAAATGTTTTTGACGACGTTCATCCTCTGCTTTTTGACGCTGAAAAGCTCTCTCCTTTTTCTTCGTCAGATCCTTGTCCACGGTACTTATAAACATTTGCCTCTTTCCTTTTTGGTCGAATAAGAAATGGCGATCTTCTGGTATTTTCATAAGACTCATTTCATCAGAATGAGAAATATCAAAAAGATTATCAAGCTCAAGTTGAAACAGTCGATCACGTTCTCTTTGCGTCTCAGAAGCACGGGTTTTATTTTTCTTCAATAACAACCAATTATTATGTATTTTTTTCAAGCTTAACAAAGCAATGTTTTAAAAGTCTGATTGGCACAGCTGCTTCATTCCAAATTATGACAACCTCATCAACAGTTGCACGACTGGCACTTCGCACACTCTTTAACTCATATAAATGGTAATGCTATCGCTGTAGCACTTGTATAATCGTTGGAAGTTGTTTTAATCCGACCAGGTACACTAGCTCCCGAACACCAATTAAAAAGATACTGTTTGTTTGGCGAGTTGATAACACTTCTCTTTTTAAGAAGAAAGCGAACTTAAAAACCCAAAAAGTAAACCCGAAACTTTATTATGTATAATAAAACCAAAAGTGAAAAGGAAAAGTCCAAGAACATTTAGAAAAGGCGTTTTGGCGATAATCTACCATAAATACAAAAATAAACAGTTTGTTGAAAACAAAAGGAGCACCCTCTTATCTTACACTTAGGAAGCTGAAATTTTCATACAATATTAATTTTTAATAGTGTAAAAATATTAGGGAGTACCCTGGTAATTATAACAAAAAAATTAACCACCCTAATTTAACTACCCACTTACAATAGTGCACAAACATTTCCAAACCACGTGAAATCAGATAGCACCAGTCGGGCTGGAACCACAGAGCAAATAAAGTACTGGAATGAAGAGGAGAATCCCAGCCCACGTGGGGTACACTTGGAGAGGGAAAGTAATTCCATGTTGTGTACAGTTAAAGGTAACCAGCGAAGAAAAGATGGAAAGCTATAGCTTAATCCGAAAAATTACGCAGATTTACATGAAAATAAATCACCATTCTTATAAACCATCATTATTTACCTAGCAGCATAAATTATAATTAAAAATGCTTTTATCAAAACAGTTTGAAGGTAATTTATGGGGGGAAGGGGGTGACTTGGTACCTAGAAAGGTACAGATATTTCTTTTGATTTTAAGAGATATTTTTTGCAATCACTTTCAAAAGCCAAATATATTTTATTACATTTCATCAACTTTCCTCTCCTTTTCACAAATTGATATTCATATTTATCAGATGGAAATGTATATATTTTAAAACCCTTTCCTTAAATTTGAGCCTTGAAACTGTAACAGGAAACTGATAAAATATTAAAATGCAAAGGAATACGCGTGTACGTTCAGGTTTTTCTATTCGGGGAGGGGGGGGACTATATAGTAAATCGCTCACTTTTAAAAAGTTCGAGCTTTTTCCATATGGCAATAGCGAGAAGAGACACAGCAAAATTCACGTATTCCAAATAACGAAACCCTCATACTCATAGGAAGCAGATTTTTACTTAAATAACCTTATATCTGGCCCTTTGTTTTAAAACAGTTGTCTGCTACGGTGTCGTCACTAGTTTGAACAAATAAATAAGTACATAGTTATTGTAAAGTAATAATCATGCTTTTTTATTTGTATTTAATTAATATGTAAGCGAGTTTTACTTTCATTTAATTTATAAATTCTGTCTGTTAGTTTGCATTTTATAATATTTTAAAATAAAGTGGTTTTTATTGTTATTTTTAGTGCTTGATATTGCTTAAAACTTGTACTATACTACCCAATAATTTAACTCCAGTTTACTATTATACTGAAAACTAAATATATTAAATTTAAATATTTCCACATTAAATTTGAGTTTGAATCATGACTAACAAGATGCTAGCCTGTGGTTTGTGACTTGGGTATTAGCTTATCTGATTATTATTTTTATTATTATTAGAATAAAAATCCTGATCAGTTCTTATCGTTTTCTGGATATTACTGGAAAACATAACACTCCCCTTATAAAGTTGCAGTCTCTCTCACATCTCAATGGGTGGAGATCAATACTAAATTAATTATCAAATTAGGGGCTATGTAGTTAATAAAATATTTGATTAGGTAGATTACAAAACATTTATACTGATTTAATAGTGTATTTTCTTTGGTGAGTTGCAACAAATTAAATGGTCAACTTACACGTAATCCTTTGTAATTTAATATTTTACCAGTTTCAAGGCTCAAATTTAAGGAAAGGGTTTTAAAATATATACATTTCCATCTGATAAATATGAATATCAATTTGTGAAAAGGAGAGGAAAATTGATGAAATGTAATAAAATATATTTGGCTTTTGAAAGTGATTGCAAAAAATATCTCTTAAAATCTTAAGAAATATCTATACCTTTCTAGGTACCAACTCACCCCCTTCCCCCCATAAATTACCTTTAAACTGCTTTGATAAAAGTATTTTTAATTAATATCTGGCTCATTTCCCTGCCCTACAGGGCATATTTATTGTAGAAATTATTATTGTAAATATAAGCCATAAGTAATCATTCAGTTACAAGATCCAATAATCAATAACTTAATACTGTTATTTGTAGGTCACTTTGAATAAACAATTTATAACTTTTTACTTTATCAGTTTATAGTAAAAAAATGTTAGTTTTGTTAATGACAGATCCTACACTTTGATTTAAGCCAAAATTTAAAGAAGCAATATCAAAAATGTTGAAGGCTAGAGTTTCAATTTCATAAGAATTCTAAAAATTTTATCAATTAAAGGTAGGAGCTACAGAGATATCATAAATTTCACAATAATAATTCTTGATTCGTGCGTGCCTTTCCAAATGTGTAGTTATCAAAATTCTTTAAATTTAGTAAATTTCACTTCGCACAACCAAATCATTAACTTCAATACTTGATTCATGCATTTGCAAGCTAAAATTTACCAGATTCAGTTACATTTCCAGTTGGGAAAAACACAATTTAATCAAGTAATTTTTCAGTCTCTAAATTAGTTAATTAAAGAACAAGTGGAATTTTTTTGAAAAAAAAAGCATTTTGTGGGCCACAGTGTACATGTACTTTGCTTCCTTAGCAATGGTACTATCCATTAGTATCACTCGTTCATTAAATTACTTAATTTTACTATAAAATCAATTTTAACTGAAGAATAGGGCTCGGCTCATTGATTTTTCTACTATAAATTAACCATCAATCCTGAAATCAGAAACAAAGTACTGAGACCTCACACTGTTAACAAAAATGGGGTCAAATTGATCAGTGCCCACTATATTTTTAACCATTGCTGTCACTCCTTCATTTCCAGTCTAAAATATATTAAAACTGAAGAAAAGGACTGGCTTTTCAACTGCAAATTTAACAGAATTATTTTCACAAAATACCTTAACACACTTATCTCCACTTATAGTCACAGGTTTATATTCTAAATTTGGAACTCTTTGTACTTCAATAGCAAGCTAGTCAGAGTTTCTTCTTTTCAACAAGTTACAAGGCCCCTGAGCTGAAATAATGTATATCCTACTACATCCTAGGAGGCCATCTAATGGCGTATAATTCTACAATCTTTGTTGCGCGAATTTCAAATTATTATTAAAACTTACCCTTAAGTTCTAAATATTAGTTAAAATTTTAAATAATTAACGTTAATACAATTGTTTAGTAATAATAATTTTCAATTAAATAACGAAATTTATTTATAAATAATACGTTTTTAAAAACCGAAAAGATTTAACACTAGTTTAAGGCGATATCGCGGTCCGCCATTTTATTTTGGAATTTTGTAACAGGGTTGCTAGCATTGAGTTGGGACACGGCCGTCTCGAGATCTGCTTCGCGCAGAATCGCGCTCATAGCGGCCCAGGCGATCGTACGAAAATCGCGTATGGGAAATTAGTTCAAAAACTTCTCACATCGTTTTATGGCGCTAGTCTAGCCCCCCCTTGAGAAAATTCGCAGCCATGTTATCGAATGGGAGGAACTGCGCGGAACTTTGGAATTTCAATTATTATCGCGTAATGTGTAATATTTTGTAAAATATTTTTTTAGTAATATTTAAGTTAATTAATAATAAAAAAGTTAAACACCTCTTGAGATTTTTTAACGCAAAGTAAAGTTTTGAAAAACGTTATTAAAATTTGGTCATTCCGGAGCCAGAAGTCGCCGTCGACGTTTTCTGTATATAAATGTAAACATAAACACGTGGTTCTCCTTACAGCTGTATTTTTGTTATGTAGTAACTTCCAGAGGCCTTTGTTTTGTATTAATGTTTAAAAATATAATTTAATTAAAGTAGTGAAATAAATGAATTTTAATTAACTAACTGTCACTTGGAAGATCACTATGAATGAAAATAGTGATGGAAACTTAGAAGGTATTTAAATCTGATAAATATAATAAACCAAGGTGAATTTCCCACTAAATGATACACAACTAAACAAAAGATAGGAAAAATTTTGAAAACTAGAATTTACAACTTGAGTACTTTTCAAGAAAGAGGCTTATGCACAAGTTCTTTCACTTTCACAAATTTTGTGGACAGAGTTTTGGTAATATTGGTGATAATTGGAGGTACAACCTTTCTACAAATTAAATCAGCAATTTCATTCGGGTGATTATTATTCAAATCACATTGGATGTAAGGGCATAGAGCAATTTTGGGCCACAAGTGGATTTCAATGTTTTTTAAAATTGTAGGTGAATCCCGGAGATAAAGTACAGCTCTCTCTATGAATGTTGTTACTATAGCCATTAACGTGATAAAGCTTTGCTGGGGATACCTAAGGTTTCCTCTGTCGGATAATTTTATCAATCCAACTAATGGTGAATCAGAATTAGGCTGTGATACTTTTTCAAGGCACAATTCTCAAAAATGTTTTTCCTCTAGGATTTGTACTACATTGTAACAGTTTGAATCAACCTAATCGTATCCTATTGAGGATGCAACACGATTAGGCTAAACCGTCACAACGTGTGGGTTTCGGCCAGGCAAGTTTTATATGTAAAAAGATATAACACGAAGGAATAAGTAAAATAGATTTTAATAGAGAAATCGAACAACGCTTTCTTATTTACTCACTAAGAAGTCCAAGCCTGTACGTTCACACATATTTTAGCGAAGAGGGTCTACTGACCGTGGAAAACAAAAGAAAGGTGACCTGCCCCAAGGCGAGTTAAAGAAAACGAGCGAGAGAGAGAACGCGTGGTGCGGGGGTATTTGTATCTGCTACGCGAGAGCGTAAACCCCTGGTGGCTGACGCCTGAAAACAATAAAAAAATATATTGTAGCCGACCCGAACGCCATCCGGTGATCGGATCGCTTACAACATAACCAGCCAAGTATGCGATACTTGCTAGCCGTAAGGTGCATCTCTGTGTATCTGGGTACTCATAACTTCAGATGGTAACGTAACTTCATTGCCGTTAAAAATAGTTGAAAATCCATCGAGTCTAGTATCAATCATGGCTGATAGATCTGTGAAGCTGTCTTGGGGACAAAGTTGGGCACTATCATATCTTTTGATTGTTTTGGTACTTGATATGATAGGGAATCAAATTTCATACTATCAAAATATCATTTTTGATAGTGATCTATCATCGATTTAAACTTCTAAATGATTTATTGAGTTGAAATCTCGGTAAAGGCTTTAGTTTTTTGATAGATTTGACGAAAATTTACCCAAAAATTTATAGATTTTCACTTGAAAGTACTTATCCTAGTTTAAAAAATTACGAAAAAAATGATGCGACCTGCGTTTTTGGGATAAATATTGAAATTTTGAAATATGTTTTTCACGCCATCTCTTAGTAAAAATTTCAAAATTTGATAGTTACGATATGAAAAGCTAAAGTTTTTATAGAAAAATTTATTCCTGTATTATAAAAATTTTAAAATTATCTTCTATAAAATTTATTTGACGATTTTTGATAGTTTGATTTGAAAGATTTAATTTACCTTTAAAAAGAGTTGAAGCATGCAGAAAAGGCGAGAAAAGGGCAGATATTAAGGATGATGATGTGAACCATGTGACTGTTTTTTTTACTTCAAACCGGTTCCTCCCTCCTCAAAGTGGGGGGATGAAGGAAGAGAGGGGAGGGTTACACGGATTTCTTTATGTCTCGCTGCAAACGTGAAAAGGCCGTGAGGTGAGTCAACTGAGGGGGTATTATCACGTGACGATTAAAGGCCAATGGGACGTTTCGAAAGTTCTATCGAAAGTTTTAGTTTTGGATTTGTTTTTGATTTATAGATTGTTTGCATCGCATTTTTACTTATTACCTGATTTACCTCATAATTATCGTTTTATTAACTGGAAGAGGCTGGGGCGGTACAATGTCAAACCCCATGTGAAAGCTATTGAGCCTATTGTGCTATATATCTACTAAACAAAGCATTTGTGATTATCATTATTTCGCAAACGAGGAATTAAAATTGATTGTTTTGAAAAAAATATTTAATTATTTCGCTGTATATTATTTTATTTGATAAAATTTTAAAAATAATAGTATTGATTCGATAGGTTAATAAATAACATTGCATTGGTATGATTGATTTGATAGGCTAGATTATAACATATTTCATTGATGAGTTTGATTTGATAGGATTACAAAAAAAATATTTTTATTGGGGGTATGATTTATAGCTTTTTATCTGAAAAAAATGGGAGAGTTTCGTTTGGCCGACTTCTCATTTGGCCGACCACAAAATACACGTTACGCCGACTGTCCATTTGGCCGACTGCACATTTGTCCGACTGAGAAGTCGGCCAAATGGACTGCTCATTTGACCGACTGAACATTTGTCCGACTGTCCATTTGGCCGACTGAGAATTCGGCCAAATGGGCAGTCGGCCAAATGGACAGTGCATTAGACCGACTGCTCATTTTTCCGACTACTCATTTAGCCGACTGCTCGTTTGGCCGACTGCTCGTTTGGCCGACTGCTCGTTTGGCCGACTGCTCGTTTGGCCGACTGCTCGTTTGGCCGACTACTCGTTTGGCCGACTACTCGTTTGGCCGACTACTCATTTCGCCGACTGCTCATATGTCATTTAGACGATACTAGGTGCGTTTGGCTAGGTACTGTCCTCTAGGTCACGTTTTAGAAGGCCCAGCTTGGTTATAAAGAACGGGGCTGGGGGGGCGCCGGTCCGGCCCCCCAGCGCTCGAGTGAAGCGAGTGCGCGGCGCCGTCAGGTGCCAATACTTAGAATACATTGCCCGTTCTATAAGTCAACCTAACACTAAAGACATAGATAAGGACAGGCTATAGTATAAGAGTCAGTGAAATGAGCAGTCGGTCAAATGAGCAGTCGTTCAAATGAGCAGTCGTTCAAATGAGCAGTCGTTCAAATGAGCAGTCGTTCAAATGAGCAGTCGGCCAAATGAGCAGTCGGTCAAATGAGTAGTCGGCCAAATGAGCAGTCGGTCAAATGAGTAGTCGGCCAAACGAGCAGTCGGCCAAACGAGCAGTCGGTCAAATGAGCAGTCGTTCAAATGAGCAGTCGTTCAAATGAGCAGTCGGCCAAATGAGCAGTCGGTCAAATGAGTAGTCGGCCAAATGAGCAGTCGGTCAAATGAGTAGTCGGCCAAACGAGCAGTCGGCCAAACGAGCAGTCGGTCAAATGAGTAGTCGGACAAATGAGCAGTCGGTCAAACGGGCTGCTCATTTGGCCGACCAGAATTTCAGCTAAAAGAGTAGTCGGCTTAATGAGTAGTCGGCCATATGGTCTGCTCATTTGGCCGACCGAAAAGTCGACCAAATGAGCTGTCGGCCAAATGGGCATTCGGACATATGAGCAGTCGGCCAAATGAAAAGTCGGTCAAATGAGGAGTCGGCCAAATGCGGAGTCGGCCAAATGCACCCCACCCAAAAAAATTGATATGAAAGAAAAATTTATATGTAGAATGCAAAAAAATATATAATTGATAGTTACCAATAAGTCATTAAGGAAAAAATTGATACTGATACGATCGTAAATTTTCAACTACTAACTTTACGCGAGTAAATTTATATATAGACACAAAATCTCGGAAATTTTATTTATTCATTGAGAGTTTACCGCCATCTATTGAATCTAAATCGCAAAAAAATCTATTCTTTAAATATTTGAAATAAAAAAAAAATTGATAGCATCGCCATCTACTATATTTTGATAGGAAAAAAATTTATCTGGAAAAGTGTGCCCAACTTTGCTTGGGGAACGTTAGATGTTTTAGGTTTTGTTAATGATATAGTGCCTCTCTTAAGGATGGATTCCAAACTGCCTGAGAATGCTGAAAAACATTTCAATAGCATCGCTCGTTAAATTTCTTGTCAAGTTAAACTGGAAACCAGATTTAAGGAGGTATGACACGCAAGATATTGTAGACAATGAAGTTATTCTAATAGATTCATATGTTTCCTTTATCAATATTTTCTTTAATTTGTGGATCTTTAGACCTTGATAGTAATCACTTTCCTTAAAATGTCCCACTACGAACAAATCTTGCATGATGCGTAAGCTTCATTGACCCCAAAATCTTTTCTAGATATGTTCTTAGTCCATAATTTGCATAAATTTTCATCAACTGGAAACTGATGAAATGATACATTGATATTCTTCTTAGATTCACAGAATAGAACGCAACAAATTTTTGTGGTGGGCATTTTTACATATTAAAAATAGGCAATATTTTAAAACTAAAGTTTGAGAAATGTGAACTTAATTTAAAGAATGATAAAGCTATTTATTAAATAATATGAATAATGTTGTGGTTATTTACTTAAAATTCTTATAAAATAAATGTGAATACTGGTTTGAAAACTGTGAAAAACAAAAGAAACTTTGGTTAGGCTTAGCAATTAACTAATAAAACTCAATATAAGCATATTACTTTAATTAAATAAATGTTTTAAATGAAAACTTATTAGATAAAGATCAAATCATAAGTTGTATATCCCAAACTTTCCAGAAGTTTTTGAAAAACAATGGAAAAAGGATTAAATAGTTGAATTTACCGCCATAGAAAACTATTAAATATCCCGCTGATTTTTTACATTTAAGGGGGGGCTCAGACAGCGCTCCTAGTGTTAAAAGAAGGTATTCGCGGAAATACATAGGAGAGGAAATCTTTGCCTGGGCCGCTATGAGCGCGAAGCAGATCTCGAGACGGCCGTGGTTGGGAATATTAATCTAGAGGTCCAATCAAAACGTCGGATTTCAGTATTTCGCGAAACAAGTTTTTAAAAATAAGAATACTGTCGTCTGCTCCCATCGGCGTCCCAAATGACGAGAAAACGTTATCATTCTACCCGTGGCGCCGTCTATCTCTCAATGGTTCGTTCAAATAAGACGCGTTTTCAAGCAAAAATATTTTTTTTCTTCAAAATAATGGATGGCGCCACGGGTCATATGATAACGTTTGCTCGTCATTTTAGAGCAGACAGCACATTCGTATTTTTCAAAAACTTGTTTCGCGGGGAGCAGGTTTGATTGGATCTCTAGATTAATATTCCCAACTCAATGGTTGCTAGCTCAAGAACTTCCCAGCCAATGAAAGCAGACTTATCAGAGATCCTGGTAGTTATAGAGATGCGAAACTCCCTATACCCTAAGCACGGCCAACTTTGATTTCTCGCGCATCTCTCGCGCTACAGCGGGCATCTCATTCGTTGACGTTCTTGTGTTAACCTATGAGCAAAAGATGTGTATGACGTCAGCGCCCCTAGCGGATTATTATTTTTGGTATAGTTTTTACATTGGGGATAATATAACCACCGAGCGTGGCGCTGAACTCCTACACGTTATAGTACAGTTTATAGGGGGAAAATCCTTGCTCGCGGAATTTCGACGAATGTGTTGGCCGTAGTAGCGCGAACATCGCGTGAACAAAGTTGGCCGTGCCCTAAGCAAACCAGTTTTTTTTTAATTTTTGCCGATCGCAGCGACGCCTGTACGTGGGGAGTAATCGCAGAGATCTTAGGATTGTTACCGTTGTTTATAATTTTTGCGTCTCTCGGCTTGAAACGGGCGCTTCCTTCCGGCCGAAGGGCGGCGCTGATGCTTGCATTTTTTTTGTCAGGTTTTCGGCGGAGTTTCGCATCTCTATAACTGCCAGGATCTCTGGACTTATGTCAGAATTGAGTCTATGAAGGAAAGCAATTGGTATACTCTTATTTACTGCCTAGTAAACCTTGTAAAGTATTGCAATTTTAATGTGTGAAGAAATTATTGTTGACAATAAGAATAATGCCGCTAGCCCCCCTAATGCTGAATCTTGGGCATGAAAAACCTTGAAAATAATTGTCTTTTTACAAAAAGTTATATTTTTCCTGCCTTCCAGCTACGAGCAACAAACACAACACCCCACACAAGGAGAACGCAACCCGTCAAAAGTCGTGGATTTTCGTGTGTACGTTTTTCATTGGCTAGACGCTTTAGCGCCTGCTGCCGTCGGAAGAGGAAAATTCCAAACTTGTCTCCCCCCCCCTTTCGTAAAACGTTCAGCGTAAAGGCTCGTGACGCTCGTCCAATTAAATTCGTACACAACCCTTCGTTAGCGTATTTAAAGGCTAGCTGCGTTCTCCTTGTGTTTGTTGCTCCTAGCTTCCAGTGTACTATCGATTCCCATAGGAAAGCATGTTCGGCCCATAAATAACTCTGGCCTATCGGCCAGAGTTAATTACGTAGGAGTCTACGATGATATGGCTTTTGAAATCATGAGATCAGCATGATATGAGATCAGCTCGAGAAATGGAACAATGAGAAAAAAAACCCTGTTCAAATTACATTAAAGTGTTGGAAGCAGGGGATGCCAAGAAGTTTCTGTAAATAAAACAGCTTATTCCGTATTATAATATTACAAGTAATTTTATGTTAATTTAAGATGATGAAATAGCTGTAAATAACACAGTAATAAAGTGTGTCAAATCAACATGAATAACAGTCTGGAGTACGTGAACCTTATACGTAATTTTATTGACATATTAAAGTTGGTTTTACACATCCGTCGGTAGAAAATACTTTTTACATCTCAGTAAATTCGATAAGTAGCAAATAATTAATTGAACAAACAATATTGTAGAAAATACACTAACACTTTTAGTAAAATTTACGAATATGAAACTTAATTTTTGACGAGGTAACTAGGAAAAAACAGCTAATATGCAGGGCCGATCTCACATTTTTCAATAAAATATAATTAAAAGCGAATTGTTTATTGATATAAATAAATTCGACAAAGACTAAATATTAAAAAGCTCGCTCTCTTCCGAAAGGAACACTCACTTAGGTTGTATAAAATATCTCACGGTTTTTATATTTATTCATTTTTCTTATTTATTTCGTACAGTTTTTATAACGTTTTAATTAATATTTAATTAAAACCATTTGAGGTCGATAATGGATGGCTATAGCCACAACACATATCATGGCTCTTATCAGTAATATATTTCAAAATAGAGCTATTGAATCCCTGCCTTGGGAAGTGCACCCAAAAATATAATTTTGGCTAATGTCGGAATCGAAAACATTCTCATATCACTTCTCAGTCTGCATTATGCATAAATAAATTTATGCGGTTCAGATGCTATTAACTAAGTAGATGAAGGAGGGTCGTACGCGGTGCGCCCCCACAGCAATGAACATATGTGTGCTGAAATAACCAGCTTTTCAAAAATACTGGTTATCCGATTAATTAAACGTTTGAAGTTTGTAAATTGAAATTAATGGATTCCAGTATATCTACAGTGTCAGATATGCTAAATGCTTTTAAAGAACATCAATGTTAATCTTACTGATTAAGCGATAAATTCGGCAGATTACAATAAACCCTTCTCGCGTAATTTACTTGTGGAAGGAAGCTTCGGTTTAAGTACATATCTGTTATTCATGTTAATTTTACATAATGAACTGTTAAATTTACGCTCTCGATGTGTGTAATAAATACAGCTGCAAATATTCCTGGACATTTTGTCCTTCTGTACATTTTACAAGACCAACCCAATTTTTAGAAAACAGCCCATTTATGTACTTATGTTCCTGTATAAAATAAAGGATACGTGTAGTTTTTACAGGATTATACTGTACAAGTGGTACACACACGTTTCATGTAAATATCTATTGTTAAATTAAAGGATAACAGTAATTATCACTGGATTATTCTCTGCAAGTGATATACAGATGGTTCATGTAAAATTATCCTGTTAAAACTAGGGTTTTTGCTCTTACGTCGTTAGTGTACTCCCCACTCCCTGGAAGCGTGACTCCCAGTTCTAACCGCCCAAAAAACCGCCGTTCACCCATCGCTTTTTTCCCCACAACAGCGTTCCCAAAAAAGCCCAATTTTGGGCGGGATGCTCCGAGACTCTTTAAGACACTGTCGATTCCACTCCGAGCAAGGATTAAAGGCATGCTCCGAGACTCTTTAAGACACTGTCAATTCCGCTCCGAGCATGGATTAAAGGCATGCTCCGAGGCTCTTTAAGACACTGTCGATTCCGCTCCGAGCATGGATTAAAGGCATGCTCCGAGACTCTTTAAGACACTGTCGATTCCGCTCCGAGCATGTATTAAAGGCATGCTCCGAGACTCTTTAAGACACTGCCGATTCCGCTCCGAGCATGGATTAAAGGCATGCTCCGAGGCTCTTTAAGACACTGCCGATTCCGCTCCGAGCATGGATTAAAGGCATGCTCTGAGGCTCTTTAAGACACTGCCGATTCCGCTTCGAGCATGGATTAAAGGCATGCTCTGAGGCTCTTTAAGACACTGCCGATTCCGCTCCGAGCATGGATTAAAGGCATGCTCTGAGGCTCTTTAAGACACTGCCGATTCCGCTCCGAGCATGGATTAAAGGCATGCTCTGAGGCTCTTTAAGACACTGTCGATTCCGCTCCGAGCATGGATTAAAGGCATGCTCTGAGGCTCTTTAAGACACTGTCGATTCCGCTCCGAGCATGGATTAAAGGCATGCTCCGAGGGTCTTTAAGACAATGTCGATTCCGCTCCGAGCATGGATTATAGGTATGCTCCGAGACTCTTTAAGACACTGCCGTTTCCGCTCCGAGCATGGACTATAGGCATGCTCCGAGACTCTTTAAGACACTGCCGATTCCGCTCCGAGCATGGATTAAAGGCATGCTCTGAGGCTCTTTAAGACACTGCCGATTCCGCTCCGAGCATGGATTAAAGGCATGCTCCGAGGCTCTTTAAGACAATGTCGATTCCACTCCGAGCATGGATTATAGGTATGCTCCGAGACTCTTTAAGACACTGCCGATTCCGCTCCGAGCATGGATTATAGGCATGCTCCGAGACTCTTTAAGACACTGCCGATTCCGCTCCGAGCATGAATTAAAGGCATGCTCTGAGGCTCTTTAAGACACTGCCGATTCCGCTCCGAGCATGGATTAAAGGCATGCTCTGAGGCTCTTTAAGACACTGCCGATTCCGCTCCGAGCATGGATTAAAGGCATGCTCTGAGGCTCTTTAAGACACTGTCGATTCCGCTCCGAGCATGGATTAAAGGCATGCTCTGAGGCTCTTTAAGACACTGTCGATTCCGCTCCGAGCATGGATTATAGGCATGCTCCTAGACTCTTTAAGACACTGTCGATTCCGCTCCGAGCATGGATTAAAGGCATGCTCTGAGGCTCTTTAAGACACTGCCGATTCCGCTCCGAGCATGGATTAAAGGCATGCTCTGAGGCTCTTTAAGACACTGTCGATTCCGCTCCGAGCATGGATTATAGGCATGCTCCTAGACTCTTTAAGACACTGTCGATTCCGCTACGAGCATGGATTAAAGGCATGCTCCGAGGCTCTTTAAGACAATGTCGATTCCGCTCCGAGCATGGATTATAGGCATGCTCCGAGACTCTTTAAGACACTGTCGATTCCAGTCCGAGCAAGGATTAAAGGCATACTCCGAGACTCTTTAAGACACTGCCGATTCCGCTCCGAGCATGGATTAAAGGAATGCTCTGAGGCTCTTTAAGACACTGCCGATTCCGCTCCGAGCATGGATTAAAGGCATGCTCTGAGGCTCTTTAAGACACTGCCGATTCCGCTCCGAGCATGGATTAAAGGCATGCTCTGAGGCTCTTTAAGACACTGTCGATTCCGCTCCGAGCATGGATTAAAGGCATGCTCTGAGGCTCTTTAAGACACTGTCGATTCCGCTCCGAGCATGGATTATAGGCATGCTCCTAGACTCTTTAAGACACTGTCGATTCCGCTCCGAGCATGGATTAAAGGCATGCTCTGAGGCTCTTTAAGACACTGCCGATTCCGCTCCGAGCATGGATTAAAGGCATGCTCTGAGGCTCTTTAAGACACTGTCGATTCCGCTCCGAGCATGGATTATAGGCATGCTCCTAGACTCTTTAAGACACTGTCGATTCCGCTACGAGCATGGATTAAAGGCATGCTCCGAGGCTCTTTAAGACAATGTCGATTCCGCTCCGAGCATGGATTATAGGCATGCTCCGAGACTCTTTAAGACACTGTCGATTCCAGTCCGAGCAAGGATTAAAGGCATACTCCGAGACTCTTTAAGACACTGCCGATTCCGCTCCGAGCATGGATTAAAGGAATGCTCTGAGGCTCTTTAAGACACTGCCGATTCC
Organism: Leiobunum rupestre; assembly: GCF_980474605.1. NCBI lineage: Eukaryota > Metazoa > Arthropoda > Arachnida > Opiliones > Sclerosomatidae > Leiobunum > Leiobunum rupestre. Next base: position 20,396,855 of record NC_143390.1, on the reverse strand, counting down.
GCTCCGAGCATGGATTAAAGGCATGCTCCGAGGCTCTTTAAGACAATGTCAATTCCGCTCCGAGAATGGACTATAGGTATGCTCCGAGACTCTTTAAGACACTGCCGATTCCGCTCCGAGCATGGATTATAGGCATGCTCCGAGACTCTTTACGACACTGCCGATTCCGCTCCGAGCGTGGATTAAAGGCATGCTCCGAGGCTCTTTAAGACACTGTCGATTCCGCTCCGAGCATGGATTAAAGGCATGCTCCGAGACTCTTTAAGACACTGTCGATTCCGCTCCGAGCATGGATTAAAGGCATGCTCCGAGACTCTTTAAGACACTGCCGATTCCGCTCCGAGCATGGATTAAAGGCATGCTCCGAGGCTCTTTAAGACACTGTCGATTCCGCTCCGAGCATGGATTAAAGGCATGCTCTGAGGCTCTTTAAGACACTGCCGATTCCGCTCCGAGCATGGATTAAAGGCATGCTCTGAGGCTCTGTAAGACACTGCCGATTCCGCTCCGAGCATGGATTAAAGGCATGCTCTGAGGCTCTTTAAGACACTGCCAATTCCGCTTCGAGCATGGATTAAAGGCATGCTCTGAGGCTCTTTAAGACACTGCCGATTCCGCTCCGAGCATGGATTAAAGGCATGCTCTGAGGCTCTTTAAGACACTGCCGATTCCGCTCCGAGCATGGATTAAAGGCATGCTCTGAGGCTCTTTAAGACACTGTCGATTCCGCTCCGAGCATGGATTAAAGGCATGCTCCGAGGGTCTTTAAGACAATGTCGATTCCGCTCCGAGCATGGATTATAGGTATGCTCCGAGACTCTTTAAGACACTGCCGTTTCCGCTCCGAGCATGGACTATAGGCATGCTCCGAGACTCTTTAAGACACTGCCGATTCCGCTCCGAGCATGGATTAAAGGCATGCTCTGAGGCTCTTTAAGACACTGCCGATTCCGCTCCGAGCATGGATTAAAGGCATGCTCCGAGGCTCTTTAAGACAATGTCGATTCCACTCCGAGCATGGATTATAGGTATGCTCCGAGACTCTTTAAGACACTGCCGATTCCGCTCCGAGCATGGATTATAGGCATGCTCCGAGACTCTTTAAGACACTGCCGATTCCGCTCCGAGCATGAATTAAAGGCATGCTCTGAGGCTCTTTAAGACACTGCCGATTCCGCTCCGAGCATGGATTAAAGGCATGCTCTGAGGCTCTTTAAGACACTGCCGATTCCGCTCCGAGCATGGATTAAAGGCATGCTCTGAGGCTCTTTAAGACACTGTCGATTCCGCTCCGAGCATGGATTAAAGGCATGCTCCGAGGCTCTTTAAGACAATGTCGATTCCGCTCCGAGCATGGATTATAGGTATGCTCCGAGACTCTTTAAGACACTGCCGATTCCGCTCTGAGCATGGATTAAAGGAATGCTCTGAGGCTCTTTAAGACACTGCCGATTCCGCTCCGAGCATGGATTAAAGGCATGCTCTGAGGCTCTTTAAGACACTGTCGATTCCGCTCCGAGCATGGATTATAGGCATGCTCCTAGACTCTTTAAGACACTGTCGATTCCGCTCCGAGCATGGATTAAAGGCATGCTCTGAGGCTCTTTAAGACACTGCCGATTCCGCTCCGAGCATGGATTAAAGGCATGCTCTGAGGCTCTTTAAGACACTGTCGATTCCGCTCCGAGCATGGATTATAGGCATGCTCCTAGACTCTTTAAGACACTGTCGATTCCGCTCCGAGCATGGATTAAAGGCATGCTCCGAGGCTCTTTAAGACAATGTCGATTCCGCTCCGAGCATGGATTATAGGCATGCTCCGAGACTCTTTAAGACACTGTCGATTCCTGTCCGAGCAAGGATTAAAGGCATACTCCGAGACTCTTTAAGACACTGTCGATTACGCTCCGAGCATGGATTAAAGGCATGCTCCGAGACTCTTTAAGACACTGCCAATTCCGCTCCGAGCATGGATTAAAGGCATGCTCTGAGGCTCTTTAAGACACTGTCGATTCCGCTCCGAGCATGAATTATAGGCATGCTCCGAGACTCTTTAAGACACTGTCGATTCCGCTCCGAGCATGGATTAAAGGCATGCTCTGAGGCTCTTTAAGACACTGTCGATTTCGCTCCGAGCATGGATTAAAGGCATGCTCCGAGGCTCTTTAAGAATATGTCGATTCCGCTCCGAGCATGGATTATAGGTATGCTCCGAGACTCTTTAAGACACTGCCGATTCCGCTCCGAGCATGGATTATAGGGATGCTCCGAGACTCTTTAAGACACTGCCGATTCCGCTCCGAGCATGGATTAAAGGAATGCTCTGAGGCTCTTTAAGACACTGCCGATTCCGCTCCGAGCATGGATTAAAGGCATGCTCCGAGGCCTTTTAAGACAATGTCAATTCCGCTCCGAGAATGGACTATAGGTATGCTCCGAGACTCTTTAAGACACTGCCGATTCCGCTCCGAGCATGGATTATAGGCATGCTCCGAGACTCTTTACGACACTGCCGATTCCGCTCCGAGCATGGATTATAGGTATGCTCCGAGACTCTTTAAGACACTGCCGATTCCGCTCCGAGCATGGATTATAGGCATGCTCCGAGACTCTTTAAGACACTGTCGATTCCGCTCCGAGCATGGATTATAGGTATGCTCCGAGACTCTTTAAGACACTGTCGATTCCGCTCCGAGCATGGATTAAAGGCATGCTCTGAGGTTCTTTAAGACACTGTCGATTCCGCTCCGAGCATGGATTAAAGGCATGCTCTGAGGCTCTTTAAGACACTGCCGATTCCGCTCCGAGCATGGATTAAAGGCATGCTCTGAGGCTCTTTAAGACAATGTTGATTCCGCTCCGAGCATGGATTATAGGCATGCTCCGAGACTCTTTAAGACACTGTCAATTCCGCTCCGAGCATGGATTAAAGGCATGCTCCGAGACTCTTTAAGACAATGTCGATTCCACTCCGAGCATGGATTATAGGTATGCTCCGAGACTCTTTAAGACACTGCCGATTCCGCTCCGAGCATGGATTATAGGCATGCTCCGAGACTCTTTAAGACACTGCCATTTCCGCTCCGAGCATGAATTAAAGGCATGCTCTGAGGCTCTTTAAGACACTGCCGATTCCGCTCCGAGCATGGATTAAAGGCATGCTCTGAGGCTCTTTAAGACACTGCCGATTCCGCTCCGAGCATGGATTAAAGGCATGCTCTGAGGCTCTTTAAGACACTGTCGATTCCGCTCCGAGCATGGATTAAAGGCATGCTCCGAGGCTCTTTAAGACAATGTCGATTCCGCTCCGAGCATGGATTATAGGTATGCTCCGAGACTCTTTAAGACACTGCCGATTCCGCTCTGAGCATGGATTAAAGGAATGCTCTGAGGCTCTTTAAGACACTGCCGATTCCGCTCCGAGCATGGATTAAAGGCATGCTCTGAGGCTCTTTAAGACACTGTCGATTCCGCTCCGAGCATGGATTATAGGCATGCTCCAAGACTCTTTAAGACACTGTCGATTCCGCTCCGAGCATGGATTAAAGGCATGCTCCGAGGCTCTTTAAGACAATGTCGATTCCACTCCGAGCATGGGTTATAGGCATGCTCCGAGACTCTTTAAGACACTGTCGATTCCAGTCCGAGCAAGGATTAAAGGCATACTCCGAGACTCTTTAAGACACTGTCGATTACGCTCCGAGCATGGATTAAAGGCATGCTCCGAGACTCTTTAAGACACTGCCAATTCCGCTCCGAGCATGGATTAAAGGCATGCTCTGAGGCTCTTTAAGACACTGTCGATTCCGCTCCGAGCATGAATTATAGGCATGCTCCGAGACTCTTTAAGACACTGTCGATTCCGCTCCGAGCATGGATTAAAGGCATGCTCTGAGGCTCTTTAAGACACTGTCGATTTCGCTCCGAGCATGGATTAAAGGCATGCTCCGAGGCTCTTTAAGAATATGTCGATTCCGCTCCGAGCATGGATTATAGGTATGCTCCGAGACTCTTTAAGACACTGCCGATTCCGCTCCGAGCATGGATTATAGGCATGCTCCGAGACTCTTTAAGACACTGCCGATTCCGCTCCGAGCATGGATTAAAGGAATGCTCTGAGGCTCTTTAAGACACTGCCGATTCCGCTCCGAGCATGGATTAAAGGCATGGTCTGAGGCTCTTTAAGACACTGTCGATTCCGCTCCGAGCATGAATTATAGGCATGCTCCGAGACTCTTTAAGACACTGTCGATTCCGCTCCGAGCATGGATTAAAGGCATGCTCCGAGGCTCTTTAAGAATATGTCGATTCCGCTCCGAGCATGGATTATAGGTATGCTCCGAGACTCTTTAAGACACTGCCGATTCCGCTCCGAGCATGGATTATAGGCATGCTCCGAGACTCTTTAAGACACTGCCGATTCCGCTCCGAGCATGGATTAAAGGAATGCTCTGAGGCTCTTTAAGACACTGCCGATTCCGCTCCGAGCATGGATTAAAGGCATGCTCCGAGGCTCTTTAAGACAATGTCAATTCCGCTCCGAGAATGGACTATAGGTATGCTCAGAGACTCTTTAAGACACTGCCGATTCCGCTCCGAGCATGGATTATAGGCATGCTCCGAGACTCTTTACGACACTGCCGATTCCGCTCCGAGCATGGATTATAGGTATGCTCCGAGACTCTTTAAGACACTGCCGATTCCGCTCCGAGCATGGATTATAGGCATGCTCCGAGACTCTTTAAGACACTGTCGATTCCGCTCCGAGCATGGATTATAGGTATGCTCCGAGACTCTTTAAGACACTGTCGATTCCGCTCCGAGCATGGATTAAAGGCATGCTCTGAGGCTCTTTAAGACACTGTCGATTCCGCTCCGAGCATGGATTAAAGGCATGCTCTGAGGCTCTTTAAGACACTGCCGATTCCGCTCCGAGCATGGATTAAAGGCTTGCTCTGAGGCTCTTTAAGACAATGTTGATTCCGCTCCGAGCATGGATTATAGGCATGCTCCGAGACTCTTTAAGACACTGTCCATTCCGCTCCAAGCATGGATTAAAGGCATGCTCCGAGACTCTTTAAGACACTGTCGATTCCGCTCCGAGCATGGATTAAAGGCATGCTCCGAGACTCTTTAAAACACTGTCGATTCCGCTCCGAGCATGGATTAAAGGCATGCTCCGAGGCTCTTTAAGACACTGTCGATTCCGCTCCGAGCATGGATTAAAGGCATGCTCCGAGGCTCTTTAAGACACTGTCGATTCCGCTCCGAGCATGGATTAAAGGCATGCTCCGAGACACTTTAAGACACTGTCAATTCCGCTCCGAGCATGGATTATAGGCATGCTCCGAGACTCTTTAAGACACTGTAAATGCCGCTCCGAGCATGGATTAAAGCCATGCTCCGAGACTCTTTAAGACACTGTCGATTCCGCTCCGAGCATGGATTAAAGGCATGCTCCGAGACTCTTTAAGACACTGTCGATTCCGCTCCGAGCATGGATTAAAGGCATGCTCCGAGGCTCTTTAAGACAATGTCGATTCCGCTCCGAGCATGGATTATAGGCATGCTCCGAGACTCTTTAAGACACTGTCGATTCCGCTCCGAGCATGGATTAAAGGCATGCTCCGAGGCTCTTTAAGACAATGTCGATTCCACTCCGAGCAAGGATTAAAGGCATACTCCGACACTCTTTAAGACACTGTCGATTAAGCTCCGAGCATGGATTAAAGGCATGCTCCGAGACTCTTTAAGAAACTGCCGATTCCGCTCCGAGCTTGGATTAAAGGCATGTTCTGAGGATCTTTAAGACACTGTCGATTCCGCTCCGAGCATGGATTATAGGCATGCTCCGAGACTCTTTAAGACACTGTAGATTCCGCTCCGAGCATGGATTAAAGGCATGCTCCGAGGCTCTTTAAGACAATGTCGATTCCGCTCCGAGCATGGATTATAGGCATGCTCCGAGACTCTTTAAGACACTGTCGATTCCGCTCCGAGCATGGATTATAGGCATGCTCCGAGGCTCTTTAAGACAATGTCGATTCCGCTCCGAGCATGGATTATAGGCATGCTCCGAGGCTATTTAAGACACTGCCGATTCCGCTCCGAGCATGGATTAAAGGCATGCTCTGAGGCTCTTTAAGACACTGTCGATTCCGCTCCGAGCATGGATTAAAGGGATGCTCCGAGGGTCTTTAAGACAATGTCGATTCCGCTCCGAGCATGGATTATAGGTATGCTCCGAGACTCTTTAAGACACTGCCGATTCCGCTCCGAGCATGGATTATAGGCATGCTCCGAGACTGTTTAAGACACTGCCGATTCCGCTCCGAGCATGGATTAAAGGCATGCTCTGAGGCTCTTTAAGAAACTGCTGATTCCGCTCCGAGCATGGATTAAAGGCATGCTCCGAGGCTCTTTAAGACAATGTCGATTCCGCTCCGAGCATGGATTATAGGTATGCTCCGAGACTCTTTAAGACACTGTCAATTCCGCTCCGAGCATGGATTAAAGGCATGCTCCGAGACTCTTTAAGACACTGTCGATTCCGCTCCGAGCATGGATTAAAGGCATGCTCCGAGACTCTTTAAGACACTGTCGATTCCGCTCCGAGCATGGATTAAAGGCATGCTCTGAGGCTCTTTAAGACAATGTCGATTCCACTCCGAGCAAGGATTAAAGGCATACTCCGACACTCTTTAAGACACTGTCGATTAAGCTCCGAGCATGGATTAAAGGCATGCTCCGAGACTCTTTAAGACAATGTCGATTCCGCTCCGAGCATGGATTATAGGCATGCTCCGAGGCTCTTTAAGACAATGTCGATTCCGCTCCGAGCATGGATTATAGGCATGCTCCGAGACTCTTTAAGACACTGTCAATTCCGCTCCGAGCATGGATTAAAGGCATGCTCCGAGGCTCTTTAAGACAATGTCGATTCCGCTCCGAGCATGGATTATAGGCATGCTCCGAGACTCTTTAAGACACTGTCGATTCCGCTCCAAGCATGGATTAAAGGCATGCTCCGAGGGTCTTTAAGACAATGTCAATTCCGCTCCGAGCATGGATTAAAGGCATGCTCCGAGGCTCTTTAAGACACTGTCGATTCCGCTCCGAGCATGGATTAAAGGCATGCTCCGAGGCTCTTTAAGACACTGTCGATTCCGCTCCGAGCATGGATTAAAGGCATGCACCGAGACTCTTTAAGACACTGTTGATTCCGCTCCGAGCATGGATTATAGGCATGCTCCGAGACTCTTTAAGACACTGTCGATTCCGCTCCAAGCATGGATTAAAGGCATGCTCCGAGGCTCTTTAAGACAATGTCGATTCCGCTCCGAGCATGGATTATAGGCATGCTCCGAGAATCTTTAAGACACTGTCGATTCCGCTCCGAGCATGGATTAAAGGCATGCTCCGAGGCTCTTTAAGACAATGTCGATTCCGCTCCGAGCACGGATTATAGGCATGCTCCGAGACTCTTTAAGACACTGCCGATTCCACTCCGATCATGGATTAAAGGCATGCTCCGAGGCTCTTCCGGACTAAAGCGCATTATCCCTCTCATCTACGTTTAAAATAATTTAATTTAATTATACCTAATTTTAACAAAAACTAGCTAGATGACTTGCGCCTAAAGTGGTGCCTAGCTGATTATTTATCCATCTGGTTCACAAGAAGAATCATAATAATCTTCGAAATTCAATTTCTAACCCTAAATATAAGTTAAAATCTATGAAAAAATATAAAGCGGTTAAATAACAAAATACAGAACCTTAATGTAAAATTTCAAGTTTAACAAACCAACCATTTTTAAGTTATAGGAGCCCTAATAATCACTCGTTTCCCTATAGCGTGAGCCACATGTTAATTTTTCATGCATCAGCAGAAATTCTTTAAATTTAAAAGTAATCAAGTCATGCACAAGCTGTTCAATATCCAAGTTGCGCCTTCCGCGATTCCAAATGTCTCAAGCGCCCCTCGTTCAGACAGTCTCGATGATCAGCTTCTAACCGAGAGCGCGTCGGATGATTTGAAGAGAAATCCGGTCACAATCCGAAACTTATCAAAAGCATCTGAGCCAGATCCTGTCATCAGCTAATGTTCGCGCATCGTCAGCTCAGAACTACGGAATCAATCATCTGTAACCTCAGACCAGTTCGTATAAACCACCAGTAACAAGAACGAACAGTCTTAAACAACCCAATCTTTAGTAGGTTATCAAAATGAAAAATGGGGTAATGTTGCCTATAAACTCGATTTTTCAACAAAATGTGGTCGCCGCCATTTTGTACACACTATAACCAACCTAGTTGTTTACAACAAGAAAAGTACCATTACATTTGGTATTTCCAAAAAGATCACCCAGAACGTAAATTAAAATTAAAATATTTTTTAAAGTTTAAATGAAGAATAAAAGGACATTTACCGGGGATAAGTACGTCAGCTATTCTGATTAGTTGCGGGACACGAGTGTCTATTACTGGTATAGCGTCGTTATCTGACCTCCTAAAACTTCTATAACCCTGGAGAACCTGAAAACTAACGCGTAATTTGGCAACCGATTAAGTAATCATTGAATAGTACCAAAGGTGGACTATTTTAAGCACTCGCTTCGTCCGTAGAGGGATTATTTTCCAAATTTGGGATCTATACGCGTTTTGGATGTGGTTGATAACCCACATTTTCCGGGTGTTATAGGTTTGGCTAAATTTGAACTAAGAAAAAAATACAAAACAATTTACAAAAATTTCGGTTTTTGAATTTGATAATGCTTTCCAAAATTTGTCAACAATATCAATGGTCTTCCTATTGTTTACATGCTCTCCGAGTGCGATTGGGGGTCATTGTTGACCCTCACCTTAAATTCGTTCGTTGGCCGGACTGATTCATCGTAATTTTGGAAACCCAAACTTTTGAAACAACTTTACCATTCTCTCGCTCTCTCCATCATCAATTATTGTTCCCCTGTTTGAACTCCATATTTATCCTATTCGTCACAAAATTAACAATTTAGATCTTTTGCACTAAATTTTTCTGATAATTTTTCTTTAAGCGATGAGTCGAGGACTCGTGAACACTTGCTCAAACTTCGTAAGCCCAAATTTAAAACTTCGGTCCGTTTTAATTTATTTTCGAGCAGTGTCATTAGCGACTGGAATTCGCTTCCTATAATGATATCGAAACTGAATTTTTTTCTTTATTTTGTTCAAAATTAATGAATTGGGAACAATAAAATGTCCCTCATGGTTCGTGGCTTGTGTTTCTTCCCTTCTCGGCTGCTCATTTAGCCACGTTCTTGCTTTAAGTGCTGCGCGAAGTCTCTTTTGGTTGAGGAATCTGTCTCACTGCTTCGACTGACAGGATTTGTACCGTTGCTTTTAAGGCCTAAAACAAATAAAATTTCAAAATTATCAATCACGAAATGGATTCGGTGGTCACCCCTTCTGAAAGTGATGAATGCAATTAAATATTGTTTACTTACATCACATGAGCCAGGAAAATGTCTTGGAACTTTGAAGGCAAATAACGGAAACCAAATAAGATTAATAATTAATCTTTCGCGTTCAATTTCAAATTGAGAAAGGCACCAATCGTTAAATTTTGTATAATACATTTTAGGATGGCTTAACGAGTGCCTAGCTCTCGCTTTGTGTTTGGTTGAATTATCACTGTGCGAAGAAATGGGCGAATAATAGGATTAAGGATCTTCAAACTATTCCTTGGTTAGGAAATTATTCAAATAATATTTTAAAAGCCTTTTAACTGTTTATGCGGATTTTCTAATAATATCAAACAATAAAAGTTTAAATCGGGGGTATTTCGAGTTTACCTATTAAGTAAAAGAATTATCTTAATTTGAGCCATTAAATAGTACCTATTAAAATATTCGTCCTCGCGTACTCGGTTCCACGCAAAATTGCGAATCGGAAATAATATGTCGAACAGCTAATATTTCGTCGTTCAGTTTCTCGGTTCAACTGAATTAAGCTATGATCGTAACTACGGCGTAAATCATTAGAAACTGCTTTTAAACTTCAATAACATTACTGAAAAAATTATCTAACCCACTAAAAACTTTGAATACTATTAATAATAACCAAAAAGGCCAAAGTAATCAAAAATAGGGAGAAAAACATAAATTACAAAGAATACTAAAACAGATGGCGCTACCAGTGTCCTATATTTTTAATTTCTATTAAATAAATTATGACGCGGTGAATCTGATTCAAATTACCGTCAATGATACAACAATATGTGTTCCATCGATTGTTATAAAATTTAGAAATGCGCCTCCTACAGCAGAAGGGATATTGACTTTCAAATCAACGCTAAAATATCGGGATGACGTCATTTAAGGCAGACGGCGTCTGACATTTTAAATTTGATTAATTAAATTATGACGGGGTGAATCTGATTTAAATTAACGTCAATGATACTTCAATAAGTGTTCCATCAATTGCTATAAAATTTAGAAATGCACCTACTACAGCAGAAATAACGTTCAAACCAACGCTAAAATATCAAGATAATGGCGAATTGATGAATTAACTTTCTTCTACAGAGCCAAGAAGACTCGCATCCTTGTTTAATACCTTATTTCACGATCTCAGGGATACTGCTATTTCATCCAAGATCAAAACATCACTAGCGAGTTACTTGATGACATTATCAGTGCAGTTGATAGTTCAATTAGCGAGCCCTCAGTTCAGAAGACCTCTGTGCGGGGAAGTGATCAATTAGAAAGTCTAGGGAATGTAGCTATCCAGAAACGCAGAGTTAACACCAAATTAGATACCAGAAAATCTGAACGGAACAGAAAACATAAAACTAATCATAATTTCTATTACTCTCCCTTGGAAAAAATAAAGCAGTTGTATTGCATTTGCAAACAACCAAATGATAGAACGCGCTATTTGCAATGTAGTCATTGTAATGGGTGGTTTCATTTTAGATGTTTAGGTCTTAGTGAAAGTCCAAAATTGTTTGTTTTCTTCCGTTTTACAATGCTTGTTAGAAACTGAAGCGTTTTCCAACCACAAACGTATCGACGATGAATTGAACAAATGTATTTCCATTACTTAAAGTAGTTTCGAAGGGCCCGTTCTTAGGTTTGAAGAAAAGGAAATCCTTGATTACATATAAAGTCTTTCAGAAAATAAACTTGAGGCTGGAAAGACTCAGGATCAGGATCCTGGAGAATTCTTCGATCTAATAATCGGCAATTATTATTGGACCATCTTTGGTCGCGATGATCTTACGGCTATTCACGCCTGTTCCGATTGTAACAACAAACATTTTTTTATATTTTTTTTAAGAGAATTATAAAATTAACTATGAATTTGACAAAACAGATGATTATCCTCGGATCGACTGGAAATAAATTCAGATCGAATTTGCTCTAATTGTAAGAAGTATAACAAACCATTACGTTTCTACTCTTCCGGTAAATCCTGTTTGGACATTTATTTTCCAGAGGCTCAACGATAGCGGGACGAAAATTGACAATATTTGCGAATTACCGAAGATTTGGCATTTTTACGGTTTAAAGTACTATTTAAAGATTGTTTAGTTCACTTAGGAGATATTTATTTCGGTAGCCATTATATTGCTTATGTTAGATTATATTCTGCTAGTTGCGTAAGCTACAACGCCCCTATAGTCGAAACTGCAAACAACTCGCTAATCTCAAGAAACTGAGTGATGGCTTTTTTCAAAAGAGTAGACCATTTAGAATCAAACCCCAATGAAATTATTAACGTTCCTCGTACGTCTGATTGCGATAATCAGTTAGGTACGAAAACCCCTTTAATTAGTCAGAAAAATGATAGTAATCGCGCTGACTCTTCTCGAATATTGAATAATGTTCCTTACGATTCGACTAGAGTAGGTAGAGATTATTTGCATATTTTATCTTCTGATAAAGAAGGTGAAGATAATTCGCGCGTATTTCCTGATACACCATATTTTGAGGTTGATACGTCGAAATCAACAGATTCCGAGACTGACAATTGCAGCTCACCACTATCAGCGGAAACACGTCACATTATACTGAAAAGCGTTGAATATAGCGAAAGCGATTAAAACGCGGAGCGAGAAGAAGTGATGGATTTTGTAATATCCGATGACGCGTTGACAAAAGTATTGGATCCTCGTGCATACAGAGAGGAGTTAGATAATGTCCTCGATATTCATAGTCCTATCGATCATTTTTGCGTATCGTACCTAACAATCCAAGATCATACAAATACTACCCAAAAAATTTGGCCCAGGGTTTTGTTTTCTTTCGCGAGATTACTGTCGACTTGTAACGTGTAAAGCGAAATGCGCAATTTTATTTTATAAAGATTTACTGGGAAATTTTTTTAATTATGGGAATCCAGCTCCTAGCTGGCACTAAAGCGCCTCCCCAATTACGAGGTATCAGAAGGCGAAATATGAAGAATTTATTTTTAACAAATTAGCATTAAAACCTAAGCAAATGTTTCATAATTTAAATAAACAGTGTTCGGTTGAAGATTTTGCAATGGGTAATTTAAGAAAAAGCGTAGTTAATCCTAACGTGATAAAGTAGGCTAGGTACGAAGCTTTGTGGGAAAAGTTGCGCTCTGACAAGTGATGTTATTTTGAGCTTGAACAAAATGACCAACGTTTAAGAGTTTAAGCGATAAATTCGGCAGATTACAATTAATCCTTCTCGCGTAATTTATTTGTGGAAGGAAGCTTCGGTTAAGCTTTTTAAAACACATTGTAGAAGATATGTTTTTTAGTCTTACACGAGCCGTATAGGCTCTAAGTAAGACTCCTGGTCTCGCTCCGTTGTCCGGCGTCCGCCGCCGCCGTAGGCATGACACGACACGGTAGAAATCATACTAAACTTAGAAGAATCCTCGCAAACTCGATACAGTAAGCTCGTGTAAGACTATTATTTGGGTCACGTGACCCACTTGTTTATCGATGCGACCGGTTTTGTAACGCAAAAGCTAGACGGTAAGGCGTTTATATATTACACAATTGTAATGAGGCACCCCGCCATTGGTAAATCAAAATCCACACCAATCCCTGAGCTGATAACGATCAACTCGAGATCACATTTTTAAACTTTCTCGCGGCTTTTATTAAAGCACAGAAATGCGCCCCAAATGGCGTCAGAACGCCCGTTGTCATTTCGTGCGAACTTGCCACATGATGAAGGACGTCAGCGTAAAAGCCACTAATTTTTACAAACAGAAAAGGACCCTTGAACTTTACGCGTTTAGCGTGTTTTTGAATAGCGCAAATTTTAATGAATTCGAGGATAGGTTGCATATTTTAGCGGTGCTATTGTATTTGGAAAACCAAACGACTTTTTCGAGAATCATCTCTATAAAATAAATGAAGGTAAATTCCAAATCTGAATTTGCATCTTCCGAATTGCCAGAGGTAAATACCGAATCCAATTTTGCTTCTAATGCATCCGAAGAATCGAGTTGCGATGTCAAAGAAGACATTTCTGACAATGGTGAAAAAAAAATCGAAACCTTACGTAGGCATATTTTTTCTGCTAAAAATTTAACGGGTCGGAAAAAATGACATTTAGGTAAACGATAATTAATTTCTCTATGATAGACAGCTATTTTCCTCTTCTAGAAAACACTTTTCCCAAAAACCAATATTTAGACACCTCATATAGAGACGCGTTGCATTGTTTTCCGGTTGATAAAGATAAATTGAAGATAGTCAATTAAGGTTTTATATATGTATCTATGGGGATATGAAAATTTAAGAATTAACATTCATACCTATAAATTTAAAAAACCATTTCTTTCTGTTTACTGTAAAAATGATCAAAAATGAACCATTTTAAATAAATGATAACGATTCATATTATAGCGAGGCCAGGGAGGCAATTCCTTATAAAGGAAACCATATTCAGGAATTAAATCACCTTATTGGTTTTTTTAATCGAGTAATTTTAGGTTACCAAAAGCAAAAAGAGTAACCGCGCGTCATAGGAGGAATTTGTAACCCAAAACAAAATATACGATTGCGGGCCAGTGATTTACGTATATGCCAAGTGGCTAACGAGAAATTTCCTGCTGATGTTCAAAAAGCTGCGGCTGATATTCAAAATTGCCGCGATGTCTTTAAATTGGAAATCGCAAATTATAAAATTTATATAGATTAACATATTTTTGATCAATTTTACCGATTTGGAGGTAAAGAGCTATTTGTACAATGACAGAACATTTCTAATAAATGGCTTAAGGTGTAGCTGCAGCAAAACATATAAGATAGTGTGGTAGAAAATTCATGGTAAAAGTACGATATATAATCTGAAAATACAGGAGCGACATGCTTTTCTGAAGATACAGGACTGACATGCTTCTCTGAAGATACAGGACTGACATGCTTCTCTGAAGATACAGGACTGACATGCTTCTCTGAAGATACAGGACTGACATGCTTCTCTGAAGATATAAGAGCGACATGCTTCTCTGAAAATACAGGACTAGACTAATACTATTCTCTACGCGCCGAGCTTGCACCACCTGGCACCACTGAAATTAGAGCTTGCACCGCTTCAGTTCAAAAGTTACCGCGAAAACCAAACTAGGGGGCCAGCTTCATAGCCAACCCCCCAGGTACCCCATATGCAAACTAATATTTCTATACGCACCGAACTTGCACCACCGAAATTAGAGCCTGCACCGCTTCAGTACAAAAGTTATTGCGAATAGCAAACTGGGGGGCCAACTTCATAGCCAACCCTCACGCTTCCAGATATAATACTGATAATAACCAGCGGCTTTTACGATCTTATTACCGCGTTTTGAGAAGGGAATTAAATACTATTTTATATATGCATCGTTCCAGCATCAACTTTGTTACGAAGATATATTATATATTACTATACAGTATGTTTAAAAATGTTATGCAAAAAATTTAAGGAGTTGTAGGGGGTGAGTTGAGAGCGCTTCAAAGTGTGGTCTACTAGCCCCTGGAAGTAGACTACAACAAGCAGGGAAATACAATTTCAGGGGTATGATGAATTGGCGAATGCGTGGACTTTGAGATAAGTAAATGTCGTTTTTTACCGTAATTTTATTTTTTTTTAAATAGGTTTTTTTTTACAATTAAAACAAGGAATAAAAAGAAGAAACCGTTTGTTACTCAAAATATTTTTGAATAACTAGGTCTACTTTCTTTTTTTTACCCATTTTTACCAAAGAAAACTTTATTTACTTATTTAAAAGATATTAAATTATAGAAAGAATACTATATTCTTTCGCTAGACTACTTCGAAGTAACGCTAAACCAACACAGATGATTGGAATAACCAAGTGAAAATAAAACTAACATTTTAGCAGACGACAGATGAATATGATTTTTCTTAAACAGGGCTAGACATAAGTATTCTTCCTATAGTCTTAGTCGATAATTCAAAATAACGGTCAAAAACGCTGCCGATAAGTTTAGTAAAATATTTTCGGCGGCGTAATCGTCGGCCATTTTCGGTATGGAGATACAGGCCGGAAGGCAGGCAAGGCTGCCAGATTTCGATAGACCGAAAACGGCCAACTCTCTCAAATGTTTTTGTTTTCAAAACGAAAATTTTGCGGCGTAGCTATCGACTAAGACTATTAAACGTATCAAACTATCCTAACACGGCCTTCGACTCCTTGGAAATTCGCAACCAAAACGAATCTAGGTGGCGCAGCGGTGCCTAGCTCTTCGAGTTAGCGCGTTACGCCTATGACCTAGTGCTTGCTGGAGTTAAATTACATTATTAAACGATGCCAAAATAAACTTAAACGCGAATAACGTTAGGTTTTGTAATCTTGTGCGACGTATTTTAGGTACATTTTAGCCCGAAAGATCAAAGAAAATTGAGAAAGTGAAACACGAGTACGATGGTAAATTACCCTGGTAATTACCAGGGTAATTACCATTTTCGTAATTTACCTGAGAAAATTGTAAATTACTGTTACCAAGGTAATTTACCGCGTAAATTACCAGGGTAAATTACCGATTCGTATCTCTAGTAATGCCCCATGGATATGCGATTAAACGACCCTTTATACCCGTCAACACCTCTTAGTTTCCTATTAAAATCTTTGAAAGAGTACTCCGGTTATTCTTGCATGCTAAATTATGTATTCCTAATAAATGTTCCAATTCATAATGATATTTTTTTATTTTTCAAAACTGAGATGATGTTTCAAGTTGAATTGAAATAAAATTATGTAACCATTTTTTTTGGAAATTCTGGTATTGCCATTAACCGCTTCTATGACTAGTCCTGATAAGGCTTTAAGTTTATCCATGTTGGCTTCAAACAACGCAACGAAAGGATTATTGTTTCGACCATCTGAGCATCGCTGCCTCCCAAAGTATTTCTCAAGAGGATCTTGATATAAGGGCTGCATCAACACTTAATTCGCACCTTTTCTAAAAAGGAATTTAATGGCTGTAATTGAGAAAAAAAGAATCTTACTAACACTAAATAATAAATGTTTATTATAGCTGTACCAGTCATTCGTAAACCCTCAATTGTTGCTGCGCTCAAAAGCATTTTGTTCCTTTTGCTGTTGGCCAAATCTCCAGGCCAATTGGTAACATCTTTCTCCCAATCTTCTAATATTTCTTGAAGTCTTTTTCTAGCCACTAAAATTAAAGAATGACATTTATCAAACATTCATCGTTTTCATTTTCATAGAGAAACATCGGATAAAGTAGTCTTCTCGACCACATGCCTGAACCCACCGTTGACATTTTTCGGTTTCTTTTTGCTGATGGAAACTTTATGAAAAAGACTCCGGGGGCTCCATTAACCTGTCTATTAGTCGAGTTTTGTCTGGAACTACAAGAGTAACAAGACCCATGTTTGCAGACAATTCCCTGAGGCTTTTTTTAAGCCTTGGATAGTTTAATAAATTTGACTCGCCTATAAGCAGAAATACATGAACCGAAATTATCAGCGAACAAATTTTTCTCGGGCGGCAATTTCCCCGTGCGACAGGGGAGGGTTAAATAGGGAGGCCTTGTTAATTTTCCGCCTCCCGCGACTACAGGGAAAATTTCGAATGCACCACGAGTAACTAGACCGCCATATAGTGAGGCTAACAGAAATTATTTCATCGAAGAAAATCTTGAGAAACGTGGTCTGCAGACCTAGGCTTAGCCGTGTTTGGTTTTTGATAGAGATCAGTGGAACTGTTGAACGCGGTAGCTGCAGCTAAAAGTAGATAAATTAAAACATTTTAAACTATTCTTACCAGACCATTTGCTATTCAGTTTTATATTTCAAATAAAACAAGTACAATTATTTTAACAAATTAATACAAATATTTATTGTTTATAATTCTTAACGTAGTCAAGTTAGTCTACTTTTTATTAGTCGTTAACTGGGCTTTATTAATTAATAACAACTGATTACGATGATATTTGTTTGAGCGATTCTTGCCTTGGACGTTTCTTCTAATAGTGACAGCCTTTATTCCACTGACACATGATGCACTTGTAATTTTTCCCCAGAACATATTTTATTTATTTGTTTTTTGAGAAAGTTTCGCTCGGCCGTCGCCAGGTAGCGTATTCAAACCTTCGCCGCGGAGGTGGGTAGGTTCTCTTATCGAGGAGGGGAAGGTGGCACGCGGCCACTAAGGTGGGGGAAAACGGGGAACTTGCCTCCCGTGTGAGAGGAATAGGACGCTGATAATTTCGGTTCATGTATTTCTGCTATAAGATACAACCATTTAATAATGTTATTAAAATTGGAAAAAGTTTATATATTTAAACGCATTGAATATTTACCTTTATAAAATAAACCTTCCAATTTGTAAGCAAATTTGAATATATTTCAGAGAAAATGTAAATTCGCTCGCTCGATGATGCAGATGAAAATGATTTTTTTTCCAAAAAATAATAAACTTTATTTTGGTGCACATGACAACTAGGTCTTCGCACCATACACACCCTGATACAGATACTCAAAAACAAAAGAAAAATAAAAAATATATATACAGAAAATGATTTTTTTTTCAAAAATAAGAAAGACTTTATTGGTGTATATGGCAGCGGAGGCCTTCACACCATGTGCATCATACAGAATTAGACTACAAATTTAAAGTATATACAAACAGCGATAAGAAGATAAATACACAAACCAAAAACAAAACTATTGTACCCGGCAAAGTTAACGAATGCCAACGGCGCGGAGCAGATTACACACGTCCGAAATAATCGGTAGTACACCTCGAGAAAAGGCCATACGGAGACCCGATACAGAGTGGAGAAAGTCACCTGCCGTAAGCGACGCCAAAAACGAATGGCGGGGACCGCTAGCCGCCCGACAATCAAAAAGAATGTGGTGAAGCGTCTCTATCGCCGCGCACTGACCGGAGCGACACACCGAAGACGTTCTTAAGCGAAAACGGAAAAGCACCGCAGCAGTTGGAAGCCGGTCACAGTTAACACGTGCTACTAACGAGTCTTGCCAACGTGGCAACCGAAGACCCGCAATACAGTCCCGTGACGGATCAGTCTTGTACCACCCGACGCCCCGAGCCGAAACAAAGTGGTTCCATGAAACCTGCCAAGAGTCCGTAACCAGAACCGAAACCCGTGTTTTAAGGTAGCTTTTGGTGCGAGGCAAAAAAACCATCGGCAGCGCAGGATGGTCGATAGCCGCTACTGTGGCACATTTGTCCGCCATCTCGTTCCCTGGGATACCGGAATGAGACGGACACCACAATAGTTTAACACGCCCGGGGTAACCGTGACAGAGGCTCCGGAAACGTAGCACTTGAGGGTCAGGGCCGTCCCCCAAAATCATAGCCAAGGCTGATTGGGAGTCGGAGCATACGACAATGTTCCCGAGACCTTCACTGCGAGCGAAAGCCACCGCTTGATTAATGGCAAAGAGCTCCACCGTGTTAATCGGGTGGCCCGGATCCACAACGAACGGACGAGCGACATCGCGATCCGGAATGCAGAAGCTGGCGCAGGCACAGCTGGATACGTCCTGGAGGGAGCCGTCGGTATATATGACCACGGAATCGCCGGCCATGGCATGGAGTTCGTAAAAGAAGAGCTGGCGCAACTCGACATCCGAGAACTCTGACTTTGAGGAGCGCAGCCAGCGACAGTTACGTCCGCCTGGACAGGGGTCCAAGAAGGAAGGGAAATAAGGCTGTGAGAAGGAACCAAATCATGAAGCCAGTCAAGGTTAAGAGTGACAAGTTGACGCCAGTATTTGAGGATCGTTGGAGTATTATGTATCGTCCAGAAGTGTTCAAAGTGACTGAGAGTGGCCACCGAGCCAGTTAGGTAGCGCCTGTAGTAGTCGGGAGCATCGGCGGCTGCGGCCAGGTTGACAAACTGCATACCCAGCAGATCTCTACGGTGGGAAAGCGACATGATCGCCGCTTCAGCTTCCATTAACTGAATACTCGTCGACTTGGGAACACCCAAGATGACACGAAGCGCAGCATTTTGGAGACGGTCCAAGCGCCGTAAGTGGGTGGCAGCCGCGGAGTTATAGACGATGCTAGAATAATCGATCCGGGAGCGAATAAACTGCAAATACAACACCTTGAGGGCGCGGCGAGAGGCTCCCCAACGTGTACCAGAAACCGCGCGCAACAAATTTAGCCGTTGCATGGACGATCGATATAAGGCATCAATGTGGGCGCGCCAGGTCAGTTTATGATCGAGGGTAACACCGAGGTAGACAAATTGTTCGACCCTCGCCAAAGGAGAGGTCCCGAGTGAAAAGTAGATGTCATCGTAAAAGGCCGTGCTTCGTTTGCGGGAAAAGACCATGTATTTGCACTTAGACGGTTGAAAAGTGAGGCCCCATTCGCTACAGTACTCCACCATATTGTCAAGTGCAATCTGTAAGTGCTCCTGCAGAGTGACGGCATGAAGACCAGTGACCCAGAGCGCCAGATCATCGGCATGCTCACCGTGTAAAACGCCCACTGGGCAAGAGTCCGTGATGGCCCCGAGGATGACGTTGAAAAGCGTTGGGCTAAGTGAACTCCCCTGCGGCGCGCCTCGCTTGACCTCGAAAGTGTCCGATACCGTCTCCCCAATTCGGATCGCCGCCGTCCGTGCACGTAGAAAATCTGCCAGCCAATGAAAAAGGGAACCAGACAAACCCGTCGCCCGAAGTTTCTCCAACAGGGCATCATGGTGAATGCTTCCAAAAGCGTCTTTCAGATCCAAAAAGATAGACACACAAGAGTGTCCCCTGGCAAGGGCCAATTGAGTATCCTGCACGAGGCGAACTAAGTTATCCGTTGGCCGCCTGCCCTTACGAAAGCCGGATTGGGAATCCGGGATGACAGCGTTGTCGTCCAAGAACCAAGTCAAACGACCTAGCCCCAGTTTATCGAAGACCTTGCCAAGTGTCGGAAGTAAGGAAATTTCCCGGTAGGAAGACGCCTTTTGGGGATCTTTGCCCGGCTTGCAGATCGGGTGCAAGATAGCGTATTTCCAAGCCTTTGGGTAGGAGCCCGCTTCCTACAAGGAGTTAAATAGCTTCAGGAGGGATTCACGGAAGAGCGAGGGTGTGTTCGTCAACATCAGATTGGAAATATCGTCGGCGCCTGGAGCTGTGTTCTTTAGGGACGACAAGACCGTAGCAAGTTCCGCAAACGAAAAGGGTACGTTATACTGGGCCCCCTGAGGGGGGTCAACGACCGAAGGTTCGGCAAAAAAACGGTGGGTTGGTGGAAGATGACCAGAGGCCTGAGCGGAGGTGGCCAAAATTCTCGCAACATCAACCGCATTGTTGTAGGTGCGTCCACCATCAACCAACGTAATGGCTCGAGGCGAGGTGGATCCTTTCGTGAACCATTTTACTTGGTTCCAGACTTGCGTCAGGGACGAGTGACCATTCAACCTATGACAGTACTCTTGCCAGCTTTTCCGCTTAAGCGATTTCACGTGGCGCTGAAACTCGGCCGAAGCCTTACGGAATTTGATGTATACTGCTGTGTCTTTGCTACGAATAGCCCTCCTCCTCAGAGCCGTCACTAGGTTAGCCCGCGTAGCGCATGAAGCATCCCACCACTGTGGAGAACGAGGCTGTGAGGCGGGGCCAACCGCCCTCTTCGGAATATGCGCCTTGGCTGCGCTCTGGAGAAGAGACGTAGTGGAGGTCACTGTTGCTTCAAATGCCGGTTCGGCCACACCAGCCTCCAACATACGATGAAAGCCGTTCCAATTTGCTAGCGGGTAGTGCCAGCATGTCCCACTCTTGGTGCGGGTGGCAAGCAGAGCATCGGACTCCAGTAGTATGGGGAGATGATCGCTTGAGCCTCCCTGGAGCGTCCGCCAAGACAGAGTGGGCGCCAAGTCAGAAGTGACGAACGCCAGATCCAGCGCACTATCGGCAGAGGACCGGGCATGACGAGTAATATCGCCCGTATTAAGCAGGACCATCCTATCTTCATCTTCTAGCCAGTCTACAAGGAGGGTACCCTGCGCGTTTATCTCCTGACAGCCCCAAAGCGTATGATGCGCATTGAAGTCACCCAAAAGAATACATGAGCGGCCAGCAACCCGTAAAAGGCGATCCAGAAAAGACCGATCCACCGAGCGCTTGGAATCGTAGACATTGGCGAGAGTCACACGTCGACCATCGAGAGAGAATGAGACCATGCATGCTTCGACCCCGCCACCCCTGGGTGGGGGTATCTGGGTAGGGTTGAGACGACGATCAACTAGAGTAGCGACTCCGCCGCCCCTCCCGAGCGGTTGGTGCGGACGGTCAACACGGAAGACCTCGTAAATACCAAAGTCTAAACGAAGAAGGTCATGGGGTTGAAGCCATGTCTCTTGAAGCGCGATAACGGACGGCTGATGGATGCGGATGAGATTAAACAGTTCTCCAAAGCGGGCGTTAACGCTTTTCGTGTTCCACTTAAGAAGGGCGAAGTTATGTAGCCCCATCTTGGTGTGCGGGAGGGGGAGCGGAACGCCTATCGGTGGGGGCGGAGACAGCGACATAGCTCTGAGGACTAACGGTGACGCCTGAAGAGTTGCCAAAACGGCCCACAACTTGATCCACCAAGACGGAGAGAGCAGCATCCAATTGTTGAGGAATAGCTGGTGCCCCCGTGAGAAGTTGCTCCACCCCTCGGATAAGGGTCTCCAGCAAGTCGCGAAATTCCGCCACGCCCAAGTATGTGGTGTTATCCCCCTGGGGCTGGGAGGAGGGCGGCTGTTGCGAAATCTCCGAGGAAGTAATGCGAGCCGGCGTAATTTGGGGAGGAGAGGTCCGTTGCTGGACAAGCTGGGGTCCGGGAGCTCGAGACCTGGTCCGACGGGAGACCTGAGCATAGCTCCGTGATTTGGCCAACTCGCGGGCCTCCGGAAACGGAAGGTGCTCCGTGCGCTGTAAGGTGACCACCGTTTTCTCCAAACGTAACTTCGGGCAGCGACCATCCTTGCAGTTGTGCGCACTCTTGCAGTTAACGCATTTTGGTGGATTCGTACACGGGGTCGTTTTGTCATAAACATGGTCCTGGCCACATTGGGCACAGATTTCGAATTGCACTGAGGCTTTACATTCCCGGGCAAAATGGCCGAAACGGCGACACCTGTAACATTGGCTAGGGCCCGCCTTATAATCGAACAGCCGGTAAGAGGCGCTGTAGAACATAACTCGGTGGGGGGCCTGTCCAGGAAATCCCAAAACAAACGCCGAGCTACGGCCCCCCAAGCGACGGATACTGGAGATCGCCACACCAGTGTCACGTAAAACCTCCAAAATGTCATCCCGTGTAATATCTTGCGGTACTCCGATAATCTTCTTGAACACCGTTGACGTAGCGGAGTTACCCGTCACCACCGTGTAGGTGACGTCACCGAGAGCGGGAGTCTGCAGGATATTTTGTCGTTGCTCCTCCGTGGCAGCGGAGACCATTAATTCACCGCTTTTCAGTGCTTTCGCTGCCACCCCCCTCCCGAAAGTGGACTCTACCAAACGATGCAACGCCTTCGTCCCAAGTTCGTGGAATTTTTTTGATCCCACAGCGGGGCGCAATTTGAACGGGAAATCCTTCGTCCGAAGTGGGGGGATAGTCGCTCCCTCCTGCCGTTCGTGTGTGCGCGCCTTTTTTCTGCCTCTCTCTACCGTCGTAAAGCCCAATTCTGGGAAATCCTCCTCGCCCGAGCTCATCAACATGGCCGACCCCTCGTCCACACGCGGCCCGGCCACTTCGAAGGACTTGGCGGTAGCCAACTTAAACAAAAACGGCAATGCAAAAGGGAAGGAAAGGGGAGGGAGACAGAAAACAAAAGGGACGAGGAACAAAAAAAAAAACTGGGGCTAAATAAACAAAAGAACCGAAAAACAAAACTTACAAAACGGAGAGGGAAAAACTGCGACCAACTCGCAACGAAGCAGCGCCGCTTTTTCATACAGAAAATGATCAAACGTTCTCTCTACCACTGCCAGATGGCGCTGCAGTTAAACGCCTAAAATAAAAAGAAAAGCAACCAATAAGAATCTAGGAGAAAACGGAGTTGAAACGTGACAGGAAGTTAACCTGGCCCAGTGTTGCCAATGTGTGGGATAAATCCCACATTGTGGGATTTTTGGGCTGTGTGGGATAAAGGGATTTTTAAGCGAAAATCATTGATTTGGTGGGATTTTTGGCCTGAATTTTTGAAAAAGCACTATTTCCAGAAATTCATAAACCGAAAATATCAGACTTCTATTTCTCTAACGCTAGATGCAAGTGCTTGAAAATTACAACTTCATTTTTTCCTTCTAGTTGCAAGTGCTTGAAAATTACTACTTCATTTTCCCCTTCTGTTGCAGTATTTCGGGCTCTTTTACTCGGAATACGAGGCTACTGTCTAAGGTAATAAACTTTGAAACGTCACGTGGTTAACTGTTCCGTCGGGGAATGACATGCCCCCTCCACCCAAGGGGGGTGCATTCAATATACGTGTTTTGGTCTTTTGGACGATTTAATAAAAATGAATTCAAATTTTTTCTGTAAAAATTATTAGTAATTTTTTTTAATTTTTTTCCCGCGCTGGTCTACGAAACTTGAAAATATTTGGCATGTTTTCCACTGAGTTTTGGGAGGGGGCGTGGCTAAAAACGTGTAGGGGGTTTGGCTGGAAATTTTGGAACTGGACTGTGGGATTTTCGCTCGTCAATCATTGGCAACACTGAACTGGCCAGATAATCTTGAAGAGACCGTGTGTTTGGGCACAGCCAACTTCGATCGCGCGTACCGCGCTTTAGCGGTCCCGTAAATCGCCTGAATTAACCGTGTATATATTTTCCCACTAGGCTTTCGCTACGACCAAAATTTAACGTTAGTCAGATAGGAAAAATCCACAAAAAACAATTATTTTTAAATAAATTTAAAAAACATTGAATTAAACCGAATGTAGGTTAATATTTAACTAATAGTATAATATTTTTTCATGATTCAAATTTTTTAACGGTGTTTATAAATTATTAAAGAGTTAAACAGAAACCAAGAACATCCTCTAGATGCTGCCAGGAACATAGTATTATAATACTTGAAACTCATATAAATAAATAAATAAAACAAAAAGTGAAAAGAAGATTCACTGTAACTTTAGGGTAAATATATTATTTTAACATTTTTTATTAAATAATATTAAGTTAAAATATATTATAAGCGCAATAAATTATAATTTTAGGTTTCAACAAGTTTTAAGCTTTCATCTTTTTAAACCTAGAATAATATTGTATATTTAGAAAGGGCTGGTTTGTAAATTTATCTGACTGAAAATGTTTTCCATAATAAAGGTACAAACCTGAACAGAAATCATCCTCCTTGAAATGCAGGCTGAAGACCATCTATCTTTTACCTATTTAGTTCCAAAGATGTACCTAAGCATCTTTTATCTTCAATTATATTAGTTTTTAGATTCTTACTCTTAAAACTAATTAGATTTACAGAAAATACTACCTAAAAACGGTTATAGACTCGTTAATTTGCTATATATATACTATTAATAAAGATTTGTTATTATTAAAGATTTATAAATTTTAAGAGAGACATTATTTACGCGTCAAAACGCTCTAAACACCTCTACAGCCTTCCAAACTATGTATTCTAATATGGCGCCTTCGCGTAAAAAACGCGTCTCTTTTTCTTCATTTAATATTTATAAGGTAATATTTCATTTTAATTATGAATTATACATAAATATATTGCGAAAAGATAGTTTAACTAACTATACCTTGTTTTTTCTAAATAGGAAAGTGGAAAACCGAAGAAAGAACATTTTTCCGCGATTTCGCTTGTATTCCCCGCCTTTGGTGATAGTAGGTTTTTGGTCGTATGTAGCGCCCCTATCGGGATTATTCATAACAGCAAATTAACATTAGATGCCAGGCGATTGACGGGGCCGCTAAAGCGCGGTACGCGTGATCGAAGTTGGCCTTGGTTTGGGCGCCATGTCTTTTCGCACTGTTTAAGGTAGGAGCTACCTCTCTCTATCTAAATTATCTCTGATAGTAACTAAAGTTTATTGTGGGTTAGATAATTTTTTCCGTAATGTTATTAAAGTTTAAAAGCAGTTTCTAATGATTTACGCCGTAGTTATAATCATAGCCTAATTCTGTTTCGTCGGGTACTCCACCGCAGCGTAAATATTATCTTTTCCAACTTTTAGAATTCTTGCAGATTGACGTTGGTATAAAGGCGGCATGCATAAACCACTGCGGAAGCATTTTCAAATTTAGGTAATTATTATATTTGCGTTAAAGGTAAATCCGAAATATCCCGGATTTTAAACTTTTATTGTTTGACATTTTGACAAAATCCTCGTAAACCCGTAAAATGGCTTTTAAAATCTCATTTTAATGATTTCCTAACCAAGTCCTAGTTTGAAGATCCTTCCTATTATTCACCCAATTCTTCGCACAGTGATAATTCCTAAAAAAAGCGAGAGCTAATTTATATAAAATGTTGGCCAAATATCTACCCACCAATGTTCGTTCGGTTTTTTTTGGATACTTTAGACGATACTGAACATTTCTGTGTCAAAATTATTTTGCGGAAATGAAAATACGCGGTTATAACAATTTTTAATAATTTAAGTTTTTAGTTCCACATCGAGATATATATATCGAAGTGGGACTATTGCTATGGACGGATTGTCGTTAAGTGTTGTTGTTTGTGTGTTTGTTGTGGAAAAGCGACGACACGGTAGGTGGAGCTGTGAAAAATGATTTATTTATATAATTTATAGTGCTGGCCTGGCCGGGGCTCGAATAAAGACAGCCGCTCACCGCGTGTTCTTTGAAATCCGACGCCTCTAACAACTGCGCCACACCGCTCTGTAAAATTTATTTGGAAAATCTAGTCTTTCCTTGTAACGCGGGGGGGGGGGGTATTTGTCAAGTTAAGTTGTCGCAATTCTCGTTCCTTTTTCCGGGTTTTTTTACGTATATTTATGGCGTTTTAGGGTCAAGTTAACCTCAAACTTCGCCTCCCCCCGCCCTAATTTCGACCCCCTGCGGGTCGGACTGGGGATTTGCGGACAACCATATTCCGTTATCTTTTCGTATCACATAGGCTTTTTCGCCCGACAATTTTCTCCCTCGCCCCTGAATCGCGAGGCCCCGCTGACGGTGCGGTCTGCGGGTCGGACTGGGGATTTGCGGACAACCATATTCCGTTCTCTTTTCGTATCACATAGGCTTTTTCGCCCGACAATTTTCTCCCTCGCCCCTGAATCGCGAGGCCCCGCTGTCGGTGCGGTCTGCGGGTCGGACTGGGGATAATAAGTGTGGCACTTTCTTATCGAAACCGTGTTTGGTCAGAAGTAATAAGTGTGGCACTTTCTTATCGAAACCGTGTATGGTCAGAAGTAATAAATAAGTGTGTGTGGCACTTTCTTATCGAAACCGGGTATGGTCAGAAGTAATAAATAAGTGTGTGGCACTTTCTTATCGAAACCGTGTATGGTCAGAAGTAATAAATAAGTGTGGCTCTTTCTTATTGAAAGAAACCGTATATGGTCAGAAGTAATAAATAAGTGTGGCACTTTCTTATGGAAACTGTGTATGGTCAGAAGTAATAAATAAGTGTGGCACTTTCTTATCGAAAAAGTGTGGCATTTTCTTATCGAAACCGTGTATGGTCAGAAGTAATAAATAAGTGTGGCACTTTCTTATCGAAAACGTGTATGGTCAGAAGTAATCAATAAGTGTGGCACTTTCTTATTGAAAGAATCCGTGTATGGTCAGAAGTAATAAGTGTGGCACTTTCTTATG
The DNA here is from genome assembly GCF_980474605.1 of Leiobunum rupestre. Lineage (NCBI taxonomy): Eukaryota > Metazoa > Arthropoda > Arachnida > Opiliones > Sclerosomatidae > Leiobunum > Leiobunum rupestre. The sequence goes on along the minus strand of NC_143390.1, from coordinate 20,369,584 downwards.
GAAACCGTGTATGGTCAGAAGTAATAAATAAGTGTGGCACTTTCTTATGGAAACCGTGTATGGTCAGAAGTAATAAATAAGTGTGGCACTTTCTTATCGAAACCGTGTATGGTCAGAAGTAATAAATAAGTGTGGCATTTTCTTATCGAAACCGTGTATGGTCAGAAGTAATAAATAAATGTGGCACTTTCTTATCGAAAACGTGTATGGTCAGAAGTAATAAATAAGTGTGGCACTTTCTTATCGAAACCGTGTATGGTCAGAAGTAATAAATGTGGCACTTTCTTATTAAAGGGAGAGTGACCAAAAAAAAACAATTGGTCTCATTCTATAGAACTCTTTGAAGCGCACGCAGTGCCGTTAATTTCCACCCCCTCCGATCAACCCCCGTAAAGGGAGAGTTACCGGGAAAAAAAGTTGATTTCATGAGGGTGGGCGGTGGCCACTCTTTAACATAGGATGGTAAATTATATATCAAACGCTAGGAAATCATATGGCCTCAACAGCTTTTGTATTGGTTTGCCGACCCGCGTATCCTGAGGGTGGGCGGCACCCACTCTTTAACTTAGGATGGCAATTTATATATCAAACGATAAGAAATCACGTAGCCTCAACAGTTTTTGTATTGCGTACCTGTGTCTACTAAGGGTGTATGGGTTTGCCTACTCGAATACACTGATGTGGAACTAATATTACGGCCTGAGCCGACTTGTTTATCGTTACTTCTTCAAAATTCTGCCAGCTTAATTGTCGTAGGTGAAGTAAGATACGCGATGGTCCTCAAATCGTTCATAGATTCTTCAGTAAAATTAAAAAGCAAAACGAAAAACTTTATTTAATAGCTGATGAAAGCATTATTTTTCCTTCACATATTTTAAAAATTGTAATTTAACTTACATTGGCCAAACTAAGCGTAAATTTAAAAAACGTTTTATCTGAACATAAAGGTTATATTAATAGATACGAACGTGGTTATTTGGAACAATAGCCCCGCCACATTTCCAACACTTTTTAGTTCCACCTTACCAACGTACTTTTTAAGGGGAACCTAATGGTGCAAAAATTATTAGCCGCAAATAATTAATTTTAAAGATAAACTAATTTCAAGGATGTACGAACCGAACGGTTAGTGGCGTAAAATTCACTAGTTCGCCCTCGCGTCGGTTTTGCCCTTTCGAAAATCAGCCTTTTTTATTTGTTGGGAGTGGTGATTGCTGCTGTAGTAGACGTGGGGTCTAAGGATTAAAATAACGGTGCCCGAAACAAAGCTTTTGTTAAAGAATTAAAATGGCGGTGGGCTTCTCTACAGATAGGAAATAAACATTTCACCAAATAGATTCATTTTGCGCTAACCATGCCCGATACCGGGTCTTCGCGTAGTTCCGCAAGTTCTGAAGATTCTAAGGCTATTTTTAGCAATAGGTTCTTTTAGTTTTGGTTTATTTTATAAGGTTTAATATTTATCAATGATTACAGTAATGCAAAAAGCTTAAACTGCAATTTATTATTTTGAAAGATATGATGAATATAAAATTGTTACTTGCCAGCAATTTTTACCTCGTAAAATACGACCTATTTCGAGATCTCGTGAAATACGAGCTACATTTAACGGCATGATATTACTAAATTTTTAAAGGGTCCAAACCGAAAATTTGTGGGGTTTTTTTACGTCGAATTCAATTCGCCAGATACTAGGAACGATTTCACTGGATACGATGTTTGTAGGTGGGGTTAATATATGCACCCAGGAGGAGGGAAAACTCCTTCGTGTGGGATCGATTCATCTCTCAGTCGCTCTCCCTTGTTTAATTCGCACCACAAGAGACTATACTAGGTACTGTCCTCTAGGTCGCGTTATAGATGACAGAGCTTGATTAGCAAGAATGGGGCTGGGGTGGCGTCGCGCGCTCCCAGCGCTCGAGTGATGTGAGTGAGCGGTGCCGTGAGGCGCCAATACTTCGACTACGAGTCCAGTTTTACTTATAGTTTACACGTACAAAAATCTCGAAATATGTCGTATTTTTCGTGGTAAAAATTGCTGGCAAGTAACAATTTTAAATTTATCATACCTTTCTAAATAATAAATAGCGGTTAAAACTTTTTGCATTACTGTAATCCTTTTGTTTTTTAATGCGAAAGATTACTTAAGGAGGTATAGTTAATGGGGTTTATATATGCACCCGTGATGATTATAAGAACGGCGCCTCCCAGCGCTCGAGCGATGTGAGTGCGCGGCGCCAATGTATAGTATTTGGGCAATTTTTAATTAACTTATTAAATAATGCTTTGCGGGAATAATTTTTGCACCATTGGAATCTCCTTAAAAAGTACTTAAAGGTGGTCGAAAAGGGGAACAAAGGGAGTGGCGGGGCGATTGTTCCAATTTCAACCAAACGGTACAAATCAGAAGTAGCACAGCACTTTAAAGAAACAAAACACCCAATTGATTTTGACAATTCTAAAATAATAGCCCAACCAAATACAATTGGCCAACGAAACTCACGGGTATATGAAGATCCATATTTACGCGATGTTTGGAAAAAATTCTTTAAAAAAAAATCTATTGCAACTCCCCTCCCCCCCTCCATAATAAAATAATGTATTTGGATAAAACTATAAAATAATGTAACGTAACACATCCCAGTTCAGTCTTGACAATGGCACAAGTAACTAGTCGACAAAAAATAATTATATGAATACCTTAATTATGTAATAAAAAAAGTCTTTTTAAACTTACGCAATAATACGTGTTTTTATTTAGTAATTTTATAGTATATAAATATGTACTAAAAGTAAACCATTTTTATTTATAGAAATGGTTCAACTTGCGTAAGTTAAACGTTAAAAATACTTTTTACGTGGCCAAGGTAGCTGCGGCGTTCAAAAACCAATTATCCCCTCGACATTTCGCGCGACTGCGGAACATTACGGCGGCCAAATATCCAGGGATAAAACGTTCCCTTCGACCTGAAGGAGGAAGAGCCAAGACCTTCTGTACTATTCGTGTGGACCCCGGTTTCAGGATCTCTGAAATAAAGGGAATGGATAACAGAAAAGTGCTGAAATCGCTAAATTTCGTGTATCCTACTATACCACAAACGGTTAATGGGGTTAGAAAACGTTAATTTAAAAAAAATATTTCCGTGAATTTTCAATTCCGCAAAACAATTTGGACACAGAAATGTTCAGTATCGTCTAAAGTATATAAAACAAGTCGTACGACGGTCAGAATACTAATATTAAACCATTCTAAAATACATTTATCAATTTCACTCATTAAACCATTCTAAAATACATTTATCAATTTCGCTCATTAAACCATTCTAAAATTCATTTATCAATTTCGCTCATTAAACCATTCTAAAATACATTTATCAATTTCGCTCATTAAACCATTCTAAAATACATTTATTAATTTCGCTCATTAAACCATTCTAAAATACATTTATCAATTTGAAATTGAACGCGAAAGCTTAATTATTAATCTTATGTTTTTCTTATTTAAACTATTTGGTTTCCGTTATTTGCCCTCAAATTTGCAAGGTATTCTCGCTGTTTTCTCTGATGTTCGTAAACAATATTTAATTTTATTCATCACTTTCAGAAGGGGTGACCGCCGAATCCATTTAGTTATTGGTGATTTTGAAATTTTATTTGGTTTAGGCCTTAAAAGCAACGGTACAAATCCGGCCAGTCATAGCAGCGAGACAGATTCCGCAACCAAAAGAGACGTCGCGCCGAACTTAAAGCGGAAAAATGGCAAAATGAGCAGCCGAGAAGGGAAGAAACTCAAGTGCATTGAGTGCGTCTATTTCACGAACTATGAGGGACATTTTATTGTTCACAAAACCAATCATACCGGAGGGAAACGTTTTCTATGTGACCAATGTCTGCACAAAAGATGTGTTTCATTTCCCACCAAAGAACTCACACGGGCGAGAAACCATTGCAATGTGACCAGTGTAGTTACGCGTCTGCACGAAAAGATAGTTTGATTACCCATAAAAGAACTCACACGGGCGAAAAACCATTTCAATGTGACCAGTGTAATTATGCGTCTGCACAAAAATGCAATTTGATTTCCCACCAAAGAACTCACACGGGCGAGAAACCATTTCAATGTGAGCAATGTAATAAAGTATATTCACAAAAGATCAATTTGATTTCCCACCAAAGAACTCACACGGGCGAGAAACCATTTCAATGTGACCAGTGTAGTTACGCTTCTGCACAAAAAGACAGTTTGATTACCCATAAAAGAACTCACACGGGCGAAAAACCATTTCAATGTGACAAGTGTAATTACGCGTCTGTGCGAAAAAACAATTTTATTAACCACAAAAGAACTCACACGGGTGAAAAACCATTTCAATGTGAGCAATGTAATAAAGTATTTTCACAAAAGATCAATTTGATTTCCCACCAAAGAACTCACACGGGCGAGAAACCATTTCAATGTGACCAGTGTAGTTACGCGTCTGTAATCAAGAAGAATTTAATTAGACATCAACTAACTCACACGAGAGAGAAACCATCTGGTAGTCCAAAGCGCCGATACAGGGCCAGATACCAAAGAAATTTAATTCACGAAAAAGCGCGTCAACCTCCGAGGGCAATGCCACACAAGTGCCCAATTTGTGACCAGATCTTCGACACGAAAAAAAGCCTCCAAGCTCACCTTCGATTTGATGGTCATCCCGCAAATCAAAGTTGTGTTTCGACTGGTCCCGAACCAGATCCAGGAGACCGAACACCGTCACGACCACGGCTAATTGAGAGCCTTTGTCGTCAATGGGGAGTTCGTTCTTGCTCGGTGCAGCTTCGACGCGTAACAAATGAACAAATTCAATCTTGCACCGAAATCCCCGATACTGCCCACGTCGTACAACCCGAATTTCCCCACCCTGACCTGAACCCAACCGCGAAAATTCCCGTTAAGATGGAAGTGGTCCTTGGCACTGAAAATCTCTTAGTCGATGTCAGCGCCATCAAAAAAGAGCCCCTTCATGACTACATGGAGTTTGTGTGTGTTCCGTCTGAAGAGTTGGGGTGTCGAGCAATGAACGCGAACACTCTTGTCAAAGTCGAATGCGGTTCTGAAGAACAAATCTTCTGAGTTATAGAACCAAACTTACTAAACACGAGGTTTTTCTGTCAATTTAATCTCATCTTCTTATTTGTTCCCAACTAATTAAGACGTGTTTTTTTCAGACATCGTTCATAAATTCAACGAGTTTGCTTGCTTTTTTCGTGCCAAAATAGTCAGTTTAATTTTGATCCAAACGAAAGTGTTTTTTCTCAAAGCAGTCCTTGTAGCACTCAATTCTTGTTCTAGAAGACGATATTTTGAAGGTGGTTACTAAGAAATAGACCTCTTAATATAAAACGAAATCTCCTAATTTGGAAGGAAATCTTCTAATTTAGAAACAATCTCCCAATTTAGAACGAAACTTTGTTCTAAGGTGTATGTGGTATTCTTAATCATTTTCATAAATTGTTTGTTTTTCTTTGCAACATTTTTAAACAATAAAATGGTTTTCCTTCAGCTTTTTCCTCTAATAACTTAATTCTTGGCAGACGGAATTTGTAATAAAACTACCGCTATCCCAAGATTCTTTGCCGCAACACTATTTAGAAGACTGACAAATTTCTAAAGCATTAGCAATATAAGTATCGATGAAAGCTATTTTTGTTAATCGAACGACAATGTTAATCATCATTTTTTAACACGCGGATAGCTGACGTACTTATCCCCGATAATTATTCTTTTATTCTCCATGTAAATAAATATATTAATTTTAATTTATGTTCATTTTGTAAACAACTATGTTGGTTATAGTGTGTACAAAATGGCGGGCCCACATTTAGTGGCTAAATCGAGTCTATAGGCAACATTACCTCATTTTTCATTTCTGATAACCTAACAATGGTTGGGTTGTTACTGGTGGATTGGCATTGCGGACGGACTCGTTGTTTGATACGAACTGGTCTGAGTTTACAGATCTTTGATTCCGTAGTTTTGAGCTGACGATGCGCGAACATTAGGTGATGACAGGATCTAGCTCGGATGCTTTTGACTGGTTTCGGATTGTGACTGGATCTCTCTTCGAATCATCCGACGCGTTCTCGGTTAGAAGCTGATCATCGAGACTGTCCGAACGAGGGGCGCTTGAGACATTTGGAATCGCGTAATGCGCAATTAACTAGCGAGTGTTGTGGATCGTACCAATGGGAGCAATATTTTACTGGTTATTTCTTTTGATATTACTTTATGATTATTTCTTTTATCGCGCTACTATTTAACTATATTACATCGTTTGTATGACCAGGCTGTTAATATATATATAAAAAATAAAACCCAGTAATTTGAATTTCTTGGGAATTGTACAGCTTTTTCTTAAGAAATATTTTCACAAATATCTGATTTAAAAATAACGTAATATACACAATATAAATTTGATATATAAATAACGTAATATACACAATATATATTTGACATATAAATAACGTAATATAGCCTACACATTATAAATTTGATATATAAATAACGTAATATACACAATATAAATTTGATATATAAATACCGTAATGTACACAATATACATTTGATAAATAAATAACGTAATGTACAAAATAAAAATTTGATATATAAATTAAGACAAGGGACGGTAGTCAAGTTTTTAACAATAGGAAAATTTAAAAGACTTTCTGCTGATGTATGGAAAATTAACTTAATGTTCAGGCTTTGGGGAAATGAGTGATTCTGAGCACTCCTATATCTTAACAAGATGTCAAGGACATTTAAGTAGACACAATCCCCCCGATGTATTAACTATATTTCTAATATTATATTTATATTTGAACAAATTTCCGATCATCTTGTACTTTAACTTAATAAACCCATGAGGAATTTTATCGAAAATGAATTTTTCGAGTTACCTGGTTTTGGAAATAAGGTAATGAAACGCGAACACATTAATTTAAATTAATTTTTGACAAATATAATTTTTCGAGTTACCTTGTTTTGGAAATAAGGTAGCAAAACGGCAATGATTTAGATGGCGCCTGTATAGAGCTCGGCGGAACAGTTAAATTAACGGCCAAAATTTAAATTATTCATAAAAATTTCGTTTAACTGTTTATTTTAGAATATTATTCGCGGTTATAAAACGAATAAATATGCCAAAAATATGTTTATATCGGATAATTTTGGGCTATGGACAGTAGCGCCGCCAGGATTTTTGGGGAGGTAGGCCAACCATTTGGAGGCCCCACCAAAATTATGGAGGCCCCCCCCCCACCACATTTTTTTCAAATCCGTCCACGTGGATTATTTAATTTTCTTGAAGCAAGTGGTGAAATTTTTGGGTTAAATGGGTACGCGATGAAAACAGTAGAGTTATTTATGAATTTAAACATTACTAAAAACTCAGTGTGTGTTGATCCATTTTTGTGTACCGATAACACTTAACAAATAAGTGATTATTACAACGAGCCAGTTCTATCGTCAGCAGTCCGAGAGCAGTTATCGCCGCCGAACGAAGCACAGTTACCATCGACAGTTACCGGCGCCCGACGAGGGATCATTACCACTCAAACGATTTGAGCGCATCACAAAGTTATCTAAATGGGCCGCCGCAGATTTACCGACGTACCTGGCGCTCAATTTAGAAGGCACCGCGTCTACGTACTGGGAAAATGTACTTGACACTAATCCGCCTGCCGATTGGGCCACCGCCAAGGCACTCCTCATCGCAACTTTCGGAAACACAGTGGATCTCGGAGAAATTGAACACCAACTATTCACCCGTCGCCAAAGCCCAACCGAACTCTACGATTTATACTGCTCCGATATTTTACGCTTATGCAGCCAGCTTGGACGAGCAGTTGGCGAACCAGAAAAAATCCGATGTATCATTCGCGGTCTTCGCCCCGACCTTGTGGAAGGCGTTGTTCAATCCGACCCAAGTACCGTCGCGGAACTCGATTCCACTTTCAGGCTCCTTTCCGCCGCTAGAGACGCCGCTACTCGTAGCCCCAATGCCGCAAGACTAGCTCAGCCAACACAGCAACGCCCAGACGGAGATAAATAATTTCTTAGACTATTGGGACGAAAGAACCAGATTTTCAATATTGGCGGGCCAAGTTAATGGTGGCCCGCCCATTTTCAAAATTAAATTTCTTCAAATCGGGAGTGGTGCAAATTTGGAAAATGGTGGTGCATATTGGGTGCCTAATTATAGGATATGTCATTAAAATTTTGGATGATTGGGCGGGTCAGGTTAATGGAGCCGGAAATTAGTCAGTCACCCGAGACCCTCAAGGTTCTAGGCTTAATATAGAACCCGAAACCCTACCTTTAAGCTTGAGTTAAACTAAATCTCAGCGCTCACTAAAGACAAAAATATCACCAAAAGACACGTATTGCGAACAGTCTCCCGAATATTTGACCCAATTGAGTGTGTTTCGCCATATACCATCAGAGTAAAAATTATTTTTCAACTCCTTACCCAAAAACTGCCATAGGATAGTATTCTATTTGAATTTTATAAAAATTGACGCGGGAGAGGTTAATGAAATTAACGTTATTAGTACACCTTTAAATGCTCTATCGTTTAAAATTAATTTTATTCTATAGCGCCATAATTGAGCGAAATATCAATGACGTAAGCTTACCCAAAAACTGGCATAGGGTTGTATTCTATTTGAATTTTATAATAATTGACGCGGGGGAGGTTAATGAAATTAACGTTATTAGTACACCTTTAAATGCTCTATCGTTTAAAATTAAGTTTATTCTGTAGCGCCATAATTGAGCGAAATATCAATGACGTAAGCTTACCCAAAAACGCGCCGTTTTCGGGACCAAGACCGCCATAGGGTAGTATTCTATTTGAATTTTATAAAAATTGACGAGGGAGAGGTTAATGAAATTAACGTTATTAGTACACCTTTAAATGCTCTATCGTTTAAAATTAATTTTATTCTGTAGCGCCATAATTGAGCGAAATATCAATGACGTAAGCTTACCCAAAAACTGGCATAGGGTTGTATTCTATTTGAATTTTATAATAATTGACGCGGGGGAGGTTAATGAAATTAACGTTATTAGTACACCATTAAATGCTCTATCATTTAAAATTAATTTTATTCTGGGAGCGCCATAATTGAGCGAAATATCAATGACGTAAGCTTACCCAAAAACGCGCCGTTTTCGGGACCAAGACCGCCATAGGGTAGTATTCTATTTGAATTTTATAAAAATTGACGAGGGAGAGGTTAATGAAATTAACGTTATTAGTACACCTTTAAATGCTCTATCGTTTAAAATTAATTTTATTCTGTAGCGCCATAATTGAGCGAAATATCAATGACGTAAGCTTACCCAAAAACTGGCATAGGGTTGTATTCTATTTGAATTTTATAATAATTGACGCGGGGGAGGTTAATGAAATTAACGTTATTAGTACACCATTAAATGCTCTATCATTTAAAATTAATTTTATTCTGGGAGCGCCATAATTGAGCGAAATATCAATGACGTAAGCTTACCCAAAAACGCTCCGTTTTCGGGACCAAGACCGCAATAGGGTAGTATTCTATTTGAATTTTATAATAATTGACGCGGGGGAGGTTAATGAAATTAACGTTATTAGTACACCTTTAAATGCTCTATCGTTTAAAATTAATTTTATTCTGGGAGCGCCATAATTGAGCGAAATATCAATGACGTAAGCTTACCCAAAAACTGGCATAGGGTTGTATTCTATTTGAATTTTATAATAATTGACGCGGGGGAGGTTAATGAAATTAACGTTATTAGTACACCATTAAATGCTCTATCATTTAAAATTAATTTTATTCTGGGAGCGCCATAATTGAGCGAAATATCAATGACGTAAGCTTACCCAAAAACTGGCATAGGGTTGTATTCTATTTGAATTTTATAAAAATTGACGAGGGAGAGGTTAATGAAATTAAAGTTTTTAGTACACCTTTAAATGCTCTATCGTTTAAAATTAATTTTATTCTGGGAGCGCCATAATTGAGCGAAATATCAATGACGTAAGCTTACCCAAAAACTGGCATAGGGTTGTATTCTATTTGAATTTTAAAATAATTGAAGCGCGGGAGGTTAATGAAATTAACGTTATTAGTACACCTTTAAATGCTCTATCGTTTAAAATTAATTTTATTCTGGGAGCGCCATAATTGAGCGAAATATCAATGACGTAAGCTTACCCAAAAACTGGCATAGGGTTGTATTCTATTTGAATTTTATAATAATTGACGCGGGGGAGGTTAATGAAATTAACATTATTAGTACACCTTTAAATGCTCTATCGTTTAAAATTAATTTTATTCTGGGAGCGCCATAATTGAGCGAAATATCAATGACGTAAGCTTACCCAAAAACTGGCATAGGGTTGTATTCTATTTGAATTTTATAATAATTGACGCGGGGGAGGTTAATGAAATAAACGTTATTAGTACACCTTTAAATGGTCTATCATTTAAAATTAATTTTATTCTGGGAGCGCCATAATTGAGCGAAATATCAATGACGTAAGCTTACCCAAAAACTGGCATAGGGTTGTATTCTTTTTGAATTTTATAATAATTGACGCGGGAGAGGTTAATGAAATTAACGTTATTAGTACACCTTTAAATGCTCTATCATTTAAAATTAATTTTATTCTGAAAGCGCCATAATTGAGCGAAATATCAATGACGTAAGCTTACCCAAAAACTGGCATAGGGTTGTATTCTATTTGAATTTTATAATAATTGACGCGGGGGAGGTTAATGAAATAAACGTTATTAGTACACCTTTAAATGCTCTATCATTTAAAATTAATTTTATTCTGGGAGCGCCATAATTGAGCGAAATATCAATGACGTAAGCTTACCCAAAAACTGGCATAGTGTTGTATTCTATTTGAATTTTATAATAATTGACGCGGGGGAGGTTAATGAAATTAACGTTATTAGTACACCATTAAATGCTCTATCATTTAAAAATAATTTTATTCTGGGAGCGCCATAATTGAGCGAAATATCAATGACGTGAGCTTACCCAAAAACTGGCATAGGGTTGTATTCTATTTGAATTTTATAATAATTGACGCGGGGGAGTTTAATGAAATTAACGTAATTAGTACACCTTTAAATGCTCTATCGTTTAAAATTAATTTTATTCTGGGAGCGCCATAATTGAGCGAAATATCAATGACGTAAGCTTACCCAAAAACTGGCATAGGGTTGTATTCTATTTGATTTTATAATAATTGACGCGGGGGAGGTTAATGAAATTAACATTATTAGTACATCATTAAATGCTCTATCATTTAAAATTAATTTTATTCTGGGAGCGCCATAATTGAGCGAAATATCAATGACGTAAGCTTACCCAAAAACTGGCATAGGGTTGTATTCTATTTGAATTTTATAATAATTGACGCGGGGGAGGTTAATGAAATTAACGTTATTAGTACACCATTAAATGCTCTATCATTTAAAATTAATTTTATTCTGGGAGCGCCATAATTGAGCGAAATATCAATGACGTAAGCTTACCCAAAAACTGGCATAGGGTTGTATTCTATTTGAATTTTATAAAAATTGACGAGGGAGAGGTTAATGAAATTAACGTTATTAGTACACCTTTAAATGCTCTATCGTTTAAAATTAATTTTATTCTGTAGCGCCATAATTGAGCGAAATATCAATGACGTAAGCTTACCCAAAAACTGGCATAGGGTTGTATTCTATTTGAATTTTATAATAATTGACGCGGGGGAGGTTAATGAAATTAACGTTATTAGTACACCATTAAATGCTCTATCATTTAAAATTAATTTTATTCTGGGAGCGCCATAATTGAGCGAAATATCAATGACGTAAGCTTACCCAAAAACGCTCCGTTTTCGGGACCAAGACCGCAATAGGGTAGTATTCTATTTGAATTTTATAATAATTGACGCGGGGGAGGTTAATGAAATTAACGTTATTAGTACACCTTTAAATGCTCTATCGTTTAAAATTAATTTTATTCTGGGAGCGCCATAATTGAGCGAAATATCAATGACGTAAGCTTACCCAAAAACTGGCATAGGGTTGTATTCTATTTGAATTTTATAATAATTGACGCGGGGGAGGTTAATGAAATTAACGTTATTAGTACACCATTAAATGCTCTATCATTTAAAATTAATTTTATTCTGGGAGCGCCATAATTGAGCGAAATATCAATGACGTAAGCTTACCCAAAAACTGGCATAGGGTTGTATTCTATTTGAATTTTATAAAAATTGACGAGGGAGAGGTTAATGAAATTAAAGTTTTTAGTACACCTTTAAATGCTCTATCGTTTAAAATTAATTTTATTCTGGGAGCGCCATAATTGAGCGAAATATCAATGACGTAAGCTTACCCAAAAACTGGCATAGGGTTGTATTCTATTTGAATTTTAAAATAATTGAAGCGCGGGAGGTTAATGAAATTAACGTTATTAGTACACCTTTAAATGCTCTATCGTTTAAAATTAATTTTATTCTGGGAGCGCCATAATTGAGCGAAATATCAATGACGTAAGCTTACCCAAAAACTGGCATAGGGTTGTATTCTATTTGAATTTTATAATAATTGACGCGGGGGAGGTTAATGAAATTAACATTATTAGTACACCTTTAAATGCTCTATCGTTTAAAATTAATTTTATTCTGGGAGCGCCATAATTGAGCGAAATATCAATGACGTAAGCTTACCCAAAAACTGGCATAGGGTTGTATTCTATTTGAATTTTATAATAATTGACGCGGGGGAGGTTAATGAAATAAACGTTATTAGTACACCTTTAAATGGTCTATCATTTAAAATTAATTTTATTCTGGGAGCGCCATAATTGAGCGAAATATCAATGACGTAAGCTTACCCAAAAACTGGCATAGGGTTGTATTCTTTTTGAATTTTATAATAATTGACGCGGGAGAGGTTAATGAAATTAACGTTATTAGTACACCTTTAAATGCTCTATCATTTAAAATTAATTTTATTCTGAAAGCGCCATAATTGAGCGAAATATCAATGACGTAAGCTTACCCAAAAACTGGCATAGGGTTGTATTCTATTTGAATTTTATAATAATTGACGCGGGGGAGGTTAATGAAATAAACGTTATTAGTACACCTTTAAATGCTCTATCATTTAAAATTAATTTTATTCTGGGAGCGCCATAATTGAGCGAAATATCAATGACGTAAGCTTACCCAAAAACTGGCATAGTGTTGTATTCTATTTGAATTTTATAATAATTGACGCGGGGGAGGTTAATGAAATTAACGTTATTAGTACACCATTAAATGCTCTATCATTTAAAAATAATTTTATTCTGGGAGCGCCATAATTGAGCGAAATATCAATGACGTGAGCTTACCCAAAAACTGGCATAGGGTTGTATTCTATTTGAATTTTATAATAATTGACGCGGGGGAGTTTAATGAAATTAACGTAATTAGTACACCTTTAAATGCTCTATCGTTTAAAATTAATTTTATTCTGGGAGCGCCATAATTGAGCGAAATATCAATGACGTAAGCTTACCCAAAAACTGGCATAGGGTTGTATTCTATTTGATTTTATAATAATTGACGCGGGGGAGGTTAATGAAATTAACATTATTAGTACATCATTAAATGCTCTATCATTTAAAATTAATTTTATTCTGGGAGCGCCATAATTGAGCGAAATATCAATGACGTAAGCTTACCCAAAAACTGGCATAGGGTTGTATTCTATTTGAATTTTATAATAATTGACGCGGGGGAGGTTAATGAAATTAACGTTATTAGTACACCATTAAATGCTCTATCATTTAAAATTAATTTTATTCTGGGAGCGCCATAATTGAGCGAAATATCAATGACGTAAGCTTACCCAAAAACTGGCATAGGGTTGTATTCTATTTGAATTTTATAAAAATTGACGAGGGAGAGGTTAATGAAATTAAAGTTTTTAGTACACCTTTAAATGCTCTATCGTTTAAAATTAATTTTATTCTGGGAGCGCCATAATTGAGCGAAATATCAATGACGTAAGCTTACCCAAAAACTGGCATAGGGTTGTATTCTATTTGAATTTTAAAATAATTGAAGCGCGGGAGGTTAATGAAATTAACGTTATTAGTACACCTTTAAATGCTCTATCATTTAAAATTAATTTTATTCTGAAAGCGCCATAATTGAGCGAAATATCAATGACGTAAGCTTACCCAAAAACTGGCATAGGGTTGTATTCTATTTGAATTTTATAATAATTGACGCGGGGGAGGTTAATGAAATAAACGTTATTAGTACACCTTTAAATGCTCTATCATTTAAAATTAATTTTATTCTGGGAGCGCCATAATTGAGCGAAATATCAATGACGTAAGCTTACCCAAAAACTGGCATAGTGTTGTATTCTATTTGAATTTTATAATAATTGACGCGGGGGAGGTTAATGAAATTAACGTTATTAGTACACCATTAAATGCTCTATCATTTAAAAATAATTTTATTCTGGGAGCGCCATAATTGAGCGAAATATCAATGACGTGAGCTTACCCAAAAACTGGCATAGGGTTGTATTCTATTTGAATTTTATAATAATTGACGCGGGGGAGTTTAATGAAATTAACGTAATTAGTACACCTTTAAATGCTCTATCGTTTAAAATTAATTTTATTCTGGGAGCGCCATAATTGAGCGAAATATCAATGACGTAAGCTTACCCAAAAACTGGCATAGGGTTGTATTCTATTTGATTTTATAATAATTGACGCGGGGGAGGTTAATGAAATTAACATTATTAGTACATCATTAAATGCTCTATCATTTAAAATTAATTTTATTCTGGGAGCGCCATAATTGAGCGAAATATCAATGACGTAAGCTTACCCAAAAACTGGCATAGGGTTGTATTCTATTTGAATTTTATAATAATTGACGCGGGGGAGGTTAATGAAATTAACGTTATTAGTACACCATTAAATGCTCTATCATTTAAAAATAATTTTATTTTGGGAGCGCCATAATTGAGCGAAATATCAATGACGTAAGCTTACCCAAAAACTGGCATAGGGTTGTATTCTATTTGAATTTTATAATAATTGACGCGGGGGAGGTTAATGAAATTAACGTTATTAGTACACCATTAAATGCTCTATCATTTAAAATTAATTTTATTCTGGGAGCGCCATAATTGAGCGAAATATCAATGACGTAAGCTTACCCAAAAACGCTCCGTTTTCGGGACCAAGACCGCCATAGGGTAGTATTCTATTTGAATTTTATAAAATTTGACGCGGGAGAGGTTAATGAAATTAACGTTATTAGTACACCTTTAAATGCTCTATCGTTTAAAATTAATTTTATTCTGGGAGCGCCATAATTGAGCGAAATATCAATGACGTAAGCTTACTTAAAAACTGGCATAGGGTTGTATTCTATTTGAATTTTATAATAATTGACGCGGGGGAGGTAAATGAAATTAACGTTATTAGTACACCTTTAAATGCTCTATCGTTTAAAATTAATTTTATTCTGGGAGCGCCATAATTGAGCGAAATATCAATGACGTAAGCTTACCCAAAAACTGGCATAGGGTTGTATTCTATTTGAATTTTATAATAATTGACGCGGGGGAGGTTAATGAAATTAACGTTATTAGTACACCTTTAAATGCTCTATCATTTAAAATTAATTTTATTCTGGGAGCTCCATAATTGAGCGAAATATCAATGACGTAAGCTTACCCAAAAACTGGCATAGGGTTGTATTCTATTTGAATTTTATAAAAATTGACGAGGGAGAGGTTAATGAAATTAACGTTATTAGTACACCATTAAATGCTCTATCATTTAAAATTAATTTTATTCTGGGAGCGCCATAATTGAGCGAAATATCAATGACGTAAGCTTACCCAAAAACTGGCATAGGGTTGTATTCTATTTGAATTTTTATAAAAATTGACGAGGGAGAGGTTAATGAAATTAAAGTTATTAGTACACCTTTAAATGCTCTATCGTTTAAAATTAATTTTATTCTGGGAGCGCCATAATTGAGCGAAATATCAATGACGTAAGCTTACCCAAAAACTGGCATAGGGTTGTATTCTATTTGAATTTTATAATAATTGACGCGGGGGAGGTTATTGAAATTAACATTATTAGTACACCTTTAAATGCTCTATCGTTTAAAATTAATTTTATTCTGGGAGCGCCATAATTGAGCGAAATATCAATGACGTAAGCTTACCCAAAAACTGGCATAGGGTTGTATTCTATTTGAATTTTATAATAATTGACGCTAGGGAGGTTAATGAAATTAACGTTATAAGTACACCTTTAAATGGTCTATCATTTAAAATTAATTTTATTCTGGGAGCGCCATAATTGAGCGAAATATCAATGACGTAAGCTTACCCAAAAACTGGCATAGGGTTGTATTCTTTTTGAATTTTATAATAATTGACGCGGGGGAGGTTAATGAAATTAACGTTATTAGTACAACTTTAAATGCTCTATCATTTAAAATTAATTTTATTCTGGGAGCGCCATAATTAAGCGAAATATCAATGACGTAAGCTTACCCAAAAACTGGCATAGGGTTGTATTCTATTTGAATTTTATAATAATTGACGCGGGGGAGGTTAATGAAATTAACGTTATTAGTACACCATTAAATGCTCTATCATTTAAAAATAATTTTATTCTGGGAGCGCCATAATTGAGCGAAATATCAATGACGTAAGCTTACCCAAAAACTGGCATAGGGTTGTATTCTATTTGAATTTTATAATAATTGACGCGGGGGAGGTTAATGAAATTAACGTTATTAGTACACCATTAAATGCTCTATCATTTAAAATTACTTTTATTCTGGGAGCGCCATAATTGAGCGAAATATCAATGACGTAAGCTTACCCAAAAACGCTCCGTTTTCGGGACCAAGACCGCCATAGGGTAGTATTCTATTTGAATTTTATAAAATTTGACGCGGGAGAGGTTAATGAAATAAACGTTAATAGTACACCTTTAAATGCTCTATCGTTTAAAATTAATTTTATTCTGGGAGCGCCATAATTGAGCGAAATATCAATGACGTAAGCTTACTTAAAAACTGGCATAGGGTTGTATTCTATTTGAATTTTATAATAATTGACGCGGGGGAGGTTAATGAAATTAACGTTATTAGTACACCTTTAAATGCTCTATCGTTTAAAATTAATTTTATTCTGGGAGCGCCTTAATTGAGCGAAATATCAATGACGTAAGCTTACCCAAAAACTGGCATAGGGTTGTATTCTATTTGAATTTTATAATAATTGACGCGGGGGAGGTTAATGAAATTAACGTTATTAGTACACCATTAAATGCTCTATCATTTAAAATTAATTTTATTCTGGGAGCGCCATAATTGAGCGAAATATCAATGACGTAAGCTTACCCAAAAACTGGCATAGGGTTGTATTCTATTTGAATTTTATAAAAATTGACGAGGGAGAGGTTAATGAAATTAAAGTTATTAGTACACCTTTAAATGCTCTATCGTTTAAAATTAATTTTATTCTGGGAGCGCCATAATTGAGCGAAATATCAATGACGTAAGCTTACCCAAAAACTGGCATAGGGTTGTATTCTATTTGAATTTTATAATAATTGACGCGGGGGAGGTTAATGAAATTAACGTTATTAGTACACCATTAAATGCTCTATCATTTAAAATTAATTTTATTCTGGGAGCGCCATAATTGAGCGAAATATCAATGACGTAAGCTTACCCAAAAACTGGCATAGGGTTGTATTCTATTTGAATTTTATAAAAATTGACGAGGGAGAGGTTAATGAAATTAACGTTATTAGTACACCATTAAATGCTCTATCATTTAAAATTAATTTTATTCTGGGAGCGCCATAATTGAGCGAAATATCAATGACGTAAGCTTACCCAAAAACTGGCATAGGGTTGTATTCTATTTGAATTTTATAAAAATTGACGAGGGAGAGGTTAATGAAATTAAAGTTATTAGTACACCTTTAAATGCTCTATCGTTTAAAATTAATTTTATTCTGGGAGCGCCATAATTGAGCGAAATATCAATGACGTAAGCTTACCCAAAAACTGGCATAGGGTTGTATTCTATTTGAATTTTATAATAATTGACGCGGGGGAGGTTATTGAAATTAACATTATTAGTACACCTTTAAATGCTCTATCGTTTAAAATTAATTTTATTCTGGGAGCGCCATAATTGAGCGAAATATCAATGACGTAAGCTTACCCAAAAACTGGCATAGGGTTGTATTCTATTTGAATTTTATAATAATTGACGCGGGGGAGGTTAATGAAATTAACGTTATAAGTACACCTTTAAATGGTCTATCATTTAAAATTAATTTTATTCTGGGAGCGCCATAATTGAGCGAAATATCAATGACGTAAGCTTACCCAAAAACTGGCATAGGGTTGTATTCTTTTTGAATTTTATAATAATTGACGCGGGGGAGGTTAATGAAATTAACGTTATTAGTACAACTTTAAATGCTCTATCATTTAAAATTAATTTTATTCTGAAAGCGCCATAATTGAGCGAAATATCAATGACGTAAGCTTACCCAAAAACTGGCATAGGGTTGTATTCTATTTGAATTTTATAATAATTGACGCGGGGGAGGTTAATGAAATAAACGTTATTAGTACACCTTTAAATGCTCTATCGTTTAAAATTAATTTTATTCTGGGAGCGCCATAATTGAGCGAAATATCAATGACGTAAGCTTACCCAAAAACTGGCATAGGGTTGTATTCTATTTGAATTTTAAAATAATTGACGCGCGGGAGGTTAATGAAATTAACGTTATTAGTACACCTTTAAATGCTCTATCGTTTAAAATTAATTTTATTCTGGGAGCGCCATAATTGAGCGAAATATCAATGACGTAAGCTTACCCAAAAACTGGCATAGGGTTGTATTCTATTTGAATTTTATAATAATTGACGCGGGGGAGGTTATTGAAATTAACATTATTAGTACACCTTTAAATGCTCTATCGTTTAAAATTAATTTTATTCTGGGAGTGCCATAATTGAGCGAAATATCAATGACGTAAGCTTACCCAAAAACTGGCATAGGGTTGTATTCTATTTGAATTTTATAATAATTGACGCGGGGGAGGTTAATGAAATTAACGTTATAAGTACACCTTTAAATGGTCTATCATTTAAAATTAATTTTATTCTGGGAGCGCCATAATTGAGCGAAATATCAATGACGTAAGCTTACCCAAAAACTGGCATAGGGTTGTATTCTTTTTGAATTTTATAATAATTGACGCGGGGGAGGTTAATGAAATTAACGTTATTAGTACAACTTTAAATGCTCTATCATTTAAAATTAATTTTATTCTGAAAGCGCCATAATTGAGCGAAATATCAATGACGTAAGCTTACCCAAAAACTGGCATAGGGTTGTATTCTATTTGAATTTTATAATAATTGACGCGGGGGAGGTTAATGAAATAAACGTTATTAGTACACCTTTAAATGCTCTATCATTTAAAATTAATTTTATTCTGGGAGCGCCATAATTGAGCGAAATATCAATGACGTAAGCTTACCCAAAAACTGGCATAGGGTTGTATTCTATTTGAATTTTATAATAATTGACGCGGGGGAGGTTAATGAAATTAACGTTATTAGTACACCATTAAATGCTCTATCATTTAAAAAAAATTTTATTCTGGGAGCGCCATAATTGAGCGAAATATCAATGACGTAAGCTTACCCAAAAACTGGCATAGGGTTGTATTCTATTTGAATTTTATAATAATTGACGCGGGGGAGTTTAATGAAATTAACGTAATTAGTACACCTTTAAATGCTCTATCGTTTAAAATTAATTTTATTCTGGGAGCGCCATAATTGAGCGAAATATCAATGACGTAAGCTTACCCAAAAACTGGCATAGGGTTGTATTCTATTTGAATTTTATAATAATTGACGCGGGGGAGGTTAATGAAATTAACGTTATTAGTACACCATTAAATGCTCTATCATTTAAAAATAATTTTATTCTGGGAGCGCCATAATTGAGCGAAATATCAATGACGTAAGCTTACCCAAAAACTGGCATAGGGTTGTATTCTATTTGAATTTTATAATAATTGACGCGGGGGAGTTTAATGAAATTAAGGTAATTAGTACACCTTTAAATGCTCTATCGTTTAAAATTAATTTTATTCTGGGAGCGCCATAATTGAGCGAAATATCAATGACGTAAGCTTACCCAAAAACTGGCATAGGGTTGTATTCTATTTGAATTTTATAATAATTGACGCGGGGGAGGTTAATGAAATTAACGTTATTAGTACACCATTAAATGCTCTATCATTTAAAAATAATTTTATTCTGGGAGCGCCATAATTGAGCGAAATATCAATGACGTAAGCTTACCCAAAAACTGGCATAGGGTTGTATTCTATTTGAATTTTATAATAATTGACGCTAGGGAGGTTAATGAAATTAACATTATTAGTACATCATTAAATGCTCTATCATTTAAAATTAATTTTATTCTGGGAGCGCCATAATTGAGCGAAATATCAATGACGTAAGCTTACCCAAAAACTGGCATAGGGCTGTATTCTATTTGAATTTTATAATAATTGACGCGGGGGAGGTTAATGAAATTAACGTTATTAGTACACCATTAAATGCTCTATCATTTAAAAATAATTTTATTCTGGGAGCGCCATAATTGAGCGAAATATCAATGACGTAAGCTTACCCAAAAACTGGCATAGGGTTGTATTCT
This sequence comes from Leiobunum rupestre, assembly GCF_980474605.1. Classification (NCBI taxonomy): domain Eukaryota; kingdom Metazoa; phylum Arthropoda; class Arachnida; order Opiliones; family Sclerosomatidae; genus Leiobunum; species Leiobunum rupestre. Next base: position 20,348,731 of record NC_143390.1, on the reverse strand, counting down.
ATTTGAATTTTATAATAATTGGCGCGGGGGAGGTTAATGAAATTAACATTATTAGTACATCATTAAATGCTCTATCATTTAAAATTAATTTTATTCTGGGAGCGCCATAATTGAGCGAAATATCAATGACGTCAGCTTACCCAAAAACTGGCATAGGGTTGTATTCTATTTGAATTTTATAATAATTGACGCGGGGGAGGTTAATGAAATTAACATTATTAGTACACCTTTAAATGCTCTATCGTTTAAAATTAATTTTATTCTGGGAGCGCCATAATTGAGCGAAATATCAATGACGTAAGCTTACCCAAAAACTGGCATAGGGTTGTATTCTATTTGAATTTTATAATAATTGACGCGGGGGAGGTTAATGAAATAAACGTTATTACTACACCTTTAAATGGTCTATCATTTAAAATTAATTTTATTCTGGGAGCGCCATAATTGAGCGAAATATCAATGACGTAAGCTTACCCAAAAACTGGCATAGGGTTGTATTCTATTTGAATTTTAAAGTAATTGAAGCGCGGGAGGTTAATGAAATTAACGTTATTAGTACACCTTTAAATGCTCTATCGTTTAAAATTAATTTTATTCTGGGAGCGCCATAATTGAGCGAAATATCAATGACGTAAGCTTACCCAAAAACTGGCATAGGGTTGTATTCTATTTGAATTTTATAATAATTGACGCGGGGGAGGTTAATGAAATTAACGTTATTAGTACACCTTTAAATGGTCTATCATTTAAAATTAATTTTATTCTGAAAGCGCCATAATTGAGCGAAATATCAATGACGTAAGCTTACCCAAAAACTGGCATAGGGTTGTATTCTTTTTGAATTTTATAATAATTGACGCGGGGGAGGTTAATGAAATTAACGTTATTAGTACACCTTTAAATGCTCTATCATTTAAAATTAATTTTATTCTGAAAGCGCCATAATTGAGCGAAATATCAATGACGTAAGCTTACCCAAAAACTGGCATAGGGTTGTATTCTATTTGAATTTTATAATAATTGACGCGGGGGAGGTTAATGAAATAAACGTTATTAGTACACCTTTAAATGCTCTATCATTTAAAATTAATTTTATTCTGGGAGCGCCATAATTGAGCGAAATATCAATGACGTAAGCTTACCCAAAAACTGGCATAGGGATGTATTCTATTTGAATTTTATATAAATTGACGCGGGGGAGGTTAATGAAATTAACGTTATTAGTACACCATTAAATGCTCTATCATTTAAAATTAATTTTATTCTGGGAGCGCCATAATTGAGCGAAATATCAATGACGTAAGCTTACCCAAAAACTGGCATAGGGTTGTATTCTATTTGAATTTTATAATAATTGACGCGGGGGAGGTTAATGAAATTAACATTATTAGTACACCTTTAAATGCTCTATCGTTTAAAATTAATTTTATTCTGGGAACGCCATAATTGAGCGAAATATCAATGACGTAAGCTTACCCAAAAACTGGCATAGGGTTGTATTCTATTTGAATTTTATAATAATTGACGCGGGGGGAGGTTAATGAAATTAACGTTATTAGTACACCTTTAAATGCTCTATCAATCAAAATTAATTTTATTCTGGGAGCGCCATAATTGAGCGAAATATCAATGACGTAAGCTTACCCAAAAACTGGCATAGGGTTGTATTCTATTTGAATTTTATAATAATTGACGCGGGGGAGGTTAATGAAATTAACATTATTAGTACACCATTAAATGCTCTATCATTTAAAATTAATTTTATTCTGGGAGCGCCATAATTGAGCGAAATATCAATGACGTAAGCTTACCCAAAAACTGGCATAGGGTTGTATTCTATTTGAATTTTATAATAATTGACGCGGGGGAGGTTAATGAAATTAACGTTATTAGTACACCTTTAAATGCTCTATCGTTTAAAATTAATTTTATTCTGGGAGCGCCATAATTGAGCGAAATATCAATGACGTAAGCTTACCCAAAAACTGGCATAGGGTTGTATTCTATTTGAATTTTATAAAAAATGACGAGGGAGAGGTTAATGAAATTAACGTTATTAATACACCTTTAAATGCTCTATCGTTTAAAATTAATTTTATTCTGGGAGAGCCATAATTGAGCGAAATATCAATGACGTAAGCTTACCCAAAAACTGGCATAGGGTTGTATTCTATTTGAATTTTATAATAATTGAAGCGGGGTAGGTTAATGAAATTAACGTTATTAGTACACCTTTAAATGCTCTATCGTTTAAAATTAATTTTATTCTGGGAGCGCCATAATTGAGCGAAATATCAATGACGTAAGCTTACCCAAAAACTGGCATAGGGTTGTATTCTATTTGAATTTTATAATAATTGACGCGGGGGAGGTTAATGAAATTAACGTTATTAGTACACCTTTAAATGCTCTATCATTTAAAATTAATTTTATTCTGGGAGCGCCATAATTGAGCGAAATATCAATGACGTAAGCTTACCCAAAAACTGGCATAGGGTTGTATTCTTTTTGAATTTTATAATAATTGACGCGGGGGAGGTTAATGAAATTAACGTTATTAGTACACCTTTAAATGCTCTATCGTTTAAAATTAATTTTATTCTGGGAGCGCCATAATTGAGCGAAATATCAATGACGTAAGCTTACCCAAAAACTGGCATAGGGTTGTATTCTATTTGAATTTTATAAAAAATGACGAGGGAGAGGTTAATGAAATTAACGTTATTAATACACCTTTAAATGCTCTATCGTTTAAAATTAATTTTATTCTGGGAGAGCCATAATTGAGCGAAATATCAATGACGTAAGCTTACCCAAAAACTGGCATAGGGTTGTATTCTATTTGAATTTTATAATAATTGAAGCGGGGTAGGTTAATGAAATTAACGTTATTAGTACACCTTTAAATGCTCTATCGTTTAAAATTAATTTTATTCTGGGAGCGCCATAATTGAGCGAAATATCAATGACGTAAGCTTACCCAAAAACTGGCATAGGGTTGTATTCTATTTGAATTTTATAATAATTGACGCGGGGGAGGTTAATGAAATTAACGTTATTAGTACACCTTTAAATGCTCTATCATTTAAAATTAATTTTATTCTGGGAGCGCCATAATTGAGCGAAATATCAATGACGTAAGCTTACCCAAAAACTGGCATAGGGTTGTATTCTTTTTGAATTTTATAATAATTGGCGCGGGGGAGGTAAATGAAATTAACGTTATTAGTACACCTTTAAATGCTCTATCGTTTAAAATTAATTTTATTCTGGGAGCGCCATAATTGAGCGAAATATCAATGACGTAAGCTTACCCAAAAACTGGCATAGGGTTGTATTCTATTTGAATTTTATAATAATTGACGCGGGGGAGGTTAATGAAATTAACGTTATTAGTGCACCATTAAATGCTCTATCATTTAAAATTAATTTAATTCTGGGAGCGCCATAATTGAGCGAAATATACATGACGTAAGCTTACCCAAAAACGCGCCGTTTTCGGGACCAAGACCGCCATAGGGTAGTATTCTATTTGAATTTTATAAAAATTGACGCGGGAGAGGTTAATGAAATTAACGTTATTAGTACACCTTTAAATGCTCTATCGTTTAAAATTAATTTTATTTTGGGAGCGCCATAATTGAGCGAAATATCAATGACGTAAGCTTACCCAAAAACTGGCATAGGGTTGTATTCTATTTGAATTTTATAAAAAATGACGAGGGAGAGGTTAATGAAATTAACGTTATTAATACACCTTTAAATGCTCTATCGTTTAAAATTAATTTTATTCTGGGAGAGCCATAATTGAGCGAAATATCAATGACGTAAGCTTACCCAAAAACTGGCATAGGGTTGTATTCTATTTGAATTTTATAATAATTGAAGCGGGGTAGGTTAATGAAATTAACGTTATTAGTACACCTTTAAATGCTCTATCGTTTAAAATTAATTTTATTCTGGGAGCGCCATAATTGAGCGAAATATCAATGACGTAAGCTTACCCAAAAACTGGCATAGGGTTGTATTCTATTTGAATTTTATAATAATTGACGCGGGGGAGGTTAATGAAATTAACGTTATTAGTACACCTTTAAATGCTCTATCATTTAAAATTAATTTTATTCTGGGAGCGCCATAATTGAGCGAAATATCAATGACGTAAGCTTACCCAAAAACTGGCATAGGGTTGTATTCTTTTTGAATTTTATAATAATTGACGCGGGGGAGGTTAATGAAATTAACGTTATTAGTACACCTTTAAATGCTCTATCATTTAAAATTAATTTTATTCTGAAAGCGCCATAATTGAGCGAAATATCAATGACGTAAGCTTACCCAAAAACTGGCATAGGGTTGTATTCTATTTGAATTTTATAATAATTGACGCGGGGGAGGTTAATGAAATTAACGTTATTAGTACACCTTTAAATGCTCTATCGTTTAAAATTAATTTTATTCTGGGAGCGCCATAATTGAGCGAAATATCAAAGACGTAAGCTTACCCAAAAACTGGCATAGGGTTGTATTCTATTTGAATTTTATAATAATTGGCGCGGGGGAGGTAAATGAAATTAACGTTATTAGTACACCTTTAAATGCTCTATCGTTTAAAATTAATTTTATTCTGGGAGCGCCATAATTGAGCGAAATATCAATGACGTAAGCTTACCCAAAAACTGGCATAGGGTTGTATTCTATTTGAATTTTATAATAATTGACGCGGGGGAGGTTAATGAAATTAACGTTATTAGTGCACCATTAAATGCTCTATCATTTAAAATTAATTTAATTCTGGGAGCGCCATAATTGAGCGAAATATACATGACGTAAGCTTACCCAAAAACGCGCCGTTTTCGGGACCAAGACCGCCATAGGGTAGTATTCTATTTGAATTTTATAAAAATTGACGCGGGAGAGGTTAATGAAATTAACGTTATTAGTACACCTTCAAATGCTCTATCGTTTAAAATTAATTTTATTTTGGGAGCGCCATAATTGAGCGAAATATCAATGACGTAAGCTTACCCAAAAACTGGCATAGGGTTGTATTCTATTTGAATTTTATAAAAAATGACGAGGGAGAGGTTAATGAAATTAACGTTATTAATACACCTTTAAATGCTCTATCGTTTAAAATTAATTTTATTCTGGGAGAGCCATAATTGAGCGAAATATCAATGACGTAAGCTTACCCAAAAACTGGCATAGGGTTGTATTCTATTTGAATTTTATAATAATTGAAGCGGGGTAGGTTAATGAAATTAACGTTATTAGTACACCTTTAAATGCTCTATCGTTTAAAATTAATTTTATTCTGGGAGCGCCATAATTGAGCGAAATATCAATGACGTAAGCTTACCCAAAAACTGGCATAGGCTTGTATTCTATTTGAATTTTATAATAATTGACGCGGGGGAGGTTAATGAAATTAACGTTATTAGTACACCTTTAAATGCTCTATCATTTAAAATTAATTTTATTCTGGGAGCGCCATAATTGAGCGAAATATCAATGACGTAAGCTTACCCAAAAACTGGCATAGGGTTGTATTCTTTTTGAATTTTAAAATAATTGACGCGGGGGAGGTTAATGAAATTAACGTTATTAGTACACCTTTAAATGCTCTATCATTTAAAATTAATTTTATTCTGAAAGCGCCATAATTGAGCGAAATATCAATGACGTAAGCTTACCCAAAAACTGGCATAGGGTTGTATTCTATTTGAATTTTATAATAATTGACGCGGGGGAGGTTAATGAAATTAACGTTATTAGTACACCTTTAAATGCTCTATCATTTAAAATTAATTTTATTCTGGGAGCGCCATAATTGAGCGAAATATCAATGACGTAAGCTTACCCAAAAACTGGCATAGGGTTGTATTCTATTTGAATTTTATAATAATTGACGCGGGGGAGGTTAATGAAATTAACGTTATTAGTACACCTTTAAATGCTCTATCGTTTAAAATTAATTTTATTCTGGGAGCGCCATAATTGAGCAAAATATCAATGACGTAAGATTACCCAAAAACTGGCATAGGGTTGTATTCTATTTGAATTTTATAAAAATTGACGCGGGAGAGGTTAATGAAATTAACGTTATTAGTACACCTTTAAATGCTCTATCGTTTAAAATTACTTTTATTCTGGGAGCGCCATAATTGAGCGAAATATCAATGACGTAAGCTTACCCAAAAACTGGCATAGGGTTGTATTCTATTTGAATTTTATAAAAATTGACGCGGGAGAGGTTAATGAAATTAACGTTATTAGTACACCATTAAATGCTCTGTCATTTAAAATTAATTTTATTCTGGGAGCGCCATAATTGAGCGAAATATCAATGACGTAAGCTTACCCAAAAACTGGCATAGGGTTGTATTCTATTTGAATTTTATAAAAATTGACGCGGGAGAGGTTAATGAAATTAACGTTATTAGTACACCTTTAAATGCTCTATCGTTTAAAATTAATTTTATTCTGGGAGCGCCATAATTGAGCGAAATATCAATGACGTAAGCTTACCCAAAAACTGGCATAGGGTTGTATTCTATTTGAATTTTATAATAATTGACGCGGGGGAGGTTAATAAAATTAACGTTATTAGTGCACCATTAAATGCTCTATCATTTAAAATTAATTTAATTCTGGGAGCGCCATAATTGAGCGAAATATACTTGACGTAAGCTTACCCAAAAACGCGCCGTTTTCGGGACCAAGACCGCCATAGGGTAGTATTCTATTTGAATTTTATAAAAATTGACGCGGGAGAGGTTAATGAAATTAACGTTATTAGTACACCTTTAAATGCTCTATCGTTTAAAATTAATTTTATTTTGGGAGCGCCATAATTGAGCGAAATATCAATGACGTAAGCTTACCCAAAAACTGGCATAGGGTTGTATTCTATTTGAATTTTATAAAAAATGACGAGGGAGAGGTTAATGAAATTAACGTTATTAATACACCTTTAAATGCTCTATCGTTTAAAATTAATTTTATTCTGGGAGAGCCATAATTGAGCGAAATATCAATGACGTAAGCTTACCCAAAAACTGGCATAGGGTTGTATTCTATTTGAATTTTATAATAATTGAAGCGGGGTAGGTTAATGAAATTAACGTTATTAGTACACCTTTAAATGCTCTATCGTTTAAAATTAATTTTATTCTGGGAGCGCCATAATTGAGCGAAATATCAATGACGTAAGCTTACCCAAAAACTGGCATAGGCTTGTATTCTATTTGAATTTTATAATAATTGACGCGGGGGAGTTTAATGAAATTAACGTTATTAGTACACCTTTAAATGCTCTATCATTTAAAATTAATTTTATTCTGGGAGCGCCATAATTGAGCGAAATATCAATGACGTAAGCTTACCCAAAAACTGGCATAGGGTTGTATTCTTTTTGAATTTTATAATAATTGACGCGGGGGAGGTTAATGAAATTAACGTTATTAGTACACCTTTAAATGCTCTATCATTTAAAATTAATTTTATTCTGAAAGCGCCATAATTGAGCGAAATATCAATGACGTAAGCTTACCCAAAAACTGGCATAGGGTTGTATTCTATTTGAATTTTATAATAATTGACGCGGGGGAGGTTAATGAAATTAACGTTATTAGTACACCTTTAAATGCTCTATCATTTAAAATTAATTTTATTCTGGGAGCGCCATAATTGAGCGAAATATCAATGACGTAAGCTTACCCAAAAACTGGCATAGGGTTGTATTCTATTTGAATTTTATAATAATTGACGCGGGGGAGGTTAATGAAATTAACGTTATTAGTACACCTTTAAATGCTCTATCGTTTAAAATTAATTTTATTCTGGGAGCGCCATAATTGAGCGAAATATCAATGACGTAAGATTACCCAAAAACTGGCATAGGGTTGTATTCTATTTGAATTTTATAAAAATTGACGCGGGAGAGGTTAATGAAATTAACGTTATTAGTACACCTTTAAATGCTCTATCGTTTAAAATTACTTTTATTCTGGGAGCGCCATAATTGAGCGAAATATCAATGACGTAAGCTTACCCAAAAACTGGCATAGGGTTGTATTCTATTTGAATTTTATAAAAATTGACGCGGGAGAGGTTAATGAAATTAACGTTATTAGTACACCATTAAATGCTCTGTCATTTAAAATTAATTTTATTCTGGGAGCGCCATAATTGAGCGAAATATCAATGACGTAAGCTTACCCAAAAACTGGCATAGGGTTGTATTCTATTTGAATTTTATAAAAATTGACGCGGGAGAGGTTAATGAAATTAACGTTATTAGTACACCATTAAATGCTCTATCGTTTAAAATTAATTTTATTCTGGGAGCGCCATAATTGAGCGAAATATCAATGACGTAAGCTTACCCAAAAACTGGCATAGGGTTGTATTCTATTTGAATTTTATAATAATTGACGCGGGGGAGGTTAATGAAATTAACGTTATTAGTACACCATTAAATGCTCTATCATTTAAAATTAATTTTATTCTGGGAGCGCCGTAATTGAGCGAAATATCAATGACGTAAGCTTACCCAAAAACTGGCATAGGGTTGTATTCTATTTGAATTTTATAATAATTGACGCGGGGGAGGTTAATGAAATTAACGTTATTAGTACACCATTAAATGCTCTATCATTTAAAATTAATTTTATTCTGGGAGCGCCGTAATTGAGCGAAATATCAATGACGTAAGCTTACCCAAAAACTGGCATAGGGTTGTATTCTATTTGAATTTTATAATAATTGACGCGGGGGAGGTTAATGAAATTAACGTTATTAGTACACCTTTAAATGCTCTATCGTTTAAAATCAATTTTATTCTGGGAGTGCCATAATTGAGCGAAATATCAATGACGTAAGCTTACCCAAAAACTGGCATAGGGTTGTATTCTATTTGAATTTTATAAAAATTGACGCGGGAGAGGTTAATGAAATTACCGTTATTAGTACACCTTTAAATGCTCTATCGTTTAAAATTAATTTTATTCTGGGAGCGCCATAATTGAGCGAAATATCAATGACGTAAGCTTACCCAAAAACTGGCATAGGGTTGTATTCTATTTGAAATTTATAAAAATTGACGCGGGAGAGGTTAATGAAATTAACGTTATTAGTACACCTTTAAATGCTCTATCGTTTAAAATTAATTTTATTCTGGGAGCGCCATAATTGAGCGAAATATCAATGACGTAAGCTTACCCAAAAACTGGCATAGGGTTGTATTCTATTTGAATTTTATAATAATTGACGCGGGGGAGGTTAATGAAATTAACGTTATTAGTACACCTTTAAATGCTCTATCATTTAAAATTAATTTTATTCTGGGAGCGCCATAATTGAGCGAAATATCAATGACGTAAGCTTACCCAAAAACTGGCATAGGGTTGTATTCTATTTGAATTTTATAATAATTGACGCGGGGGAGGTTAATGAAATTAACGTTATTAGTACACCTTTAAATGCTCTATCGTTTAAAATTAATTTTATTCTGGGAGCGCCATAATTGAGCGAAATATCAATGACGTAAGATTACCCAAAAACTGGCATAAGGTTGTATTCTATTTGAATTTTATAAAAATTGACGCGGGAGAGGTTAATGAAATTAACGTTATTAGTACACCTTTAAATGCTCTATCGTTTAAAATTAATTTTATTCTGGGAGCGCCATAATTGAGCGAAATATCAATGACGTAAGCTTACCCAAAAACTGGCATAGGGTTGTATTCTATTTGAAATTTATAAAAATTGACGCGGGAGAGGTTAATGAAATTAACGTTATTAGTACACCATTAAATGCTCTATCATTTAAAATTAATTTTATTCTGGGAGCGCCATAATTGAGCGAAATATCAATGACGTAAGCTTACCCAAAAACTGGCATAGGGTTGTATTCTATTTGAATTTTATAAAAATTGACGCGGGAGAGGTTAATGAAAGTAACGTTATTAGTACACCATTAAATGCTCTATCGTTTAAAATTAATTTTATTCTGGGAGCGCCATAATTGAGCGAAATATCAATGACGTAAGCTTACCCAAAAACTGGCATAGGGTTGTATTCTATTTGAATTTTATAATAAATGACGCGGGGGAGGTTAATGAAATTAACGTTATTAGTACACCTTTAAATGCTCTATCGTTTAAAATCAATTTTATTCTGGGAGTGCCATAATTGAGCGAAATATCAATGACGTAAGCTTACCCAAAAACTGGCATAGGGTTGTATTCTATTTAAATTTTATAATAATTGACGCGGGGGAGGTTAATGAAATTAACGTTATTAGTACACCTTTAAATGCTCTATCGTTTAAAATCAATTTTATTCTGGGAGTGCCATAATTGAGCGAAATATCAATGACGTAAGCTTACCCAAAAACTGGCATAGGGTTGTATTCTATTTGAATTTTATAATAATTGACGCGGGGGAGGTTAATGAAATTAACGTTATTAGTACACCATTAAATGCTCTTATGTTTAAAATTAGTTTTATTCTGGGAGCGCCATAATTGAGCGAAATATCAATGACGTAAGCTTACCCAAAAACGCGCCGTTTTCGGGACCAAGACCGCCATAGGGTAGTATTCTATTTGAATTTTATAAATATTGACGAGGGAGAGGTTAATGAAATTAACGTTATTAGTACACCTTTAAATGCTCTATCGATCAAAATGAAAATTATTCTGGGAGCGACATTATTAGTCGAAATATCAAGGGCGTAAACTCACTAAAAAACGTGTCAAATCTTAAATTCCGAAAACATGCCCTCCATGTTCTATTTGAATTTGCCAACAAATGACGCGGGACAGGTCAATCAAACTAACGTTAATTTTACACCCTTAAATGCTTTATCGATCAAAATTAAAATTATTCTGGGAGCGACATTAATAGTCGAAATATAAGGGCGTAAACGCACTAGATAAGCGCGTCAAATCCTAAATTCCGAAAACATACCCACCATTTTCTATTTGAATTTACCAAATAATGACACGGGACAGGTCAATATAATTAACGATAATTATGCATCCTTAAACGCTTTATCAATCAAAATTAAAATTATTCTGAGAGCGACATTATTAGTCGAAATATCAATGAAGAAACTCACTAAAAAAGCGCGCCAAATCCTAAATTCCGAAAACATACCCGCCATGTTCTATTTGAATTTGCCAAATTTGACGCTGGCCAGGTCAGTCAAACTGACGTTAATTATACATCATTTTTTTGTTAAACAGCAACTTTTAAAATTTCGTTATATTTTTTACACTACTTTGTTAGTGAATTATCACTAAAAATGTTCCATAAAGAAAACATTGAAGTTAAATTCCATTTAAGAAAATGTTTGTTAAAGAGCATCGAATCTGAATTTTACCAGTTTCTTGCGTAAGACGAGTAAACTGAAATTATATTAAATTTTTCAAACGGTTCTGAAGCCCTTTAAATGATCGATTTATTTATTTTTTAAATACTTATGGGCTAGCGCCTCGTAGGAAGGGCCCTTTTCTAAACTAGCGCTTACTCGGAATATTCTTTTGGCGTCGCCACTGATTTAGCTTGGGAGAGGTTGTTGGAAACGAATGGGAAAAGATTAAAGAACAAGTTTTTTCGTGAAAGCAGTTATTCTATTTATTTTAATTTTCTAAAAATTTTCTCTTAACTAAAATTTAAATAAATGAGTTTTGTAAACCAATTTATTATACAATTTATTTTTTTGAGATAAATTATTTCTTAGGGTTTATGTTACATAGTTTTTGTCACAGATGTAATTTATTTATTTTTTATTTGTTTATGATATGTCTGAATGTCATGTTAATTCTTGGGCTTACAGCAGCTGGGCAACGTGGCACCGAATGGAACCAAAAATCATTTGTGGGCGGGTGCATTAGAAGTAAAGATCCGTCCTCCAGTTTCAGTGTTTTCGTGTTGTGGATGGATGCCTTCGTTTGGTTTAATCTTTGTCGTACCAAATCTTTATGCCGTAGTATAAAATCTCTTTTCTGCCCCAATGATATGGACGCAATGGGAACGTTTTTGTCAAGGTCAGGCTCGTTATCCTGATGTTCCCCTATGTAATCCTTCCCATCTTTGTAACGGTTTACTAAAACAAAGTTGAAGTCAGCTCCGGCTATTTTGGACACTAGTTTGCATAGTTCTTTCAGCACTGGTGGCCACGGTTTGGCAGGAAACGTGTTACCAGAATAGCTATACTTCAACCCATCGTTTCCGAACGCCACCTGTTGACGTGGAATCTCGCGCCATTGTCCATTGATTTTAACCTGAGACATTCGACCACTTAAATAAATAATTTGTTTTTCTAAAAAAACAAATAGTTCTTTTGAAAATTCTTTGTCCAAGAGATTGTAGTATGATAATCTAACACTTTCGCCAACAATTGAATTGAATTGAGTTTTCAAAATTTGATTTGTACGCATATGCAACGATGATAAAATTTTTCTTTCTTCCGAAAAATTGCTGGAATATTTCCTATGAAATATGTTAATATTAATATTGGTACAAGTTCAATGACGAAGAAATTGAACTTAAAGGCCGAGATCCTAAATTTGATTTTAAAGTACACTAATTTAACCACTAAGATTTATTTTGACGAGTGCCAGTTTGAATTGTATGACTGTCAGCTCTGACTTCTGTGACCATTATAGATCTCAACATAACATATAAATTAACCACCAAAATTGCGATTAATCGCAAATATTGCGGTTAACCGTTTATTTACGGATATTATCCGTGAATAAACAACGATTTCACATGCAAAAAATAATTTATATTTGCGGTTAAGTGTAGGTTATGGATAAAAATAAAATAAACGGTTAATTTTTATCGAAACGCCGAGCTCTAGACCATTGTACTTAACTCATAGTTGGTGCCATAAGTCTATAATATGTTTCAATAAGTGTGTCACTTTAAGAAATATTTTTAACTGAGTTACGTCATCACGGTAAGAAAACTTTCCCCTAGCGAGGCGCTGATAAAGGCCACACACTACACGATAACGAGCGGACGCAAACCGGAAATGTTTTGCGTATAAAAATAAGAAGTGACAGACTTATGAATCAGTGGCGTAGCCAGAAACTCGTCAAAGAGGGGTCTAAGTATGTTAATGTTAAGAGGGGGGTTGAGAAGGCGGTTAAAATTTAGTACAGTCAAAGGTAGGCCCAAGGTTGGACACGGAACCCCCCCCCCCCTTGTCTACGCCACTGTTATGAATCAATATTGAGAAAAAATTAAATAGCAATTAAGTTCGCCATTTTATTTTAATCAGCATTTCTACAGGCCACAATAAACCAAGCCTTTACGCGGCGTGTGCCATAAGTAACTTTTATGATCAAAGAAAATTATAATATTACTAAAACTATATTTATAATTTAAACTGATATAACAGCGAAACTAATTGATTTAAAGTACGAAAAAAAATCACGTTAACCGCTTTCCGAGCGCACATTTCAAAATAGATTTTTTCATATATTAATAGTATTCATTAACAGAAATCAGAGATAGAGACTACATTACAGTGTAATTCTAAAACTACACATGCAGCAAATTAAAGACACGTCAAGGAAATTTAAGGTAAATAAATCTAAGACGTTCAAAACAAAAAAGAACATATAAAATAAAATATACAAAATTTAAAATAAAAACTAGTACAAAGCTATCTATTTAATGAATAGAGGCGCTTTTTTAGTGAGTTTCTCCATTGATATTTCGACTAATAATGTCGCTCCCAGAATAATTTTAATTTTGATCGATAAAGCATTTAAGGGTGTAAAATTAACGTTAGTTTGATTGACCTGTCCCGCGTCATTTTTTGGCAAATTCAAATAGAACATGGCGGTATGTTTTCGGAATTTAGGATTTGGCGCGCTTTTTTAGTGCTTTTACGCCCTTATATTTCGAATATTAATGTCGCTCCCAGAATAATTTTAATTTTGATCGATAAAGCATTTAAGGGTGTAAAACTAACGTTAGTTTGATTGACCTGTCCCGCGTCATTATTTGGGAAATTCAAATAGAACATGGCGGGCATGTTTTCGGAATTTAAGATTTGACACGTTTTTTAGTGAGTTACGCCTTTGATATTTCGACTAATAATGTCGCTCCCAGAATAATTTTCATTTTGATCGATAGAGCATTTAAAGGTGTACTAATAACGTTAATTTCATTAACCTCTCCCGCGTCAATTATTATAAAATTCAAATAGAATACAACCCTATGCCAGTTTTTGGGTAAGCTTACGTCATTGATATTTCGCTCAATTATGGCGCTCCCAGAATAAAATTAATTTTAAACGATAGAGCATTTAATGGTGTACTAATAACGTTAATTTCATTAACTTCCCCCGCTTCAATTATTATAAAATTCAAATAGAATACAACCCTATGCCAGATTTGGGTAAGCTTACGTCATTGATATTTCGCTCAATTATGGCGCTACAGAATAAAATTAATTTTAAACGATAGAGCATTTAAAGGTGTACTAATAACGTTAATTTCATTAACCTCCCCCGCGTCAATTATTATAAAATTCAAATAGAATACAACCCTATGCCAGTTTTTGGGTAAGCTTACGTCATTGATATTTCGCTCAATTATGGCGCTCCCAGAATAAAATTAATTTTAAACGATAGAGCATTTAATGGTGTACTAATAACGTTAATTTCATTAACTTCCCCCGCTTCAATTATTATAAAATTCAAATAGAATACAACCCTATGCCAGATTTGGGTAAGCTTACGTCATTGATATTTCGCTCAATTATGGCGCTACAGAATAAAATTAATTTTAAACGATAGAGCATTTAAAGGTGTACTAATAACGTTAATTTCATTAACCTCCCCCGCGTCAATTATTATAAAATTCAAATAGAATACAACCCTATGCCAGATTTGGGTAAGCTTACGTCATTGATATTTCGCTCAATTATATCGCTCCCAGAATAAAATTAATTTTAAACGATAGAGCATTTAAAGGTGTACTAATAAAGTTAATTTCATTAACCTCCCCCGCGTCAATTATTATAAAATTCAAATAGAATACAACCCTATGCCAGATTTGGGTAAGCTTACGTCATTGATATTTCGCTCAATTATGGCGCTCCCAGAATAAAATTAATTTTAAACGATAGAGCATTTAAAGGTGTACTAATAACGTTAATTTCATTAACCTCTCCCGCGTCAATTATTATAAAATTCAAATAGAATACTACCCTATGGCGGTCTTGGTCCCGAAAACGGCGCGTTTTTGGGTAAGCTTACGTCATTGATATTTCGCTCAATTATGGCGCTACAGAATAAAATTAATTTTAAACGATAGAGCATTTAAAGGTGTACTAATAACGTTAATTTCATTAACTTTCCCCGCGTCAATTATTATAAAATTCAAATAGAATACAACCCTATGCCAGTTTTTGGGTAAGCTTACGTCGTTGATATTTCGCTCAATTATGGCGCTCCCATAATATTTTTAACTCCGCTTTTTTAGTTGAGTTTTGTAGTATTTTCAGCAGTGCCACCACTGTTTTTGACTTTTTCCGGTGTTTTAATACTCCTATTTTAAAGTGCCGTGTCCGTTTTTTACTATTTTCGCGAGTTAAATTTTGTTTTTACGTTTTCGCGATTCAAACTTTTGCGCCGTTTTCGGGCTTTGGCGTCTTTTCGCGTCCGCCGCTCCCTCCCCTCGCTGCTACGGAGGGCCTCCTGTCCCTGGAGTTTTTGCGTCCCAAGGCTTAACACCGTCGTCGCCTTCGCCGTACGGACTCGTCTCCGGCTACTTTTCTCCTCCCGTTTATGGGAACTTTTTCTCTTCACCGTCCGTGGCTTTTCAAGTTTCACCTACTATTCCCTCTGAATCCTCAGGATTTTCGTCGCTGCTGGATTCGACTAAAACGTTTTCCAACACCGACTATTTCCCACCAAACCCTACTCATCACGCTATTACGTCGCAATGCGCGACCAACTCTCACCAAGAATTTTCAACTACCGCCACGGCTCCTAATTGTGAATTATCGGCACTATTTCCACGGAAAATCCTCCGACTACTACAACGTCATCTTGGGCTGATATCACTGCGGGTGATAACAACCTGTCGCGTTCTACCGTTTCAAATGAAACTCAACAGACCGCTCATACGTACACTTTCAACCGCTCCACTCAAAGACCAAACCCCAATGAAAGGGGAATCATCATCCGTTCGACCCAGAAAAACGCAACCGTGGAGGATTATTTGGTTGCCATCTCGTCCGTAGTTCCCCCGAAGAATATAACTGATGTATACCGCCAAAACGGTTTCATCTATGTATATTTTTCGGACGCGTCCTGGGCCCGTCAGTTGATAGCCGACGGCCTAAATTTTCGAAATGCGTTGCTGGAATGTCTCCCTATTGGTATCGCACCGAAAAGGGTGATGTTGTCTAACGTTAACCCCCTCATAGAAGATACGATGCTAACGTCGATGCTATCGCGTTATGGCGTAGTGCAAGGCGCAGTACGTGCCATCCCCGCCGCTGTCACTCGCCCCGAGTTTAAGCATATCAAAAGCGCTCGGCGTGAAGTATCCGTTCTCTTCGACTCGGATGACGCTTTTCGCGCTCTTCCTGAATTTTTCACCGTCTTTATTAACCAGGAGATGTTTATTGTTCCGGTGAATAATCCGGTTCGCTGCGTAGCTTGCGGTGAAACCGGCCACGTCCTTCGGAACTGTAAACGCGCTTCGTCTAAAGTTAACTCCACCGTACCTACCTCAAAATACGCCTCACCCGCGGTAAGCGACTCTTCAACCTCCGATTCTACTAGGATAAAAACTGTCGCGTCAATTTCAACCATGGGCGACAATCACGTCCCTGCCATCGTTTCATCCGTCTCAGGCGTTACTGAAACTCGTCCGGCGGAGTGCCTATCCTCCACAACTGGCGCGAAGTCTCGTGAATCCTCGCTTGATCGCGCGATGGGCCCTCCTGAAAAGAAGCTTAAAAAACGCCCTCTTTCTAAATACCGCTACGAACCTGATACTAACTCGTGGGCCGATGCAAAGGGATCTTTCAAGCCGGTGTTATCTCACGTTGACACTATGAAGTTCCTCAAACGCTCACTAGGCTTCCCCGCTCAAGTCGCTCGGACCGTTTGTGGAGAATACGTGAGTGACGCTGCTTCAGTTGACGCGTTATCGCGACAAATTCTCGTTGTCGCCCATACAGACCCTGCCATTGCCGCTATTACGTCCGATTCTCTACGTCGTAACGAAAGAAATCGGTACTATCGCCTCTCGTCTTCGATTCGCACTCTTTTCAAAGACCTTTCCGATGTGGAGAGTTCGCAAGAATAATATACTTTTTACCCGTCATATGAACTTCTTCTTTTTATTTTTTATTTATCCATTTATGGTCTTTAGTATAATGTCTTTTAATGTACGCGGAATTTCTCGTTTTAAACCTGACATTGCCTGTTTTCAGGAAACGTTTGTAAGCGAAGCCTTTTCCAAATCATTCGTATGGTCGCAGTGGCCTTATATCTTTTTCCACGCACCCTCGCTCAACCCGCGTAGTTCGGGAGTTTCAATCGCGATACACCCCTCCCTTCGCCAACATATTTCCTCCGTGGAATGTTTTCAAGATCGTTGTTTACATATTCGTTTTAACGCGGGCATCTTTCACTCTCAGACGCCGTTCCATCTTTTTTGTATATATATTTCTGCTACGAGCGACGCCGTCGCTATTGAGACCCTGAACTACATTAAAAATATTTTAGTAAATATTGATCCGTCCGACACTGTACATATCACCGGAGATTTTAACTGTTGTCTAAGCCCTATTGATAGAAAAAACTGTACCGAATACCGCGATATTTTAGTCTCTAACTTAAACGATCTCATTGACCAATTTGAACTCACGACGTTTTTCGCTCTATCAATCCTGAAACCCAAAGTTTCACGTGGCGCGCCAGAAACCACGGAAAATTAATTTCCGCCCGCTTAGACCGCCTATACGCGCGGTCCTCCTCTTTTCGACTCAAAGCCGTTCGTCATATTCCATCGGGCTTCTCCGATCACGACGCGGTTCTCTGCCAATTTTTTGACACTTTCTCTATACCGCGTTCGCCGCCTTTTTGGCGGATGAATATTCGCTGCCTTCAAGACCACCAATTTATTTCGGAGTCCCGCGCAATGCTATCAGCCTTAATTAACGCCAAACCGCCTATGAGGTCTTGGACCTCGTGGTGGTTTGACTTCATGAAACCGGAAATTAAATCTTTTTCCATGATTTTTTGGCACCGTCGTCAAATCCGCGATACGGCTGCTATTAACCATCACGAAGCGATGGTGTCGGCCTTTCCTCCCGATTCTCCAGAATACCAACTGCATAGCGAGAACTTGAAAAGACTTTTGCTCGAACGTTCCTCAGATTCTCTCGTTCGCGCCAGAGAATCATTTTTCAGGTGTATAGACACCCCTAGCAGGGATTTTTATAAGCTCGAAAAGCGGGCTGTAGCTTCCAATATAATTCCGGCGGTTTACGATTACCAAGGTGTCAACGTGACCGATCCCGATACTATTCGCGAGGTGGTGGCTGATTACTACGCCGGTCTCTACTCCAAGGATAATACCATCACCGATTCTAACATCACCAACATTTTGCCCAACGACTTACCTACTCTCGATGCGAACGACGCCGCTGGTATTTCCGGGGCCTTTACTCTATCCGCGACCACCGCCGCTTTAAAGGGCCTCTCCCGCGGAAAGGCATGCGGCATTGACGGTATCCCCGTCGAATATTTTTTAGCCTTCTGGGCCATTCTAGGTCCAATCTTTGTAGAAGTTTTTAACGGTCTCGTGACGTCGCCCGTATACTGGCAAAAGTTTTGCACCTCCATAGTATCCCTCCTTCCCAAGACCGGGGACCTTATGGACCTAGCAAACTGGCGCCCTATCTCGCTGTCTAATTCGGACTACAAACTCTACTCGCGAGTTCTCGCAAACCGCCTAAACTCGGTAGTGGGCACCCTCGTTCATCCCTCTCAGACCTATTCCATTCCAGGGAGGTGCATTTATAACTCCCTTTCGGTCCTACGCAATTTGATCTCCCTCGCTAACGCTAAGAGGGAAACTCTCGCGATTGTCAATATCGACTTTCGAAAAGCCTTTGACCGCGTCGATCACCCCTACCTTTTTCGAGTCCTCGAGCGGTTCGGCATTCCGAGTGACTTCCTCGATTTCCTTCGCGTTGTCTACACGGACTCAACATTTCGAGTCCGCGTGAACAACACCATCACGCGTGCCATCCCTTTCGCGAGCGGAATTCGACAGGGCTGTCCGCTCTCCGGCCTCCTCTACGTCCTGGCCCTCGAGCCGCTCCTGTGTTCACTTCGTTCCACGATTCGGCGCCCTCTCGGGCCCGCCCATTCCCGCCTCGTGAATGCGACCTTCGCTGACGACCTTAATGGTTTTCTTCGGGATACCGCCGAATTCGACGCTTTCCACCGTTGTCTTACTGCCTATTGCACCTCTTCTGGGGCAGTAGTCAACAACGATAAATCCTTCGTTCTTTGGTGCGGTGAATGGCGAGACAACCAACCACCGATAAAACTACCTTACCCATCAAACTCGGACGGCGGGAAATTCCTTGGAGTTTATCTGGGTAATACGCCCGCCTACGAGCTCCGCAACTGGCCGGAACTCTCGACGCGCGTCTCCCGAGTCTTAGGGCGCTGGTTACACTACCGGCACCTCTGCTCGCCCGCGGGTCGAATACTATTAATCAATCAACTAGCCTCCTCGATCCTTTGGCACCGACTAAAAGTCCTAAACCCCCCTCTATCCTTCGTCCGTGAGTGGCAATCGTCCCTCGTTAATTTCCTTTGGGCAGGGGTCCATTGGGTTCCCTGCCACTATCTTTATCCCCACCGTCTCTCGGGAGGTCTGGGGCTAGTTAACATTGAACTTAAAATTCGAGCTTTCCGAGTTCAAGCGCTCGCCCTTTATTTATCATCGGACGATCGCGACAGCCCAGTCATCACATGTACGAAGTCTATCTTCGACGCGTTTCTCCCTCGCTTTTCCCATCCCGAAACATTACTCGGCGACCTAACGAGCCAATACGGCAAAATTCCCTTCTATTCCACCGCCCTTTCGTGTTGGTTCGGTATGCCCTTGCGAGCCCAGCCAACGTTCTCATCTCGCGAAAAGTTTCTTAACATCTCCTTCGCGTCCTCCCCTTTCATACGGACCGTCGAGGGCAAAATCCATAAACCCGACGACAGTAGTAGTCTCGCCACACAAGGCCTTACCAGGCTCTTTCACTTGTTAGATCCGGGGGGTCGCTGGCTTACGCAGAGAGAACTTTTAGTCACTCGCGCTCCGTCGCGTTTTTTCGTCCAGCAACATCGGAATATCGTCAACGCCTGCGTACGGACTTTCCCAGAAACGTTTAACGCTTCTGGCGTTAGACCAGACGCCCAATTTAATGGCGACAACATCTTGTCCATTTCGGTTGAGTGGCGCGCAGGTTCTCGTGTCTCCCGTTGCATGGTGACCGATAATTCTGCAACCCGAGATATCTACCAGTGCCTCGTCAGCTCGAGTTTCCCTGGTAAGCCTCCATCCCTGCCTTTTTCCGATCCCACACTAGTCTCGCCGACCTCTTGGGACGCTCGTAGGATCTCCCCGATAAGCTCACGCTCCGAACTCTGCATTTACTGGAGAGCCTTACATTTGTCTCTACCGGCTCCAGCTCGGCTCTTCCACATTGTCGAAAGCCTCGATTTTAAATCGTGTCCTTTCTGCCCCAGTAAAGGAACGGTCGAGCACTGCTATTATTATTGCCCACTTTTTCAAACCGTCGGAGAACGAATTTTAGAGTTCGTTTTTCAGTGTACCGGTCACCACCACTCACTAACGGACTTCTGGACGTTAGTCAGTGGGTATCCAAACAGCCACCACCTCTGTAACTTTGCGTTCATTATAACGCAAGTCGCGTTCGCAGACATGTATGCCGATATAGCGAGTTTATCGTTGGCTACAGCCCGTTTCAGCGAGCATGTAGAACGAGCTGTAAATAATATTAAAACCCGAATAATCGCACGGTACCGTGCCACGCGACAAGTTGCTGTAACGCGAGATACACTTGTTGCCTTTAACAACCTCTGGCAGGTCACAAACGAGCCCCATTGGTAAAACTATGTAATAGTCTAATCTAGTATTTTGTATTTCAGTGTACATAATTATATTATATATACAATTCTCTACTCTTCCAGTGTTCGCGTTATTTTTGTTAATTTTTGTTTATTTTACTGCTATGTACATTTGTAAATAATCTATATACTTGAAATACGTATGAAACATCTATTGTAACTTTCTGCTATTAAAGCTAGTCGTTTTGAAAACAAAAAACTCCCTCGTCAATTATTATAAAATTCAAATAGAATACAACCCTATGCCAGTTTTTGGGTAATCTTACGTCATTGATATTTCGCTCAATTATGGCGCTCCCAGAATAAAATTAATTTTAAATGATAGAGCATTTAAAGGTGTACTAATAACGTTAATTTCATTAACCTCCCCCGCGTCAATTATTATAAAATTCAAATAGAATACAACCCTATGCCAGTTTTTGGGTAATCTTACGTCATTGATATTTCGCTCAATTATGGCGCACCCAGAATAAAAATAATTTTAAATGATAGAGCATTTAATGGTGTACTAATAACGTTAATTTCATTAACCTCTCCCTCGTCAATTATTATAAAATTCAAATAGAATACAACCCTATGCCAGTTTTTGGGTAAGCTTACGTCATTGATATTTCGCTCAATCATGGCGCTCCCAGAATCAAATTAATTTTTAATTATAGAGCATTTAATGGTGTACTAATAACGTTAATTTCATTAACCTATCCCTTGTCAATTATTATAAAATTCAAATAGAATACAACCCTATGCCAGTTTTTGGGTAATCTTACGTCATTGATATTTCGCTCAATTATGGCGCACCCAGAATAAAAATAATTTTAAATGATAGAGCATTTAATGGTGTACTAATAACGTTAATTTCATTAACCTCTCCCTCGTCAATTATTATAAAATTCAAATAGAATACAACCCTATGCAAGTTTTTGGGTAATCTTACGTCATTGATATTTCGCTAAATTATGGCGCTCCCAGAATAAAATTAATTTTAAATGATAGAGCATTTAATGGTGTACTAATAACGTTAATTTCATTAACCTCTCCCTCGTCAATTATTATAAAATTCAAATAGAATACAACCCTATGCCAGTTTTTGGGTAATCTTACGTCATTGATATTTCGCTCAATTATGGCGCTCCCAGAATAAAATTAATTTTAAATGATAGAGCATTTAATGGTGTACTAATAACGTTAATTTCATTAACCTCTCCCACGTCAATTATTATAAAATTCAAATAGAATACAACCCTATGCCAGTTTTTGGGTAATCTTACGTCATTGATATTTCGCTCAATTATGGCGCTCCCAGAATAAAATTAATTTTAAATGATAGAGCATTTAATGGTGTACTAATAACGTTAATTTCATTAACCTCTCCCTCGTCAATTATTATAAAATTCAAATAGAATACAACCCTATGCCAGTTTTTGGGTAATCTTACGTCATTGAAATTTCGCTCAATTATGGCGCTCCCAGAATAAAATTAATTTTAAATGATAGAGCATTTAATGGTGTACTAATAACGTTAATTTCATTAACCTCTCCCTCGTCAATTATTATAAAATTCAAATAGAATACAACCCTATGCCAGTTTTTGGGTAATCTTACGTCATTGATATTTCGCTCAATTATGGAGCTCCCAGAATAAAATTAATTTTAAATGATAGAGCATTTAATGGTGTACTAATAACGTTAATTTCATTAACCTCTCCCTCGTCAATTATTATAAAAATCAAATAGAATACAACCCTATGCCAGTTTTTGGGTAATCTTACGTCATTGATATTTCGCTCAATTATGGCGCACCCAGAATAAAAATAATTTTAAATGATAGCGCATTTAATGGTGTACTAATAACGTTAATTTCATTAACCTCTCCCTCGTCAATTATTATAAAATTCAAATAGAATACAACCCTATGCCAGTTTTTGGGTAAGCTTACGTCATTGATATTTCGCTCAATCATGGCGCTCCCAGAATCAAATTAATTTTTAATTATAGAGCATTTAATGGTGTACTAATAACGTTAGTTTCATTAACCTATCCCTCGTCAATTATTATAAAATTCAAATAGAATACAACCCTATGCCAGTTTTTGGGTAATCTTACGTCATTGATATTTCGCTCAATTATGGCGCACCCAGAATAAAAATAATTTTAAATGATAGAGCATTTAATGGTGTACTAATAACGTTAATTTCATTAACCTCTCCCTCGTCAATTATTATAAAATTCAAATAGAATACAACCCTATGCAAGTTTTTGGGTAATCTTACGTCATTGATATTTCGCTAAAATATGGCGCTCCCAGAATAAAATTAATTTTAAATGATAGAGCATTTAATGGTGTACTAATAACGTTAATTTCATTAACCTCTCCCTCGTCAATTATTATAAAATTCAAATAGAATACAACCCTATGCCAGTTTTTGGGTAATCTTACGTCATTGATATTTCGCTCAATTATGGCGCTCCCAGAATAAAATTAATTTTAAATGATAGAGCATTTAATGGTGTACTAATAACGTTAATTTCATTAACCTCTCCCTCGTCAATTATTATAAAATTCAAATAGAATACAACCCTATGCCAGTTTTTGGGTAATCTTACGTCATTGATATTTCGCTCAATTATGGCGCTCCCAGAATAAAATTAATTTTAAATGATAGAGCATTTAATGGTGTACTAATAACGTTAATTTCATTAACCTCTCCCTCGTCAATTATTATAAAATTCAAATAGAATACAACCCTATGCCAGTTTTTGGGTAATCTTACGTCATTGAAATTTCGCTCAATTATGGCGCTCCCAGAATAAAATTAATTTTAAATGATAGAGCATTTAATGGTGTACTAATAACGTTAATTTCATTAACCTCTCCCTCGTCAATTATTATAAAATTCAAATAGAATACAACCCTATGCCAGTTTTTGGGTAATCTTACGTCATTGATATTTCGCTCAATTATGGAGCTCCCAGAATAAAATTAATTTTAAATGATAGAGCATTTAATGGTGTACTAATAACGTTAATTTCATTAACCTCTCCCTCGTCAATTATTATAAAATTCAAATAGAATACAACCCTATGCCAGTTTTTGGGTAAGCTTACGTCATTGATATTTCGCTCAATCATGGCGCTCCCAGAATAAAATTAATTTTTAATTATAGAGCATTTAATGGTGTACTAATAACGTTAATTTCATTAACCTCTCCCTCGTCAATTATTATAAAATTCAAATAGAATACAACCCTATGCCAGTTTTTGGGTAATCTTACGTCATTGATATTTCGCTCAATTATGGCGCTCCCAGAATAAAATTAATTTTAAATGATAAAGCATTTAAAGGTGTACTAATAACGTTAATTTCATTAACTTCCCCCGCTTCAATTATTATAAAATTCAAATAGAATACAACCCTATGCCAGTTTTTGGGTAATCTTACGTCATTGAAATTTCGCTCAATTATGGCGCTCCCAGAATAAAATTAATTTTAAATGATAGAGCATTTAATGGTGTACTAATAACGTTAATTTCATTAACCTCTCCCTCGTCAATTATTATAAAATTCAAATAGAATACAAACCTATGCCAGTTTTTGGGTAATCTTACGTCATTGATATTTCGCTCAATTATGGCGCTCCCAGAATAAAATTAATTTTAAATGATACAGCATTTAATGGTGTACTAATAACGTTTATTTCATTAACCTCCCCCGCGTCAATTATTATAAAATTCAAATAGAATACAACCCTATGCAAGTTTTTGGGTAAGCTTACGTCATTGATATTTAACTCAATTATGGCGCTCCCAGAATAAAATTAATTTGAAATGATAGAGCATTTAATGGTGTACTAATAACGTTAATTTCATAAACCTCTCCCTCGTCAATTATTATAAATTTCAAATAGAATACAACCCTATGCCAGTTTTTGGGTAATCTTACGTCATTGATATTTCGCTAAATTATGGCGCTCCCAGAATAAAATTAATTTTAAATGATAGAGCATTTAATGGTGTACTAATAACGTTAATTTCATTAACCTCTCCCTCGTCAATTATTATAAAATTCAAATAGAATACAACCCTATGCCAGTTTTTGGGTAATCTTACGTCATTGATATTTCGCTCAATTATGGCGCTCCCAGAATAAAATTAATTTTAAATGATAAAGCATTTAAAGGTGTACTAATAACGTTAATTTCATTAACTTCCCCCACTTCAATTATTATAAAATTCAAATAGAATACAACCCTATGCCAGTTTTTGGGTAATCTTACGTCATTGAAATTTCGCTCAATTATGGCGCTCCCAGAATAAAATTAATTTTAAATGATAGAGCATTTAATGGTGTACTAATAACGTTAATTTCATTAACCTCTCCCTCGTCAATTATTATAAAATTCAAATAGAATACAACCCTATGCCAGTTTTTGGGTAATCTTACGTCATTGATATTTCGCTCAATTATGGCGCTCCCAGAATAAAATTAATTTTAAATGATAGAGCATTTAATGGTGTACTAATAACGTTTATTTCATTAACCTCCCCCGCGTCAATTATTATAAAATTCAAATAGAATACAACCCTATGCAAGTTTTTGGGTAAGCTTACGTCATTGATATTTAACTCAATTATGGCGCTCCCAGAATAAAATTAATTTGAAATGATAGAGCATTTAATGGTGTACTAATAACGTTAATTTCATAAACCTCTCCCTCGTCAATTATTATAAATTTCAAATAGAATACAACCCTATGCCAGTTTTTGGGTAATCTTACGTCATTGATATTTCGCTAAATTATGGCGCTCCCAGAATAAAATTAATTTTAAATGATAGAGCATTTAATGGTGTACTAATAACGTTAATTTCATTAACCTCTCCCTCGTCAATTATTATAAAATTCAAATAGAATACAACCCTATGCCAGTTTTTGGGTAATCTTACGTCATTGATATTTCGCTCAATTATGGCGCTCCCAGAATAAAATTAATTTTAAATGATAAAGCATTTAATGGTGTACTAATAACGTTAATTTCATTAACCTCTCCCTCGTCAATTATTATAAAATTCAAATAGAATACAACCCTATGCCAGTTTTTGGGTAATCTTACGTCATTGATATTTCGCTCAATTATGGAGCTCCCAGAATAAAATTAATTTTAAATGATAGAGCATTTAAAGGTGTACTAATAACGTTAATTTCATTAACCTCCCCCGCGTCAATTATTATAAAATTCAAATAGAATACAACCCTATGCCAGTTTTTGGGTAATCTTACGTCATTGATATTTCGCTCAATTATGGCGCTCCCAGAATAAAATTAATTTTAAATGATAGAGCATTTAAAGGTGTACTAATAACGTTAATTTCATTAACCTCCCCCGCGTCAATTATTATAAAATTCAAATAGAATACAAGTCTATGCCAGTTTTTGGGTAATCTTACGTCATTGATATTTCGCTCAATTATGGCGCTCCCAGAATAAAATTAATTTTAAATGATAGAGCATTTAATGGTGTACTAATAACGTTAATTTCATTAACCTCTCCCTCGTCAATTATTATAAAATTCAAATAGAATACAACCCTATGTTAGTTTTTGGGTAATCTTACGTCATTGATATTTCGCTCAATTATGGCGCTCCCAGAATAAAATTAATTTTAAATGATAGAGCATTTAATGGTGTACTAATAACGTTAATTTCATTAACCTCTCCCTCGTCAATTATTATAAAATTCAAATAGAATACAACCCTATGCCAGTTTTTGGGTAATCTTACGTCATTGATATTTCGCTCAATTATGGAGCTCCCAGAATAAAATTAATTTTAAATGATAGAGCATTTAAAGGTGTACTAATAACGTTAATTTCATTAACCTCCCACGCGTCAATTATTATAAAATTCAAATAGAATACAACCCTATGCCAGTTTTTGGGTAATCTTACGTCATTGATATTACGCTCAATTATGGCGCTCCCAGAATAAAATTAATTTTAAATGATAGAGCATTTAAAGGTGTACTAATAACGTTAATTTCATTAACCTCCCCCGCGTCAATTATTATAAAATTCAAATAGAATACAAGTCTATGCCAGTTTTTGGGTAATCTTACGTCATTGATATTTCGCTCAATTATGGCGCTCCCAGAAAAAAATTAATTTTAAACGATAGAGCATTTAAAGGTGTACTAATAACGTTAATTTCATTAACCTCACCCGCGTCAATTATTATAAAATTCAAATAGAATACAACCCTATGCCGTTTTTGGGTAATCTTACGTCATTGATATTTCGCTCTATTATGGCGCTCCCAGAATAAAATTAATTTTAAATGATAGAGCATTTAATGGTGTACTAATAACGTTAATTTCATTAACCTCTCCCTCGTCAATTATTATAAAATTCAAATAGAATACAACCCTATGCCAGTTTTTGGGTAATCTTACGTCATTGATATTTCGCTCAATTATGGCGCTCCCAGAATAAAATTAATTTTAAATGATAGAGCATTTAATGGTGTACTAATAACGTTAATTTCATTAACCTCTCCCTCGTCAATTATTATAAAATTCAAATAGAATACAACCCTATGCCAGTTTTTGGGTAATCTTACGTCATTGATATTTCGCTCAATTATGGAGCTCCCAGAATAAAATTAATTTTAAATGATAGAGCATTTAATGGTGTACTAATAACGTTAATTTCATTAACCTCTCCCTCGTCAATTATTATAAAATTCAAATAGAATACAACCCTATGCCAGTTTTTGGGTAATCTTACGTCATTGATATTTCGCTAAATTATGGCGCTCCCAGAATAAAATTAATTTTAAATGATAGAGCATTTAATGGTGTACTAATAACGTTAATTTCATAAACCTCTCCCTCGTCAATTATTATAAATTTCAAATAGAATACAACCCTATGCCAGTTTTTGGGTAATCTTACGTCATTGATATTTCGCTAAATTATGGCGCTCCCAGAATAAAATTAATTTTAAATGATAGAGCATTTAATGGTGTACTAATAACGTTAATTTCATTAACCTCTCCCTCGTCAATTATTATAAAATTCAAATAGAATACAACCCTATGCCAGTTTTTGGGTAATCTTACGTCATTGATATTTCGCTCAATTATGGCGCTCCCAGAATAAAATTAATTTTAAATGATAAAGCATTTAATGGTGTACTAATAACGTTAATTTCATTAACCTCTCCCTCGTCAATTATTATAAAATTCAAATAGAATACAACCCTATGCCAGTTTTTGGGTAATCTTACGTCATTGATATTTCGCTCAATTATGGAGCTCCCAGAATAAAATTAATTTTAAATGATAGAGCATTTAAAGGTGTAATAATAACGTTAATTTCATTAACCTCCCCCGCGTCAATTATTATAAAATTCAAATAGAATACAACCCTATGCCAGTTTTTGGGTAATCTTACGTCATTGATATTTCGCTCAATTATGGCGCTCCCAGAATAAAATTAATTTTAAATGATAGAGCATTTAAAGGTGTACTAATAACGTTAATTTCATTAACCTCCCCCGCGTCAATTATTATAAAATTCAAATAGAATACAAGTCTATGCCAGTTTTTGGGTAATCTTACGTCATTGATATTTCGCTCAATTATGGCGCTCCCAGAATAAAATTAATTTTAAATGATAGAGCATTTAATGGTGTACTAATAACGTTAATTTCATTAACCTCTCCCTCGTCAATTATTATAAAATTCAAATAGAATACAACCCTATGTTAGTTTTTGGGTAATCTTACGTCATTGATATTTCGCTCAATTATGGCGCTCCCAGAATAAAATTAATTTTAAATGATAGAGCATTTAATGGTGTACTAATAACGTTAATTTCATTAACCTCTCCCTCGTCAATTATTATAAAATTCAAATAGAATACAACCCTATGCCAGTTTTTGGGTAATCTTACGTCATTGATATTTCGCTCAATTATGGAGCTCCCAGAATAAAATTAATTTTAAATGATAGAGCATTTAAAGGTGTACTAATAACGTTAATTTCATTAACCTCCCACGCGTCAATTATTATAAAATTCAAATAGAATACAACCCTATGCCAGTTTTTGGGTAATCTTACGTCATTGATATTTCGCTCAATTATGGCGCTCCCAGAATAAAATTAATTTTAAATGATAGAGCATTTAAAGGTGTACTAATAACGTTAATTTCATTAACCTCCCCCGCGTCAATTATTATAAAATTCAAATAGAATACAAGTCTATGCCAGTTTTTGGGTAATCTTACGTCATTGATATTTCGCTCAATTATGGCGCTCCCAGAAAAAAATTAATTTTAAACGATAGAGCATTTAAAGGTGTACTAATAACGTTAATTTCATTAACCTCACCCGCGTCAATTATTATAAAATTCAAATAGAATACAACCCTATGCCGTTTTTGGGTAATCTTACGTCATTGATATTTCGCTCTATTATGGCGCTCCCAGAATAAAATTAATTTTAAATGATAGAGCATTTAATGGTGTACTAATAACGTTAATTTCATTAACCTCTCCCTCGTCAATTATTATAAAATTCAAATAGAATACAACCCTATGCCAGTTTTTGGGTAATCTTACGTCATTGATATTTCGCTCAATTATGGCGCTCCCAGAATAAAATTAATTTTAAATGATAGAGCATTTAATGGTGTACTAATAACGTTAATTTCATTAACCTCTCCCTCGTCAATTATTATAAAATTCAAATAGAATACAACCCTATGCCAGTTTTTGGGTAATCTTACGTCATTGAAATTTCGCTCAATTATGGCGCTCCCAGAATAAAATTAATTTTAAATGATAGAGCATTTAATGGTGTACTAATAACGTTAATTTCATTAACCTCTCCCTCGTCAATTATTATAAAATTCAAATAGAATACAACCCTATGCCAGTTTTTGGGTAATCTTACGTCATTGATATTTCGCTCAATTATGGAGCTCCCAGAATAAAATTAATTTTAAATGATAGAGCATTTAATGGTGTACTAATAACGTTAATTTCATTAACCTCTCCCTCGTCAATTATTATAAAATTCAAATAGAATACAACCCTATGCCAGTTTTTGGGTAATCTTACGTCATTGATATTTCGCTCAATTATGGCGCTCCCAGAATAAAATTAATTTTAAATGATAGAGCATTTAATGGTGTACTAATAACGTTAATTTCATTAACCTCTCCCTCGTCAATTATTATAAAATTCAAATAGAATACAACCCTATGCCAGTTTTTGGGTAATCTTACGTCATTGATATTTCGCTCAATTATGGCGCTCCCAGAATAAAATTAATTTTAAATGATAGAGCATTTAAAGGTGTACTAATAACGTTAATTTCATTAACCTCCCCCGCGTCAATTATTATAAAAATCAAATAGAATACAACCCTATGCCAGTTTTTGGGTAATCTTACGTCATTGATATTTCGCTCAATTATGGCGCACCCAGAATAAAAATAATTTTAAATGATAGAGCATTTAATGGTGTACTAATAACGTTAATTTCATTAACCTCTCCCTCGTCAATTATTATAAAATTCAAATAGAATACAACCCTATGCCAGTTTTTGGGTAAGCTTACGTCATTGATATTTCGCTCAATCATGGCGCTTTCAGAATCAAATTAATTTTTAATTATAGAGCATTTAATGGTGTACTAATAACGTTAATTTCATTAACCTATCCCTCGTCAATTATTATAAAATTCAAATAGAATACAACCCTATGCCAGTTTTTGGGTAATCTTACGTCATTGATATTTCGCTCAATTATGGCGCACCCAGAATAAAAATAATTTTAAATGATAGAGCATTTAATGGTGTACTAATAACGTTAATTTCATTAACCTCTCCCTCGTCAATTATTATAAAATTCAAATAGAATACAACCCTATGCAAGTTTTTGGGTAATCTTACGTCATTGATATTTCGCTAAAATATGGCGCTCCCAGAATAAAATTAATTTTAAATGATAGAGCATTTAATGGTGTACTAATAACGTTAATTTCATTAACCTCTCCCTCGTCAATTATTATAAAATTCAAATAGAATACAACCCTATGCCAGTTTTTGGGTAATCTTACGTCATTGATATTTCGCTCAATTATGGCGCTCCCAGAATAAAATTAATTTTAAATGATAGAGCATTTAATGGTGTACTAATAACGTTAATTTCATTAACCTCTCCCTCGTCAATTATTATAAAATTCAAATAGAATACAACCCTATGCCAGTTTTTGGGTAATCTTACGTCATTGATATTTCGCTCAATTATGGCGCTCCCAGAATAAAATTAATTTTAAATGATAGAGCATTTAATGGTGTACTAATAACGTTAATTTCATTAACCTCTCCCTCGTCAATTATTATAAAATTCAAATAGAATACAACCCTATGCCAGTTTTTGGGTAATCTTACGTCATTGAAATTTCGCTCAATTATGGCGCTCCCAGAATAAAATTAATTTTAAATGATAGAGCATTTAATGGTGTACTAATAACGTTAATTTCATTAACCTCTCCCTCGTCAATTATTATAAAATTCAAATAGAATACAACCCTATGCCAGTTTTTGGGTAATCTTACGTCATTGATATTTCGCTCAATTATGGAGCTCCCAGAATAAAATTAATTTTAAATGATAGAGCATTTAATGGTGTACTAATAACGTTAATTTCATTAACCTCTCCCTCGTCAATTATTATAAAATTCAAATAGAATACAACCCTATGCCAGTTTTTGGGTAAGCTTACGTCATTGATATTTCGCTCAATCATGGCGCTCCCAGAATCAAATTAATTTTTAATTATAGAGCATTTAATGGTGTACTAATAACGTTAATTTCATTAACCTCTCCCTCGTCAATTATTATAAAATTCAAATAGAATACAACCCTATGCCAGATTTTGGGTAATCTTACGTCATTGATATTTCGCTCAATTATGGCGCACCCAGAATAAAAATAATTTTAAATGATAGAGCATTTAATGGTGTACTAATAACGTTAATTTCATTAACCTCTCCCTCGTCAATTATTATAAAATTCAAATAGAATACAACCCTATGCCAGTTTTTGGGTAATCTTACGTCATTGATATTTCGCTCAATTATGGCGCTCCCAGAATAAAATTAATTTTAAATGATAAAGCATTTAAAGGTGTACTAATAACGTTAATTTCATTAACTTCCCCCGCTTCAATTATTATAAAATTCAAATAGAATACAACCCTATGCCAGTTTTTGGGTAATCTTACGTCTTTGAAATTTCGCTCAATTATGGCGCTCCCAGAATAAAATTAATTTTAAATGATAGAGCATTTAATGGTGTACTAATAACGTTAATTTCATTAACCTCTCCCTCGTCAATTATTATAAAATTCAAATAGAATACAACCCTATGCCAGTTTTTGGGTAATCTTACGTCATTGATATTTCGCTCAATTATGGCGCTCCCAGAATAAAATTAATTTTAAATGATAGAGCATTTAATGGTGTACTAATAACGTTTATTTCATTAACCTCCCCCGCGTCAATTATTATAAAATTCAAATAGAATACAACCCTATGCAAGTTTTTGGGTAAGCTTACGTCATTGATATTTAACTCAATTATGGCGCTCCCAGAATAAAATTAATTTGAAATGATAGAGCATTTAAAGGTGTACTAATAACGTTAATTTCATTAACCTCACCCGCGTCAATTATTATAAAATTCAAATAGAATACAACCCTATGCCAGTTTTTGGGTAATCTTACGTCATTGATATTTCGCTAAATTATGGCGCTCCCAGAATAAAATTAATTTTAAATGATAGAGCATTTAATGGTGTACTAATAACGTTAATTTCATTAACCTCTCCCTCGTCAATTATTATAAAATTCAAATAGAATACAACCCTATGCCAGTTTTTGGGTAATCTTACGTCATTGATATTTCGCTCAATTATGGCGCTCCCAGAATAAAATTAATTTTAAATGATAAAGCATTTAAAGGTGTACTAATAACGTTAATTTCATTAACTTCCCCCGCTTCAATTATTATAAAATTCAAATAGAATACAACCCTATGCCAGTTTTTGGGTAATCTTACGTCATTGAAATTTCGCTCAATTATGGCGCTCCCAGAATAAAATTAATTTTAAATGATAGAGCATTTAATGGTGTACTAATAACGTTAATTTCATTAACCTCTCCCTCGTCAATTATTATAAAATTCAAATAGAATACAACCCTATGCCAGTTTTTGGGTAATCTTACGTCATTGATATTTCGCTCAATTATGGCGCTCCCAGAATAAAATTAATTTTAAATGATAGAGCATTTAATGGTGTACTAATAACGTTTATTTCATTAACCTCCCCCGCGTCAATTATTATAAAATTCAAATAGAATACAACCCTATGCAAGTTTTTGGGTAAGCTTACGTCATTGATATTTAACTCAATTATGGCGCTCCCAGAATAAAATTAATTTGAAATGATAGAGCATTTAATGGTGTACTAATAACGTTAATTTCATAAACCTCTCCCTCGTCAATTATTATAAATTTCAAATAGAATACAACCCTATGCCAGTTTTTGGGTAATCTTACGTCATTGATATTTCGCTAAATTATGGCGCTCCCAGAATAAAATTAATTTTAAATGATAGAGCATTTAATGGTGTACTAATAACGTTAATTTCATTAACCTCTCCCTCGTCAATTATTATAAAATTCAAATAGAATACAACCCTATGCCAGTTTTTGGGTAATCTTACGTCATTGATATTTCGCTCAATTATGGCGCTCCCAGAATAAAATTAATTTTAAATGATAAAGCATTTAATGGTGTACTAATAACGTTAATTTCATTAACCTCTCCCTCGTCAATTATTATAAAATTCAAATAGAATACAACCCTATGCCAGTTTTTGGGTAATCTTACGTCATTGATATTTCGCTCAATTATGGAGCTCCCAGAATAAAATTAATTTTAAATGATAGAGCATTTAAAGGTGTACTAATAACGTTAATTTCATTAACCTCCCCCCCGTCAATTATTATAAAATTCAAATAGAATACAACCCTATGCCAGTTTTTGGGTAATCTTACGTCATTGATATTTCGCTCAATTATGGCGCTCCCAGAATAAAATTAATTTTAAATGATAGAGCATTTAAAGGTGTACTAATAACGTTAATTTCATTAACCTCCCCCGCGTCAATTATTATAAAATTCAAATAGAATACAAGTCTATGCCAGTTTTTGGGTAATCTTACGTCATTGATATTTCGCTCAATTATGGCGCTCCCAGAATAAAATTAATTTTAAATGATAGAGCATTTAATGGTGTACTAATAACGTTAATTTCATTAACCTCTCCCTCGTCAATTATTATAAAATTCAAATAGAATACAACCCTATGCCAGTTTTTGGGTAATCTTACGTCATTGATATTTCGCTCAATTATGGCGCTCCCAGAATAAAATTAATTTTAAATGATAGAGCATTTAATGGTGTACTAATAACGTTAATTTCATTAACCTCTCCCTCGTCAATTATTATAAAATTCAAATAGAATACAACCCTATGCCAGTTTTTGGGTAATCTTACGTCATTGATATTTCGCTCAATTATGGAGCTCCCAGAATAAAATTAATTTTAAATGATAGAGCATTTAAAGGTGTACTAATAACGTTAATTTCATTAACCTCCCCCGCGTCAATTATTATAAAATTCAAATAGAATACAACCCTATGCCAGTTTTTGGGTAATCTTACGTCATTGATATTTCGCTCAATTATGGCGCTCCCAGAATAAAATTAATTCTAAATGATAGAGCATTTAAAGGTGTACTAATAACGTTAATTTCATTAACCTCCCCCGCGTCAATTATTATAAAATTCAAATAGAATACAAGTCTATGCCAGTTTTTGGGTAATCTTACGTCATTGATATTTCGCTCAATTATGGCGCTCCCAGAAAAAAATTAATTTTAAACGATAGAGCATTTAAAGGTGTACTAATAACGTTAATTTCATTAACCTCACCCGCGTCAATTATTATAAAATTCAAATAGAATACAACCCTATGCCGTTTTTGGGTAATCTTACGTCATTGATATTTCGCTCAATTATGGCGCTCCCAGAATAAAATTAATTTTAAATGATAGAGCATTTAATGGTGTACTAATAACGTTAATTTCATTAACCTCTCCCTCGTCAATTATTATAAAATTCAAATAGAATACAACCCTATGCCAGTTTTTGGGT
This sequence comes from Leiobunum rupestre, assembly GCF_980474605.1. NCBI lineage: Eukaryota > Metazoa > Arthropoda > Arachnida > Opiliones > Sclerosomatidae > Leiobunum > Leiobunum rupestre. The sequence continues at coordinate 20,313,235 of NC_143390.1, read as the reverse complement.
AAGCTTACGTCATTGATATTTCGCTCAATTATGGCGCTCCCAGAATAAAATTAATTTTAAATGATCGAGCATTTAATGGTGTACTAATAACGTTAATTTCATTAACCTCTCCCTCGTCAATTATTATAAAATTCAAATAGAATACAACCCTATGCCAGTTTTTGGGTAATCTTACGTCATTGATATTTCGCTCAATTATGGCGCTCCCAGAATAAAAATAATTTTAAATGATAGAGCATTTAATGGTGTACTAATAACGTTAATTTCATTAACCTCTCCCTCGTCAATTATTATAAAATTCAAATAGAATACAACCCTATGCCAGTTTTTGGGTAATCTTACGTCATTGATATTTCGCTCAATTATGGCGCTCCCAGAATAAAATTAATTTTAAATGATAGAGCATTTAAAGGTGTACTAATAACGTTAATTTCATCAACCTCCCCCGCGTCAATTATTATAAAATTCAAATAGAATACAACCCTATGCCAGTTTTTGGGTAATCTTACGTCATTGATATTTCGCTCAATTATGGCGCTCCCAGAATAAAATTAATTTTAAATGATAGAGCATTTAAAGGTGTACTAATAACGTTAATTTCATTAACCTCCCCCGCGTCAATTATTATAAAATTCAAATAGAATACAAGTCTATGCCAGTTTTTGGGTAATCTTACGTCATTGATATTTCGCTCAATTGTTATTCAAAACCCTGCCACGCACAAGCAATTCACTGCTTATGTGGCAATAGGGTGATGTACACCTCGATAATTATTATCTGTATAACTATATGTTTCATCAATAAATTAAAAAAAAAATAAAAAAAAAATCCATTTATTCGGATATATTAGTTCGTATTCCTACAAATTTAAGCGTTTATATCTTCGGATTGGACTATTCGAATTATATTTACTACGCATAAAACGCTTACGGTTACATCCGAAGTGAACGAACCACGGACGGATTGAATTAGAAAAACCCAGGGTCGGATTAATCCAATCAAAATCCAATCCGTTAATTTTTAAGAGGAGAAAAACCGTAACCGAGCACTCCGTCCAATTATTCGGATACATTCATCCGTAATCCTACGGATTGTATTTTTTCACAAACTGTATTATATTAATTGTCGGATCGGATGGTTCGGATTAAATTTCTTACGAAGTGTACGGATCACGGACGGATTGGGTTTGGAAAATCTAAATCCGTTTAGGATCAGATTAATCCAAGCAAAATCCAATCCGTAAAATTTCAAGGTGTAAAAATCCACAACCGACCAATTTGTCCATTGCTACAGATTACTTAACCGTAACCGTACGGATTGGACGGATCGGATTTTTCACGGAGTATCCGCAATCCGTTCAGGCTCTGAAACCAACGTAATATCCCCAGGTTGGGGCGGAAAAAGTCTGCCTAGTTGTGGGACACGAGTATCTATTTCCGGTATAGCGTATATCTAACCTTCTAAAAGTTCTATAACCCTGGATTAAATTAAACTAACTTGTAACTGGGCAACAAATGAAATAATCGTTGAATCGTTCAAAAGATTGACTAAATTAAGCACTTGCTTCGTCTGTAGAGGTAATATTTTCCAAATTTGGGATTTTTACGCGTTTTGTACGAGGGGTAAGTAGTGATGTAAATTTACCGGTAAAAATAAAAATTGTAAATTTACCATTACCTTTTTTATTTAATCAAAATAATGGTTTGATATCACAATTATTATTAAAATAGTATTTTAATTTTACCATAGCCTTAGGTTACATTAAACTTAGAGAAACCTCCTAGATAACTCCTTAGAAATACATTTAAATGTATGAAACGTAAAATCACAGTGCCGGGAATTCGGAGTCCTTAACGTGGCCGCTGAATAGTCTCGAAAATGATTAGTCTCGAATGTGAATTACACCGAAATATTGTAAAAGGTGCCCTAGCTTCGAATCTGAATAGTCTCGAAAGCTCAATGTGCGGTACTGGAATAGACTCGAAACTGAACAGATCGACTCTAATCTGAATAGTTTCGAAACTGATTTAACTCGAATCTGACTTCACTCGAAACTAAGCAGACTCGAATAGGAATAATTTCGAAACTAAGCAGACTCGAATAGGAATAATTTCGAAACTGATTTCACTCGAATCGGAATAGTTTCGAAACTGATTTCACTCGAATCGGAATAGTTTCGAAACTCATTTCACTCGAATCGGAATAGTTTCGAAACTGATTTCACTCGAATCGGAATAGTTTAGAAACTGATTTCACTCGAATCGGAATAGTTTCGAAACTGATTTCACTCGAATCGGAATAGTTTCGAAACTGATTTCACTCGAATCGGAATAGTTTCAAAACTGATGGCTATTTTAAACAATAGATACGCCACATGCACCTAAGGAACAGGGCTGGGGGCGCCGGTCCACCCAAGTGAAAAGTATCACGCCCAACAATACTTGGTGCTTAAGGCTAGGTACTGTCCTCTATGTCGCGTTACAGAAGGCCCATAGTGATAGCGAGAATGGGGTTGGGGTGGCGCCGTGAGTGCGCGGCGCCGTCAGTCGCCAGGAGGGGGTTTACACTTTTCGTTCAATTAACCATAACTTTTTAAGTAATGATTTGCGGGGAATAAATTTAGCAACATTGAAATCCTACAATGCCTGGAATGTTTCCCTTCCAACAGATTCGCGTGAAATTAGTTTCGAAACTATTCCGATTGGAGGGAAGTCAGATTCGAGTGAAGTCAGTTTCGAGGGAAGTCAGTTTCGACGCTAATTAGTTTCATGTTTATTCATATTCGAGGTTATTGACATTCGAGACTAGTACACTTTGTACAATATTTCGGTGTTATTCACATTCGAGACTAATCATTTCCGAGACTATTCAGGTGTCTCTCTTTAACAGGAAAATGATTTGGTTTTCTGGTCCAATGTAAAACGTAATTGTTTCTTCTTTTATTTGAAGTTTAATAAAATGTTTTTGGTTGTTTTTTGCTTTATGAAAATAATTGGTAAATTTACCGGTAAAACCACTCGGTAAATTTACCGTAATTTTATCATTACATCTCTAGGGGTAAGACAGTCTCAGATAATCTGTACACCGAGTTCGTGCATTTAGCACTGTTAAAGTTACATATTTTCAAGAGTTCGCGAGTTCCATTTAGCACTGTCAAAGGTACGGCAGTGTACACCGAGTTCGCAGTGTCTTACCCCTCCGTTTTGGATGTGGTTGATAACCTACATTTTTCGATTGTTATAGGATTGGCAAAATTTTAATTAAGAAAAAAATACAAAACAATTTACAAAAAGTTCGGTTTTCAAATTTGCTAACGCTTTTCAAAATTTGTCAACAATATCAATAGTACTCCTATTGTTTCCACGCTCTCCGAGGGCGATCTGGGGGTCATTGCTGACCCTCACCTTAAAGAGTAAGTTGCAAATTATTCGTTACCGCCTTAATATTACTTTTAAACCAAGAAATTACGTTTAAAATACCCGAATATAAAGTTTCGTTGCTTTACGTTTCGTAGATAATCAGAAATAATTAAAAGAAAGGGAAATGTTTTGGAATTTTGCCGTGGTAATTGACGTCATTGACAACGAGTTATCTCATTAGTCGCTTTATCCAACATAGAGTTTAGGCTTGCGTACAAATTCTTGATGCCACTATGATGCTACTAATTCCGTGGACGAAAACAAAATAACCCCTATTGAACCATGGGATTCTACTAACAGAAATAGGCCTGCACAAGGCTACGTAGTAGAAAAACGATATGAAACCAAAGGCCCCTCGCGCCGCGTGATTTGAAAAGATAAATTCTAGGCTTTTATTTTTTATTTCGATAATAAGCCTAATATTACGATTAAAAATCTCTGGTTTGAAAACTTCTACAAGTAAACAGAATCGCTCCACTTCAGTTGCTTCTATTTTAGGAATAAAACTACGGCTTCGATTTGCCCAAATTGCTCGTGCTACGTAGGAGCAACAAACACAACACCTCACACAAGGAGAACGCAACCCGTCAAAAGTCGCGGAATTTCTTGTGTACATTTTTCATTGGCTAGGCGCTTTAGCGCCTGTTGCCGTCGGAAGGGGAAAATTTAGAAATTGTCTTCCCCCCGCCCGTAAAACGTTCAGCGTTCTCCTTGTGTTTGTTGCTCCTAGGTGCTACGGAGGAGAAAAATTTGCGGAAAATTTCAGGATTTTGGGGAACGAAAAAGGTCAGTTTCGTACTCAAAATTAGGCTTGGAAGTTTGTTTCGACAATGAAATTTTTGGAAAGAGAACGCCCAGGGCTTCAAAACAAGCCCGCATTCATTCGTTTTTATCGCTATATATTTTTCGTGCAACCAACACTTTAAATTCTCTACTCACACCAATCAGGTAACAAAACGGATTCGTTCGTTGGCGGGACTGATTCGTCGTAATTTGAATATTCGGAACCCCAAACTTTTTAAACAACTTTACAATTATCTCGCTCTCCAAATAATAAATTATTGTTCCCCCGTTTGTACTCCATATTTATCCTATTCGTCACAAAATTAACAATTTAAATCTTTTGCACAAGATTTTTTACAATAATTTAGAACTAAATTTTTCTGATTAGTTTTCTTTAAGCGATGAGTTCAGCACCCGTGGACCCTTGATCAAACTTCGTTAGTCCAAATCTAAAACTTCGGTCCGTTTTAATATCTTTTCGAGCAGTGTCATTAACGACTGGAATTCACTTCCTATAATGAGATCGAAACTGAAAAATGTATTCTTTATTCCGTTCAAAATTAATGGCCTTCTTGGGGTTAGAGTTGATTGTGTTTTCTTTTATTTCTATTTCATTATAATTTTTCGCTTTGTTTTGATCTCTATGTATTCTTATATTACTAATATCTATCATTTATAACTTTTGTTTTCTGTTTTTTCCCCGCACAAGTCAGCTTCTTGGCTTTGCAGATACTTTTTTTGTAATAAATAGTGTTGCGAATGGCGGTACTGTCATTACAAATTTCCTATTGCCAAGAATTGAGTAATTAGAGGACCAATCTGAAGGAAAACAATTTAATTGCTTAAAAATTTTGCAAAGAAAAACAAACCATTTATGAAAAAGATTAAGAAAACATAATACATCTTAGAACCAATACTTAAGAGGAAAGATAAAAACAAAGTCTTTCGTAAGTTTCGTTCTAAATTGAGAGGTGTCGTTCTAAATTTTGAGGTTTAATACTTTGTTACTGCCTCCAAAATTTCGTCTAAGGGAAAACACTTTTATTTGGATCAAAATGAAACTGAATGTTTTGGTAAGAAAAAAAACAAGCAGTCTCGTTGAATTTGCGACCGATGTCTGAAAAAGCCAACACGTTTTAATTAGTTGGGAACAAATACGAAAAATTAAATTGACAGAAACACATCGTGTTTAGTAGGTTTGGTTCTAAAATTCAGTAGATTTGTTCTTCAGTACCGCATTCAATCTTGACAAGAGTGTTCGCGTTCATTGAGACACCCTGGTTGTTATCTCCAATTGGCCGACACCCCAACTCTTCTAATTTGACGACCGACGGAACACCAACGAAATCCAGGTAGTCATAAAGGGGCTCTTTTTTAATGGCGCTGACATCGAATGAGAGTCTTTCAGTGCCAAAGACCACTTCCATCTTAACGGGAATTGTCGCGGTGGGATTCACGTCAGGGTTGGGAACTTCGGGTTGTACGACGTGGGTGGAGTCGGTTTCGGTGCAAGATTGAATTTGGTCCTTGGTCAAGCGTCGAAGCTGCACCGAGCAAGAACGAACTCCCCATCGACGACAAAGGCTCTCAAACAAACGTGGTCGTGACGGTGTTCGGTGTCTTGGATCTGATTCGTGACCTTTCGAAGCGCCACTTTGGTTTGCGGGATGACCATCAAATCGAAGGTGAACTTGGAGGTTACTTTTCGTAGCGAAGTTATGGTCGCAAATTAGGCCTTTGTGTGGCCTTGCCCTCTGAGCGTGACGAGCTTTTTCATGGTGAGTTAAATTTATCTCGTATCTGGCCCAGTGTCCGCGCTTTGGACTACCAGATGGTTTCTCTCTCGTGTGAGTTCTTTAGTGAGAAATCAACCGGGTTTTTCGTGCACACGCAAAATTACACTGGTCACATTGAAAAAGTTTTTCGCCAGTGTGAGTTTTTTGGTGGATAATCAAAGTGGTTTTTCTCGCAGACGCGTAATTACACTGGTCACATTGAAATGGTTTTTCGCCGGTGTGAGTTCTTTTGTGGATAATCAAATGGGTTCTTTGTGCAGACGCGTAATTACATTGGTCACATTGAAATGGTTTTTCGCCGGTGTGAGTTCTTTTGTGGATAATCAAATGGGTTCTTTGTGCAGACGCGTAATTACATTGGTCACATTGAAATGGTTTTTCGCCGGTGTGAGTTCTTTTGTGGATAATCAAACTGATTTTTCGTGCAGACACGTAAATACATTGGTCACATTGAAAAGGTTTTTCGCCCGAGTGAGTTTTTTTGTGCGAATTCAAATCGGGTTTTCGTGCAGACGCGTAATTACACTGGTCACATTGAAATGGTTTTTCGCCCGTGTGAGTTCTTTTGTGGTTAATCAAATTGGTTCTGTGTGCAGACGCGTAATTACACTGGTCACATTGAAATGGTTTTTCGCCCGTGTGAGTTTTTTTGTGGATTATCAAATGGCGTTTTCGTGCAGACGCGTAATTACACTGGTCACATTGAAATGGTTTTTCGCCGGTGTGAGTTTTTTTGTGGATAATCAAATCGGGTTTTCGTGCAGACGCGTAATAACACTGGTCACATTGAAATGGTTTTTCGCCCGTGTGAGTTCTTTTGTGGTTAATCAAATTGGTTCTATTGGCAGACGCGTAATTACAGTGGTCACATTGAAATGGTTTTTCGCCCGTGTGAGTTTTTTTGTGGAATATCAAATGGCTTTTTCGTGCAGACGCGTAATTACACTGATCACATCGAAATGGTTTTTCACCCGTGTGAGTTCTTTTGTGGATGATCAAAAGTTTTTTATGTGCAGACGCGTAATTACACTGGTCACATTGAAAAGGTTTTTCGCCAGTGTGAGTTTTTTGGTGGATAATCAAAGTGGGTTTTCTCGCAGACGCGTAATTACACTGGTCACATTTAAATGGTTTTTCACCCGTGTGAGTTCTTTTGTGGTTAATCAAAACGATTCTTTGTGTAGACGCGTAACTACATTGGTCACATTGAAATGGTTTTTCGCCGGTGTGAGTTCTTTTGTGCATAATCAAATTGAGTTTTCGTGCAGACGCGTAAATACATTGGTCACATTGAAATGGTTTTTCGCCCGTGTGAGTTTTTTTGTGGATAATCAAATCGCTTTTTCGTGCAGACGCGTAATTACATTGGTCACATTGAAATGGTTTTTCGCCCGTGTGAGTTCTTTTGTGGGCCATCAACCCGTATCTTTGTGCAGACGCGTAATTACACTGGTCACATTGAAATGGTTTTTCGCCGGTGTGAGTTCTTTTGTGGATAATCAAATGGGTTCTTTGTGCAGACGCGTAATTACATTGGTCACATTGAAATGGTTTTTCGCCGGTGTGAGTTCTTTTGTGGATAATCAAATGGGTTCTTTGTGCAGACGCGTAATTACATTGGTCACATTGAAATGGTTTTTCGCCGGTGTGAGTTCTTTTGTGGATAATCAAACTGATTTTTCGTGCAGACACGTAAATACATTGGTCACATTGAAAAGGTTTTTCGCCCGAGTGAGTTTTTTTGTGCGAATTCAAATCGGGTTTTCGTGCAGACGCGTAATTACACTGGTCACATTGAAATGGTTTTTCGCCCGTGTGAGTTCTTTTGTGGTTAATCAAATTGGTTCTGTGTGCAGACGCGTAATTACACTGGTCACATTGAAATGGTTTTTCGCCCGTGTGAGTTTTTTTGTGGATTATCAAATGGCGTTTTCGTGCAGACGCGTAATTACACTGGTCACATTGAAATGGTTTTTCGCCGGTGTGAGTTTTTTTGTGGATAATCAAATCGGGTTTTCGTGCAGACGCGTAATAACACTGGTCACATGGAAATGGTTTTTCGCCCGTGTGAGTTCTTTTGTGGTTAATCAAATTGGTTCTATTGGCAGACGCGTAATTACAGTGGTCACATTGAAATGGTTTTTCGCCCGTGTGAGTTTTTTTGTGGAATATCAAATGGCTTTTTCGTGCAGACGCGTAATTACACTGATCACATCGAAATGGTTTTTCACCCGTGTGAGTTCTTTTGTGGATGATCAAAAGTTTTTTATGTGCAGACGCGTAATTACACTGGTCACATTGAAAAGGTTTTTCGCCAGTGTGAGTTTTTTGGTGGATAATCAAAGTGGGTTTTCTCGCAGACGCGTAATTACACTGGTCACATTTAAATGGTTTTTCACCCGTGTGAGTTCTTTTGTGGTTAATCAAAACGATTCTTTGTGTAGACGCGTAACTACATTGGTCACATTGAAATGGTTTTTCGCCGGTGTGAGTTCTTTTGTGCATAATCAAATTGAGTTTTCGTGCAGACGCGTAAATACATTGGTCACATTGAAATGGTTTTTCGCCCGTGTGAGTTTTTTTGTGGATAATCAAATCTCTTTTTCGTGCAGACGCGTAATTACATTGGTCACATTGAAATGGTTTTTCGCCCGTGTGAGTTCTTTTGTGGGCCATCAACCCGTATCTTTGTGCAGACGCGTAATTACACTGGTCACATTGAAATGGTTTTTCGCCGGTGTGAGTTCTTTTGTGGATAATCAAATGGGTTCTTTGTGCAGACGCGTAATTACATTGGTCACATTGAAATGGTTTTTCGCCGGTGTGAGTTCTTTTGTGGATAATCAAATGGGTTCTTTGTGCAGACGCGTAATTACATTGGTCACATTGAAATGGTTTTTCGCCGGTGTGAGTTCTTTTGTGGATAATCAAACTGATTTTTCGTGCAGACACGTAAATACATTGGTCACATTGAAAAGGTTTTTCGCCCGAGTGAGTTTTTTTGTGCGAATTCAAATCGGGTTTTCGTGCAGACGCGTAATTACACTGGTCACATTGAAATGGTTTTTCGCCCGTGTGAGTTCTTTTGTGGTTAATCAAATTGGTTCTGTGTGCAGACGCGTAATTACACTGGTCACATTGAAATGGTTTTTCGCCCGTGTGAGTTTTTTTGTGGATAATCAAATCGGGTTTTCGTGCAGACGCGTAATAACACTGGTCACATTGAAATGGTTTTTCGCCCGTGTGAGTTTTTTTGTGGATAATCAAATCGGGTTTTCGTGCAGACGCGTAATAACACTGGTCACATTGAAATGGTTTTTCGCCCGTGTGAGTTCTTTTGTGGTTAATCAAATTGGTTCTATTGGCAGACGCGTAATTACAGTGGTCACATTGAAATGGTTTTTCGCCCGTGTGAGTTTTTTTGTGGAATATCAAATGGCTTTTTCGTGCAGACGCGTAATTACACTGATCACATCGAAATGGTTTTTCACCCGTGTGAGTTCTTTTGTGGATGATCAAAAGTTTTTTATGTGCAGACGCGTAATTACACTGGTCACATTGAAAAGGTTTTTCGCCAGTGTGAGTTTTTTGGTGGATAATCAAAGTGGGTTTTCTCGCAGACGCGTAATTACACTGGTCACATTTAAATGGTTTTTCACCCGTGTGAGTTCTTTTGTGGTTAATCAAAACGATTCTTTGTGTAGACGCGTAACTACATTGGTCACATTGAAATGGTTTTTCGCCGGTGTGAGTTCTTTTGTGCATAATCAAATTGAGTTTTCGTGCAGACGCGTAAATACATTGGTCACATTGAAATGGTTTTTCGCCCGTGTGAGTTTTTTTGTGGATAATCAAATCGCTTTTTCGTGCAGACGCGTAATTACATTGGTCACATTGAAATGGTTTTTCGCCCGTGTGAGTTCTTTTGTGGGCCATCAACCCGTATCTTTGTGCAGACGCGTAATTACACTGGTCACATTGAAATGGTTTTTCGCCGGTGTGAGTTCTTTTGTGGATAATCAAATGGGTTCTTTGTGCAGACGCGTAATTACATTGGTCACATTGAAATGGTTTTTCGCCGGTGTGAGTTCTTTTGTGGATAATCAAATGGGTTCTTTGTGCAGACGCGTAATTACATTGGTCACATTGAAATGGTTTTTCGCCGGTGTGAGTTCTTTTGTGGATAATCAAACTGATTTTTCGTGCAGACACGTAAATACATTGGTCACATTGAAAAGGTTTTTCGCCCGAGTGAGTTTTTTTGTGCGAATTCAAATCGGGTTTTCGTGCAGACGCGTAATTACACTGGTCACATTGAAATGGTTTTTCGCCCGTGTGAGTTCTTTTGTGGTTAATCAAATTGGTTCTGTGTGCAGACGCGTAATTACACTGGTCACATTGAAATGGTTTTTCGCCCGTGTGAGTTTTTTTGTGGATTATCAAATGGCGTTTTCGTGCAGACGCGTAATTACACTGGTCACATTGAAATGGTTTTTCGCCGGTGTGAGTTTTTTTGTGGATAATCAAATCGGGTTTTCGTGCAGACGCGTAATAACACTGGTCACATTGAAATGGTTTTTCGCCCGTGTGAGTTCTTTTGTGGTTAATCAAATTGGTTCTATTGGCAGACGCGTAATTACAGTGGTCACATTGAAATGGTTTTTCGCCCGTGTGAGTTTTTTTGTGGAATATCAAATGGCTTTTTCGTGCAGACGCGTAATTACACTGATCACATCGAAATGGTTTTTCACCCGTGTGAGTTCTTTTGTGGATGATCAAAAGTTTTTTATGTGCAGACGCGTAATTACACTGGTCACATTGAAAAGGTTTTTCGCCAGTGTGAGTTTTTTGGTGGATAATCAAAGTGGGTTTTCTCGCAGACGCGTAATTACACTGGTCACATTTAAATGGTTTTTCACCCGTGTGAGTTCTTTTGTGGTTAATCAAAACGATTCTTTGTGTAGACGCGTAACTACATTGGTCACATTGAAATGGTTTTTCGCCGGTGTGAGTTCTTTTGTGCATAATCAAATTGAGTTTTCGTGCAGACGCGTAAATACATTGGTCACATTGAAATGGTTTTTCGCCCGTGTGAGTTTTTTTGTGGATAATCAAATCGCTTTTTCGTGCAGACGCGTAATTACATTGGTCACATTGAAATGGTTTTTCGCCCGTGTGAGTTCTTTTGTGGGCCATCAACCCGTATCTTTGTGCAGACGCGAAATTACACTGGTCACATTGAAATGGTTTCTCGCCCGTGTGGATTCTTTTATGGGAAATCAAACAGAACTTTCGTGCAGATGCATAGTTACACTGGTTACATTGAAAAGGTTTCTCGCCGGTATGTTTTCTTTTGTGAACAATAAAATGTCCCTTATTGCTCGTGGCATAAACGCACTCAGTGCACTTGTGTTTCTTCCCTTCTCGGCTGCTCATTTTGCCAGTTTTACAAACAGTCTCTTTCGGTTTAGGAATCTGTCTCGCTGCTTCGATTGGCAGGATTAGTAACGTGGCTATTAAGGCCAAATAAAATTCCAAGATTTCCAATCACGAAATGGATTCGGCGGTCACCCCTTCTGAAAGTGATGAATGAAATTAAATATTGTTTACTAACAACAGCGGAACCAAGAAAATTAATTGGAAATTTGAGGGCAAATAACGGAAACCAAATAGTTTAAATAAAAGAAAACATATGATTAATAATTAAGCTCTCGCGTTCAATTTCAAATTGAGAAAGGCACATGTCGTTACATTTTGATAAATTTAAATACATTTTAGAATGGCTGTTAACATTTTTGAAAAATTCGCTCTCGCTTTGTGTAATTTTTGGTTGAATTATCACTGTGCGAAGAATTGGGTGAATAAAAGGATTAAGGATCTTTAAACTATTCCTTGGTTAGGAAATTACTGAAATAAGATTTTAAAAGCCTTTTAACTGTTTATGCGGATTTTCTAATAATATCAAACAATAAAAGTTTAAATCGGGGGTATTTCGAATTTAAGCCCCTTTGGCTGTAAATAATATAATTATCTAAATTTGAAAATATTCGTCCTCGCGTACTCGGTTGCACGGAAAACTGCGAATCGGAAATAATATGTTGAAAAGCAAATATTTCGTCGTTAAGTTTCTCAGTTCAACCAGAGATAATTTAAACTCGTACCCTAGATTCGAAATCACTATCTCGCGCTTTGCCGATAGCGTTTATCCACTTCCCACTGGAACTCAGAAAAATTCGCTCCATGGTTTGCGCCTTACCGCCAGGCTTGGAAATAAGCGGTGGTCACTGGGTCAAAGACCAGTTTATTAATTGCTCGGACCCGTTTTTTTATTCAAAAGCTAGGGGTTCACTGGTCCGGTGTCCAGTTTATTAATTCAAAATTATCTACCGTATTATTAACCAACTGGTCTACGTGACCACTTAAATAATTCAAGAGTTGGGAGTCACTGGCCAAATAGACCAGTTTAGAAATATACCTTATTTCCAAGCCTGCTTACCGCAACCGATGGAGCCCGATTTTTCTGAGGTCACGTGCCGGAAAAGGGTAAACGCTTCGTAACAAAACCGTCAATAGGGAGCTAACAGTTCTACATCACACGACGTCACCCATGCTTTTTTCCTATTGAAAAAAAATTCTACCCAACATGGCGGCCACAACCAAAGCTACGGAGTGTTAGTTCCCAATGGGAAAGCTCTCAGTATTAGAATCTAGGGTACGAGTTTAAATTATCTTTGGTTCCACCAGTTGTAAATTGGGCTGAAGTGTAAAAAGGACATGTTTGAAGGGATATTAAAAATGGGTAATGGTGCACAAATATTAAAAAAAGTTATTCTGTGCTGTTACCGACTGGTATTAAAATACTTAACTGGTATTTCATTGGCCTAGTTCATGTTAAAATTAAATTTAATTAGACGTTTGTTATAAAAATACGGGTGACACTCCGGTACTTGATAGTACTGAAAAATAAATCAACTTTCAATAAACTAACAAGTAAATAATAATTAACAGTTTTAAAGGACCACGGTCCAAAAGCTCCCGACGATAAATAAATATTATTTTTTATTTTTTTATTTTTAGCAGATCTTATATAATTTTTACTAAGTTAGTATAATTGAGGCTAATTTCAATAACTTTGACAGTGCTAATTTCGAGTAACTTAATTTTAAATATTTTCGCCGCGAGAATTTGGGGTCCCATTTCAAACGTCAATATTTCTTCTGCTATAAACGCCCCAACTAAAGTTATTTTATTATTCAATAGACCACGTTTACGAGTGTAATTTAAAACTAAATTTGGAAAACTCAACAACTTTCGCTCGCAAATTTTTAAATATTTTTCCTTTTTTTTTAATGGAACTGTCGCGCCATCTGTTTTAGTTGTATTAATTTGTATGCAATTATTTATTATTTCCTTTTTATTATTATTGTTTAAAACCACATTTAAATGTTTTACATAAAGCTAGGTCCATAGGTCAATGTTGATTCGTCGCATACCCTACTGTAACGTAAAATTTACATTTCGCGGCTTTCTGAGTTCTGGCAAATGGACGCAAAACCATTGAATTGGGAATAGTACCGCAGCAAGGTTCGTAGATAAAACTTTTAGTACCGCGGTACTATTATTCCCAATTCAACGCGCCAACCCTTGTGCTGGCAGTGCCACGCTGTGACACTGGTGGTTTTTTAGTGTACAAGGCTTAGTTTAAAATATTCAAATGTAATAATGTTCATCCTCATATTTGAACAAAACTATAGAAATATTTCTTCTGCTATAAACGCCCCCACTAAAGTTATTTTACTATTAGATATACCACGTTTACGAGTGTAATTTAAATTAGATGTGGAAAACGCAACAACTTTCGCTCGCAAATTTTTTAATATTTTTCTTGGTTTTTTTACTGGAACTGTAGCGCCATCTGTTTTAGTTGTTTTAATTTTTTTGCAATTATTTATGTTTTGTGCTTTTTTATTCCTGCGTTGTTAATTATAAATATTTAAATAGTGTTTGTTAATTGAAGACATTATTTTATTTTTATTATTGTTTAAAATCACATTAAAATGTTTAATAATTAAGCTAGGTCCATAAGTCAATGTTGTTTCGTCGCGTACCCTACTGTAACGTAAAATTTATATTTCGCGGCTTTCCCAATTCAATGTGCCAAACCTTGTACTGGCGAAGCCATGCTTGTGGTTTTTTCGTGTACAAGGCTTAGTTTAAAATATTCAAATGTAATAATGTTCATATAAATCCTCATAATTGAACAAAACTAAATGAAAGTATTATTCTAGCGCCTACCTTTATTAATGTAATATGGCATACTTTGTCATAGTTGAGGAATTTCTTTTAGGAATTACGTGTTATTTTCTTTGTGGAGTAGTTTGCATATTTTCGTCAATTCGCCCGAATGGTTCTTCACCACCGGGGTCAATCTGCCAGAATCTGGAATGTATTCAAAATATTTGTAACAGATACCGCAGGGTACGCGACGAATTAAATAAAAACGATAAACAACACTAATAATGTATTTCCGTTATTGTTATTTAAATTTAATTTAACAAAAACACATGTCATCGCTTTCAAATTTACATGGTTTATACTATTGAAAGCGGCTTGTCGAATGACGTAACAAATTCCGGGGTAGCTGTTATAGAAGAATAGTAATAATTAATTTAAACCTTCCTCACGTACCAACTATAAGAAGCGGAAAACGGTTATTCTGTAAACTATTTAATTATAATTTACTAAAAATTGACACATATGTCATCAGGTTATATGCTACCTTTTTAATTACTAGAAAATGACTTGTCAGGAATGCTTTTGATTAAGCGAATAAATAATTTATTAAATTAAGGATAGATGTCAAAATATTTTAATGGTTTTCCAATGGATTACAAAATTAACTAATTTTTGGTAAATTTTTTTTGAAGGTCATGTTTATTCGGGGGTTTTTAGTGTCGATCGTGGCAAAGAATGATACAAAAAGGTATTTGTTGGGTGGTGCATTATTAAAAGGGAACCATGTTTCAATCCAATTTTTTTATTTGGTATGCGTGAGTGTCCCTGGTGTCTAACATATCGGTGACGCAATAGGAATAGTCGTTCTTGGCCGAGATATTCCGAAGCGATGGGCGCCATCGGGTCCAAGTCGGGTTCATTGTCCGTATGTTCGCCGATGTGGTCATTTCCATCTTTGTACCTGTTCACCAACACAAAGTAAAATCACATATTTCTTTTAGCACTGGGTCCCATGGTGTGGCACGAAAAGTGTTCCCGCTAAAACTGTACGACAACCCGATGTCTCCGTAGGCCACTTGTTTTCGGGGAATGCTTTGCCAGTGTCCCGATTTATAAATTTGGGATATTCGCCCCGTGAAGTAGGTAACTTCCTTTTCCAAATGCTGAAAAAGGTTGTCTGCTGTGTCTTTGTTCAAAAGCTTGTAGTAAACTCGTTTTAAATTTTCGTCAACAATAGTAGGGATGACTTTAAGAATTACTTCTTTTTCATTTTTTAAAACTGATGAAATGTCCTTAAATGCCCTTTTCCTTGACCTTTCGGGATTCATATTTCCGCATACAAAATTTTTGTTGTAAAGTATTTTGCTTAATACAATGAAAATAGGGTGGAATTAGTATAGATTTAATAAAAATGTAATTAAAATTAAAATGTATTATTTATTAAATTAATTAATTAAATTTTAATAAGATTAGTTTAAATTAATGCTTTTCGAAAAATCAAGATAAAGATTATCTTACTTATGAAATTAGGGCCTAACTTTTCAGTGTCTTTTGTCACCAAAAATGGCGGGGTAATTGTTTTTCCTTCGGGGGTCGAAACAACAAATTCTGTCCAACCAATATGAGCACGATTTGTTGTTAAGAGTCGAGGCGAAAGTTTCCTGTCTCGTGTAGCACTCCACAGAGCTAGAGTTGTCTCGTTGCCGTGGATGTCATCAACAACTCTTGCCCTGGTCCACACAGACCCAATTTTCAAATTAACGTCCCTGAAGGAGAAAGTCATCTAGAGTTATATACTGATTTTATTTATAAAAATACCCGCACAAAAATTTCTCAAGATTTATCTATAGAATTAAAAAAAGTTTTATGTGTTTCTTTAGTAAATACCTATTAATTAATCTGATTTTTAATTTTAAAGAGCAATATTAACTTTTAAAACCTATTAAAAATAGAATTAAATACCTATTTATATTCATTAATATATATATTTGAAAGCTATAATAATGATATTATCGAGGGGGTAGTCACTCGTAAAAAATTGTACACCTGATTTCCGATTACAAATTTTTTAAATGAATTCTAGTGATTACTGAATTACCGATGAATGAATTCTCCGATTTTCATGTTTCCTTAATGGTTTTTACACACAATCCTAAGGATTTGTGTGTATTAGTCTCACGTACAGTGTAGCCGTTGCCGCCGATGCCGATGCCGCCGTGTCGCGCATATCTTTCAACGAATAATGCTAGAAGAGTCAATGATATCTCCTTCGAATGTACATACAACGCCATTGATATCCTTTCAAATCGGAGCCCTAGAAGTTGGGCATTTGCCCAATTTACTATTTCCGGTGGTTTCGCTTTATGTGATAGATAATTTATTTAATCCAGAAAACCCTTCTCCTAAGCTATAAGAAAATATTACTCCCTTTGACATTAAATTAAATCATCAAGTTAAAATCCCTTTAAAACCAATTCGCTAGCCTTAAAATCCTTTACCATTGTTACTCGTTTCACACCTTCCTCCTTCTCCTCTCCTTGGCGCCAGCAAAGTCTAGAAAAACAAGTCGAAGGTCGATTGCACCAAGAACGCCAACCAAACCAAAAGAGCCCCAGCAACCCCCTGCTGAAAACTATACTTCATCAGTGGCATTCAACATGTCAATTTAGACGACCAAGCAAGGATTCTTTATCCTTGGACCAAGAACCTGGAATTTCCGCTGGTCACCCCAAAGACGGGAGTAAGAAGGGACCGAAATAAGCTTAATGAAGCGTCTATGTTATTTTAAGGCGGAAGAGTACCTTCGCTAGTTTCAATTCTTTATTACTAGATGGCGTTAGGATAGACGACACACAGAGTCACGCTTACGTTCCTCCGAAGGCTTTTAGGAGTTATTGGGGGAAATTCCACTAATATGCCACACTCGAAATTTTTCAAGGTGGGTTACTTAGAATATGTCATCTGGTATTATAATCAAAGGCGTTATAAAAGTAAAGTCTATTAACCAGGTATTACCCTAGAATTTTCTAAAAAATCGGCATTCTATTTTACGGGTGTATGGAGACCGCCACCCCACCGCGATGTGTGTAAAAGGATTAT
The DNA here is from genome assembly GCF_980474605.1 of Leiobunum rupestre. Lineage (NCBI taxonomy): Eukaryota > Metazoa > Arthropoda > Arachnida > Opiliones > Sclerosomatidae > Leiobunum > Leiobunum rupestre. The sequence continues at coordinate 20,295,903 of NC_143390.1, read as the reverse complement.
TTCCCCGTTTTGGACAAGCTCTGGGAAATTGAAGAATGCGCCCTGACAATTGGCACTATTCAAAGCAGCTGTATGGGGGGGGGGTTTACACGGTTTTACCATTTTAGGTCGTAGTTCATTTTAGATGCACTTGCTTCTGAAGCTCAAATGAAAAGAAGAGTTGCATTTATTATACGTCTATTTCAAATTTCATAAAAATTGTTAATTGAAATGGCCAGAACGTCGAGAAGTCGACCTCCGTCAAAGACAGGCCTCAAACGAGCGTTGGTTCGAAGAGAGACGACATCGTCTGACAGCGTCAAATTTCGGAGCTATTTGCAAGCGACGAGAAACTACCGAATGTGGCAATCTAGTGAAACGCCTTTTGAATACGCCACCTATCAAGACTGCGGCTATGGAATATAGCAGAGCGAACGAGTCTGTCGCTATTGCGGGATATTTGTAGGACGTGAAAACCCTTTCCTCGGAGCTTCGCCAGATGGCTTGGTTGGCGATGGCGCAATCATCGAAGTCAAATGCCCGAAGACCATCGAAAAAATGACCCCGCTGGAAGCAACGGAACTCATTAAAAGTTTCTTTTGCACGAATGAAAGTGGAAACATCAAGCTGCGGAGAACGCACTATTATTACTTTCAAATTCAAGGGCAGTTAGCGTTGAGTAATAAAATCTACTGCGATTTCATTGTTTGGAGCCCAAAAGGCTTAGCTTAAGGAAAGAATTGACAAGGACGAGACCTTTTGGAAAACCAAAATGTTGCCTTCCCTCGATAGGTTCTATTTTGAGTGTCTACCTCCCGAAATAGTAGATCCTCGTGTTACACGACACTGCAAAATTCGAGAGCCCGAATTCATAAAATTGGCAATCGAGTTGAAAAAACTACAGAAAGAAAGTAAAGTGGGCAGGAAACGAAAAGCTGAAAATGAGCTTGAAACCACAAAAAAGAAACCAAGTAATAGGGAGCACTCGGGGGGAGAAATTACGAAAGTCAGAAAAGATATGACGAATTTAGTAGTTGATGTCCAGCGCTGGAAGACGATTAAGCGGAGGAAAAGGATGACATTTGTAAAAGTGAACCGAGCACTTGTTTTGTTTATTTTGAGATGCACCAATAATCAATGATTTCCTGTAATTGAAGCAACTGTTGCACATCTTCATTGTTTGCGGATTTTTGTGGTTTGGTTTTCTAAAAGTTCGCATAACAATGTCACATTTTCTGGCATGTATAGCTTTGGTAAAAATATTTTTAACTCCTTTTGGATTAAACATATTGTCAAAATATTCAACTAAATAGCTACTAGATATTCCACTGCACAAATCGAAAGAGTCAATTATTTGTAATAATTTATGCAATGATTTAACATCTGTAATTTCAGGAAGGGCTTGTTTACTAAAACTGTCGTCAGTCATACTTTTCCCATAAAAGCGCAGAACTCCACTTGGTTCTCCAACTTTTATCTCAAATGATTTTATAGTATAGCCACCTTCCAAATTAAGTTTTGAAAAAATTGCAGAATTATCTATCACTGATGCATTCCATCCTCTTGGTAGAGGTACCCCTGCTAATAGTGGCTGCAGAAAATGAGTATATTTTGTTGGGTCTTTAAGTTCTACTTCGTGAATGGGAGGGTGAACGGAGTGAGAAGTGGTTTTAATAAGACTGGAGATTTCTTCTATTTGAATCGATGATATATTTGAATCTCTGTCAACGTTAATGTTTCGACTTATGGGACAGTTTATTTCAGGTTGGCAAGATTTGTCTGCGATCAAGCGAAAGGCAATTTTCGGTAGGTCATGGTTAGATCGTAATGGTGTACTACAGCCTGGTACGTCGGTAATATCAGGTGCTTCTTCATTAGTTAAGGTTTCACCAAGTAATATGTTACTATTCTGAAGGGTATCCAAAGTTGGTCCAGGATCATGGTAGTCAACTATTGTAGTGGTTGATTCTTGATTTACGGAATCCAAAGTATCGCTGAGTAATACATTATCCTTCTGGCAAATAAATAACATTTAAAAAATTATTGATATATTAAATATTACTCCGACTTACAGTATCAGAAGTTGGTTCAGGTTCACGATCCTCAATAACTCCAATCGAAACTGTATCAAAAGTTTGATCAAAAGGCAGAGGATCAGAATGGTCTGTCGTTGGACCTTGACGATCGAAGAAATGCTCCGAGCACACATAATGGGTATATTGGGTAATTTTTGATATATTTAAATCTTCACGACCGCAAGCTTTAATCCAACGTTGACATAGTTCTAAATTCTTTTTTGGCCGAGGAAATGGAAATAATTTTATTTTGACTTGGCAAGTCTTAATATATTCTTCAGTGTTGCAACAAAAAGAAAACTTGCACTGCTTTCTAACCATTTGGAAATTAGATAAATAGCGCGAAAACCCTAATAAATATTCACTGCACAATATTTACTCTTAATTAGCATGAAATATCACCAAAATTCCATTACACACGCATCCATCTTGTTTTTAACTGAAATCACGTGACAACCGACCTTCCACGGTTTCCGAAAATTAACCCCCTATCTCTTTCATTCAGTTTGTTTTTGGAATTTCGGATCGTATTTCGCACTGTAAATCGGGACTCAAGGACGAGCTTATTTTTATTTGTACGTCATGAGAGTAAATCAGCCATTGGATACAGGGGGTTTAAAGGAGTACAGATGGGTTTGGGACGCCTGCGAGTTTTGGAGTTATTTTTGCGGGGAAAAGGGTACCACGGAAATTCTCGCATGGGAAAAGGGGAGGGGAGTACCACGGTAACTATCACATGGGAAAAGGGGAGAGGGGGTACCACGGTAATTATCGAATGGGACAAAGGGGGAGGGGGTCCCGTGGTTATTATCACATAGGGAAAAGGAGGAGGGGGTACCACGGTAATTATCGAATGGGGAAAAAGGTGGAGGGTATACCACGATAGTTATCACATGGGAAAAGGGGGAGGGGGTACCACGGTCATTATCACATGGAAAAAGGGGGAGGGGTACCACGGTAGTTATCACATGGGGAAATGGGGGAGGGGGTACTACGGTAATTATCACATTTGAAAAGGGGGAAGGAAGTACCAAGGTAATTATGACATGGGAAAAGGGGGGAGGGGGTACCACGGTAGTTATCATTTGGGGAAAGGGGGGAGGGGGTACTACGGTAATTATCACATTTGAAAAGGGGAGTACCACAGTAATTAACACATGGGGCAAAAGGGGAGGAAGGGCCTTACTGGGGTAGATCTACTATACTATGGGGAAAAGAGTACCATGGAAATTATCCCCTGGGAAAAAGGGGAAGGCGACCTTTCTGCGGTTGTACTACTTTGGGGAAAAGAATGCCTCGGAACATACCACTTGTAAGGCGGGCTTCTCAGCTAGTATATAATAATAACGCAATCGATCACTCTTCATAGCCAAAATAAGTAATAGAAAAATATATAATAACAAGACGTAAGACGGTCAGAATACATACAATCCTTCTAATGTGTTAAGTTTGTTTGAACTATTCACAGCAACCTTCAACGCCGGTATCACAACCCATATATAACCACGGCCACACATAATTGTATTTACACTTATTTGTTACTTTTAGTCATACCTTGAAAGCATCGAAGATTCCTTCGATCAGTGTCTTTCTTATTTGTTACTTCTGGTCATACGTTGTAAGCATCGCGTACTGCTCCGATAAGTGTCACACTTATTTGTAACTTCAGGTCATACGTTGTAGCACAACATATTATTCCGATAAGTGTCACATTTATTTGTAACTTGAGGTCATACGTTGTAAGCATCGCGTATTACTCCGATTAGTGTCACACTTATTTGTTACTTCAGGTCATACGTTGTAAGCATCGCGTATTACTCCGATAAGTGTCACACTTATTTGTTACTTTGGGTCATATTAGAAAGGCCTTGAAAAATGCCAGAGATAATTTCGCGTAGAGTCTCTATAACCACGCGTATTTCCAATGTTGGAAGTTGAGTGGGGTACGTATACGCTGTCCAAAAATCTAACTAAGAATTAAACTTAAGCAACGTAATTGCAATTCTAGGTTATATGGAAACCACAGCTTATCAAAAATTTAACTTTCATGAAAGTCGAACTTAAATTAAGAAACGTTATGTAGATTTTTAGGCGAAAATATAAACACACGATAATTGGGATCCCGTAAATTATCCCGAAAACTATACTTAAATTTAATATTTACTGATTTAACCGAAGTTGTAGGTCCGCTGAATCCTTACCTATCCAATAATATTTTTTTTAATGTTATCGGACTTAATTTTAAATTAAATATCTACCACATAGAGCGAAGCCACCGAAAATAGTAAATTGGGCAAATGCCCAACTTCTAGGGCTCCGATTTGAAAACTTTAAGAAGGCTATCAATGGCGATGTATGTACATACGAAGGAAATATCATTGACTCTGCTAGCCTTGACCGTTGAAGAGATGCGCGACACGGCGGCATCGGCATCGGCTACACTGTACACTCGGTTAAATAAGTCTTCGGCCGTTGGGATTTTGCACTTATTTGCGATTATCTCAAAAACTATGAATGATAGCAAGTTGAAACCAATTTTATTTTTTAATATTTTACTAATATTTTTCATACCTATATCTTGATTCACGTGTAGCATTTCCATATCCGCCGGAAACGCCAAATATCGTTTTTGACAACTTTTTATTTGATGTTACGTCAGAGCAAAAATGACCAATAAAAAAATATTATAACGCAATCAAGCTTTAAATTATTGCAAATACTTAAGCTTGGTTTCCACCAACGCGCGTAAGAGCGCGTCATAATGTTGTTTTTTTTGTCGCGCGTAAGAACATTTGCACGTTTCAAAGCTGAGTGTCGCTTTTTGACGCGCGCTGGTGGAAACCAAGCTTGAGAAATCAAGCAAGAAGCGAAACACACCTTTCCGTTAACAAAGCAAAAAACAACCACGTGACTGAATATTACAGACTAACCGACAGTTCGTATATCAATAAACGTCAAGCCAACGCAACCGCATTAATACAATTATATTTGTTTTACAAATTTTAAGTCGATTAGAAACCCCATAAATAAATTACGAACTTTCGACGTAGTTATAATCAAACCGGGTAAGCTTCAAGACACGGAGTAAAGGTGCCACCAAAAACGATCAATTTCGCGGAAGAAGTAAATACGCTTAAAAAATTAATAGATAATAAATAAACGACACAAAGGTTTCACCATAAATAAACCATTTCGCGGAAGAAGTAAATACGCTTAAAAAAATAGAAGATACAAATTTACGACGGGAAAAAAACCAACAATTTCAATATTAGATTAAAACAAGTTGGTAAGCCAAAATATAGGCCTACCTCTCCTCGGAAGAATGGTCCCTAGTGGTATTAATTTCTCGAGATGACCCTTAAAGATATATCTCCGCAATTCAGAGTTATTTACTAAAACCGTAATCCCAGTTCCATCCCGCCCGGTATAAAATTTTAATTATAATTAAAATAATTAAGACGAAGCAACCGAGTTTAATTTATTCGGAATATTATAAAATAAGTAGTTGCAACAGTAAGTTAGACGTACTAACACAATGCACAATTGAATTTAACCCTATTTACAGTAGAAGTTTATCAGTTAAATATAATACCAAAAGTAAATATTGAGATAAAGGCTAATAGTGCCTTCAGATTTTACCTTCCCTCACATGCTTGACATCCTTTTTGAAGAGCTATCGATCACGTGGTCTTTTTCACCGATAGGAAAGCACTTTATTCGACATATTTTCCCGCGCAAAGTAGTGCATTCCAGGGCATTCTGGGACACTATGTTTCGGTCCTCGCTTTTGACGTCTTGAATCGTCTGCTTTTGTTTCAGAAACGCTAACCTAGTATTTTGGGCCTTGACTAAAAAGCACAAGCGCACACCGTTCACAAGCGCACACCGTTCACAAGCGCACACCACTTCTTCCTTCAATATGCTTTGCTAAAAAGCACAAAACGTACACCGCGCACACCGTTCACAACTTTTTGATTTCTCTCTCTTTCGATTTCCTTCCCCCATTCGACTTATTCGCACAACAAGTCGGCAACATCGCAAGCCTCTGCACGCGCCCGCTTTTTTTAAATTTTCCAAAACTATTAAAGTGTATTGTTGTGTCTTATCAGTTGAACAAAATTGAAAAAGAAAACCTTAATTAAGTTTAATGATGTATTAAAAAATTAAAGAGTAAAGGTTACATTTAATAAAAATTAAAAGCTATTTTTTCGTGAAGCTTGCAGTATAATATATCTTAAAAACAATTAATTTATTATTTTGTGACCGTAATTAATTTTTAATTCGCATTAGAAAGTTGACATTTAAGCAGACGACGCGATTCACTTCAAAACGTGAAAACGCTAGCGGTCGATTTAAAAAAGTTGTGCCCCGCAAAACTAGCGGTGTGCGCCGTCAAGTAAACGGCACAACTTTACGTCGACTAGGCCTTTACGTTAGATTTCTTTCATGACTAAAAAGCACAAAGCACACACCGTTCACAACTTTTTTAGATCGACGTTCTCGCTTCGACAGCAATTTAAACAAGTTGGCAAGCCAAAATATACCTCTCCTCGGAAGAATGGTCCCTAGTGGTATTAATTTATCGAGACGACCCTTAAAGATATCTCCGCAATTCAGAGTTATTTACTAAAAACTTATTCTCGGTTCAATCCCGCCCGGTTTAAAAGTTTAATAATTGAGACGAGATTTATTCAGAATATTATAATTTAAGTAGTTACAACAACGAGTTAGACTTACTAAAACAATGCACAATTGAATTTAACCCCTTTTAAAGTACATGTTTATCAGTTGAATATAATACGAAGCAAATTTTAATGAAAGAAATATCTACAGATGTTATTGGTTTTTTCTCCATTACGAAATACTTGCCGCATCTTTAACGCTCATTTTATTTCAACACTCGTAGACTTTCAGTTGACGTTGTGACACATACCACATGAAAAAGACCAATACCATCCAATTTCCAATATCATATAATGACTGCGTTAGAAATCGTAGATATCCAAATATCCACACCAAATATATTTACAAGAAGCAAAAACCTTACCATCAACAAAGTACAGAGAGCCAATTTGCTAACCGACAGCTCTTAAAGCAATAAACGTTAAATTATCGACTTTGCATTAACACAACTATATATAGGTCGATAAGAAAACCCGTAAATAAATAACAAAAAACTAACAAAGTGGACCACCCACAGGGTCTACCTTTAACCCTCTTATCTCGGCTGACTGCGCTAAAACAAGATTTGACCTTTAAAATTACATACGTAAAAAATTTAGACTTTAAAAACCATTAATATACTCTTCCGCTAAGCTGAGTTTATAATTTTTAAAGAAGCGTAATATCTATCGGTGGTTCTGTGGTAGAACATTCGCCTGTCATGCAGAAGGGCTCGGGTTCAAAACCTGGGCGGCGCTTTCGTTTTTAATCAACAGAGAATACGCTACATTAGTGTTACTTCGATGCAATAATTTAAATGGAACACGAAATTTCGTTTTATTTAATAACAAGATTAAATCAACATAATTTCATTCGTAAAGACGGTAACTTAATGATGTCCTAAAACATTAAAGTTTCGCTAATGGTAAGCAAGTACTTGTGTCTTAACAGTGTTTTTTTATTAATGAAGGAATTTAGGTTGTTAATGGCGCAGTCGTGGCTTTCAATGACAGAAAATGTTAATCTTCATTATTTTCAATAGAAAACTTCATGGTTATTAAAGAAAAACACGATGGACCTCATGTTTTTATCAATGTTCAAGTTCATTTTTATTCAAGTTAATTGTTGATTATGCCAGGAATTCGAAGTATTAGGTAAGAAGAAATTAACACAATTGTTTTAATATAATTTTTTACACTAAACAATTCGTTATACATTCTAGGTTGTGGTGGTTCGAGGAGCTCAAGCCAGAGGTCAAATCCATAGCCCGGAAACAACAATGGTGATTACATTTTTATTGAGTCTGATGATGCTTTGGTTCGCAAATCACGGCTGCTGGTAGTCCTTCGCTAATCAAGTTATACTTCCAGCTCGGGAATGAGAGATATGTCATGACTACCTCCCAAGTAACTTAAGACTTTCTCTTTATGACAAGAAAACCATTGATACTAATTGTAAAATTTCAGAAATCTTCCTATAAATCAACGAAGGAATTCAAATCTGGGATCTAATTTGAATCGCCATAATGGAAGAAGATTCAGTCTTAGATTGCCCAGAGGCAGCGCTCCTGTAAATAGTATAGGAAATGCAACTTCAAGGGGTATACTTCGCCATCTTCAATAAAACCTCCATCTACACCTACTCAGTATCAGTAACATAGCTGGCAAAATAGTGCATCTAACTGGGTTCCCCCAGCCAACCAAAGAGCAAACTCGTTGAGATGAAACTCTTTAATAGTCATTCAAACTAATATGGAATAATTTACCAATAGCAATAGTTACCTATAATAGTACCGTAGTAGTAATATTTTAGAATTCCTAGAGGTAGCTGTTAAATTTAATTCTACTATTAAGCGGGGGCTTCGATTCAGTAACCCATTCCTATTAGAATATTCTTTTGAAACTTTTTTCACTCTGCGAATTGCGATGTGGCTATCATTTTTAGAAACCCCCTAGTGGAAGTGATGCCAAACATTCATTAGGTGTGACCTCTGGAGCCAAAACCGTCACTCTAAAAAAAGCAGTTTCAATTATAAATCTATCAATTCATACTCCTCCTCAACCTTTACAACAAAAACAAAGATCTTTAAATATTCCTTCGTCTTCCGAGGAATCTACAGAGAAAACTCGTGTAAGTCGCAGGAGCCCAGTGTCTGGCTCCACAACACCTAGTGTCACGTCTCAACCCCAATCTGGCACTGGCCAGAGATAATTCTCTCTGGTTCTAGGAGAGGCGTTGGTCATACCCCAGTGGGAAGAGGAAAGGGGAGAAACGCTACTAGCTCCTCTGTTCAGAAATCTGCGTCTTTTAGTAATAGTGAACATCTTTTAACATATAAACATAGTTCCCTGTAATATACCTATTATTATTATATTTGGTAATACCATTTAGTTTATACCTACTGTATTGTCTAAATGTACTTACCGCTACATATAAGCTATCCTAACTTCGTGGTTTTTTTATTGCAAATAAATAAATAAATAAATTATTCCAGACAGTTCTTTAACGGTAGAAAATGGTTGGTGTATATTTTGAGCCATGTAACTGAATTAGTTGAAGATGTTGTTTATCCTATTATAATGTTATTGAAACAACAGAATATTTCGCAGAAGTTAATAAACGAATTATTGAACTTTCAGAAATGAAAAATTTCACAATCAATTAAAGTCCAATTGAAAGTCAAACAAGTAAATGGATGGATTCTAATGTTAACTCTTTGGTGCCATAGGTAAAAAGAAATGAGTAAAAGTATGACTAATCTACCACTATATAAAAGTATGATTAAAATACCAATACATTTGATTTCTATATACAGAATTTGGTGGACTAAAAACATTTGTCATCATGAAAAGAAACGTTAATGGCAAAAATTTTCAATAAACCAGCAAAGTAAGTGTTTTAAAATATTTCAAAAATTCAAATTTATGGAAAAGTCATATAACAAGCTGGTGGGAGAAATCAATTACTCTTAAAACAATTAAATTTACTGAGTTCTTTTTTGTGTTTTTAAAGTGTTTTGTCATATTTATAGTTATCTTAACCCTGTTAAGTTATTATTTTCTCCCCAGTCATTTTAAATCTAGATTTAATCGACCATATTCCTATTTACGCCAAGCGGTGAAAAGGGGGAAGCTTATCGGGGGACAATGGAGTTTTTGTGCGGGCCTAATAGGTTCAGAGGGCTCTGACCGATTATTGAGTAGTCTCTGATCGTCAAGATTCAAGATTCAAGATTTCTTTATTGACCTGTAAAAAATATTACAACCCTTTTGTAACAGGGCGGCTCACCAAACCTGAGGGAGCGCGGTCTATTTGGCATATATCACATAATGTATCGTATCACATATTATCACAGATATCATATAATATATCATCAAAGGCTTAGATTTCATAAGTGTTAAAAAGTGAAAAACTAAAAATAAAATTAAAGCAGAAAAGGATATGGCACATAATACACACAAACAATAAAAAGAAAAACATTTTGATTTAGAGTATTGTCTGAAGATAAGTTACCTTTTCTTTCTTGACCATTGAGTTAACAGTTTACATGGCGCCACTGATCTTTAGCACGTTTCCATTTACCTAGAATGGTTTTAACACAATCCATGTCAACAGTAGAGTCATTAAAACCTAATAGTTTGTCCAAAGGGGTTAGCAGATTAGCACGACGCCATGTAGATATAGACATTTCATCATCGAGAGCCGGGCACACCAGTAGCACATGCCTTAAATCTTCCACCGCGTGGTTACACAATTTACAGGCCGGGGATAACCCAGTAAGCTGGGACTGTCGCTGGCCAGTCAGGAGAGCTCCAGATCGCGCGTCAAATAAAAGACCACTGTACCATGATCCGTCATAAAATGATTCGACTGCCGGGAGGGGTTTGGTTTTATAAATGTCCAGACTACGTTTCTCGCTCAATTCATTCTTCCATAGTGTCTCCGCTGCCATCCGTACCTCCCCTGCGACCACTGAGCACCATTGTTGTTCAGTTGACGAGGCTCCTCTTTTCGTACCTATGCCATAGATTTTATCCAGCTGTTCAAATCTCCTTATAAAACTTGTTCTAAGGCCTGCTTGTCTGACGGATCTGAATACTACTCCAGGAAGCATTGATTTTGGCATTAATTGTAAACGGCCCACATACTTCAGTTTGCTGGCGGCTTCTCGTTCCTGCATGGTACTCCAACCAAGTTCACCCTTGATTGCAGCGCGTTAGCTGTAAATGGCCCCGCTGATAGAGCACTGCGTCCAGCTTCTCTTTGCGCATAGTCAAGGGCGGCTAGGGTTGAAGGTGACACGGCCAGAACCTCATTGGCATAAGTAAGAGCGGGCACTGCAACTGCCTTCCACAATGTTCTGCCAACAGTATACTTGTTATAAGAGTTCTCAGAAAGATGCTTTACAGCCCATCGTAATTTGTTGGCCTTCGAGACCATCTGCTGTTCGTATAAAAGGGAGTAATTGTTTCCTGTCGTGGAAAACGCAACTCCAAGGTATTTGTAATCCGTAGCAATATCCATTTGGAAGTCATGGAGTGTAAAAGGGCCATCGCGCTCTCCCAAGCCAAAAATCAGTACTTTGGATTTATCACTGCCAAATCTTAATCCGCGAGCTGCAGCAAAAGATGTGCAGATATCCAGGAGGCCTTGCAATCCAGTTGAAGTGTCTGCTAAAAGGAGTACATCATCCGCGAACAGTAGGCAAGGTAATCGGAGATCTGATGTACCGGTGATATTTGCACCATGAGTAGAATGTTCTAGACAATCCGCTAGGGAGTTGATGTAGACAATAAAAAGAACAGGAGAAAGCGGACATCACTGACGTAAGCCCACCGACGTAGGGATTGGAGAGGTAGTAATTCCCTGAACACTATAGATATTAGTATTCATTGTGTAGAGGCTCTTTAGGCAACATATTGCTTTCTGACTGATTGCTATTTCTTCAAGTACCTCCCATAGCTGGGGCAACCGGACGCTGTCGTAAACCTTCTGTAAATCCAAAAAACCACAGTAAAGAGGGCGATTCTGGGTTTGGTACATCTCAATGAGCTGGGTCAGGATAAAGAGGTTGTCTGCTATTCGTCGGCCATGGCGGAAGCCATATTAGGCCTCATTAAGGAAACCATTAATTTCGGTGTATGTATAGATGCGTTCCTTCCACAACATAGCATAAAGCTTATACATGATAGAGGTTACAGCAATAGGTCTATAGGACCCAAAGTCATCCTCTGGCTTTCCTTTCCCTTTATGGATGAGGCTAACCCTACATTCTTTCCAGTGATCCGGAATATTCCCACTCTCCTTAATTTCGTTGTAAATGCATAGAAGACAATGCAGCGCCAAAGGACCAAGCGCCAAGATACACTCAGCCTGGAGCCCATCCGTGCCAGCTGCCTTGCCTCTCTTGAGTCGTTTTACTGCAGATTTGATTTCGGCAAAAAGAAAGGAATCGTTTAATCGGTCAGGGTGACTGTATAGGGCCTCTTTGTGGTTTGCAGTTTCGATATTATCATCGTAGATTGTTAAAATGGCGCCGTAGTTACACTCGACGTTTGTTTGGACAGTTTTTTCCACTGTTTCCATTACAAATTTTTGTCGTACGATAAAGATAAGTTATTTATTTTATTCTTTTATACTTGCACTTTACTTGGAATAAGATTCTAGGGTGAAATTCGATTTCTATCGTTTTCCCCAAGGTATTTTCCTTAAGCCTAGGCAAATATTGCATGAACTAAAGGGTTATTTAAGCTTGAATTTTTAATAGGACTACTATTATTATAAAACCCTTTTTGTCTTATTAAAAATTGCAAACTTAGATTTTTTTAAACTTAACGGGTTTTTGGCTTAAGATCTTTTAATATTTAAGTCTAAGGTATTTTGCAATGTTGCAGAATGGTTAAAGTATGCTGTGTGGTAGAATGTCATAGCGACACCAGGGAACAGTCCACAAAATCATTATTTCTTTCAGTTTCCAATACAATCCATGTTCCAACTGATGAAAATGTTAGAATGAAATGGACAGAAGCGTAGCCACACAACAACTGGTGTTTTGCACAATACATATTTTATTAAAAAGCTAATGTGGTAGAGAGATATTTAAAAAAAATTGAGAAATCAGAATTTAAGTTTAGATTGTTTTTCTATTTTCAAATATTGTGATACTATGTACAAAATGAAGCAAAACAAAATATTTAATTTTCCAAATGTATATTTAATTTACTTTAATAAATTACAATGAAAATTTGCTCCATAGGAGTAATTATCTTGTTGGACCACGTTTAACATTCTCTATCTCATCAAGCACTTCTTTAGTTTTACCCTCCTGGCCAATGTATGATACAGAGGCTGCCTCGGGCAACGAAAATTGGTAGAAAGCACAAAATTGTTCATAGGATGGAAATCCAATATAAAATGTAATTGTTTTATCGCTGCATAGAAATTTATTTTAAGTCAATTTCCCCTTTTTGCCTTAGTTGAAAAACAAATTTGTACTTTAAGTTGTCAGTGATATAGTACTATAGTCAGATCCAATACTACTTATTGGGAATCAATAATTGGTTCTTCAGCTTGTGGGATGGGATTTTCCAAGACCTTGATCATCACTACTGCCTGTTTGTAAAATATACTTATCGGTCATGCTAGTATACACATAAGAATGTTCTTTCAAAGCTTTGCTGTAGTGTTCGGCTGCCAGAGAATAAATGTGGTTTGAATGTTGCTCAGTTTCAGTATTTTCAGTTGACCAGGGAAATATCGGTAGTGTAGCATAGTGTTTCAGAATGGGTATCTTTCCAACACCAAATGATCTCAAACACGAGTTTTCTTCAAAATGTATCAAACAAACTATTTCTTAGTTCTTTATATCCTAAGACTGTTTTTGACAGCTTTTGCCCATTTCATCCTAAAATCATCATCACTTAGAAACTGAAATAAACTTAATAATTTTGTTACACAGCATTCTTTAACTATTCAGCAAAATATCTTAAGATTTAAATATTTCAAAGATCTTAAGCCCAAAACAGCTTAGTTTTAAAAAAAACTTAATGTGCGATTTTGAGTAAAACGAAAAGGGTTTTATAGTGGCTTTAATAATTCTATTTCATAATTTCATGCATTATATGCCAAGGCTTAGGGGAAATATCTCGGGGGGGGGGGGGGAAACGATAGAAATCAAATTTTACTCTAGAATTTTTTCCAAGTGAAGTGCAAGTATAAAAGAATAAAATAAATAACTTATCTTCATCGTACGACAAACATTCGTAATGGAAACCGTCGAAAAAACTGTCAAAACAAACTCCGAGTGTAACTACGCCGCGATTTTAACAATCTACGATCAAAGACTACTCAATAATCGGTCAGAGCCCTCTGAACCTATTAGGCCCGCACAAAGACTCCATTGTCCCCCGATGAGCTTCCCCATTTTCACCGATTGGCGTAAATAGGAATATGGTCTATTTAGCGAAACACGTTATCTCTTGTGATATTTAGGTTAGGTTATTAGAAAATGTGCATTTTAACAATTAGTAATTTATTAAACCTCATAGCAGAGTAAATAAATGAAAACTTACGCAAAAGAGTATGGTGAAAATCTCCCAAACTTAAAAAAAATTATTTTACACCGTAAATAATTAGGTAATAACCAGAAATGCACATTTCAAGTTGTATTACTTTGTTAGTGTGCTTCTTATTTTTTAATTGTGTGCTTTTCTAATGATGAATATTAAGTTCATGTATCATATTTTGTTAATCACGCAAATTTTAATTGTGAATATTTATAAAGCCACCTATGTATTAAGTTTTGTTGTGATCTTAACAAGACCGGCAATTGGACTGATTAGGACCCAAATTGGAAAGATCAAAATTTATGTTAATACATCTTCAATTTCTCTGCAAGCTGCATTTTCCTATCACGCTTTCATTTTGTAAAGTCACTGGACCTCCGAAATGATTCAAAGTTGATAAGGTTATAAAATAACGTTGGCCATCTTGTTGAAATGTTGCCTCCCCGCTTCAGCTGTGGATCCGTTTTCTCTCCCACTAAAGAGTTTATGAACTCATTCTTAGGCATTGGCTGAACCATTCCAGGGCAACATTTCAACAAGTTGGGCAAGCGTAAAGACATTTTATAAAATCTACTATTCTTCACTTTCTAGTCTCAAACTTTCCAACAATTAGTTGAATTAACTTTTTATTTTATTTTAAGGGACGTTTTGAAGGGAACTTGTATTCTGGTTAGTTGACTGTTTCAAGTGCTGAATTAAGCAAAAAGACCTCACTTAAATTGCTACAAAGGATGAGAAAAGCAAGCCAAACGAAAACTTTATCTGAAGCTGAATTTAATTATTCTTTCAATCAAAAGAAGCTAAATTACTGAAATCTATTAACAGGATGCAAATAATAATTGCATTAAAATCACCATCAAGCTGATTGTTATAAATAATGGAACTATAGAAATTTCTTGAGTCAACAACCTCTACCAGTATTGAATAATTACATCCATGTTTAACAAATATTGATGGATTTCTAATGCGATATTATCATTAATATTATACAGTATTTTTACCTCTCCGAGGGGACAAAGTCCCCTAGGAGGGGTTATACGCACAAAAGTGGACGCACAAAAGTGTATTTAGAGGTAACACTTAATTGTATAAATATTACATCCACGTAAAAAATCGTACTTTCAACTGAAGAACGTTATTCAGGTTAATCATTCGTTTAGCAACGCGATCTAACTTACAATTACCAAAACACACCATAGTTTAGCGAAGCTGAAAATTTATTTGGCTAACTTTCTAGAAGGCAGTTTCGTCTCAACGGGGGTGAGAGGGGTGCGGTCACCCTCGGAGATCATTTGAGAGGGTGACACTCAATTATTGGGGCCAAAGTAGCTCACATCCCCTGAGAGGACGCCTATACATGATACGCCCATGCGAAAGGAGGTAAACGTAGGTGACACCTTTTGAGTTACCGCACCGGGTGCCACCCACCATAGTGATGCTATAATAATAATAATAATAAATATAAATAAAATGCGACCAACTAACCAAAAATAATAAATTAGATCCAGTCTGCAGTGTTAGGCATATACTGTCAGATTTGAATTGCGCGCCTTTTTGTTTATAAACAATCAGTGTGTAAAAATGCCGAGCTCGTGATATAGATGTCACTAGTCTCTCGTATCTGTTAATAGTTTTTACCTCTCCGACAAAGTCCCCTAGGAGGGGTTATACAATCACCGTGTCTGTCCGTCTGTCTGTGTGTCTGTCCGTCTGCGTGTCTGTCCTGCGAACGCGTTCGCATTATTCGTGCAAAGGTTAATCATTGCGTACGCAGTTTCTCGAGATTTCTGCGTGCGCAGCTTCTCGAAGGGTTGGCAAAACCACCGTGTGACGGTGAGCGTTAACGGATTATTTTGCGGTTTGGTTTGAATGGTGTTTTTTCGCTCACCGTCGTGACGGTTTGGTGTATTACGTTTTTGTAATGTTTATGCGTAGGTTGTGAATGTTGAGTTCGTGTTATGATGGTCAGGTCCGGACTGGGACCTTAAACCGGCCCGGGCATTTTAGAAACGTCGGCCCCTACTTCCCACAAAAACACTACATTGTCATGCTGGCTAGACGGCTTCACGGCCCTTTGACCACACCGGC
Source organism: Leiobunum rupestre (assembly GCF_980474605.1). NCBI lineage: Eukaryota > Metazoa > Arthropoda > Arachnida > Opiliones > Sclerosomatidae > Leiobunum > Leiobunum rupestre. The sequence goes on along the minus strand of NC_143390.1, from coordinate 20,279,534 downwards.
CCATCGGGCATTTGCCCGATCTGCCCTATGGCCAGTCCGGGCCTGATGATGGTTGTGAAAGTTGAGTCTGTTGTGTTTGAATGGGCGTTTTCTCTCCAACTTCTTCTTAATGACTTTGGGACGGACCGGGTGCTGAGTGTAATGCTACCTCTCAACGTCCAATGGCAGGGTTTCCACCACTTGTTCACGGTATTCGTCTTAGTATCAATTTGCGAATTATTGGCGCCGGCCGGGAATCGAACCCGGGTCTGCCTCGTGCAAGAGACTTACTGTAACCACTCAGTCACCAACGCTTGTTAAGTTAAGGTGTTTTTCTAAAAAACAGCTTTGGCGAATGTCATTTACAAAGTTATAACGTTAGGTACTATAATTTATTATACATCATTTTAAATATTTATAAATTATATTAATCTTATATTTAATGAAATATTTATAAATTATATTAATCTTATATTTAATGAAATATTTATAAATTATATTAATCTTATATTTAATGAAATATTTATAAATTATATTAATCTTATATTTAATGAAATATTTATAAATTATATTAATCTTATATTTAATTAAATATTAATAAATTATATTAATCTTATATTTAATTAAATATTAATAAATTATATTAATCTTATATTTAATTAAATATTTATAAATTATATTAATCTTATATTTAATTAAATATTTATAAATTATATTAATATTATATTTAATTAAATATCTGAGTATTTTACTTTATTCGATCGTGTTCAGGGTCGCATCGTTTCAATGCAGATAGTTTACCGCCGAGCCATTGACTTCCTTTAGGAATATAAAAAGTAAAGAAACCATCATGATAAGGCGGGTTTTTTACCTTTTAATAACGCTTAGAAAAAGGATAATTATTCAAAACTCCCGCGGAATTTATATAAAAGTAATAATATAGCGCCACCGTGTGGAGAACTATCAATCAAACCGGGTAGAAAATATAATCTTTCAATTTTTCGAACTTTAGTCAAATCTTGACGGTTCTAAAAAACATCAAATAAACGTATATAAAGCCGTTGCCGTCAAAATGGAAGATTAGTCTTTCTTAGTTCTTGGCGGTCAGACGAACTACTACAGGACGGGGTCCTGGTGTCGGTCAAAAGTTATGAGGTAACTTTGCGGTTTTAATTAGTATGTTCGGTCTTCGGTCAAGGAAAGAGTTTAATTGTGTTTCGCGTTTGGAACGTGAGCGAATGGACTAAGTGTATGAACAGTGCGTGTTGAAGACTGAAAGTGTTAAAGTAATTGTGAACTAACTCAAGTCAGCTGTAAGATAAAATTGATTGTTTTTATTTTTTGAATTGGAATAACCTAATTATACCCTTGAAATTATCAACTCAACCTGTGAGGCTAATTAAGTAGATTAGAAGATATTCGTAGCGAACAGCTCTCAGCTGGGTCATTCCATGACAAAACGACCTAGTTTTTTTTAATTTTAACACCCGACCCCTTTCGATTTCGCCAAAATTTTGTATACAAGGTTTTTTGGGCCTAGGAAAACGATTTTGACAGTTTCATAACGATCGGTTCAGCCGTTTACGATATACAGCATACGCGTTTTTTCAAAAGTTCGCCTTGACCCCCTAAATGTTTTCTAGTATATCTTATGACATAATTATCGCAAAATCACATGTAATACCTCATTTTAACGACAATGCGCACCCTAATATGAATATTTAATCAGAGTTGTCATTTGACGTAAATGTCATTAAAATCTGGGCCTTTAAATAATTTGACCTTTGACCTTGCCCAGACACCTCAGTCGTAGGTCAACGATTTTAGCATTTTTAAAATTCCCACTATCGAATACATAATAATCACTCAAAATCTCAAAGTAATATTTGTAGTTTTCGAGATATTAATTTTTGAAATTTACCCCACCACACACAAAATGAAATACCAAAACCATTTATTTTTATAGTTTACACACCAATTAATTTTTTATTTACACAAAACAGCTTAAACTTCTTTATACATGGAAAAGGCTTTGGTAATTTTATTTTTATCGTGTTCTTTGATTTGATAGCCTTTCGAATTTGGTAAACCTACAAGAATTTCAATTGCACATAGAACATTTTCACTTGACACCCAACTGCTATCGATCCTTCTGGGCCATGTGTATTTGTCCGAAATACCAGGGGGACGCAAAAAGTTTACAAAGAAGTCTCCAAACTCTTCTGATACTTCCTCAATTAATCCAACGTAAAGTTGGCCTTTGTAGACGCTGGCTACCAAATTTCCCACTTTAAAGTTTTCAGCCTCTTGATTTCGAGTATCTGACAATTCTAAAGTCGAAACCTTAACTGTGGTTAGCGAATCGTCATTAGATAACGGAGAAACCATGATTTCATTTAACGATTTCGGAACGAATTTATGAAACCCTCGAGTTCCTTTTACTGTTATGGCTTTAGAAAACCTTTCTTTTAAAAGTTCCTTTTGTCGCTCAATTTCTTCGTTTTTAACATAGATGAACTTGATATTTTCGAAGTTTGATAGGCAGAAATTAAACATATCTGTTGGAGTCAAAATCTGTCCAGTCACTGGTCGCTGAAGACTGACTCTTGCTGTTTTACGCTTCACTGTTCCGCCAATTCCGTCACAAGGTCCCTTGCCATGAGATGTGGCAAAAAAATGCCATTCAGCGTCCAAACCAAAATCTTGTTTGTAGCAACAGAGATTAGAAAAGTTGTATTTGTTTTTATACTGTCCAGCACATCCATCCGTAAAATAAATTAGCTTTCTAACATTAGGAACATGTGTTTTTATATTTGGAATTAGATAAGTTAAAAAACTGTGAACAGTATTGGTTGTATGTGTTCTGGTATCACTGATAATACAAAAATTTAAGTGGTTAAGTTCTCCGTTTTCGACTACCCTGAAGTAGATTACGAAGGGATGCACTGTCGCTTGAGAATTGTCTCAATGGAACCCTTGTGCTTCGTCTTGAATTACGAAGGAATAGTTCTCCGCAAAATCACCGAGAACAATTACGTCACCAGGTTTTAGAGTTTTTTTGAGGTTTTTAAGATAATTAGATTGCGACTTAGATGTGTAATGATGACGCGTTAGTTCAAGTAGTTTAATGGCCAAAGAGTCGAAAAAGTTTTCAACACTCTCGCTCAAGGTCATGAGCTTTGTGCTGTCAGTTGTCACCCATTGCATGAACTTTATATTTTCAAAATCTTCTAAAAGGTTCGTTAAATATTCATTTTCAAGTAGACCATTTTTCCCAGGACAGTCCTTGCACACCCTCATCATACAATTCCTGTTTTGAGTGTCACACACGGTGAGCGCCATGAAATCGATATCACATTTTAAAGGACAAGGAGACGGTAGAGCTGATATCATTAGCTTGACATTTTGGTGATAGGTGCAGACACACACTGAATGTGTACCTGACGAACCTGCTAATACACACCAAGGTGGTCGTAGATAACAAAATGACGAAAATCCTAACGTCAAATCATGCTCTTCCTTGAATTTGTTATAGAGCTCTCTCAGGTTCAGCAGTACAAGCCTCTTTTGATGATGTTCTTTTTGACCTGTCTCGTGGTTTCTAACTGACACAAACTCCTTTTGTCCAGGTGTCATACGACTGTTATCGTCATTTTCGTAAAATTCAACGACCATTGATTTAACGTCTTCGGTCAATATTAATCCCTTCGATTGTTTCTCTGGTAGCGAAAGAATTCCTTGACTAGATTTAAGATTCCTGCTTCGTTTGACCATGTATTCTGGTGCTCCAAATTCCTCCATTGTGCGTTGTATTCCAAATGGTGACAAGGTCAGGATCTGAAGCTTTTCGCCGTATGATGTCTTGGAGTTATTGAATTTCTCTCTCAGTTCGTTCAAAATATTCTCATATAATCGATGTTCTTCGAGCTTTCTAAAAACATCGTCCGTAACCATATTATCGTCTGTTTCATCAAGAGAAATTTCCATTGACTCTTCTAATTTGCGTTTCAATGAATTGTTCACAGCGTTTAACTTAGTCCTGCTTAGAATTGTTTTTTGGCGAGATGACAAACCTTCTGTACAAAAGTTAAAAAATATATGTATTTATATATGTATACATATATAAATTCTTTCAAATTGAATATATTTCTTACTTCTTTTAACAGGAGATTCTCCCAAGTTTATTAGAGTTTCGTTAACTGCCACTAAAGCTATAGCTTTGTCGTCTTGCGTCGCATCTCCCGATGAACAAGGTTGACTAAATGAAAAAGAATCGCTTTCTTGTGATTCTTGTGCAGTGTGAACTTCTGAAACGTCCAACTGTATTTGGAGTTCATCCTTTACTTTTTTTCCAGCAGACATAAAACACTGGATGCACAACTTATTTCCAGCGATAACTTCAATTCCTCGTAACTTTAATTTTTTGAACAAATCCAATGAAATAGTTTTTAGTCCACTCTTTCTTTCAGCGTCGTGAGTCCCAAAAGGATTCATACACTTCTTTTGACTCGTTGAATACCTTTTCATAAAAAGTTATTCATGGTGACGACATATGTTTCTTATTTTGGACATAGGTATAGCTGTTCGGCTGCTAAGAACTAATTTGTCATCCTCGGACAGATGGTTGTTGATACCAACTGTTTTCGAAAGTGTTTGCAAATGACATTTACTACTGTCTCTCCAAAACGAACAATTTCGATCCATTTCAGGGCTTTGTTCGAGAATATACAGTTAAATAAATTCTATTTCGCTACTCAATTATCGCTGTTAATATATTTAACTACTCAATTATAACTATTATATATTAAAAAGATATTAAAACATTTTTACGTTATTAAAAACGTAATCGATATGACTAAGAGCAATATTGGGTTTTCTTGAGATATCTAGCACATTTCCATTTTAGGGTGCAGTAAGATACGCTACAATAATATTGAACGCCAGACTATACTAAGGACAAGCAATTTAGTGATGTCTTCTGTCTACAGATAACATGCAAAACTAAAAATAATATGTAAATAACTCAACTTAATTTAAGAATTAGTGTATTTGATATTCTAAACTCAAAATTACCAAAATAATAATAATTTTAATTTATTTAGTAGGTCAACTAGTTTCGTGTATAAAATAGCATTTTCATTAATTTGAGGGGTAAATTTCAAAAATTAATATCTCGAAAACTACAAATATTACTTTGAGATTTTGAGTGATTATTATGTATTCGATAGTGGGAATTTTAAAAATGCTAAAATCGTTGACCTACGACTGAGGTGTCTGGGCAAGGTCAAAGGTCAAATTATTTAAAGGCCTAGATTTTAATGACATTTACGTCAAATGACAACTCTGATTAAATATTCATATTAGGGTGCGCATTGTCTTTAAAATGAGGTATTACATGTGATTTTGCGATAATTATGTCTTAAGATATAGTAGAAAACATTTAGGGGGTCAAGGCGTACTTTTGAAAAAACGCGTATGCTGTATCTCGTAAACGGCTGAACCGATCGTTATGAAACTGTAACAATCGTTTTCCTAGGCCCAAAAAACCCTGTATACAAAATTTGGGCAAAATCGAAAGGGGTCGGGTGTTCTGTGGCAGGCGTTTTGTCATGGAATGACCCAGCTGTTAATTAAGACCAGAGTTTATAGTAAGGTTATTTTTCAATCATGATGAACTAAGACAAATCTAGTCTTGGACACTTGAGTACCAGTTCTGAACAATTACGTAGGAGGGATATATATTGTTGGGTTATTGATGAAAGTTAAATCTAGAACGTTACAAAGACTGTTCTGAATAAAAATAAACATTTATAATTTTGCATAATTCTGGTTGCCATTTTATTTCTAATCACTCGCCCACAACATTACAGTTCTGGCAATCCCGAATCAACTAAATTTTCGATATAACGGCGACGGGAAATTATTCTCGTAAATTTATCGCGCGGCCTTATGGAATATTCTTTTAACAAAATTTCGATAAACTATCGTTTAATTAAAATATGCCCGATTCCGTTAAAATTATAAACCAAAAAGCGAACGGTCGTTATAATACCCTCTGTAGCTATTTCTTTCATTAAAATTTGCTTTGTATTATATTCACCTGACAAACGTGTACTGTAAAAATGGTTTAATTCAATTGTGCATTGTTATAGTACGTCTAACTCACTGTTGTAACTACTTAACTTATGATATTCTGAATAAATTAAAATTGGTCGTTTCGTCTCAATTATTATAATTAAAATTTTATACCGGGCGGGATAGAACTGGGATAACATTTTTAACAAAACTCTAAATTGCGGCGATATATCTTTAAGGGTTATCTCGAGAAATTAATACCACTTGGGTCAATTCTTCCGAGGAGAGGTAAATTTTGGCTTGCCAACTTGTTCATTACACAGCAAAGACTCAAAATACCAGTAACATATTTGGTGTTGTGCGTGGTTGGACAGTAGCTTTAAAATAACTCAAAATCAATTATTGAATTTAATGGAACTGACATATAAGACTTTAATTCTTGGCAGTTTAAACCTAAAGTGTTTTTAATAGCTCTCATTTTACATTTGTTAATATTCAAATTTTTACTAGAAAATGCCAACCAAAGTACTAGTACGGTGTAATGTTTCTGTGTTGTATCTCTAAACGTTTTAAATTGGGCACGTTATTTTAGAAATAACTCGCAAATAGCAGGCGTAAGCTCGTGAACTTGTAAAAAGAGATTTTAGTTTGGAAAATAAATATTTGACCGTAACGACTGTGTGTATTTTATATCTAAAACTAAAGCATAACATTGCGAAACATTAAATACAGTGTATTATATTCCGTAATGAAGAGCTGAATATAACTATCCACCACATTTTTTACAAATCATGATAAGGCGTGACAGCTACCACAGTCATATGCAGAAAGCTTAATACCACTACTGATTACACAACGTGCTAAGTGGTAGCTATAATACTCTGAAAATATTTATAATTGATCCATCTTTTAAACAGTACAAAACTGTGATTGAAGTGGTGTGATGTTTTACTTCATGACTGCATTCAAAACATGTTCACTAGAATATCTATTATAAATGAAAAAATTGTGATATTTAAAAAGATATTTAAACAAGTTAATTTCATATTGAACATCTATTTCTACTTCCAATCAGCACACTAACTTAATAATAATCGTTTTCAATATGAAGCAGTTTTAAAATTAAGTGTAAAAATACTATAACAAATTGGAATTTACAATCAACTTTAAGAAATGTAAATTTTACCATGTAAAATTTTAAAACTAAGATTTAAAGTTTATCACATCATTTTTCGTTAATTTTATTGTACAGTAATATAATAATTGTTATATAATTTTCGTGCATTTGTAAATGGTTTGTATTAATAGTTAATTATTAAATTTTTAGAAATAATGATTTTGTTTTGACAAAAAAATATTTAAATAACTCATAAATTTAAAAGACTTCTGTCTTTAAAACTTAACGGCTTTGAAATGGAATACCGGAATTATCTCATAAGCCGGTGAACTCAATCGACTCTGATCCAATTAAGTTTATGCTGAATGGTCTTAAGTACTTTGAGGATTGGGCGAGAGAAATACTCAACGTAGGTGAAAATATCGGTACTAATAAAAAGTTTTTAGCGTGGCAAACCTGGGAACTTCTACGAATTACCGTTCATGGTTTTGTGGGCTTAGCAATAGATTTTTGTTCAAGAAATTCAAATCAATGTATTTACCCTGTTAGAATTAATGGGTCTGCAGTTGAAACGATCTTTAGTCAACTCAAATATATTTCTTGTGGAAAACTAATGAGCACGAATTATAAAAGTGCAAAGCGAGCCCTTAACATAAATAGGTGTACGAAGACATCACAAAATGCCGATGCTATTTACAGAAAAGTAGAATTGAATATTCCACGCAAAAATGATGAAAAGTAAAGTGTTTATTTCTGTTTAAAATAGTTACTGTAATCCATATTAATAAACAAAATCATTGCACATATTTCGTCTCTTTAGTCTTTTTGGCCTTGTACTACCCCTACTTTCCTCTCTATTTTTAGTTACAGGACTAACCTCTAGGTTAATAGCAAAAGTAAGCCTATCCCTTTTGTACTTTTCCCCAGCACTTATCTTTGCTTTCTTGGCAAGGGGGAGCTTCTCTATCACATTTAAATCACATTCGCCACTCACAAATTGAGGTACCTATACCGCAGTGTTTCGAAAAGCCCAAAATGCGGCAGAAATTAAAAATTTACCAGGCACATATGATATTTACATATTTGTAACAAGGAAGTAATCAGGAATAACGTACCACCAAAATTTTAAAGCCGCGTCTACTAGCGACGAATTTAATGAACAAACTGGTCAGGGTAATTTTTAAACTGATCATATGCCCACTGTGATTTATTTCCCACGCTGACGTCTATTTGGAGGTAAAAAAATGCCTTTGGCATAGGAAACCTTTGATAAAATACGCGAAAAAGTAGATAAGTCCATAAATAAAAGGGATAATATAGCTAAATCCTAAACAAATTTGAAGAAATTTAAAAACTTACTAATAACACGTACCGATGGGTCTTCGAGCAAAAAACGCGAAACTCGGATCAAATAGATCTTCGAGTAATAAAATAAATAAAATAAAATAAAATAGCCAGAAATTCCAACGGTAGACCGGTTTCGTTCTATTTGGAACTCATCAGTACCGTGCGGGAAATCTGGCTGTCGACTATCAAATCGAAAAGAGAAACTAAGCCTAAACGCGTTGCATATAGCAACGGAAAGCCGAACTTATAGGAAACCTTTGTTTCATTAACTATTTGAGGGCGCTGCTGTAGTTCAAATCAATTTTGAATGGCAATTTTGTTATAGATGTTTAATTGTTCATATATTTTCCGGATCAGAAAAAACACGTCATAGTTTTCAAATGTTCGTTTCACTGTCTCAAGCAAATCGAACATTTTTATAAAAGGTTGGCGGTTTGCAGTGGCATAATCAGGTTTTGTTTTCTTGGAGGGCACACATTGAAAAAAATAAAACAAAAAGAATTGTGCACCCCCTGGCTGCACCCCTGGCGGTTTGCCGACTTAAAATGATTGAAACAATTCCAAACGGCTACAAATTGCTTCGAAGCGATACGCAGCTCAGCCAGCTGCATGCGTGAACGTTGCGATATCCACATATATTTCGGAAATGAATAATTTTTTATTTTGGCTTATATCATACAGCCTAGATATTGCAAAACTTCAAAACTGTTATTTCTTTAACGAAATAGACATATCTATAAATTCGTGATTCTAAGCCATAGAAATCTCATAGGTAACTAGAATGCTGCCGCCTACGGCCGAGCTTGACGCCAGTTCGCCTTGAACCTTCAGCCAATGAGAGGCCGTAGAGTGGTTCCGCCAAGGAGGATAATAATACTCCTTGGATCCGCTACTATAGCGGGAGATAGGTGACGTCATTCTCTCTGGTGACATTAAATTCTTGGCAGAACCACTCTTTGAGCTCTGATTGGCTGAGATCTGGCTATCGTCTGCCACGGCGTTTGGCCTATTTGCCAGTTACACGGCAGCATTCTAGTTACCTATGAGATTTCTATGTTCTAAGCATAACTATTGAATTGTTGATTTAAACAATGTTTATCCGAAATATTTTTCGGTGTTTTAAAAAAAAATGTTATAAGCAAAATGCGTTATTTCAAAAAACATTATTTTAAAAAAATTTGTTTTATCCAAATGAATAATGTTGAAATATAGAACCACAACCATCGTGTTTTAAAGATTATTGATATAACTGTCAGTTTATGATATTGATCAAGGCACTTTATTCATTTGTATAAATCTATCCCATTAATAATTATTGCTATATTTGGTAATATTTTAAGATAATGACTATCCGATTCCGACCACTATTAATTAATATAGTTTTGGTATGATAAGTGTCAATGTATGCTTTAAACTATTTATTTTCATTGTATATTTCTATATGTTTAAATACGTTCATTTTAAATTGATTATCGTTTCTGCTCTTAGTTTTACACCAGAATCAGAACTATTTTATACATACTCTTGTAAATAAATTCAAATTGGTAACAAATTTATATTAAGTGTTTCGTAATTTGAATTGAAATGATAACCCACGAAAAAATATAATATATAACTATATAAATTATAAAATATAGCAAATAAAACATTTCAAGAAATATATGCGTGTATTCTTCTTAAGAAGGGACATATATTAGAGGAAAAAGCTCAGCTACGCTGAGTAAAGAAGGTGATATATAGGTAGACCTGAGTCATTCGTTGCGGCCAAGAAGGGACAGGTATTTGTGTAGGTTTGGACTATCGCCTTCTAGTGATCGATGCTGTATGTATTTATCAAAACACACTAAAAACTACATAACCGTAACAGAAACCACACTTGTTTACTACCCGTAAAACGCATATTTGATTAATAAAAAAACAAAGTGTAGAACACCTATGTACAAATATAGGTATTGCGGTTTTCCTTTTCAGCCTATATATAACGGCCATTTGGAAGTAAGTTGGTGAAATATATTTATGATTAAAGGAAAAGTCCAGGTTCGGTAAAACTTGGGTCTATTTGAAAGATCAGGTTTAAATAAACTCAAAAATATCAGTCTTAAAATTTATCTTTTTTTAATGACGAGAAATTAATTTTTAAACGACTGAAATCTGCCCGCCAAGTGAGCTGCCATTTTCTTTCGCCTTCCCTCCGCAGACCACACGCGGGGCAAGCGCGCGCAGGGAACAGAGCGCTGATATAGCGCGAACAGCGCGTGATTAAAGTCCTAAAACGTCACCGCGAAACAAAATGGCAGATCGCTTAGCGGGTAAATTTGGCTCGTTTAAAAATTAATTTCTCGTCATTAAAAAAATATACAATTTTTCGACTGATAATTTTGAGTATATTTAAATACGATCTTTCAAATAGATCCAAGTTTTACCCAACCTGGACTTTCCTTTAAATATTAATTTTTATCAAACAAAAGATTGATGTACCCAATTTTTGCCAACCCTCCACATGGGGTACATCAATTTTGCCTCCCCCCACCTGGGGTAGATCAAATTTTCCCTCCCCCTCTCCCCCCACCTGGGGTACATCAATTATTTCTTTGATACAATTAAAAAGGAAATATAGCCAACTGAAGAAGCTAACTCGTCTCGCTTGATTACAATTAACAGATGGATAATTAAGGTCCGTAATGGTCATATCAAAAGTAAGTTTAAACTGTTTCCTGGTACAATACCGATGGCACATGCGCTAAATATAGGCGATTTCTATCGTGTTGCTGCTGCAATAATTCATAAATACCAGCCACTCATTGAAATGAAGGACGCGACCGTTGAGAGAGCGCGATTTATTATTGAAAAGGCCGACAAGGTGAATATTGTTCAAGCCTGAGTTGAAGCGCAGCAACTTCAAAGAAGAAATGCACGATGGGCGCCATTAAGACCTTATCACGAGCCAGGATTTCCGCGTTGGCCATTACAATATTTAAGAGATCTGACCATCGGAGTTTATCAAATAGAACTAGGGCCGTCATATATACAAGATAAGTTGCAGCGGGAAAACGCCGAGGTTTGTGAATTCGACGAAATGGTAGGCGAATCAGGATTTTTAAGGATTAGGATATTTTCTATAAATTTAGGAATGCAACGAGGTATCAACTGTGGATTGCCTATCGATTCAACGACGATGGAGGGGACGAAGAAGCCGCTGATGACGAGGGCCCAATATTGGGATATTATTGTACTTGCAAGTCAGGCGCCCTTTGGTATTTGGGTTACGCGCGGCATGAGAACAATGTCAAATACCCGTGGACCAATCTATTAGAATGAACCACTAATACAAGAATAATAACTAACACGGTTGCGAAGAGAATATCAACCAGGCGACTGGCAACGGATTCCACGAAGGGTCGGGCCATTCTCGACTGTAGAACCCTACCCGCGTGAAACACGCCAATGGCAACTTAATCAGCTAGGCTAATGCCCAAGGCACCACCTTAGGCCTAAGTTATCATGCGACTTTTGAAGCCCTTAATTCAGGTGGCCGGGTTATAATGCGTAGGAGGGTGGTGGCAAGGCCTGCTGACTTCTAGAAAAGAAGAGGTGTCGGGCAGATAATGAATCTGGCTAGCAAGCAGAGTACAATAACATCAATATCGTTGTTAGTATACATGTATGAGCTTACATACTTCAAATCATACACTTCTGACCAAAAGTTAATTAGAAAAACATCAGAGAATTACTATGGTTATTACGATCTTTGAGGGTCAGTAGAGGCCAAGATATTCATTTGGCGACTTTGGGCCTATTGACACTTTTGTTCAGCATGACCATGAGGACAACATATCCAAATAGAGGTCGGGAATGGTTAACTTTTATTCAATAGATAAAGCTCTCAAAATTATTCGTAAAACGTTTTGATCAAGTAATTTCTATTTCTGTATTATCCGATTAATTGTTTGATAAATTTGTAAATTTAATCGGAAAAACGACGTTTATAATCATTTTCCGAAATATTAACCGGAAAATATCTTTGTTCACATTTTTTCCCCGAAAAAAATCAATTTAAACATGGATAATGATTAACCGTCCCCGACCTCTATATCCAAATTTCATAAATATTGGCCGAAAGTCATTTACCCATAGACGGTGTGCAGGGTCCTTTATAAAGAAGTGAAACTAATTGGTTTAAACTTTAAACTGAGCAAAACCAGTTACGTTAACCTATTTTAAACTTTATTATTTCAAATAGTAAGTCTTCACTAACAGATAAAGGAGTTTGAGATAACAATCCAGTCAAATTCTAAAAATACGCGGGATATTGATAACCACAATCGAGGTAGCATACCGTAACTTTTGTAAAAATTAAATTTTATAAATAAAATGTATGTTTTAGATTTCAGTAGTGACAATAGACACGATATGAAAATAGAAGATAAAAAAATTAAAAACGTGCAAAATAAAATAAAAATGTAAAACGAAATAAAAAAATAAGAGGTATAATGTTTTCTACGTAATAAGTTTAATAACGTTACGTTCGTTTACCCGTCTCCCGTAAAAAAATTTAAAATTCAATTTGAAAATGCCGGTCATGATTCCGAAAACGTTGCGTTTTTGGGTAAGTTTACGTCGTTGATATTTCGCTCAATTTTAAAGCTCCCAGAATAAAATTAATTTTGAACGATAACGCATTTAAAGGTGCATAAATTCCGTTAATTTCATTAACCTCTCCCGCGTCAATAGTTATAAAATTAATGATTCCGAAAATGGCGCGTTTTTGGGTAAGCATACGTCATTGATATTTTTCGAAATTACGGAGCTCCCAGAATAAAATTAAGTTTAAACGATAAAGCACTTAAAGGTGTTAAAAACCGTTAATTTCATTAACATCTCCCGCGTCAATTGTTACATAATTCTAATAGAATAATACCCTACGCCGGTCATGGTCCCGAAAACCGCGCTTTTTTGGGTAAGTTTACGTCATTGATATTTCGCTCAATTATGGAGCTCCCAGAATAAATTAATTTTAATGGATAAAGCACTTAAAGGAGTAATAATGAACATTAATTTCATTATTCTCTCTCGTCATTATTTTAAAAAATGAACCTTAGCACTACCTCCTCAGTTCGTTTTCTGTAACATAGACCAAATTTTCTGATCTGCGTCGCGTTCCCAACGTTACCAAAAAGGTACTTTTCATAATTTTAGTTCTGGCAGATGGGCGCTTATAAACATTTTAAAAAATTTACGTTTTTTAGCGTTACTTCTTCAAAATTGGGCACACTTAATTTTCGTAGATGAAGTAAAATATGTAATAAAAGTAAAGCATTGACCAATTTTAGTTTACGGAAATGGTTCAACTTGCGTAAATTAAATGTAACTAAAACTTTTACATGGTCAAGGTAGCTGCTTCGTTCAAAAACGTCGAAAACCAATTATCCCCTCAACATTTCGCGCGACTGCAGGCATTACTGTTTCCAGGGATAAAACGTTTCCTTCGACCTGGAGCAGAAAAGCCAAGTCCTTCTGTACGATTCGTGTGGTCCTCGGTTTTAGGATATCTGAAGTAAAGGGAATGGTTCACTGAAAAGTGCCTGAAATCGGGGTCGTATTCAAGAGCAGCGTAACCTTTCCAAAAAAGTAGCGAACGTGCTAGGGCTGCGCGCCGCTACCCCAACCCCATTCTTGCTAATCACGATGGACCGTCAAGCATCGCGACCTAGACGCCATATTACCAAGGTAAACTATAATATATTTTTTCCCCACCCAATAAAAAAACCCCAAATTTGGTGTATCCCACTAAACCACCAGCGGATTTAATAATTTCCGCGTATTTTCAATTCCGCAAAACAATTTTGACGCAGAAATGTTCATTATCTTCTAAAAAAATGGAATGTTAACAGCTAAGCGCTCATTAAGCCATTCTAAAATTAATTTGAAGTTATCAAAATGTAACGACTGGTGCCTTTCTAAATTTGAAATTGAACGCGAAAGCTTATTATTATTTCCCATATGTTTTTCTTTATTTAAACTATTTGCTTTCCGTTATTTGCCCTCAAACTTCCGAGGCATTTTCCTGGTTCCTCTGATGTTAGTTAACAATATTTAATTTAATTCCCAAATTTCAGAAGGGGTGACCGCTAAATCCTATTCGTAATTGGAGGGTAATATTGGAATTTGATTTGGCTAAGGCCTTAAAAGCCACGTTACAAATAGCAGCGAGACCGATTCCTAAACCACAAGAGACTTCGCGAAGAACTTAAAGCGTAAAACTGGCTAAATGAGCAGCCGAGAAAGAAAGAAACACAAATGCATTGAGTGCGTCTATGCCACGAACCATAAGGGACATTTTATTGTTCACAAAAGAAAACATACCGGCGAGAAACCTTTTCAACGTGACCAATGTAATACGCGTCTTCACAAAAGATCTGTTTGATTTCCCATAAAAAAACTCACATGGCAGATAGACAATTTCAATGTGACCAATGTAATTACGCGTCTGCACAAAGATCAGGTTTGATTTACCACAAAAGAACTCACACGGGCGAAAAACCATTTCAATGTGAGCAGTGTAATTATGCGTCTTCACGAAAACTCGATTTGATTACCCACAAAAGAACCCACACGGGCGAAAACCCTTTCTAATGTGACCAGTGTATTTACGCGTCTTCACGAAAACTCGATTTGATTACCCACAAAAGAACTCACACGGGTGAAAAACCTTTCAAATGTGACCAGTGTAATTACGCGTCTGCACAAAGATCCGGTTTGATTAACCACAAAAAAACTCACACGGACGAAAAACCATTTCAATGTGACCAGTGTAATTACGCGTCTGCACAAAGATACAGTTTAAATAGTCACAAAAAACTCACACGGGTGAAAAACCATTCCAATGTGACCAGTGTAATTATTCTTCTGCACGAAAACCCGATTTGATTAACCACATAAGAACTCACACGGGCGAGAAACCATTTCAATGTGACCAGTGTAGTTACGCGTCTCTGCAAAAAAATTGTTTGATAAGCCACAAAAATAATCACACGGGCGAGAAACCATTTCAATGTGACCAGTGTAATTTTAGACTGGCACGTAATAGCCGGTTGATTTATGACAAAAGAGAAACCATTTGGTAATCCAAAGCGCGGATACTGGGCCAGATACCAGATAAATTTCATTCACGAAAAAGCGCGTCACGCTCAGAGGGCAAAGCCAGAAAAGTGCCCAATTTGTGACCAGAACTTCTCCACGAAAAAAACCTCCAAGTTCACCTTCGATTTGATAGTCATCCAATTTTGTTAAAGTCGAATGCGGTTCTGAAGAACAAATCTATTGAATTTTAGAAACAAACCTACTAAGCACGTGTTTTTTTATTAATTTAATCTCATCTTCGTATTTCTTCCCAACTAATTTAGACCTGTTGGATTTTTCAGACATCGTTCATAAATTCAACGAGACTGCTTGCTTTTTTCGTACCAAAATAGTCAGTTCCAATTTGATCTTACTAAGTGTTTTCCCTCAGATCAGTCCTTGTAGCACTCAATTCGTGGTCTAGAAGACGGCATTTTGAAGTTGGTTACAAAGAAATAAACCTTCTAATTTAGAATGACAGATCCCAATTTAAAACAGCACCTCCTTATTTAGTAAAAATCTCCCAATTTTGAACGACACCTCCTAATTTAGAACGACACCTCCTTATTTAGAACGACACCTCCTTATTTAGAACGACACCTCCTAATTTAGAACGACATATCCTAATTTAGAACGACACCTCCAAATTTAGAACGGCGCATCCAAATTTCGAACGACACCTATGAATTTCGAACGACACCTCCTAATTTAGAACGACTCCTCCAAATTTAGAACGACCCCTCCTAATTTAGAGCGACCCCTCCTAATTTAGAACGACACCTCCCAATTTAGAACGACACCTCCCAATATAGAAAGACACCTCCCAATTTGGAAGGAAACCTCCCGATTTAGAAGGAAACCTCCCGATTTAGAAGGAAATCTCCCGATTTAGAAGGAAACCTCCCGATTTAGAAGGAAACCTCCAAATTTAGAAGGAAACCTCCAAATTTAGAAGGAAACCTCCCAATTTAGAAGGAAACCTCCCAATTTAGAAGGAAACCTCCCAATTTAGAAGGAAACCTCCCAATTTAGAAGGAAACCTCCCAATTTAGAAGGAAACCTCCCAATTTAGAAGGAAACCTCCCAATTTAGAAGGAAACCTCCCAATTTAGAAGGAAACCTCCCAATTTAGAAGGAAACCTCCCAATTTAGAAGGAAACCTCCCAATTTAGAAGGAAACCTCCCAATTTAGAAGGAAACCTCCCAATTTAGAAGGAAACCTCCCAATTTAGAAGGAAACCTCTCAATTTAGAAGGAAACCTCTCAATTTAGAAGGAAACCTCCCAATTTAGAAGGAAACCTCCCAATTTAGAAGGAAACCTCAAAATTTAGAAGGAAACCTCCCAATTTAGAAGGCAACCTCCCAATTTAGAAGGAAACCTCCCAATTTAGAAGGAAACCTCCCAATTTAGAAGGAAACCTCCCAATTTAGAAGGAAACCTCCCAATTTAGAAGGAAACCTCAAAATTTAGAAGGAAACCTCCCAATTTAGAAGGCAACCTCAAAATTTAGAAGGCAACCTCAAAATTTAGAAGGCAACCTCAAAATTTAGAAGGCAACCTCCCAATTTAGAAGGAAACCTCCCAATTTAGAAGGAAACCTCCCAATTTAGAAGGAAACCTCCCAATTTAGAAGGAAACCTCCCAATTTAGAAGGAAACCTCCCAATTTAAAAGGAAACCTCCCAATTTAAAAGGAAACCTCCCAATTTAAAAGGAAACCTCCCAATTTAAAAGGAAACCTCCCAATTTAAAAGGAAACCTCCCAATTTAAAAGGAAACCTCCCAATTTAGAAGGAAACCTCCCAATTTAGAAGGAAACCTCCCAATTTAGAAGGAAACCTCCCAATTTAGAAGGAAGTTGGTTGAAAGTTATAATAAAAAGACTGCTACTTCATGGATTTATAATTGTTTATATTGGTTTAAAATATTGGGAGCTTTCGGACTGTAGTCCTTCAACAGCCACTAGTTACAAGCTAATTAAAATGTTACACAATATACGTTTTACGACCACGAAAAAAAAGGAAAGATAACATTACCCCTGGTGGGCAATTGTTTAACAATATGAATTTTTTAATTTAAAACCTCCCCAGCCTTTAATGTTTATTGACCCTTCCTCTAAGTTTAAATTTCCCCTATCTCTAATAAAAACTGCTTCTTTAAAACACCTTTTGTACCAGTTTCCGTCTTGACATAATACTCTGGTCGAGTTCCATTCTATATCGTGGTTATTTTCTTTTTTAATGTGCATGCTTAAACCATTTTTTTCACCTTGTTTTTTTACACAATTCTTATGTTCTTGTTTTCGTTTCGATAATTGTCTCTTCGTTTGTCCTACGTATATTTTACTACAGTTACATTTGATTTCATACACCACTCCTGTTTTTTTCTCATCTTCAGTTTTGGGTTTATTTTTTATTAAATTTGTTTTTAAAGTATTTATGGTTTTACTGACTAAATTAACATTTAAAGTTTTTAATTGTCTTTGGGTTTTTTCTGTTATACCACTTATGTAGGGGAGAGAGATAATATGTTCTGGCTTATCTTTTTTTATATTATTTTTTACAATATTATCGCAAATATTTCATTTATTATTTTCTTTGGATAGTTACTATTTATGAATTGTTCTTTAAAATGTTTTTATCACTAACTGGGTTATCTGATATATTTTCAATTCTACTTTTAAATGCTTTTACAATTCCAATTTTTATATTTTTTCTATGGGAGGATTGATAATGTAAAAAACACTTGGCGTGGGTAGGCTTTTGATACATTTTACAGGTTATGACCTGGTTTTTGTGTTGTACCAGAACATCTAAAAACGGCAAGGCTGCGTCCTTTTCACTCTCGAAGGTAAATTGTATATTTTTATTGATGTTATTAACTATTTTTAAAAGGTCGTTCGCTTCTAATGTTTTATTTTTTATCAAGAAGATGTCATCCATAAATCTTCTCCAAAATTTTGTTTGTTTTTTTATGTTAGTTTTCTTTAGGATACTATTTTCTATGTATTCCATTACTAGGTTGGCTATTGGGGCCGACAGTGGGTTGGCCATTGCTAAACCTTTTAATTGGGTATAAAAATTATTTTCGAAGGTGAAGTAGGTTTCTTTTAAACAAATCTCTGCTAATTTTATAATGGTCTCTTTGCTCAATTTAGTTCTATTTTTTAGGTTCGTATCTAATTTTAATTTAGTTTTTAAAATATTTATGGCTAGGTCAATCGGAATACTTCCATATAAATTAATGACATCCAGACTACAGAGCTCGTCATCTGGATCTAATGTCTGTTCTTTTAATTGGGATACAAATTCATATGAATTTTTTAACGAATGACCTTCATTACCAAGTAGGGGGGAGATTAGTTTTACAAGGTGTTTAGCGCAGGTATATGTTGGGTTGTTGATTGCTGACACTATTACTCTCATTGGGTTGTCTTGTTTATGGATTTTTATTAAACCGTATATGTGAGGAATTTTCAAAATTGGGGGAAAAATGTATATTTTTTTATCTTTTTCAATTTCTCCGTTTTTTATCGCTTCATTAATTATCTTATGAATTTTATTATCTATTTTCTCCGTAGGGTCAGCGTTTAATTTTTTATAATCATTCGATTGAAGTAGTTCTAACATTTTATCAGTGTAATCTTTAGAATTTAGAACTACTAATTTACCTCCTTTATCCGCCTGTGCTATTTTAATTGTCTTATCGTTTTTTAGCATTTTTAACGCGGTCATTTCTGATTTTGATAAGTTTGTTACTTTTGATTTTTTTGCATAATTGTTTTTTATTATATTCCTAAGGTCTTGTTTTGTTTCTTCATTTAATTCTAATCTCCTTAATTGTTCTTCCGTTTGTGCACTTATGTCAAGTAGGTCCATATTGGGAACACACACTCCAAAAGACAAACCTTTCGATAGTAAAGCTAATTCCGTGTGAGAAAGTATACGGTCCGATAAATTTATTACATTCTTTCTATTTATGTTTTCTAATCGGCCACTATTTGTAACTTAATTTATAATTAGTTTTTTAAACTTGTTTATAAGGCTGTCCTTGAATTGTTTGAATTTTACTTCCCTGAAACGTTGTAATTGGTCCAGTAGATAGTTGTAGGTTTGGTAATCAATCCTTGAATTCCATAGTTCTTCCTCCTGGTGTCCCAGTTCCTTTATCAGGTCTCGTCCTCTTTTACGGGTATCGTTAATGGTTTCTTTCAACACGGTTTTGTTTAGAGATTCCGCTATTTTTCTGATCCGATGTGTAAAATGTATCAAAAGCCTACCCACGCCAAGTGTTTTTTACATTATCAATCCTCCCATAGAAAAAATATAAAAATTGGAATTGTAAAAGCATTTAAAAGTAGAATTGAAAATATATCAGATAACCCAGTTAGTGACAAAAACATTTTAAAAGAACAATTCATAAATAGTAACTATCCAAAGAAATTAATAAATGAAATATTAGACGATAAAATTGTAAAAAAAAATATAAAAAAAGATAAGCCAGAACATATTATCTCTCTCCCCTACATAAGTGGTATAACAGAAAAAACCCAAAGACAATTAAAAACTTTAAATATTAATTTAGTCAGTAAAACCATAAATACTTTAAAAACAAACCCAAAACTGAAGATGAGAAAAAAACAGGAGTGGTGTATGAAATCAAATGTAACTGTGGTAAAATATACGTAGGACAAACGAAGAGACAATTATCGAAACGAAAACAAGAACATAAGAATTGTGTAAAAAAACAAGGTGAAAAAAATGGTTTAAGCATGCACATTAAAAAAGAAAATAACCACGATATAGAATGGAACTCGACCAGAGTATTATGTCAAGACGGAAACTGGTACAAAAGGTGTTTTAAAGAAGCAGTTTTTATTAGAGATAGGGGAAATTTAAACTTAGAGGAAGGGTCAATAAACATTAAAGGCTGGGGAGGTTTTAAATTAAAAAATTAATATTGTTAAACAATTGCCCACCTGGGGTAATGTTATCTCTCCTTTTTTTTTTCGTGGTCGTAAAACGTATATTGTGTAACATTTTAATTAGCTTGTAACTAGTGGCTGACGAAGGACTACAGTCCGAAAGCTCCCAATATTTTAATCAAAATAAACAATTATAAATCCATGAAGTAGCAGTCTTTTTATTATAACTTTCAACCAATTTACGCAGTACCATGGATCAAAACTTTAATATTCAAGATTAGAAGGAAGTCTCCCAATTTAGAAGGAAACCTCACAATTTAGTAGGAAACCTCCCAATTTAGAAGGAAACTTCCCAATTTAGAAAGAAACCTCCCAATTTAGAAGGAAACCTCCCAATTTAGAAGGAAACCTCCCAATTTAAAAGGAAACCTCCCAATTTAAAAGGAAACCTCCCAATTTAGAAGGAAACCTCCCAATTTAGAAGGAAACCTCCCAATTTAGGAGGCAACCTCGCAATTTAGAAGGAAACCTCGCAAATTAGAAGGAAACCTCGTAATTTAGAAGGAAACCTCGTAATTTAGAAGGAAACCTCGTAATTTAGAAGGAAACCTCGCAATTTAGAAGGAAACCTCGCAATTTAGAAGGAAACCTCGCAATTTAGAAGGAAACCTCCCAATTTAGAAGGAAACCTCCCAATTTAGAAGGAAACCTCCCAATTTAGAAGGAAACCTCCCAATTTAGAAGGAAACCTTCCAATTTAGAAGGAAACCTTCCAATTTAGAAGGAAACCTCCCAATTTAGGAGGCAACCTCCCAATTTAGAAGGAAACCTCGCAAATTAGAAGAAACCTCGTAATTTAGAAGGAAACCTCGCAATTTAGAAGGAAACCTCGCAATTTAGAAGGAAACCTCGCAATTTAGAAGGAAACCTCCCAATTTAGAAGGAAACCTCCCAATTTATAAGGAAACCTCCCAATTTATAAAGAAACCTCCCAATTTATAAGGAAACCTCCCAATTTATAAGGAAACCTCCCAATTTAGAAGGAAACCTCCCAATTTAGAAGGACACCTCCCAATTTAGAAGGAAACCTCCCAATGTAGAAGGAAACCTCCCAATTTAGATGGAAACCTCCCAATTTAGATGGAAACCTCCCAATTTAGATGGAAACCTCCCAATTTAGATGGAAACCTCCCAATTTAGACGGAAACCTCCCAATTTAGATGGAAAGCTCCTAATTTAGAACGACATCTCCGAATTTAGAACGACACCTCTTAATTTATAACGAAACTAAATTATTTGTTCTAAGATTTATTTTGTATTCCTAATCATTTTCTTAAATTGTTTGTTTTTCTTTGCAAAATTTTTAAACAATAAAATTGTTTTCCTTCAGCTTTTTCATCTTTTAACTCAATTCTTAGCAGACAGAATTTGTAATGACACTTCCGCTATCCCAAGATCCTTTGCCGCAACACTATTTAGAAGACTGACAAATTTCAAAAAACAATAGCAAATTCATAAACCCAAAAGTTTTTTTTTATTTATTTTTTCTTAAATTAATATTTAGCCAATCCCACAAATATACGTTCATTAATCTCATCTAAAACGCGTAAAGATCTCAATTTTGGAAAATATTCCCTCTACAGGCGATTCGAGTGTTTAAATTAGTCAATCTCTTGTACGATTCAACGATTATTTCATTTGTTACAAGTTAGATTTATTTAATCCAGGGTTATAGAACTTTTAGGAGGTTGGATAACGACGATATACCGAAACTTTCTATACGCATTCTATGGGTCTCTATAAGTAAAAAAAAATTAATAAACAGGGGTCCTAAAGTGCTTCGTTTCACAGATATGGGCTCCTAAAAAACTACCCCAAAAACCGGACGCAGCCTTAAATCTGGCAATCAATATTCTTCCTTGAACCAAATTGCTTTCATTAAACTATCAATTGTTTTTTATCTGTGAGGCGAGAAACTTAAATAACAAGTGGCAAAAGCTCATTAAAGCCCTTTTAGAAATAAAAGGAGTTTGAAGACAAATACAAGCCATTTTAATAATCGATTCCACTATCGTTTTCTTATTTATTGAAGAGCTTCTACTTATCCGCAATAGAAAGCGCTGTTGACCAACCAACGTAAAATCCCCTTCCTTCAATCAGGTTGGGGAGAGAAAATCTGCCTAGTGGCGGTACACGGGTCTATACAGGGTGTTACGGATAAGAGTAATTATGATAATAATTTATTAAAATTTATTTACATTTAAACTAAATTATATTTTATATAATCAGAAAAATTTATTTAAGTGTCGACGAAAGTTAATTTTGTTAATCGAATGATAGAAAGTCTAATAATAATTTTTTCAAACTCGAATAGCTTTCGAACTTATCCCCGATAATCAACCATTTATTCTCTATTTAAACTTAAAAAAAATTAATTTTAATTTATGTTATGGCTGATCTTTCAGGAAATACCAAATGAAATGGTAATTATCTTGTTGTAAACAACAATGTTGGTTATATGGCGGGGCCCACATTTTGTTTCCCAATTGAGTCTCTACGCAACTTTACCCCATTTTTAGTTCAACATGTGTAAGGGTCGGGTATGGTTTCGATAACTGTTCCGAGTACGAAACCGTTCTCCCCTTATTTTCGCAAGCCTCCTTTGCAACAAAGGATGGCCCACTTCGTTCCTCCTGTGGCGAGACAGGTTGACGCCAAACCGAGGTTTCAATGCGGGTTTGACGGAGGAGTGAAGACAGACGAGTCCGAGTGATGGACCGAGACGTAAGGAGTTCTGCTCCAAAGTAAAATGTCATTTTGAAAATGTATAAATAAATGGTTTTTTTACTTTAAAAAAAAAAGTTTTATTTACTGCAAAGTCACGTAAGCCCCTAAAATTTCAACATGTCTAGCTACCCCTTGCAATAATTTGGTGGAGGCGCCGGTGTTTTCTGATGATAACTTAAACAGTTTCGACTGTAGCCAGAGACCCGAAGATTGTTATTTAAATTTTGCTCATACGTTGAGTCGCGGAAAAAGGACTGATCAACGCCAAGTGCTGATTGCCAGCCGAGACGACTGATGACCATCAAATCTTTTTCGACACCAAGATAGCCAGCGTTCTCAACCATATCTTTTTCCTCGTTGGCGACCGTAACAGCCAACGGGAGGACAACCAACCGTTTCATTATCGTCTTCAATAAGAATGCCCACGCCTGTGAGAAGCCAAGGAAGTTTTCATCACCGCTGGACGAAAATCTGCCCGTGTCGACATTCACAAGTCGTCGCTGACGACCCGGATCGTGCCATCGTATACGGGAAAAAACGTTCGAACATTTTAAGTTTATTTTTGTTTACGTTCGAAACTATTTTTCATTATTGAGTTGCGAAGTGGTAGGCTAAAAATGCCCCCTCCCGACCAACAAATGGGTCCGCCACCCGCGGCTATGGACGCGTTTACAAACGTACTCCAACAAATGGTGGTCCAACAACAACAAACTCAGCTAATGCAGGCTTTAGCCACCTTAGTCGCTAATAATAACAACGCCAATGCTCAAAATGTTGTTAATCCACCGGCAGAGGCGGCGGCCGCCAATCCCGCTTTATTTGGAAAGGAGAATAGGCTACCGAAGTACGAGGGCAAGCCGGGGGAAGACCCCCATAGTTTTTTAAATGACGCTGAAAGGTGTTTAAAAGCCAGAGGGCTTTCTGAAGAATCAATGTTAGAACACGTGCCCCTAATGTTAGCGAAAAGTTTATTATATTGGTGGGATCGAGTTAAAAGTACTATTACCACTTGGCGCGACTTTAGGGATGCTTTTTGTAAGTCGTTTTTGGGCACCGATTTCAAACGGCAGCTGAGTATCAAAATTTTACATCTTTTAGTCATTTGTTTATTTTAGTTATTTGTTTATTTTAATAATTTGTATGCCATTTGCTTTTTTATGAAATATATAAAGTTTAAATCCGTTTTTTGGTTTATTGATAAATTTAGTTTAAAGATAACTTCCGGTATGGAAGGTTCTATCCCCGCCTCTCCCGTTAGTCGGCTTATCGCGAACAATCCTAAAAACGCATTACTAATCGCGTTGATTTTACTTTTAATGGGACTTGTAGAATTTCTATCTCTTTGGTTTACCAATATGGCCGTCGCTATACACATAACACCGCAAAATTTGACTAATCGCGTGAGTCATTGAGTCAACCCATTACGTCATCCTGATTACGTCATCAAATTATTATCGCTATATATAAGACCTTCACCCCCGTCATCCATCGGCAGTACACTACAAACCGTTTCTCAAGCATCATGTCTAAACGAAGCTGTTTAGATAACGTTCCTGGGTCCACTAAAATGTCTAAATTTGACCCGACTCAGCGGAAAGTTAACCCTCGGTATTCACTTTCATCCGAGCTTTTCGTTACTATGGGGTTTACGTCTGAACTCGATATATCTGTAGCTCTATGCAATAAAATCACACACCAGGCCTTTGAAATGTCTTCGCGCGCCTGGGACGATTTATACGGTCACTGGGAACAAATAAATGATCCCCAAAGGCTGCCTTTTCGATCACCGTTCCCGTTATCAGACGCGCTAGTGACCGCCGCCATGTCTGACCAAAAAGAATTAACCTTGCAAAGTACGATATCCGAAGCGTCGGTCGTAATCAAAGCGGCGGAAACTCGAGAATTGGACAGACTCAAATATTTCATTAATTCGCACATTCAACTCCTTAAAGTGAACCAAAAACTCTTTGAATTAATGGTTTACGTTATAACCGATAATTATCGTAAAATTTACGAAATATTGTATAAAGAACCATGTGCACCCAACAATTTATTTCTATCGGATGAACATGAAAGGTATGATACCGTTGTCCGCTATGCGTCCAATTACGTAACAGCATTTAAAATTATTGAAGATTTTAAAGAAACAGTGGCCAACCAAAATATGTTTTGTGTATTTAACTTTTACACTATGGTATCTACACACCATAAATATATTAAAACTGAATTGTTTTATCTTTAAACGTTTTCATCCGCTTAATGTACTGTAACTTTGAATGTATAAATAAAACCTTATAATTTGTATACATTCTGCTCTTTTTTTCCAAAACACTTTCACCGATGACCGCCCGCTATTTTACGGTACCCTTAGGGGCCCGAAAGTGTTTGTCGGCGAAAACACTATTTATTACCAACTCGAAAGACAGGGGGGTGACATTCACTATGACGGGTAGGCTGTTTGCATAACATCGTGTCACCACCATAGGGGCAGATAACCTATTGACCTATAATGGGTTAGCACCTGGGTTTTATGGGTTATAACATCGTAAATCATCTAACCTTTTGACCTAAAATGGGTTACCACCTAGGGTAACATCGTAAATCAACCTCGTAAAACAGCTAACCTTTTGACCTGCCGAAAATGTACGCAAAATGGGGGCCCGTTTCACCCCCGTTTCCCCCGCCCGCAGGTGCCCCTTTATTACCAACTCGAAAGACAGGGGCCAGACATTAACTATGACGGGTAGGCTGTTTGCATAACATCGTGTCACCGCCATAGGGGCAGATGACCTATTGACCCAGGTTTTATGAGGTGGTATAACATCGTAAATCATCTAACCTATTGACCTCGTAAATCAGCTAACCTTTTGACCTGTCAAAAATGTACGCAAAATGGGGGCCCCTACAGGGGCCAGTTTCACCCCCGTTTCCCCCGCCCGCAGGGGCCCCTATCGGCATACGCACTCCCTTATCTCTGACGCATGTTTATTCGACATTTTTTACTCATAGAGACCTATAGAATGCATATAGAAAGTTTCGGTACTCTTATCCGTAACACCCTGTATAGTCCGATTGTTTTCAAATTTTGTACATTTTTTGTTTATGACGCGGAGGATACTATTACAAAATCTGAAAGGTATCTGACAGTTACTTCGTTCGCCATCTTGGAAAATGGCCGTCTGGAAAATATTCAACCAATGATACACATATAACACATTTATTTGTAGAAAACATTTTATTAGGAAATGCCCAAAACTGTTTAATTAACTATATAATAAGCACATGATGTTTTCTTTGGTTCGTAGGCGCCATTTGGCAATGTATCGTTTTTCATCATTTTGGATTCGAACTGTCTTTTCTCTCTACAGGTCACGTGTTTTTATTTAATTGAGAACGGTCTATATCCCCAGGTCCTGGCAGTAAAGGGCCCATGAGGTACTGATTGGGGACCCTAGGTCAAAGAGGGGGAGAAAGTCAATAACATTTTGAAAACGTTAGTGGAGCCCGGGGTCTAAAACATTTGCCCCGGGCCCAAAAAAAACTTAGCACGGCTCTGGAGGTAGTATAAAGAGGTTCATGGGGCTCCTTATAGGAGTACACCGATATTAATAGAGGAACACGGTACTCGATGTTACAGGGGCAGCTAGGTTACTGATATTAGTACGAGTTCTAAAGCAGTCTAAAAGGTTTCATAGAGGAGTCTATAGGAGTACTTTGAAATTTTAGAGTATAGGCATTTAACAATCTAAAAAACCGGTTCTAAAGGATCAACTGTGTTTCTTATAGTGGTGCACAGTTATTTTTGGAGATACAAAACCTTTAATATATCAGTGATTAAGTTTATGGCTTTACGAATTACACGATCAATGCAACTATGTGGGACCCGGTCAAAGGTCGGGCTCCCCAGCTACTTCCTAATATTTACAAATCGCAAATTATAAAACTCGTCGTCTTCTTCAATCAAATATTTCCAAGGGTTACTTCAGCTCATACCACACATTGCAGAGCAAACGAGACCAGATCTTTTGTAATCGCAGTTTTTAAGGCAAGTCGTACTACAGTTACACGAAATGAGTGTGAATATGTGTGTACGTGTTTTAAAGGCAAAGGCTCATTCGTAAAGTGGTTATTTCAAAGTGATTTAAGCTCACTAAAATTTATATTATTCGTTAGAGGTATATTTAATACCATATCTTTTGTTTCCATTCTGTAACCGTAAAGAAGTAACTTGCAACTCTTTCCTTACTCTCTATGAACTACTGAAATCAGAAAACGGTTACTTCCACCAGACTGGTTAGTTAGCAAAATATTAATCACGTAACGACTTATAGATTTAACTATGTACCAATTTTCATCTTTATAGGAAAATGTTCCGAGTCAAGCCCTTTTTTAGTCTATCTGTCCTGGGCTATATCTATCTCCCTCCCTGTCCGCGACAGCGAGCAAACAGCGATGTTGAAATGTCGGTATCTCCACTGTAATGTAACTATAAACAATCTGAATAAAATCTTTGTTCATCAACAATTTGAACTTTGGGATTAAGTAATAAACAAAACAAAATGATTTCAAGTGTCTCCTCTACGTCTTGTTCCGAAACGATATGGAAAATTTCCAATCCTTCTGTGTGGCCAGAACGTTTTCAATAATTCTCGACAATAAAGCTTTTAAAGATTAGTCAGTTGACTTTATTTCGAGAATTTAACTTAAATTTATCCGCAAATTTATATAGAATTTAACTTGATTTATATGAGCAGTATACTTGTAATTACAATTGAGACGAACTTCGTATGGAAGAATTTGACTTCACGTTTGAATTCCCCTTGGCCAATCTATAAAACAAAACCAAACAATTATTTTGTTCGTTTCTCCCAATCCCCCTGGCGATAGAACACTAAGTTACTTCCTCCTAAATAAACTAAAATGAACCCGATATCTGATTTATTTCCTAAAACTGACGTTTTCCAACACAATTGAAGCACATTCCGCTGACTTTTTACTTCCCCTCTCATCTCGGGGGAAATCCGACCATGATGACCGAGGATCGTCTCAACATAGTCATTCTCCACAAGTATAAGTAAATACCTTCTTGATATCCACTAATGCTCTAAAACACTGAGAAAATACCTTCGCACGTTACTGCAATTTGTAATTTTTTGTGCAATCTAAAAATTGAAAGTTAATCCGGAGTGTCGTCACAAATAAACTTGAGGTAATACGTATTATAAATAACGTACTTTTTACACTTGTATTTAAGGAGAATGACCGTGTTGTGACGATTTTTTAGAATTTCACCCAATACCGTATGCCCCTCCCCTGTAAGTGTAAACTAATCGGGGCTGTATCTCATTGGTTCCCTAAAACGTTCGTTTTCCAACCGGATTGAAACACATTTAGGCGACTTTTTAAATCGCGCCCTCTGGTGCTAATAATTCTCCCCAAGTGCAAATAAAAACATTGAAATTACCATAATCTAAAAAATTATACCTCTCAAAATCCACGACCGTATCCGGTAGATGCTTGTGTTGAGTCTCTGGTAACAGCAAAAATACGACACTAGTTAGCAATGCAAGAGATCCAAATATTAAAGTGGGAATGGATTTTCCATAGAATCTCCCCTGCAAAAAGTTAAAAAAATCAAGGAAGGGGAATTGGGGTCACGTTTCGTTACTTATACGTGTTATTGCAATAAAACTTGCTTTAATGAAAATTCATTTCAATGGTTAGTCAAATCATAAGTTTATTATCACATCCCGCTTGAATCCGTCATAGTTCACGAGGTACGAAAGGGTAGGAGCTACCTCAAATTCAACCAAGATTTTCAACAAACTGCTAAAATGTCGTACAAGTTTAGATTTTGAAGATCAAAGCTCACATGCACCTTTTTTTAGAGATGTAATTATCGTCAAACATGTTTTATAACGTATACTTTTACCCATAATCTATTTAATTTGGAAACGCGTATTTATTGTATTAAAATGTTCCCAATTTAAAGACTTCACCGAGTAACAACTGCAGGCAATTTAGATATCTCAACAAGTCACTTTATCGGCGCTCGACGACTTTTACAATCCCCTTCGGCTCGTAATTATGTGTCCCTCAGACAATCGCTGCGCTACCACACACAAAAAACTTGCCGTTAAAAATACAGCAATTTTAGTTTTAAAATTACAGTAAGCTGTGGTAAAATAATTTTAACAACAACGCGCATTAAAATTAACATCTTTACGCTGTTTTTTTAGGAAACAGTCCTTTGATGTAAATATATTTATTCATGCTGTTCATAAAACGGTCACCGGATTAATAAAAACGGCAATGCACAATTTCCCCGGATTGATCATTAGTGAACGTAATATTTACAATTCTTTACTGTGATTTTTAGTAAACAGTGTAGGTTGTAAAATGAACAACATAATATCGAAAAAACACAACACTTTGTTGTTAAATTATTTATTCTTGCTGTTTTTAAAATTAAGAGTTTGTTATAAAAACGCTAAGATTGTCATTTGCAGATTGACTACAAACCGTTATTAATTTTACAATTATTTGCGGTTTTTGCACAAAAACCGTATAAATGTGGAAATTAACTGCGTATTGAACGAGGAATTGAAGTAGAGAAAACATAAACTGGTGTATGATTTGATAAACCATCATATCTATTACCATATAAAAATGGATCCAAGCATAGGGATTGGTGACACAATATGCTAAGCGCCAGTGGCGTAAACAAGGGGGGTTTCCGGGTCCAGACCCTCCTGGTGCATACCTTTGACTGTAATAAATTCCCAACCTTCTCGACCCCCTCTTAATATTCCCATACTTGAACCCCTTCCCCCCAACCTTGACGAATTTCGGGATACGCCACTGCTAAGCGTCCATAGAAAAATTGGTTAAAAAAGGGCGCCGCTATTTCTGGCACCTGTTGATGGGTTTTTAGCAAATTCGTCTGCTAAGTCAGCGAACAACTGTATTATTGTCTGCTAAAAGCCCGACTTTGCAGACGAATATCCATGAAGTTTGGCGGCTTAGCAGACGAATTTTCTTTGACCGATTTATGTGCACTGTAGTAATCGAAATGTTTTGGGAATTTGTTTGTATTGAGCTAAAAGTTTAACACGTTACTATTTCTCGTTAAAAGTTACTATTACTACGACGAATTTAAATTTATGCTTTTCTAAAGTATGGCTTTTCTGTTAGTTTGTCTATCGGAAACCTTGATTGGTTTTTCTTAATTAATTTGCAACGAAGTGAGTTGAAAAAAGTTAAATTTCACATGATTTTACATCGTTTTATTTTCATTAATGTGGTGAAATATATACATATTTAAAACAAAAAATGCTATAAAGGATATTAAAGAACATTAAAAAAAATTAGAATATATTAATTCGGATAAAAGGGTTTCCATGGGGTCGCGGTAAATAGGGATGGTTTGGTTTTTAAAAAAATATTTGTACGCCATAGAGAATCCTTTTCTTTTCAGTCGGCAGTGGCGCACCCAAGATATTTTCAGGAGGGGGCCCTTTTTTTCTGTAGGGGGCCCCATGAGATAAAATAATTTTTGACTGCTTTAGTTCTACCATAAGTTTATAATAGTTTACATAAGTGTGTCAGATAAACGAAATAATTACTGAGATATAGATGTAGAGTGACGTAGATTTGACGTCATACCTGAAAAGCGCCTCTATTGAGAAAAATACACAAATTAAAAATAAATCACGCGCTCGAGCGCGCGACGGTATCCCTCGGCAAAGCTCCAGGCACGCCCTCACCATTAAGTGACTTAATCTGAAGTCCACCTAAAATGTGTGGTCATTCTCGAACTAACTCTCAGTAATCATTTAACACGGTGAAGATAGGAAAGTGACACACTTAAGAAAACTTTTATAGACTTATGGTTCTAATGATAAGCAAAAAATGTTTTATGAGGGCTTCGGTTCTCCTTATTTTCTTCTTCGTCCTGGAGGGGCCCCGGGTCCCGGGTCCCCTGGGCCCCCTCCGGGTGCGCCACCAACAGTCGGTGTTGAAAAATTGACAACACTTTCTCTCCCTTGAAGATTTTCTTTAGACCTTTCCATGTTGAAATTAGACAATGGGTTTACTTTGTAGTGGGGTTGAAGGGTCTCTCTTCCAGGTGACCTAGCTGGTCTGATGTTGTTCGGAGGTTAAGTCTCGTGGTGCAATTGACCTTTCGAGTATTGTTTTTGCGAACTTGGCGACGAGAAGTTGGCAAGAGGAATGAATGTAACAGCATGGTGTAACAATGAGATAAAATTTTTAGTTAAACTCTACGACTGGTAAATTACTTAAAGAGGATATTAACGTTTAATTTAATTTTGTTTGATTGCTGATGTTGGGCACTACTGAAGAGTCCCAACAAGGACAAAATCAGTCTAGTGTTGGTAAATCGGGCTTATTTATTTAAAATTCATATCGTCAACAACTCTGAAGCCTATAGGTCCGAGTTCTTCGTGTTTTCTTTTAAACTCGAGGGCCTATTTGGTCGGAGTATCGCTTTTAATTCTCCAAATTTGTTATGGTCTGGTTTGTTTAACCCCTTTTATTTATAACTAGCTAAAGAGCGCGACCGGAGAGTATATTTGTTACATCAGATTCTGTGGTCACACATTGAAAACGACGCGGACGGTTTCGACCAGTGTCACACTTATTTGTTACTTCTGGTTTTACCTTGTACGTAACGCAGACGCGTTCGATCAGTGTCCCACAAATTATGATTTACTTCTGGTCATACGCTGAAACGACGCGTAATGTTCCGATAAGTGACACCTTATATGTTATTTATGGTCATACATTGAAAGCGACTCCTATTTTTAGTAGTTAGGGGAGTCTATTTGTGTTAATTTCTAAGCGTTATTTAAAAGCGTAAAAACAGACAGAGCGAGGGCAATGCAAAGTTCGAAGGTCGTATAAAGTTATCGAACGGGATATAATTCCGGGGTCTCCATTGAGCCGGATTGTGAGAATACCCGCTTAGGTTGACAGCGCGAGGTCAGGCGTTTTGGTCTCGCGGTCAAAAACTACGAAGGTTAACAATTTCAAGACGCCTGTAAAACGTGATGGCAGGTCAAATGCTGCAGGCCAAATTTCGTGTGAATTAGAACATTTCTTGGACGTGCATAAACAATAAGAAACTAACAAACAAGCACGCGAACAATTTTATTTATATAGATAGAAGTTGGACTTCTATACCATTTCAAGCATTAAATATGATTTCTATTTGTAAATTGTTAAATATAAAACGCCAGTTAAATTGCTATTTAAATATTTCACAAAATAATTGATTTAAATCACCTATTAGGCCTTATACTGCAATGTTTTTACGAAAATGTACAAAATATATTTGTGTATTAATGATAAATTATGAGCAAACCAATTGAAAAAGAATTTCCTCTCGGCCGCCACGGGGTTTCAAGAAATGACCCTTATCTTTGACCGTTTTTTTTTCTTCTAAAGCTCCAAGAGATACAAACGCAGCTTTTACCAGTTTCCTTTCATTAACGGTATTAATAGGCGTTTTCAACGCTTTTGTGATTCTTTGCTTAGAAGGAAAGATGGTTATGAAAAATTTGGCCCCTAGTTACTTTTTCTCTCTTGCGTTTGGCCGTTCCGAACTTATTTGAGACATCAAGGACTAAAAAGAAGGTAAGAGTGAATGTTTTAATTAATTAATTTAAGTATTTTGGAGGCATTATTTCATGTATTTTTCACATACGCTTTATTTGAATGTAACCTATTCTAAAGCCACGTTCATACGTACACCTCTTCAAATCGCTGCGAAGCGCTTTGTTACTGGTTTTAAATACGTTCACACTCGCCAGAAACCGATTAGTGACATTAAGCATAGTCTAAAACCACATGATAATTTTTCTCCTATATTCGACGGTTTTTCTTAGCGTATAGTTAATATTTAAAGTTCAGTTATCAATTATACGCTTTAAAAAACATTAAAGATAATCGTCAAACAGTATCACGTGGCTCTAGACGTTGCTATTGAAACTTCTAGAGCGTTTGCTTAATCTCTCTACTAGACAGTTTCAGCAAACCCATTTCTAGGCGTTTACGCGAACGTCTACCAATCGCCGGGAGTAGTGGCTGACTCCTGTAATCCCAGGCGTCCGGGAGGCAAAGTTTGTGGATGGCCGTGTGAGGACGACCACCAATCCCCCAACGGGTGGTCGGCATACTTCGGCCACGGGTGTCCCCACCCCTGTCCCCACGTATCCCCCCGTTGGCGTGGCCGTTACACATATCTCGCCCTGATTAATCAGATGGTGTCTTCGCCGGGCTCGCGGTCTTCTCAGACTCAAATCAGCCCTTTCTTCTTTGAATAAAAAAAAACGTCTACCAATCTCCAGAACGTTGCGGACGTTCGTGTAAACGCCTAAAAATGGGTTTGCTGAAACTGTCTATTAACGTTTTATATGAGCCTGTTAATAAATTCACGACAAATAATAATTTAACACTTCTTTAATCAGGAAAAGATCTATACTGCCTGCCCAAATGTTCATGTTAACAATGGATGGAAAGGTTTTGAATAACCACATAAAGTGTGAAAACATTATTGAAGCTATAGGAGCTTTGTTTGGAATGTATTTTATGGCCAACATTGCGTACCCTTCTGGGTGTAAATGCACTCTGGAATTTCTTCAAAGGTAAACGATCAATTTCTATTCAACACTTTATATTTGAACCACTAAATAATTGTAATTGTTATTTTAGATATGCAGCCAAAATAAATCCTCAAAAATCAACAACTTGCCAAAAGCCTTCCGCCGTGCACCCTAAGGTTTTGACATTAATTAAAAAGCTAGCAAATTGGAAACTCTCAAATGATTGGTAACATTTTTTTGTTTTTTTTTCGGTCCTTCACGTGTCATGTGCCAAAATTAATTTTCCCTTTAAACCAAGTAACTTAATTTTTTTTTATGATATTTTAAATCTCCAATTTTTGAGCGTTTGTTTTGAGAATTTACGTCTATTAGTACACATTTCTGTTGTGTACTAAAATTAACAACAGGTCCCCAATATAAGTAAAATCAGGCAGTAGCGTAATTTAAATGGCAAGAAATTAATCCGTAAATTTATAATTAAGACGGAAGTCAGTGGTTGTGCTTCGGGAAAAAATCAAGAGCTGGCTATGTCTTGGCTGGTGTTGTCCGAAAAGAGTTTTATTTCAATTCCACGTGATTTGATTAGATTAATTGTACTGTTAAAGTTGAGAGCGCTTTTTATGAAACGTCATTGCGCTGAGATTTTAGCTCATGCAATAAAACGATATAGCGCGTTACATTATATTTTTTTTTAATTAAGTCGCTCACCAAGATAATTTAGCGACTTCCCATGCCAGTTAGTCGAAATACTAAAAACAATACGGTTTTAATTTAATATAAAATTAGTTCCTTGAGATAGCGGTGCCGTTTTCAATCGTGAACTAAATTCATGTCAAATCTATCGAAAGCAGTTTAAATTTTAAAAGTCGGTAAAACATGTATAATTAAAAAATCGAATACGAATCGTCAATCATTGACCAGTTAAGGATCATAACAAAATGATGCAAAAAAACGCAGTTTAATATCTTTGTTATTATAGAATTTGAGAGTGTCGTAAGAACATCTTATTTCTATGGTTATAGCAGACTTGCGCCTTAAGCATCATGTATAATAGATACATAGTTATTGGCAAATACTGCGGTTATATATGACTGGTATTTAGCGAATAATTATCTTCTTTCTATTGTTTTTATAACCCTTCTGGTAGGCCTATTAATTTTCATATTTGCCCTTATTTTCTTTATATTATTTTCAATCAAATGCATTTGTGTTATTTGTTTTTCTTCAATTGCATTTATGTTTTTTTTTTGTTATTTTAGTGACATTTCTGGAAGCATTATGGAATAACCTTGTATTCTCTCGACGTTAGTTGAAAATAAAACAAATTGATCGCAAATTTAAATTTTAAATTTTTTTCACTGACTACTTGCAGCTTACAATAATTATTTTGATACATAGTGAAAAGATGACAAATTACTGGATTACTACTATATCAAATAGTTCGATATATAATAGATCTTTCTATAAAATAGCCTACGCTTGCTGAACTTATTTTTATGTTACTCATTCGTCATGAAATACGTAATAGTTCTGTTCAGTTTATACTAAAAAACCGGAAGAACTCTCGAATTTACACTGATGTCCAGGGCTTTTCGTAGTGAACCGTTATTCATACGTCACCCGTGACGTAGCAGCAAAGTCAAAACAAGAAGGCCAACGTTACTTAATAAAAAGGCCTATTTAGCAATGTTGTTACTGTTAAATTAGGAGCAGGAATATTAAAGGTATCACATTTTTGCGGTTTCAAAAACGGCTAATAATACTGCTAAACTAACCGCTGGAATTGTGAAGGTTAGAAATAGGTCTAAGCTGTTTAATAATCGACTGATGCTGCCATTAAAACAGCCGAATTTTGTTTGATAAACGGCCTATGTTGCTATAAAAACAGCCGAACGCTGTTCGATAAACGGCCGATGTTGCTATAAAAACAGCCGAATGCTGTTGGATAAACGGCCGATGTTGCTATAAAAACGGCAGAACGCTGTTTGATAAACGGCCGATGTTGCTATAAAAACGGCAGAACGCTGTTTGATAAACGGCTGATGTTGCTATAAAAACAGCAGAACGCTGTTTGATAAACGGCCGATGTTGCTATAAAAACAGCAGAACGCTGTTTGATAAACAGCCGATGTTGCTATAAAAACAGCAGAGCGCTGTTTGATAAACAGCCGATGTTGCTATAAAAACGGCAGAACGCTGTTTGATAAACGGCTGATGTTGCTATAAAAACAGCCGATCGAATGCTGTTGGATAAACGGCTGAAGTTACTTAAAAAACCACAGTAGAATTATCAAAAGTAACATCTGTACCGTTATAAATACAACTATGATTACTGTTGAAAAACCAGCACGAATTTTAAAATTAACATAACTGCCCGTTAAAAATATGTCTAATCTTACTGTAATAAAACAGCTCTGATACTGGTTATTACATATACATACTGTTTTAAGTACATTTAACGTTACTGTTAAGAAACCAGCAGGTACCTTAACTTTAACTTATCTTTGCCGTGTTAAAAACGTTGGTAAGGAATGTTTAAAAAACGGAAGTCTTATAGTAAATATAACGAATGTGTTAGCTGTAAAATTAACAGGGTGTTCAACATTGTAAAAAAACAGCGTATTCAAAATTGTAAAAAAAACAGCCAATGCTGGCAGTTTTAAATACAGTAAACTGCTGGCATCTAAGCTGACTGCAGCTTGCTGTCAATATTACGGCAATATTTTTTTGTGTGCAGCGCCTTAACCGCTTCCACATGGTTATCAAAACGATTTCCTGGGATAAATCTAAATATTTCTTCTATGGCAGATTCTAATTACAATTACTTTTTTCAGATCACCTTAGTACAACGCCCACGTTATAGCCATAAAAATTGTCTTTTTTCATAAATTTAACTATTAATATCCCCTTAAAGTAATGGTCATTTTAGCCATCTAGCTAATAATTTGAATTTAAGCTATCACAACGGTAAATTTTCCTACTGAAATTTCTAAGTTGTAAAATTTTAATTTCGGGTAAAGAAAAGACCATAACATTCTTTGTACCAGTGGTGTACCTGCGAACTCAGAGCCCCCCCCCCCGCAAAAATCTCTATGTGGCCCCCCATTTCTAATTTTCTTTATGGTTAGCGGCCCCCCCCCTGAAGTTCGAGGGCCCCCCTGAAGCTCGAGGGCCCCCCTAAAGCTCGAGGCCCCCCCGCACCGCGGGCCCTGCAGACCATCAGCTACGCCACTGCTTTGTGCATATGCATCCGTAAAATTGCCACGTATAATTAAGTATTATCAATAGTGTATTTACCAGAACCTCCGCGAATGGACTCAACATTGCTCCGATTCTTCCGGCGGTCATGGCTGCATTGACTGAAACTGTTCGGAGATACGTTGGGAACAGTTCATTCGCGAACACGTAAACTAGGCCATACGCCAAAGTGTTGATCAATATTCCCGACATGAAAAACAGTATCCTCAACCAGTACATAGCTGTTATAAATATAATATAATGATTTTTTTAAATTTTGTTATATTTATCGTAAAACGAATGTTGCACTTACAATCGTCAACTGCAATAACGGCCAAAAAGAAAATTCCATTGAAAAGAAAACAATAAAACAGACTCTTTCTTCTGTTGAAATACTTTACTATCAACAGATAGAAAATTACTTCGATAGTATGACATACGCCTGTCAGTGACAGATTCAGGTAAATCGAACCGCCTTCCAACATAATTGTCAGGAGGAAGCCATGATATATGAATCCAATTGAAGCACTAAGCGATAAAAGTTGGAAAAACACATTACAATATGAAATTGTAAGTAAAATTTGATTTTTAAAATATGACATACGCTAAATACATTCTTAAAAATATTAAATAAAAACTTTGGTTAAACATTTTTTTAAATAATTTAATTTTTCTCTTTGCATAGATGAATTTTACTTACAGGTCTCCTTTCTTATAAAAATTAGTACTCGTTTCAATTGAAGGAGCCGTTAATATATAGAGTGGAATTCATCGCTTAAAAAGATAGTGACACATTACGAGTTTCTTAATTTGATAAGATAGATCGTAATGTCGAGAATCCGAAAATATACAAGTATTTAATTATGAAAATCAACTTATAATAAAAATTTATATTATTTTAAATATGTTTATACAGGGTCTTTTTTTTTGCTCGGAAAAGTGTTTTTTTTCAAAAACTATTTATAGTACCGATTTCAAATTTGGAAGGTCAATTCTCTATACCGGGGGACATCAGTTTGAGAAATTTGAGCGTTTTCGGTAATGTTTTTCACCAATTTTGAAAAATTATTTTTCGACCACTAGGTGCGAGATAAAAAATTTCTATTATAAAGTTGTAGGCCGTCATCGAAAACCCTTAAAAATTGTTCACTCGACGAAAAACAATTTATTTATCAGTGAAAATTCGAGCTTGAAAAATTTACAAGTTGGTGAAGCCAAATTACGATTGTTTGAAACGATAATTGAAACCGAATTACCTAATCCAGTTGAAACTTTGGTTAAAAAAACGACCGGATTTAAAAAACACGAGGCTATAGGTCAATCCTAAACATGCATTGGGTATTTAAAGGAAAACTTTGGGAGATTATTATCAGTGTTTGATAATATTTTGAACAATGCCTCGTTATTCAGTAGCTGAGCGTACCGAGATAGTTGCCATTTACTATGGAGAAGCAGCGCAAAACCTTAGAAGAGTGACTGAAATCTTCGCAGAAATACATCCAAATGGAGCACCATCTGTAAATACAGTAAGACGAGCAATTCACGATTTCAATCAATTTGGTAACTTGCAACCTAGGTTTCGCGGATTGGGTCAACCGGATTTAGACTTCGAGAACAATGTACTCGCGTACTTTGTGGCATATCCTCGTCACAGTTGCGCTAACGCCGCTGCTGATTTGGGTTGTTCTGCAAATCGTGTGTGGAAAATTCTTCGTAAGAATCGCTATCACCCATACAGAGCTACGCTCCACCAAGGACTAATTGACGGAGACCATCAAAGACGTTATGAATTTAGCAACTGGTTACTAAATGCTGTCCAAGAAGATAGACAATTTTTGCGCCATGTTTTGTTCTCCGACGAAGCGTCATTTTCTAGAGATGGGCCCTTTAATCATCAAAACAGCCATCTTTGGTCTGACATCAACCCACATTGGGGTTTTGAATATCATCACCAGGTTCAATTTGAACGGGTCAATGTTTGGGTTGGACTTGTTGGAAACCGTTTGATTGGTCCCTTTTTCCTGCCGACGAACCTCAACGGCCAAAGGTATTTACATTTTCTACAGAACGAACTGAGTGACGCAATCGACGACCTTCCATTGGCTGAAAGACGTCAGTTGTGGTTTCAGCAAGATGGCGCCCCTCCGCATTGTTCCCGGCAAGTAACTGAGCACCTCAACAACGAGTTTCCTGAAAGGTGGATAGGGAGAAATGGTCCAGTGCATTGGCCAGCAAGGTCACCTGACCTAACACCGCTGGATTATTTTCTCTGGGGATTCGTTAAAGCAAAGGTATACGCCACGCCCATTGAAACTAGGGAGGAACTCATTAGACGAATAATCAGTGCTTGCCGAGACGTCACACCAGAAATGGTAGAGAAAGCGTTTGAGAACTTAATTGTCCGCGCACAAACCTGTGTTGCAGCCAATGGTGATATTATTGAAAATGTTTTGTAAAAATTTATGTGAATAAAATATCTGCATTTAAAAACCAAACGTGTACATTTTTTCAAGTGTGAAAACTCTACTACGTTTGTATTAGACTTGTTCCCTTTTCAATTATCGTTTCAAACAATCGTAATTTGGCTTCACCAACTTGTAAATTTTTCAAGCTCGAATTTTCACTGATAAATAAGTTGTTTTTCGTCGAGTGAACAATTTTTAAGGGTTTTCGATGACGGCCTACAACTTTATAATAGAAATTTTTTATCTCGCACCTAGTGGTCGAAAAATAATTTTTCAAAATTGGTGAAAAACATTACCGAAAACGCTCAAATTTCTCAAACTGATGTCCCCCGGTATAGAGAATTGACCTTCCAAATTTGAAATCGGTACTATTAATAGTTTTTGAAAAAAAACACTTTTCCGAGCAAAAAAAAAGACCCTGTATAAAATTCAGAGCTTCTAAGCCCCACTAGCACTGGTAATTTTTTATGTAGCCTACTACGTCTCAGTTTTCGGTATTGCAAATAAGAATTCAACACGTACAGTAAACCTATCCATAGCTATACAGGGTGTCTCAGCTGTGATCGGTCAAGGCATTCGTCTCAAAAACTATTTAATCTCGAGTTCTGTATTCGGGTATATTTATTGGCAAAGGAACTTTTTAATTGGTAAATTTCGGAAACATAGGGAACAATTTCTTAAATTTCACCGATAGGCGTCAGTATAAGTTCAAAATAAACTAGCTCCCTATGAGATACGTGTGCGGTGCGTTAACAGTGATTTCTCCAAAAACGTTGAAGTCGCGGCGTGTCACCATCTGATGGCGAAAAATCAGAAAACACTCGGTTTCGTTTCAACGGCCCAGGATCACCGTTTTGTCTAGATCAACCGTAACAGGATCAAAGCTCTTTAAGCCTAACTATTTTAATTTACATGGAAACAAAATTCAAACGTTTGATATTAAATTAGTCTGTCTAAAATTGGACCGAAAACCAACGATTTTCGTGAGCACACTATAGCAATTTTCGTCTCGAGCTAAGTGATAAGTACGTTAATTGTGAGGTCTTTGTAAAACAAAATTTAAATGCTCTGCTAGTAAGACGACTTATTCCCCTAAATATTCGTTTTCCTACAATACAAACAAACATTAAAAAAAAACGAACTGAAAATCGGCTCGATTCGCGGAGAGGGGGTTAGTTTTGAATATTCTTTCCCCTAAAATCTTCTATACAAGAGAAACGGCCTAACCCTGCCTAACCCTCCGCCCCGTTAATTCCCGTTTGGCACACTAGTGGGCGCCACTAGCAGAAATAAAATTCAAATCTTTCTCTCTTCGATTCTCTCGACGATTTTTCGCGCTCGCAACAGCCCCCTGAACCACCTCACGTGCTGACGTCACGAAAAGGGGGAGAACACGTCCCAGACAACAGCGCGTCTTGGGTACTTAGAGTAATACCACTTATGATTGTACTGATACTTACAATGCAAAATATAAAATAAGCCCAGTTTTTCGAAGTGGCTTGTTGCGGTACAAATCCTTATATGTACCTTGTCGATCCTTTTTATCCTAAAATAAGCCAAATATTATCCATTTAATTAATCTAAATTTCCCACTTTATGACGTTATACATTTAATAAATAAAAACTTCATTCAGCTACTCAAAATTTCTAGGTGTAACTAATAACATTGATGTAAAAATGCTTCAAAACTGAGGATGTTGCTTTTGAGAGGAATTAATATTATTCTAAAACGGCTTTATCGGTGTTATTAATTAATTATCTATTTCCTTAATTAGTCATGCAATTATTAATTTCCGTACCGTTTCAATATTTGCTATCAATTTCGTCATGACTTGTTCAAGGTCCGCTATCGGTCTCCCATTCATTTCCGCTTGTTCCTTCAATTGAGTCGCTGCTCTTTCGTATCTTTTAGTCGAAATGAGCCATCTCGTGGATTCAGGCACGTACCTGGGACACTTCTTATTTTAAATGACTTGGAAAAGGTCGTTGTCGGTGTGAAATCAGATGCCTTACCAATATATTAGGGCAAGGAAAGGCAATTGGACCGGCAGTGATGACACAAATAAAAATGTTCGCCAATTTCCAATTAGCCATGCCAAAAATGCCACTGCCATCATTCCAACTCCCCACATGGCACCGAAACTGAACACTAAGTGGTCCCGATATTCTGGTCCCACTGATTCCAAATCTGCCAAAAAGGAAGTTAATTTATTTCGCCTGCTACGGTATTTCATATCTGGAAAAGTTTGTACGATGACGAAGAATCGAAATTTTGATTTAGTTTTTGACAAGCTGTCCAGAAAAGGTGGGGTGTTCGCCTCGCAGCAAAAAGGGCCGGGTTCAATCGCAGCCGGTGGAAACTCGAGACAACTCTAACCCCTGGTTAAAGGGATCAGTGGCGGCGGAAGGAAAATAGTTGGTGCGGTGCATAAGCAAAAATGCGGGGCAGAATATTAGGTTTTTTGGTTAAGCCAAAAACGCTAATGATTTCGATTTTTGGTTGGTTTTACTAAATT
Source organism: Leiobunum rupestre (assembly GCF_980474605.1). Classification (NCBI taxonomy): domain Eukaryota; kingdom Metazoa; phylum Arthropoda; class Arachnida; order Opiliones; family Sclerosomatidae; genus Leiobunum; species Leiobunum rupestre. The sequence continues at coordinate 20,237,342 of NC_143390.1, read as the reverse complement.
TGTCCATATTTGCTAGTGATTTTCAAATATCAAGTCTCATTCAGTATTTAATTGAATCACTTGCCAAGTTTTTGGAAGGGCAATTTCAAGGGGGGGGGGGTACAATTACATTGATTACGTGAGTGTGGAGAGCTGTTAAATTGCGTGCCATGGAGGGCTTGTCAACACCTTCTACGCGCAGCTGCTCTAGTTCATCTGCAATAATGGCCTTGAAGGTCCCTATAGCTGATTAGGGCTTACGGTGGTGCCTTATTAATTATTAAATTAATTAAAGATCACGGATGAATTATTAATTATAAATGCCAACAAGGTTAGTAGTCTCGGGTAACATTAATTTCAAGTAGCTTGTTTGACATCAAAATTTTGAATTTTTCAATATAACCCAAAATATTTATTACTTTGAAACTCACATATTATTAGAACAGGGCCTTGCACAGCACCATAAATTAATCCAAGGAGGAATCTGATAACTAAGAACATTGGCATGTTGACGGAAAACACGGCGACGAATGACACAACGCACATGGCTGCCTGAGCGAAAAGAACTACTGATCTGCGACCAAATCTATTTCAAAAATATTTTTTTTAATTTTATCGTTTTTGACTTTCACAGATTTCATTTCCTTTACTTGTCAGCGATTTGTCCTCCTGGCACAAAAGCCAAGAAATTTCCAAATTTGAAAACCATATACCCAAATGAAATCATCCATTCTCGGGAACACACCAAATCCCACTATGAAAGTGTGATACAAAAATCTAATACAATAAATTTGTCATCTAACGCCTACATTTCAGTGACAAAGGTTTTCCAAGAATGTATTTATTTAATCAAAGGAAATCAAATCGATTCGGTATCTCCTCGGTTTCCTAAAACTGACGTCTTCCTTCGTGATTGACGCGGGTGACGTTTTTCTTCCCTCTCTCTCGCGGGACGCGGGGAAGCTAGAACATCATGCCCACGGATCGTCTCAACATTGTCTTTCTTCCTAAAAATAAATAAATACATTCTTGGTTTTTCCCCATGAGAAACATGTCGTACACCTTGAATACAACAGCCATAACGCTCGGACGTTGGTAAAAGCTATAACGCACCACCTTAAGCATTTTGAACTTGCGATAAAATATTCGACATTGCTTTGATCAACGTCTCCTATAGACTATTTCGGAATACGCAAATTTTGAAATTAACCGAAGAAATTTCGTTAGACCGAGATGAAGACCATAGTTAACCGTTCTCTCGGTGTCGTGGCTACGAAACATTTATTTTTAAAATAAAATGTGCAAACGTATGAATTAAAATATTTCCTTATCGCGCAAACTTCGTTTGGTTATCAAAAACCAGTTGTCATTGAAAATATTACAAATGAAATTCAATTTTGGAGCACCCGAGAGATGCTGTTTTACATGTGATAATAATAATTACTACCGTCAATATGCCGAAACTGAGAACTATACCATACTTATCGCTTTAAGGGATTTATTGTTTAAATATTATACCGATCCAACTTCTGGTTATATTCGTATGGTAAACAATTTTTTCGCACTTTACTGTGTTATTGGAATTTTTATCACCATATTTTAAAATCTCGCATGAACTGTCCAAACGACCACTAGAATTGGAATGGCTGTCGCCACGTGCGAGGTAATCGACACCGAAAACTACTCTTTGATGGATCGTAATTATGACCAAGCACAGAGCCCTTATTAATGTCGCAAAAATTATCCGTGAATTTATTAATTGTATTTTAACTACTTATTTAAACTTAATCGTTAGTTTTAGTGAGAGTTAGCTTAGAATTTTCGAGTAACATATCGTAGATTACTAAAATCCCTAAGTGTAAGCAGTGCATGTATTCTCTGTGCGAAAATACTACGTATTCTAATAAGCCTCGGACTACAGACATCAATTCCATACCTTTTCCACGGCCTCGACAAGAGGCTGAAAAGTGTAACCAATGGATTTCGGCGTGCGGTAGATTTGACGATCGTTTAAAAATGGAAAAACTGGCCAAAAAGTCATACTATATATCCGAAGAACATTTTATAGGGGGTAAAGGGCCTACTGTTGAAAACCCAAATCCAATACCTTTTGAAGAAACTACAGAAACAAGAAATCTTATGGTATGTTAAATATTTTTTGTAATATTAGCTATTTACATTATGTTAATGTATGGATTATATCCATTTTTAAAATAGAACCAGTCATGGTCTTCATCGCAGTAATTTAGTCTCCAGGATAATGAATCCGAGCCAGTAGTAGAAATATCAGAAATTTTGCCGGATACTTCGATGTTGGTTGAAATTGAAGAATCTGTTGAAGTGGTTTGTCAATCTGAAGGTGAAATATACACATCTCAAGAACTAACAAATAATACTGAAAAAAATGATTAATACTACTGCAAGTGCTACTGAAACTCTCCTTGTGCAAGATACAGCAACTATAGATTTAAACGGTAACGTAAACAGTGTAACTTCAAGGACTGGTTTTAGTACACAAGCAAATGTTCAAACCTCGCTGGTAAACCTATTCCTAATAATTGGACATTAATTGTTATGGAAAAAGATATTGCTCTAACGAAACAAAATCTCGAGAATGGTTGAATAACCAAATCCTTCAGATTTAAAGACAATGAATTGCGAGGTATATTAAAAATTAATGGAGAAATTATAAATCCTAACCATCTACTATTGAAGTCTTTCCCGGATGTTCTAAATGAAGACATACTTTTTCAAATACTAATTGCTGTTGATCAACGTCCTCTCTGTACCGGAATTAACCAAGATGAGCTGGTCAATAATTTTCGAACGAAGGAAAAAACTGAAGGTTACGTAAAATTATATGATGATGCTCTACATTCTTCATTTTGTGAAATAATTCTAAGCCGTCAAAAGAAACAAAACAAAATTAACTTGGAAACTAAAGACTTACGTGGTTTTGAACCAGGTATCGTAGAGTATTAGTTAATAGTCTAGGACGCCAGAAAAAGACCATTCCATCAAGACGAGGGGGGAAAAGGCTCCAGTAAAGAAGTTTAAAACTCAAACCCAAAAGACCATTGACCAACGGAAGAAATTACGACGAATTCGGAATAAAAATAAAATGGACTGCAAAATGTTTGGGAAGTATTTCCGCGACAAAGATAATGAATTTATATGCGAACAGCTAGAAAAGCAAAAGAAAATACTACAGAAAAATTCATTTAAAAGACTGTTTGTGGAACAGCAAATAGACATCCTGAAAACTAAATATAAAACACAAAGGCGGTGGCACATAAACATTATCAAGTGGGCCCTTCATTTATATAAAAATCTTCATCAACATACAATGCTATAGTTTCTAGCGGAATGTTTGAACTTCCTTCAAAGAGAACGCTTTACACCCATAGTTAACGGTAATAGTTAGTGTAGGGAGCTGTTGGCTCGATCTCGTGGCATGCAGCGCTTGCCGCCACCCTCCTATGCATTGTAACCCGGTCACCTGAATTAAGGGCTTCAAAAGTCGCATGATGACTTAGGCCTAGGGTGGTGCCTTGGGTATTAGCCTAGCTGATTATTATTAAATCATATTATTAAAGCTTCTAAAGATGGAAACACAAAAGTTTAAAATCTATAGTTTTTTTATTTTCAATTCATTTGATTTCAAAAATAAAAAAGTTACTCAATGCTCAATCACAATTGTGTATCACTATCACTTTAGGAACAATGTGTATTTTAAATTTAGGAACAATTTATATTTTAATTTTAGGAACAATTTATATTTTAATTTTAGGAACAATTTTAATTTTAATTTTAGGAACAAATTCATTGTGTAAATTTTCTCAAAGATAATATCACAGACACAAAGGCGTCGCCAGGATTTATCACCACTTAGGCTAGATAATTTAGGGCCCCTTCTAGGATAAAACTATTAAAAATTATTTAATTTTAAAAATAATTTATATTACAATATTATATTTTTACGGCAACTAAAACCAAATTTAAAAAGATAAAAGTTTCGCATTTAAAAATTTTATAATTTCAAAAATCATGTTTTCGGGGGCCCCTTTAAATTTACGAGTAAGCTGTTGTATACTCTGCCTACCCAAAGTGGGGCCACTGCACAGACATTTTACTATGGTAAACAAAACCAGCATTTCCTAAACTAAGTAAATATCACAGCCATTTTGTATTATCCCTCTTACTTTTAAGTGCAAATAAAAGTCTTTGATAACAGCTGAGCCAGAAGATTCATTAAAATTTTTTGGACAGATATTTTTTTACCATTTATTTCCTAAAGCCCTTTCCGTAGGCTCATTTGCGCTTTTTCATTATCTTTCTTTTTTCCAAAATATTAAGCACGCAGAAATAGTTGAAACCCCTAAGCCTCAAATAACTTTCTAATAGATTTTTTTTAAATTGACTCTTTTAAACTATCTGTAATTTGCAAACTCCTAACAGAGAATTCTAATTATGTCGTTTTTCCACATTTGTCATAACTTTGTCTCGGGCATCATGCTTTCTATTGGAATTTGGATTGAGAAGAGCCGTACCGTTGTAAAATGTATTTACTATTGTATCGACCATTTGAAAGAATGTGAAAGTTTCCTTATAGATATAAAGTAGACCACTCCGGTTATTAGCACTCACCTAATTAGTTATGTCTAGGTCAGGTAAAAAAGCCTTAATTTCCTGTTCAGTGCCTTTGTAAGCTAAGGTGTTTATAATATTAAGTTCCTTAGGTATAGTTTTACACATAGAATTTACTTAGACGTAGTATAATATTTGCAGCTTGCGCGAAGATTCAACTGATAAATTTGAGTTCTTTATCTTGGGGTTAATCCCAAGTTCCACGGTACTATTAGCATTTTTTGCTGTGATTTATCCATATATACTTGTAATTCATTGATAATGTTTCTATATGACTATATTTAAATTATAATTTTTTGAGGATTGTCCCAAAGTTGACAGAGCTTTAACGGCGTTAGCAACTACTTCAAAAAATTTCACCTCGCTAATTTCTGTAAAAGTAAATAACACATCAATTATTATTTAGTAAAAATATTTGAGACCAGTAATGTTTATACAACTTACTTGACTGGCTGGTTTCGATTTTCATTTTCTTTTTGATTTCTGGTTTTGATGTAAAATTTTCACATGCTAGGAGATATGACGGCTCTTTGGATTTTTCACTAGTAACTATCACATCCTTTTGGTTATTTTCTAGGGTTACCTCCAAGTCGATACATTCCTTTATTATTACAGTTTCTTCTTTTCTATTAATATTTCTCTGTGGGTGAAAATCAGATATTAGATGTTGCTTCCATTAATGTATGAATAGCCAAGGTTTAACGCATTTATATTAATTTTTAAACAATTTATTGTTAGTATTTACAAAATTTTACCAGTTAGCATTTTATATAGCATAATTAACTAATAAAGGAATAGTAAAACGTACCTTTGAGCATAGTGATGTTCGTTATGAGATTTTTTTTTCTTTTTTCTAATGCCAACGTCTCCAGTCGACCGCCAGACGCATGACATCTTGTAATATTTTGTTTTCACAAATGACCTTGGCCCGCTCCTAAGATAGTGATTGGTTAGTGGGGGCTAAAAACAGGGTCCCTATACGGTCCTCTTAAATTTAGAGTCCACGGGTTAACGGTAATAGTTAGTGTAGGAAGCTGTTGGCTCGCGTGGCATGAAGGGCTTACCACCACCCTCCTAAGCATTGTAACCCGAACACCTGAATTATGGCTTTAAAAGTCGCTTGATGACTTAGGCCTAAGATTGTGACTTAGGTGATTAGCCTAGCTGATTATTATTTTAGTCCAGACAATGTAATTAACCCATTGGTTATAAAATATCACTTTATCTAGTGACCTATTTTTCCGAATGGGGCTGTAACATCCGTGACGGAGGTAACTTTGATTTATAGTTTCTGCTGAATTATAGAAGTAATTCAACAAAAAGAATCAAACCATTTTTAAAGCAAAACTTTTTCCAAAAATTCTTCTCCGTATCTCGTAGTTCTACTAGTCAAGAATGTTTACAGAGCTAACGTACATAATTGCTCAGTCACTAAGAAGATTCCGAAAAGTCTCCGGTTGTTCAACTTTTAATTAAGCGACTTCTCATCCGTTTACAATAATAAATCGAGCAGTTTAAAAAAACTATTTTTCCGTTTGGAAATACCGCGACATCCAGTCACTGTGGCGTAGGAACAAGAAATGAAGGGGTGTAATGTAAAAAAATTAAGATAACCAAATCTTTCAAAAAGGGTACTCAATTATTATTGGGGTAAACCCGAAAACGATGATTTCAAAATAAATATTCGGCATTTTTAGTTGTTAAATTGTATAGATCATTAAGTCACAAAAGTAAAAAAATCGAAATAAATGTTTTTTTTTAAATAAAGGTATTTGAAAAAGAATCAATTGTACGAGAGAACTTGGTGGCAATTAATTTCACACTAATTAGTTATCAAAGTATCAAACTAAAGATCTCGTTTTTCTAACGCAATGGAACTTTATTAGTTAGAGGTTACCAAACATTTTCAGGGCCGTGCAGAGGGGAGAGAAATTCCCGGGGGCTGGTATGACATTTTAGTTAGATGGATCCGCGATTACATTGGGTACGTTCAGTAACGCTCATCAGAAATATCGTTGAGTAATCAATGTCATCATTTCCAAATGTACGACTTTTCACGTTTCTGGTTTGGACGTCATGATGCCCACTACAACCTGTTACTGAGCGTACCCTCAATTTTTCGGGACGAGAAACTCCTCTTCATGGATCTGCATCTCCTTTCGATTAAAGCTTTTTCTTTAGTTATATCAAAGTAATTTTATCTATGAGAGTTTTTTTCACAGGCTTTGGCGTAATTGCCATTTTTATCGACGGACAGAAGTTTAAATTAAGTATCGGTAATTAAGCATTTTTGAGATACAACATTAAACTACGTGCAAATCTTGTTTCATGTTCTATATCTTTAGATCAGCAATGGCTCTCGTCTTTTTCGCTTAGGCCTAAAGTTGTGAAAGTGATTAACGTTATCATACCTCCTCCGTGATTGTGGCTCTTGAATTGCTCGTATCATAGACAAATTTTTCGCACTTCGGGGTTGTATTCGTAAGCTCATCTGGAAAATCGATAACGAAGCACGAGCCGTCTAAGATATCACTGGTATTAAAATGACTTTCGCTTTGGGAGTTCTGGATACAACCAAAGGCGACTCTTTCGTTTATGAATTGATAGTTCATCATTATTAAGGCCCAACATATGGGCCTGACTAAAGTCACAAGAAATATTCGTTTTTGAAACTTTCCGAATCTCCCCGTAATATCCGTCAAATCTAAAGACTCCGAAATAGGAGTCGACGAATTCATTTTTTAGAATTTCCACGCTTAAGGCGATAGGACCAACAAAGAGTTTCAAACGGCATCAATTTTCGCCCTTCAGACTCTTACGTTGTTTTCGTTTGAAAGTCGAATTTCGCTACTCGCATTCGCATAACAAAAAGTGTTTCTATCACATAAACGTTGGGCGGGTAACTGTATATGTCAGTTTACAGCTTGGTTTGGAAATATACACGTATATTCTTGCCATACTGGAATTTAATTGTCACTTACTTGTAATTTTGTTACGAATGCGAACCGCTCGATCTTTGTACTTTCAAAATGGTATTTTTGTAAATTGATTGAATATCCAACATTTAAAGTACAATAATAATTAGTAAAATGTAAACTACATGAGAGCCGCCGCCCCCATCGGCCAGGATCCACGAGTAGCTTTTATAGTATTTTACCGTGTTCGCGAACTGAGGAGCGAGGGCAGGCGGCTCGAGGCGGGTACGGAAAATAAGCGGACAGCTCCACCTCGCTATTTTGGTTGAGATTCGTTGGATTATTTTCCCGTAAGGCACGGCGAGTAGATTTTGTAGTATTTTATCGTTCGCGAACTGCGGTACGAGGGCAGGCGGGTCGAGGCTGGTAAAGAACAAGTCCACCCAGGCCGTAATATTAGTTCCACATCAGTGTATTCGGGTGGGCAAACCCATACACCCTTAGTAGACACAGGTAGGCATACACGGTTAGAAAAAAGGGTTTCTTAGGGGTTTGATATGGATTGAAAATGGTTTTAAAATGGTTTAAACCGTTATTTTAAACCCTTACAGTTGATTGTAGACATACTGAATGGTTTCAAAAAGGTTTACATATTTAACGCAAACCCTTTAGTGTCCGATTTAATACCATCTCTAGAAAAAGGTAATATTTTTTTGCGTTTTTAAACCCTTGAAGTTTAAAATTCTTTCGCTCCATCTACGAAAAAATTAGAATATAATTAAATTATGAAATATCATTAAATTAATTATAATTAATTTGTAATAAATCAGATGAGGTTAAATTTGAATAATATTTTTTTGTCCGACTATTTTAAAATTAATATGATTTTAGATAACAGGTGTCACTACTCGAGAATAGAAGTTACCATGGTTTTAGACGCATAAAAGCATTAAATTTGCGATATCGCAAGTAGAGTGGCCTAATATCTTTATTTCTTGATTTTGTTTAAGTCATTTATGATTGTGTTAATACGTTTAATAAGGATTTTATTTCATTTTATTTAATTTTACTTAATTATTTATTTCAACATACATGCTTTTTATAATTATATATTTTTTTAAAACTTATATTAGTTTTGTCAATGCTGACTAAACAAAAATTATCTTCCATAATAATAACATAACATTCAAAACATTTAGCTCTTCCGCAAGTCAATTCTATTTTGGGTGCGTTTTAATTGAAGTAAAATGATTAAATCATGGTTATCAAGATTAAAAAATCTAATCACGATTTTATCAATGTAACCACGATTTAAACGAGATTTAATAATTTAATTATTTATCTAATAGAATTATCGTTCTAACCGTTTCTAATCGGGATTCATTCATTCTAATCAGATTGAATCATTTTAATCAAGATCTAATCATTTAATCATTATGAAATCAGATTTAAACATTCTAATCACGACTAGACGTGATTTAATCAATATAATCGAATTTAATCACAAATATCACGATTAAATCGGATTTAATCTTCCGAGGGTTGCGTCGTTGTTTTATTTTATACAAAGCATAATTAAAAGCTGGTAAAGAACCGCATTGTTTTGAAGAGACGTTTGTTTGAATTTGCAAATGACTATACGTTATGGGCAGCCCCACCTTCATTAATATTTTTTTAAAGGAAAAATTATCTTGTAAATATATAAGTTGACCACTTTAGAGGGGGGGGGGTGCGCATTCGGAGATTGCGCAGAAAATTATCCCAAAACAAAAAAACATTCTTCTCTATTTTCCGTATAGGTTTTCTTTCCGAACTTCTCAGTGGACTTTAGACCACGGGGACAATTTTCTAACTCCTTCCCCCGGCCCCTTTCATTTCGTGAATCTACTGGAAGTCGGGAAGGGGAGACAGGAGGGTAAATTCTATTGAGAAGGAATTTCACCACGAAAGGTTCTTCCAATTGCTGTTATAGTTCTTGGTACACTTATTTAGGGGGATTTTGCTGGGTGCGTTAATATTGAGTTTACCCCCTTAACACGAATTCTCCATATCATGGGACCAAAGACCCAAGCCTAGACCCCCCGGTTTTTCCAAGTATTGGCCTACTAGTGGGTATCTAAAAAGAGGGGTTGAAAAGACCGCGAAAAAGAGTGTACATCGAACAACTATTTCCCTCTGTTTATGGCCTTTCCTCGCTAACTGTATTGTACTATTTACTATAAGGAGAAGCTACGCGTTTCACCCCAACTTATCAGCGCAAATGCGCAATACTCTCGGTTTCGAACACAATGAGTCACGGCTGAGCGTTTCTCAAAGCAAATTCTTACCCGGAAATAATATATTTTACAAGAAATCATTCTAAACTAGAATCAAAGAATTAAATAATTTGGTAATTAAATTTAGTAATTAAATATCATCAGTTAATATAAGTTTTCAATGAATAATAGCTATTTAAAATTAATTTCAGTAACATACTTAAAATTCTTTATAAAATTATTCCACACTACATTTAAAAACTTATAATATTCTAAAGCAATTATATAATTTTATCAAAAATTTATATAAGCTAATACCCAAGGCACAATTTATTTTTTATCTATAGAAAAGCTTTAACTTTCATAGAAGGAAAAATATATTTTTTTTGTAATTTTTATTATACTACATATTAAAAAAAATACATTTAACAACCACGTAAACTTTTTGGTTTATTATATAATCATCGTGCAATTCGTAGTATTTTTCAGTACCGGCTCTCAGAATGGCCCACTCGTCCGATTCGTTCATTTTTAATTCGTACGCGTGTAATTTATTGTTAAACAGAAGAACATTTCTAACCAAACCACCAAGAAATACATCTCCGTTTATAGAAATAATATACTGAATTTTAAAAAATTTTGTTACTTTGTTATTCTCGTAATTAAAAACCAAATAGCATCCACTCCTATACATTACATTTTCGTAAATCACGCGTTTAACAAGGCAAATTCGATCGGGGAATTCACTTAAAAGGGTTTGAAAGCTTATTGGAAAGCTAATCTTTTCAACTAATTGACTAGATGATGTTTCCTGAATTCCTTCAGAATTTTCTGATAATGTATTGTAACATTGATAGAATTGGTGTCTTTCACTTAAAGTTTTAGTAATGTTGATAAAGTTGTGTGAAGCGAGAGATAAAGTTTTAAAATAGTAGTGTTTACTTTCAAATCTCATACAAGATACGTGACTAAGTGGACCGTACAAGGATATGCTTCTAGCATAATGAATTAAGTAATGATATTTGGGCGTTAATTTTTTTGGACCAAATATTTTACTCGAATGAATTAAAAAACCTTCAATTTTGGAAACAAGTTGGGGAATGACGACTTTGGGTAATGAGGGGGCGTATATATAGTCACATATTTCTCGCAATTTAAGGTAAACCTTCCATGTTCCGTCGTCATTTGCCGGGACGTAATCCTTTAAATTTATTATCTCCTACAACAGCTGGTCGAGTCTGAGTTTGAGGCCTATTTACTTCAGTTTTACCAAATTTAAAGCTTTGAATTTTTTCGTTGAAAATTTCAACTGTAAGTTTCTTTGAAGAAATCCACCTTTTAATCACCTCTTTAATTACTGAAGGAATAACTCCTTCTTTTAAATCATGCATTGGGTCTGGAGTTAACTGTTTAGTTAAATCGAAGCCTCGAATTTTCATAAGTGGGCTTTCATTTTTAACACCATACGTTGAGCAATCTCTTTCGTCTAAAGCTATATTTCTCAAATGGTATTTATGCCTGGGAAGTGTACGTAGAGTAACGTCTTTTTCATTTGTTTTTGTCGCGATTTCTGTGTAGTCAATCATGCAAAATCTGCAAATACGACCGCTACTGAAACTCGCTATTAGGCCAGCTAGTTTGTGTAAACCTAAATTATCCCCCGATAATATTGAAGCAAACACTTTAACATTTAAATTTAGGCATTTTAAAAACACTCCATTTTCTTGCATTAAATTTAAGTCGTAAATTAAAGGCTCCATCACTTCCTGTAATCCGTATTTATCAATATCTTTGGATTTCGCTAAAAACACGAGATGTATATCGCTATATTTCGATTTGTGTTTAGATTTTCTGTTTAGGATTGAAAAATAGCAGCCTAATATTTTGTTTTGTCCCCTTTTTGACCCCAAGGGATTGCAAAGCTCGAACTCGTCCATATAAATCTGAAGCTGTAAGGTCCACGGCGATAATCGTTCTTGGCTATTCACCATATGAGATATTTCCGACTGTAAAAAATGGGATATAACGTTTGAGTTTTGATTAAATTCCTCGTGTTTCAGGTGTTCGTCTGATGTCGCATAAATTTTTTCCAAAACTTTTGGAACTGGCACATAATGAAAATGTGAGTTAGCTCCTTGATATTGGGTCTCAGTGAAAGTGAACTGAACCGGTTCTACCATAGCCAACTTGTTTTTGCACAGCATTTTTATTTTATAACTTGAACCTACACTTTCGAAAGCGTCCTGAACATCGTGAATCACACACTCTAAATCCGATACGTTAAGATCAACGTTTTTATTTTTAAACACGGTCTTTGCCTTTTCGAAAAGGACGTTTAAAATCTGAATTGAAAAGTCCAAGAGGTCGTTACATAGATTTTCGATAACGGTAACTGGGAGTCGATGTTTTTCGCGATATTTCAATAGCATCTTCAATATAAAATTTTGAATATCAATAGTTTTAATTTGATTTTCATTTTCGGCTAATTGGTCAAGGTCATCTGGATTTTCCAATATTTCAACTTCTGGTGGTACCAACCCGTCATTTAGAGCATCATCTACCTCCATTTGATTTGGCATATCAATATTTGGATCTGCAACATTCGGTCGCTCTCCAACTAAAAACGCGTTTTCATGTTTCAAGTTGACGTGTTTTCTAAATGATTCCACTTTTTTAAATGACCGCCCACATCCTTCAAATCCACAAATTACATTAAAGTTGGCATCATTTTCGTGCTTGTATCGCATGTGAGTCAAAAGACGTGCAAACGTTCTAGTATACGCAACGCATTTAGGACAGCGGTATAGTTTTGTTCCAGGAAGATCCATATTGCACAATATAATGAAATGCGGTAAGTGTGGAGTACTGCGCGTAAATTTCATTTTAGTATACTAATTCAAAAGCTGTTGAGGCTACGTGATTTCTTATCGTTTGATATATAAATTGCCATTCATAGTTAAAGAGTAGATGCCGCCCACCCTCAGGATACGCGGGTGGCAAACCAATACAAAAGCTCTTGAGGCCATGTGATTTCCTATCGTTAGATATATAAAATACCATCCTAAGTTGAAGGATTAAAACTTAGGCGCCACTCACCCTCGGGATACGTGGGTGGGCAAAGCAATACAAAAGCTGTTGAGGCCATGTGATTTCCTAACGTTTGATATATAATTTACCATCCATGTTAAAGAGTGTGCACTGCCCACCCTCAGGATACGGGGGTGGGCAAACCAATACAAAAGCTGTTGAGGCCATGTGATTTCCTAGCGTTAGATATATAAAATACCATCCTAAGTTGAACGATTAAAACTTAGGCGCCACTCACCCTCAGGATACGTGGGTGGGCAAAGCAATTCAAAAGCTGTTGAGGCCATGTGATTTCCTAACGTTTGATATATAATTTACCATCCTATGTTAAAGAGTGGCCACCGCTCACCCTCAGGATACCCGGGTGGGCAAACCAATACAAAAGCTGTTGAGGCCATGTGATTTCCTATCGTTAGATATATAATTTACCATCCTATGTTAAAGAGTGGCCACTGCCCACCCTCAGGATACCCGGGTGGGCAAACCAAATTAACCAATACAAAAGCTGTTGAGGCCATGTGTTTTCCTATCGTTTGATAGACGGAAAGTATCAAAGGTGAAATAGGTAAGCAAAACACGACGAACATAATTCTTTTAAATTACTGAAATTAGTGGAAATATGATTTAAAGAAATTCTTAAACTGGGATTCAAGTGGGTTTATTTTAGGAAGTTTATATCTTACATTTTTTTAGTCTAAGCACCAAAAGTCATGTAAATTCGCAAATTCATTAAAAAAATACCCATGAATTTATTAACTTGTTTTTTTTCATCACTCTCCCTTTAAGTGTGTTGGTCGGAAGGGGCGGAAATTAACGACACTGCGTGCGCGTCAAAGAGATCTATCGAATGAGATCAAATTGTTTTTTTTCGGTCACTCTCCCTTTAAGGGGGTTGGTCGTAGGGGGCGGAAATTAACGACACTGCGCGCTCTATCTTTTGATATAAAAAGAACCATCCTAAGTTAAAGAGTTGACGGCGAAGAGTGCGTATTGTTATTAAAGGGGGGTCGAAATTGTGCCCTTTGTTTACCTGACAGACCTGAAACTGGCCATCGGTAAAAGTTGTGTAGCCCCACACTTTAATTCAAACTTCCCACCACGCCCATGTCACCCTTCGTGAAACCCATTGGGTTTGGGGGGGAGCGAAGTTTGAGGTTCACTTGACCTTAAACGCCGTAAATATACGTAAAATAACACTGAAACAGGCACGGCGTGGCCAGATTGGTAAAGGCGTCGGTAATAAAGATTACGCGGCCAGCAGCTATCTGGGTTCGTGTCCCGGCGTCGCCGATAATATAAATTATACAAAATATTATTTTTCGCAGCTCCATCTACCGTGTCGTCGCTTTTCCACGCCAAACAAACTACAAACAGACACTTAACGACATTCCATCCTTTGTGATTTTGGTAAAACATTTCTCGACTTACTATTGGTCGAATCCGATCATGTTCACGCTATGTAGGCATAAAACGTGACGGGGAACACTTTTATAATTGAAACCAACTTTCTAACACTTACGGTTCTCGAGATAGTTTCTGGATGACCTTGAAGACATGGTTCAAGGTCATCGAGGATATCATTCTTCTTTGGCCCCCTGCACGTGCTACTCAACATAAAAAATTTAAATTCCTAGAGAAAAGAGTTTTTGTGATATTCGCCCTGGATCGTTTTTTAGTAGATTTATAAAGTTATGTTAGTTTAACTATACCTTTACCGTTAATATAATGTTTATTTCCACGAAATACTAATTACTTGCAATCACTAATAACTAAGGGAATTTGGGAAAAAGAAGTAAACTTTATGAAATTAAGAAAATGCATAATTTAATGTAGAACAAAGATACCAATCAAAGTATTTCTTGATATACAACATTTCTAGTGAAAACCTTTTTTGTTTTTATGAGATTACCTTGGTAATCGCTTTCTTTAACTGTAATTTTTAAGTTTTTCATTGAGGTGGCACGGGTAAATGCTACGTATAACTGACCGTGTGAAAACACTGGTTCCGGTAAGTAAATACCAACGTTATTGAGTGTCTGACCCTGAGCCTTGTTAATTGTCATGGAGAATGCTATCCTAATCGGGAATTGTCGTCTCTTTAACACAAAGAGCATATTTGTATCCGAAGGGGCTAAATCTATCCTAGGAATAAAAACGATTTCTCCTTTTGACCGCCCAGTTAAAATCTCCGCGAAAATAACGTTAGTTTTCATTGCTGTGACAACCAACCTAGTTCCGTTACACAAACCAATTTTTGTGTTAAGATTCCTTAGTAACATAATTAAGGCTCCCACTTTCAACGTAAGTTCATAAAGTGGCATACCGGAAGGAGTGAGTGTATTAAGAAATTCGGTTGGTAAGTTGAGCCTTTCTTGCTCATCATCAGTCAGTATTGAGTTGATGGCGTAATAACCTTGATGTGAACCTTCCAATCTAGCTAATACGCGTGAATATATCTAAAAAGTATGGTCATTTTTCGGACAGAGTATTGCTCGTTTCGCACCCGTACAAAAATATGTCTATAGAAAACCCACGTTTTATCTCCATAGCTTTTCCTTGGTTTTTCAATGGGTTTTCTTTAGAAATTTGGGTCACTTTTCTGTAAAAAAAACCCTTTTAAAGTTTTCTCTATAGAATTATCTGATTGGTTTTTGAGGAAACAAACACTTTTGCACTGGTAAATATAGTTAAATTTCTTTAGCATTTACCGAATGTTTTTTGTTTGAAAATAGAAAATTTTCAATTTTAAATAGTGGCATTTCTATAGAATGGGCTGATTTGTGTTTTAGAAAACACCAATTTTTTACTGTTAATTATAGTAGAAAATCTATAGAATTTACCGAATGTTATTTCAGAAACCCATCGAAAGATGTTCTTAACAATATCTTAGAACACTAAAGGTTTTTATTGGTTGTTTTTATAGAAAAACTGTATAGAATATCTATAGTATAACTTTCGAATTTTATTAGAGTTCTTATAGCTTTATTTATAGAATTAAATTGGATAATTGGAGTGTGTTAGAGAATTCTTTGAATATTATAATATCCTTTTACGAAAACTCTTAACAGCTTGCAGAGGAGCTCAGATTGACTTGGGGTAGATTCCACAACAAATAACATCCAAGTGAACCTCATTAAGAGTATTTAGAACACTGATACTACACTTTGGTCTTAACTAAAAGGCCGAGAATCTAAAGTTGAGTTCGAGATATAAATATTCATAACAAATGATTCAATTTATGCAAACGGTAAAATGCAAAAGAAATCAAAAATTACGACAGATGTGGCGAACCGTGGCATCCACATTTCATACGAAATGCTAGGCCTGAACAATCTCCTTCGCCGGCTTGATTTTTAAGGAGATCCAAAGTCTATTACCCCTGTAGCATTTTAGAGTCGGGCCGACGTCGGCTAGTGTCTTAAAACAGAAAGGTCGGCCTACTGTCGGGCCACCCCACTCTGAAAGGTCGAAATGTCCTAGTAGAAAAGTAGTCGGCCGACCGTCGATCGACAAGAAAATTCGACTCACTTCCGATGTATGTCCTACTCAGAAAGGACTATGGACCGACTCAGAAAGGACTATGGGCCGACTCAGAAATGACTATGGACCGACTCAGAAAGGACTATGGGCCGACTCAGAAAGGACTATGGGCCGACTCAGAAATGACTATGGACCGACTCAGAAATGACTATGGACCGACTCAGAAAGGACTATGGGCCGACTCAGAAAGGACTATGGGCCGACTCAGAAAGGACTATGGGCCGACTCAGAAAGGACTATGGGCCGACTCAGAAAGGACTATGGGCTGACTCAGAGAGGACTATGGGCCGACTCAGAAATGACTATGGGCCGACTCAGAAATGACTATGAGCCGACTTCAAATAGGCATATTTCCGACTCGGAAACGACGTTGTGCCGACGTCAAATTAAATCGCACTTCGGAACTCCCACTTAATACCAATTTGATGCCTTAACAGTAATTTAGCTGAGATTGAATCGATAATAATTTTCAATAAAAATGAGCTATTTATATTAATAGAACTAATCCAAACAATATACAAGTCTGAAAATCTTTTGGCGAAGTACATAGAATTAATAAAGTAGTGATATAGAAAAGAAACATTTTAATTAAGCTTCTAGATTTTAATACGTAAAAACCATTACAATTCAAATACTTTTAACAAATATCATTATCTTTTGATGTTGTAGTCTAATTATATTTTATTTATAAAACACATGACCTTGTAATTGCCAAGGCCTAACAGCTCATGCAAAACATTGTTCACAAAGCTATAATTAATTGATATAGATATTATTTATATTGATATATTATTGAAAAACTTACTTTTTTAGTTTAGATTTAATGTATTTCTCAAGATTCCAATGATTTTCCATTAATTTTGAATAGAAAATTAAGCGCACAAGTCAACAATTACACCTCCCATCTCAAGCGAGTTCGCCAATAAAATTCTATAATGCTGCTAGTCCGGAGATGGCGCTGCGAAAGTATTAACTGGCGCGTGCTTTTGAATTTTTTAAACTATGAAGCGTTTGTGATCGTATCAATAGGACTATTTATTAATACATTTTAAATTTTTTAATCTATTTAGAGTATAATTAATCAATATAAATAAAAATCAGGAATTAATATTTTGAAATAATATCGTAAATCGCAAACCCCTGTAACACATGAAGTCGGTTTAGAGCAAAGACTATATACGCTTCGCTTACTAGACAGGCGTCTCCATACAAAAAACCTGTTAACACTTTCGAAACACGGGAGAAGCCTTTGACCAGCCGTTAGAGGCACCACTAGTAGCACTCTGAAGCGCGAGGAAAATTTTGACCAGCGTCTGCTATCGTATGCAAGTTGAGCCATTGAACACGCCAATCTATTTATATATAGTCTTTGGTTTAGGGTCGGGGTACGGTCGATAAGTCGGTTTATAGCATTGAGTTGGGAATAAATAGAGGTACAACTAAATCTGTCTGGCGCGGGACCAATTTCGTTCCAAAAGGAGACTTTATCAACTTTATCGTTCAACCGTGGGGGCATCTGTCTTTATTGGTGGCAACTATTGCAATTGAATTTTTTCGCGAATCTGATGCGAAATTGAAATCTATGATTTCTCGTAACAAACAAACCTTTGAAGTTGTTTAAAAATAATTTTATTCTGTCAACACGATTCTTTTTAACTCAAGTTACGGTGAGTTAGCTAATAATTATTTATTTTTAGCCATATAACTTTACAAAATATAGATGGCGCTACCGCCTAGAATTCAGGTGATCCATTAACCCGCTATACTGTTCCACTCGAAGCTGCTTTTGATTTTGACGAATATAGTTAAGTCGGTTAGCTTCCATTTTGATATATGCATCGACAATGAACTGTTGGGTCAATTTCCCAGCATTTATAAATGGATTAAATACGTCCCTAACAGCCAGGATGTGACTGTAATAATCCATTTGGCTTATTTTGTATGAAGAATTTGTGCTGGTTAAATTAACCCCCCAGCCATTAGAACCATAAGGGTAGAGGAGTGGATATACCATTGGATCGCATTTGGGATTTAAAATCGACAGTTGCTTGGTGGAACCCGAAGCTCTATTGTAAATTCTGATATCTCTATCGAATGGGGGTTCCCCGTCTGTATTCTGAAAAACGACTGCAATTTCATTAGCTCTTGGAGAATTGTATCGCCGTTTGTCCTCATTTGGAGTTGAAGAAAATGATAGTGTTAGAATGGGAACCACTCTGTTCAGATTTTTGGAAGAAAACTCTTGTTCAACTTCCGCCATCATTTTGAAGGACTGCGCCAAGATATTTTTTCAACCATCAAATCCGTCAGAAGGCTCATGGTTTCGCGAAAGCATTTCTCGTTTTCTGGAACAGACATGCGGACGTTGACAGCCTCTTCAGAATCCAAAATGTAAAGCTGAGAAAATCGAGGCCTTTGTCCAGCCTCGGGGTGGGCAGCCTTAGACATAACGTGATAAGTCTGACCGTGTATTTTATAACAGTAATGACCATAACCCGTAACTTGCGTTATCGCGGCGCCCATTGATGCAAATGCAACAGCACTGTTATATGACCTTATGTTCTCCCTGAGGTTTTTAGCATTAGGATTATCGCCTAAGATTAGTTCACGAAGGACACCGGGGAATGGTGAGGAATTAGGAAGATAAACCTTACCCTTCTGGCAGCAGTAGGTAAATTTGCCGTCCGAAGGTGCAAAGTTAAGTGAGCCACAAAAGTCACACTTAAAAGACATATCACCGATGATTATTTCATCAATATCACAGATATCACACTTTTGCATACGAGCACGTTTCCGCGTTCAGTCATTAAAAGCACACCAGAAGTAGGGGAACCAACTATGGGGTCCGCATAATGATTCATAATTTGTAATAGCTTTCATGATGCTTTCAGCTCTGGCCGTTAAGGTAACACTGGCAGGCGTTTTAGTAGTGATTGAGTCACGCAATGCTCTGGAAACTCCTGCCAATTGATTATCTGGCATCACCGTTGAGATCGCATTTCTATGTTCTGAATTCGCATCTAGAATGCCGGCCGACGCACTGGATGTTGGTAAAACTGGGTGGCTGGGGTCCCTAGATGTTGAAGAAAGGCTCGGCAAATAATGTGTATTAGCAACATTTGTTAGCCGCTTTTGCTCGTTAGTACGGAGTCGATTTCCGTCGTTTTCGGATGACTTTGCGTCCTCCCCACTACTTTTCTTTTCTGCATATCGAAGCCGCTTTCGCTCGTTGTAACGGAGACGTTTTACATCGTTTTCGTGTGACTTTTCGTTCTCCTCCCTTTTTCCGTCCTCGGTCAACCTTTTCTTTTCTGCGTAACGAAGCCGCCTTCGCTCGTTGTAACGAAGACGTGTCGTTTCTTCGTTGATAGTACCCGAACTATGTTGCATGGCTGTACCGTGCGCGTTTCAAATTGTTTTAGCCGTGCGCGTTCCAAATGGTTTTCGTGCGTTTGAACAGAACTTTTCTGCTTCTTGCTTCTTCGTCGACAACACCCGGATGCTGTAGCACGTTCGCCCCCCCCCCTTCTTTAATAGCAATGTGTGGTGTGGTGTCCCTCCGTAATGTAAGCGGTATGGACTTTGAGCCGGTTGAGGTAGAAAATCCAGAGACGGAAAGAGAACGGGTGATGGTTGTCCGCAAATCCCCAGTCCGATCCGCAGACCGCACCGTCAGCGGCGCCTCACTTTTCAGGGGCGTCACTTTTGAAAATTTGTAATAAAGAAACTATAAACCAAATCGGAAATCGAAGCCGACTCGATGCGAAAACGCGAATCATAGCGTACGTAAAAAAATGCCACGCTGTGCTCGCGCCAATAACGCGCGCGTGAAAAGCGTTGGAAAATCAAGAAATAAATCTCCAAAATCGGTTGACGAACGAACCTACCACCCAACCAACAGCTTTTTATTATATAGACTATCCTGACGGCCCTGGCACCGATTTTTATCTATCTCAGATCCTATCCAACCATGGTAAATTTCCCAATTATCTTCACTGGCTCGGCCACTCCGCGACCCACTCATGCGCCTGTGGGGCCGAGTTCGCTGACTCCCTACATTATGTTCGCTACTGTCCTCTCACTGAAGGCATAGTCGATCGTGCCATTCCCAGTCTTTCATCATTAGTCTCTACTCCAATGGGACTGTCTTCTATTCGGGAACTTGGGCTCTTTATTTGTAGCCATACTGATCTTATCTTTCCCGACACGTAATCTTACTTTTAGGGGCTGGTTCCTCTACCTTCCTACTAACTTATCTTGTCTTAACTTATTCGTCCTATTTATTATCATATTTATTTAACTTATTTCTTATTTATTCATTTTTGCCCTAGCGCGGGTACGCGATCGGTGTTTTTCCCGCTCGGACATTCGTTTTATCTAATTCTTTTTCGCCCTTAACGTGGGCTCTTTAAACCCCTGTTATGTTTCCAATCAACGGTGCAGGGGTATACAAATTCACACACAATATATAGACTATCCGAGAAGCCCGCCTTACAGGCGGGCCCTCAGCTAGTTGTGTGTTTCGAGGCACTCCACTCCCGTACGCCCCCCAACCCCTTTTTCCCATGGGATAATTTGCGTGGCACCCTTTTCCCCATAGTCGATCCACCGCAGTAAGGCACCCTCCCCCTTTTACCCATGCTATAATTTCCGTGGCAACCTTTACCCCATAGTCGAACCACCGCAGTAAGGTCCGTCCTCCCCTTTTTTCCCAGGTGATAATTACCGGGGTACCCCCAGTAAGGCCCTTCCTCCCCCTTTTTCCCATGTGATAGTTACCGTTCCTCCGCCTTCTCCCCATGTTATAATAACCGTGGCACCCACTATCCCCTTTTCCCCATGTGATAATTACCGTGGTACCCTCTCCCCCTTTTCTCCATTTGATAATTACCGTGGTACCCTTTTCCCCATATAGTAGAACCACCCCAGTAAGGCCCTTCCTCCCCCTTTCCCCCATGTGATAATTACCGGGGTACTCTTCCCCCATCTTCCCTAGTGATAATTACCATGGTACCCCCTCTGCACTTTTCTCATGTGATAATTTCCGTAATACACCCCTCCCCCTTTCCAATGCAAGTATTTCCGTGGTACCTTTTTCCCCGCAAAAATAACTCAAACTCGCAGTCGTACCAAACCCCTCTGTACCCCTTTAAACCCCCTTTATCCAATGGCTGATGCATATAGGTCACGGGACTAACGTACGCCGAGAGAGCACGTCAAATTGGTGATATAACCTTTCAATATTTAGTGAAATTAAGAAAAAAAAACACGTTTTTGAGTGCCCCTTCAAAACTATGTTGTCCACCTCGCATCGCTGCGGACTCATCGTATCTTCAAAGTAGACACTAAATATGAATATTATAAAAATAATTTAGGCGAAGTTCTTTGATAATATATTTTATTATTTTTTTATTTTTTTTTCACTTACAATTGTTAGTACAATGTTTTTAAAGACTAACACACAAAAAAAAACTTTTTGACACGACTAACATTTGGGAAGACCCCATACCATAAATTACGTAACAAATATTCGAACCCTTCTTAAATTATACCGTAAACTTGAAACTAGTATAATTCTTTCAAAAATTAAGCGTATTTACTTATGGTCTTAAACCTAGATATTTAATCACACTATTTTCAATGTGTACAAAGTCGCGATTAAGTTTAAATTCCCAATAATTTAGGGTTCAGTATAAAATCACGGTATCACACGGTATACACTAGAACTTAAATTATAATTTAACTTACAGTCGCGACTTTGTACTTATTGTCCGTCGGTATGTGACGTAATATCTTAGCTACACCCCCCTCCCTGTAACAGTGGCACTTACACAAAACCCCTTCCCCCTTTGTTTGAATTATTACAACTTATAAGGCAAGGATGAGAAGTGGAAACTACACTGTTTAGGCGTAATGGTACGGAATACAAGCCTGATACTCACTCACACAGTAAGATTTTGAGAGTTGACTAAAATAATTAGGGAAACTTTTTAAACAGTAAAAAACACTATTTTATTGCAGTTATAGAATATTATCGCATGTTTTAACTATTCAATATTTGAAATAGTTACAAAATAACGATATGTAATTTAACGTGGCTTTGTTGACATCTTTTTGGACAACTCGAACACGTACAGAAATCAAACCATTCTACTTCTGGAATTCCACCCACTCCCTGAATGTAAGGAGGTTCACCACGTTTATCAATGTAATGCAGCTTCTCCTATACCGCATAATAGATCCAGCTATAGAGAAGGGTCTCTCAAATCGGGAACTTTTTTGGTAGCAAAGACGTCACAGTCCACTGGTTGAACCGGCTCCGCGAGATATTTATCTATCTCGTTGGCTAATTTGCTGGCCTGAACGCGGTTGGATGGTGTCTCAGAACTTCTGACGGATCGGACAAGGGACCACAAACCTCCTGATGAGTTACGCTGCTGTTCTTGCTCCTCCTCGTTCGGCGCTAATTGCCCCGGAATACGAGCGGCAAACTCCTTTAGTTGCCTGACGGCATTTTCTTCGGAGAGCGAAGGGAAACT
The DNA here is from genome assembly GCF_980474605.1 of Leiobunum rupestre. Classification (NCBI taxonomy): domain Eukaryota; kingdom Metazoa; phylum Arthropoda; class Arachnida; order Opiliones; family Sclerosomatidae; genus Leiobunum; species Leiobunum rupestre. The sequence goes on along the minus strand of NC_143390.1, from coordinate 20,214,380 downwards.
CTCACCCCCTTCTAACGTTTCCGATACGGCGGGAAACGTTGCTGTATACAATTTTTTTTTAGTTTTCAAAAGTGAGAATAACGTACTTTTAAATGATCTTACCAGGAAATAATGCGGTTTTCCCTCGTGGGTCTAATATGGCAGCCAGCGCGTACTCAGGATCAACGATTTCCTCGAAGAACCTCGATTTCAATCGGAATAGCAGTTCCTCTTGGAGATCCTTAAAATTCGGCGCTCATGCTACGGTTATGTGGTCATACACCTCCAGAAGAGAGCCTATGACCAGGTGGGCAACAGCCTTCCGCTTCTGGAAGCGATCGGTGGCCACCTTGATAGGTTTGAGTAAGCACATTATCTCGATCATCTGGTAGAGGTGATCTTCACTTGGTAGTTGGTCGTCAAACGCTCCATCTTCCAAGAAAGTTGCATTGAGAGCCGCTATTCCGTCCTAGAAAAAAATATTCGGGAAAAATTGTTAGTATTGGTGTAATTATCATCGGTACGCGCTTAACGATGATGCTTACTTGAACCATGAGTCGTTCCATAGCTGAATAGATGGAATTCCATCTAGTCGCCCCGACGGTCTTAATATCGAGGCCTTCGGGTGACTTTCTCCGGAAAACTTAACTCCACTTGGGAGAGCGATGGAGGAAAACCACCCAGTCGTTTACCCGCTTAATCATTGTTTCGGCCCTTACAATGGTTTTTAGAGAATTACTCACGACAAGGTGAAGCGAGTGGCAAACGCATCTTTTTCGCGTTCACCTGTCATAGAGGGTCGGGATCCTCTCGTCCTCCAAAGTTTCCCTCCACGACTCATCATTGCCCGGCGGAACTCCATCCGCGGATGAACTGGTTCCCGAATCCATAATTTGATTCCAGGAGTTCCATCCTATAAAGGAAAGATAAAATTTTAGTCACTCTACCTCAACTTCCGAGCGTAAAATGAAACTTGCCGTCGTCCAAGACGAAACTCTCGTTCGCCGAAACCGACGACTCTGCGTCGAAATGGAGGGAGTCGATGGTGGAGGATGTTAGAGCGGTTGAGTGGGTTGACGGAGTTGAGCAGCTAACTTCGGACCAGTTATCCTAGGGCTCTGGAACCACGTCCAACATATTAAGTGCCATCGTTATGTTGGCGGCGTTGTCGGCGCAAACGCAAGAGATCTGGAAATGTTGAAAATAACAAATATTCTCGCGCCGTGAATTTATGGAATAGTATATTTTACAGAGGAAGGCGATAAACCACACTCGGCCAAAATAGCTTTGATTTTTTCGAGGATCGCGGATCCGGTATGCGCTCCCGGGAAATGTGAAAACGCCAACAAAAGGTTACGGAAATTGAAATCCGCGTCAATAAATTGAGCGCCGACTCTGATAACCGATTGTTGCCGACGGCTTGACCAAATATCTAGTGTCAAATTAAGGTTCGCACCCCTCAATTTGCCTAGAATCGTCTGAAATAAAACCATTCATTAAAATCTGTAACAACTGAAAAGAAGCGAATGAAAAACGTTAAGTTAAAATCAAGTATAGAAAAAGCTATCTACCGTGATTTTCGGTTTTAGTTCTTCGTGAACTATGCGCGCTAGTTCACTAGTAACGTTTCTTCGACTGTACATTTCCAGGTGTGGATTTGCGAACTCCAGCTCCTTTCGAAAACCTTTCCCGTCCACGACGCTAAACGGTAAGCCGTCGAACGCGATCATATTGACCAACAGACGCTTAAAAAGCGACTGCGAGGTGTTTTCGCGGCCGGGTCCATTTTGCTTATTTTCGGAGCAGGACGACTCGAGCCTTCCCCCAAGATATCAATGGTTTGATCGCATTCCGCGGATTTAGTCCTTTTTGAGACTTATGTGAAAAAAAACCATAAACCAAACCGTTATATAATGAATTGTGATGGAACGATAAATAATGTATACTCACAGAGTGTCTTTCCAGGTTCGATGCGCTACCGGTATCCCCTACGATTTCTCCGCTGCAAACATTACAGCACCCCACAACGGATATAGAAGGATGCCCTTCTTTTTCTGCTATATTTCCCACGTATGAGAAATGCATTTGGATGTTGTAGCTTCCATACGTGCCATCCGTAAATTTCTGAGCCATAGATTCGTCCCGAACGAGAACTCTGGGCAAATACTTCGCTGGTCGCTTTCGACCCTTGCGACTTTGACTCGCGTTCGGAATCGCGACGCTTTTATTGGAAGCCCTATAGTTTGAAGATTAAAGCGCGTAAGAAAAGGGACTATTGCTAAACAGAAAGTTAATTCTGAAACTGTTCATAAGGTGAAGAAATATATCTTTGAACTAACCTAACAAAGAGAAAAAATAACAAGTAAAAATCCATGTAATTACATTTTGGTCCCCGAAGCAATGCTGATTTGAAACCTTGCACAAATTTAAGACAATCTGCAAAAATACTTAGTAAAACCTAAAACTAACAGTGAGAAACACCTAAATAAAACTAAAAAACACCGCGTGCAGATAGGATGATCGACAAATAAGTGTGGCCGGACATGGTTAGATACTCTTTTTATAGCAAGGTGTGTTTTCCATAAAGATATTTAAAAAGCGATGTCATCGTATAAGTTAAAACTTATATTCTATTTAAAGCTTACATAGAGAAAACATTTTGTTGCCCATTAAATTACTTTTTTCTGCGATTTTAAAGTAAAAATGTTTTTAGTGGCAAAATATTTTATTTCACGAAAACTAAAAATGTTATATTAGAGTATTAGTATTTTTTACTTAAAAATATGAAAAAATAAAACCTTGCTTAAGAGCTTAAATCAATGGGCCACAATTTTAGGCTGCATTTGGAAGGTCAAAGAGATATAATTTATAAAATTACTTTTGGAGAGCATACAAAAAAGGTTTGAAACTAGGTTTATTTTGTCAAAATCGGACTATTTCTCAAAACGTTATTCACTGGAAATTTTTTATCATTTTATCAAGGTTTAATATCTCAGTAACATTTCATCTGATGGTAAAATGTTTCGAAAATCGGCTTTTCCAAAAAAAAAACTCTAGGACATATTTTAAACCAAATTTGAGGGGATATAGTCCAGGGTAATTAGGCTTTGGAAGGGAACTAATTGCTGAAAATTTCAAGATCGAAGAGGCTTATGGCCCTATATAACCTCCCATAAGTCCCAAAGCATCTGACGATGCGGTTCACCGCCATCTTGCTAAATGGCCGTCGCACCGAAGTAACAATATCTCGAGATATAATCGACCGATTTCGATGAAATTGGTACGAGGTAAAATATCTTTTAAGTAATAAATAATATAAAATATTTTCATTATATTAATATTTTTTTATATGTTATCCACATGTTAAAATCAATTTTTCGTCGCCTCGTGTGAAATAAAAATGTAATTGGACGAAGACCATCACTAGATTCCCCCCCCCCTTCTCGGTTGTCATTAAGTCTTTTCCAAGCCACTGTTTTACCTAACAATAACTAACGATTAGCTTGTCAGCCTGGGTAGCGGCCCAGAGAGGCGCTGTGGAAGAGGAGGCCAAATGTGAAGGTGCCAATGGATCCGTGCAAGTGAAATCCCAGACCAGGGATTTCCCGCCAGACAAAGGAACCAAAGTCAAGGCATCCCGGCGCTTTTGGTCGTCTCTCGAGAGAACGGGTCGCGCGTGGCTAATATGTAGCCGGGTCGCGCGTGGCGGATATGTAGCCGGGTCGCGCGTGGCGGATATGTAGCCGGGTCGCGCGTGGCGGATATGTAGCCGGGTCGCGCGTGGCGGATATGTAGCCGGGTCGCGCGTGGCGGATATGTAGCCGGGTCGCGCGTGGCGGATATGTAGCCGGGTCGCGCGTGGCGGATATGTAGCCGGGTCGCGCGTGGCGGATATGTAGCCGGGTCGCGCGTGGCGGATATGTAGCCGGGTCGCGCGTGGCGGATATGTAGCCGGGTCGCGCGTGGCGGATATGTAGCCGGGTCGCGCGTGGCGGATATGTAGCCGGGTCGCGCGTGGCGGATATGTAGCCGGGTCGCGCGTGGCGGATATGTAGCCGGGTCGCGCGTGGCGGATATGTAGCCGGGTCGCGCGTGGCGGATATGTAGCCGGGTCGCGCGTGGCGGATATGTAGCCGGGTCGCGCGTGGCGGATATGTAGCCGGGTCGCGCGTGGCGGATATGTAGCCGGGTCGCGCGTGGCGGATATGTAGCCGGGTCGCGCGTGGCGGATATGTAGCCGGGTCGCGCGTGGCGGATATGTAGCCGGGTCGCGCGTGGCGGATATGTAGCCGGGTCGCGCGTGGCGGATATGTAGCCGGGTCGCGCGTGGCGGATATGTAGCCGGGTCGCGCGTGGCGGATATGTAGCCGGGTCGCGCGTGGCGGATATGTAGCCGGGTCGCGCGTGGCGGATATGTAGCCGGGTCGCGCGTGGCGGATATGTAGCCGGGTCGCGCGTGGCGGATATGTAGCCGGGTCGCGCGTGGCGGATATGTAGCCGGGTCGCGCGTGGCGGATATGTAGCCGGGTCGCGCGTGGCGGATATGTAGCCGGGTCGCGCGTGGCGGATATGTAGCCGGGTCGCGCGTGGCGGATATGTAGCCGGGTCGCGCGTGGCGGATATGTAGCCGGGTCGCGCGTGGCGGATATGTAGCCGGGTCGCGCGTGGCGGATATGTAGCCGGGTCGCGCGTGGCGGATATGTAGCCGGGTCGCGCGTGGCGGATATGTAGCCGGGTCGCGCGTGGCGGATATGTAGCCGGGTCGCGCGTGGCGGATATGTAGCCGGGTCGCGCGTGGCGGATATGTAGCCGGGTCGCGCGTGGCGGATATGTAGCCGGGTCGCGCGTGGCGGATATGTAGCCGGGTCGCGCGTGGCGGATATGTAGCCTGGTAGGATGTCCTGAATGAGATCCGCAACACTGCTGGTGGAAGGCAGGGAGAGCTAGTCGGGTAGCGTGACGGACACCGAGGCCACCCTTAGCAACGGGAAGAGACGACTGCTCTCAAGGAGCCTCGTCCATCAGAGTATTGGTCATGGCCTGAAGCGCCAAACGTAGGTTTTCGTCGAATGCGTATAGGTCATCTCCACATCGCCACACGGGGGCGCTTTCGAGGAGATAAGATAGTTTGGGGATGGCAAATGAGTGTTTTTAAAGAAAAAAGTCGTGGTGGGCAGGAACTCCCTCGAGGTTCTGTGACATGATTTTTAAAGCTTCGACGGATAACGGCGCACCGAGAAGGACGTATTGGGATCGAGCGATTATTTTAATGCCAGGGGCGGTAGATTCGAAAAGTGATTTAAAATTACCGTCACTGAAAACGCCCGCATTCAAAACAAGGAGCTCGCACTTCGAAGGGTTTAGCTAGAGGCCAATTTCAGCGGAAAGCTCCTGTACAAGAAGTAGATCCGCTTTGACAACATCTGAGGCATCGCCCAAGGACGAGTCATCGAGATACCAAATATTTAGTGTAGATTTCATACGCGAAGCCACTTTGTGTAGCAGAAGGCAAAATATTATAACATTGCCGCAAAAACGTATAGAGATCGGGAATTTCCTTGAGGACGCAGCCGAGAAGACGATCACGACGTATCATATTAAAAGCGTTGAGGAAATCGATTTTCAGTATAACTGTAGAATTGAGATGTGGGTGGTTAACGAGTTGGACGTAGAGAAGGACCAAGCGTGGGATAAATATGAGAACAGGCCATTTAAGCGACCAAACGATGAATAGTATGACCCACTGTGATTGGCCGAACGCCTCCGTCCTTTTTCATTAGAGCGCACAGGGGGGCACCGTACAATACAGGGCAGATCTCCAGAGGAACAAAACCACCAAGCATCAGGTTTTAAAGATTGCCAAGAGATTTCAAAAGACAAGCGCCATATGTACCGGAACCCGGGCCCGTAAGGTCCTTCAAATTCGGCGGTGAAAGAGCATCAAGACCGCCAGCAGACCCGGCTGGGAATGATAAAATGGCGGAGCCGACGCCAGAGTCGGAGACTTTAAGCTGCGGCAAGGAAGACCAATTATTATATAATTTATGTATAATTTGGGTTCCCGCATCTGTATCCCACTTTCTTGTGTGGTCATGTTGATTCTTATGGTACGCACGGCTTAAGCTGCAAAAAAAGCTCAGGAAGATGTTCGCGCCACGCCGCAGTTTTTTTTTAATTTAATTTATTGATGCTTGTTTAGTTACATATTTGTACATTAATAAATATCGCATCTTCCCATTGGCCATATGAGCAAATATTGCTCGTGCATGGCCGAGAAATATTAGAGTACAATTGACTTTTATTTGGAATATACATTATAAAGCCGCAAATTATAAATTAAGAAATAATTTTATGTATACATTCAAGAATTCATAACATTTTTTATATTATCGATCCCGAAATTAATCAACCATACATTCAACAAGGTTACAAAAGATTTTACAGTAGTACACTTTTTAATATTTTTATCTATTTTATTGTATAATTTTGGACCCAAAAAATTTATATGGTTTTGACCGAGGGTTTTTAACATTTTTTCACCGGTCACATTTTGGCTAGTTACACTTCAAGTATCATATCTTATGTTGGGAGCAGCAATTGTATCTTTTATCTTAAAGGTATGTGTCAAAATAATTTTTGCATATATTTGTCTTACACTAAATACTTTAAAATCTCGATATAGATTAATAGTTGGATAAAAATTATCTCTCTTAAGGCAAATTCTCAATATTTTTCTCTGTAATGTTTCTAATTTTTCGATAAAAGTACTATAAGTTCCCCCCCCCCCCCCCAACCTATAATTCCATAAGATAAAATTGAAAATACAATTGCAAAATATACACTTTTTAGCCATTTTATAGATAAAAAATTTCGCAATTCATAAAATTTTGGCAGGCACATTCTCATTTTTTGTATCAGGCTATTAATATGACAGTCCCATTTTAGTTTTTCATGAATAGTTATACCTAAGTATTTGATTTTAGAAACTTTATCTATTTTTAGGCATTCTGAGGTACAGTTTGAGCAGTTTGCAGTGTTATGTATAGTCAAATGTAAGTCTGTCAGGGTGATATCTCTACTCGAAAAACATAAATATTTGGTTTTATCAACATTTAGAGTTAATAAGTTGTCATTAAGCATTTTATATACTTTTGATATACCCGTTTGTGCCTTTAAATATGTTTCTTGCCATGTATTAGCTATAAATAACAGAGTAGTGTCATCGGCAAAGGATATCACCCAACCATTAATGTCAATATTACAAATATCATTGATATATACTAGGAATAACACAGGACCTATTACAGTACCTTGGGGGAGTCCATAAGTTAACAATTCAGTATCACTTAGGGTATTATTTATTTTTGTTAAAGTTTTTCGTCCTGATAAATAATTTTCAAACCATTTTAATGTTAGACCCCTGACTCCAGCTTTTTCTAATTTGACCAGTATTTTTGGGTGAGAAACAGTGTCGAAAGCTTTTTTTAAGTCTAAAAATATCGCTAATGCTTTTTTGTTTTTATCTACAGCTGAATATAATTCCTTAGTTATTTCGTATATTGCATCGTTTGTTCCTATACTTGTTCTAAAACCATATTGATTTTGTGATAGGTAACTGGATTTTTCCAAAAAAGTTACTAATTGTTTTTTTATTAATTTCTCAATTATTTTTGATATGTTACTTAACAAGGATATTGGTCGATAGTTTCCTACTTCCTTTTTATCACCTGTTTTATAAATAGGAATTATTATTGCTGTTTTAAGTACTTCTGGAAAAATACCAGTCAATAATGAGATATTTATTATGTGAGTCAGGGGTATAGAAATATGTTGTTTAAGTAATTTAAGTGTTTTTACGTCAATATTATCATGTCCTTTTGATTTTAGATTTTTTAAATTATTTATAGTATTTTCTACGTCACTTGGTATAACTGGCTTCCAAAAAAAGCTTTTATCATTATTTATTAAATTTGACTGTTTATTACTACTATATTTTTTATCTTGAATGATCTTAGCCAAATTTGGGCCCACAGAAGAAAAGTATCTATTAAAATGATTTGCTATATCTTTAGCATTGTTTTTTACCGTAATCTTTTCATCATTTATTTTTATTTCCTTAATAGTGTCATAATTTTTCATTTTTTTGGTAGATTCATTTATCGCTTTCCAGACACTTTTTGGATCATTATTTTTGTATTCAATTTTGTCTTTAAAATATTTATATTTCGTTGTTCTAAGCAAGGAATATAACTTATTACGGTATAATCTTAAGTATTTTCTAAGTTCTGAATTAAAAGGTTCTTTTTTAAGTTGCTTAGCTAAAACGTCCCTTCTCCTTATTGAGTTTATTAAAGCAGGGGTAATCCAGGGTTTCAACTTCTGTTTTTTATGATTTTGTTTTATACAATATCTAGTGGTAGTTGCCTTTATGTATTTCTGTAGGGTCGTCACAAATTGATTCAGTGCTAGGTTACAGTCATCTGTATTTAATACATCAGTCCATGATTCGTTTCGAACGAGGTTTATTAATGCGTAGTAGTCGGGAATATTTTTTATCATTGAGCTTTCTTGAATAGTCTTATTTTCATTGTTTGGAATAGCGATAAAAGTTAAATAGTGATCTGTAATATTTGTTTCCATGACATAAGAATTCATACACCTGTTATTGTTTGTTTTAATAAATATGTGGTCAATACAAGTTTTAGATTCTATTCGTGTTATATTATTAATACAGGAATATAGGCTGTTTTCGTGTAATATTGATAAATATTCTGCAGAGTTTTTGTCATTATAATTTAAAATATCTATATTTAAGTCTCCGATCCAAATAATTTTCCCAACTCGTGTTATCTCCAATAAGTTATCATTTAGGCCATTTAGAAAATCAGTCACATTGTTGCTTGGAGACCTATAACATGCAATAATTCTATACATAGCATTATTTGGTAATTGAACATCAATTACTTTTGACGTTGCACCTATTACATAAATATTATTTTCGGTAAACATAATGTCTTTTTTTATATATATTAAAATTCCGTCATTTTTATTCTGAAATTTATTAGAGCAAACTGAATTATATCCATTTATATCAAATAGATTTTTATCAATAATCGTAAATGTTTCAGTTAAAACAATGATATCAAAACAATAATCAAGCGAATCCAAAAATACAACAAATTCTTCATAATTGTTTTGTAGACTACGTATATTCTGATGGCATATTTTGTAGGCATTATTATCGGAAATTTCAATTTGAAAATCATCACTCAATTTTTTTTTATTAATGTTAGTTTCAAAAAATTCATTAGAATCATTAAACATAGGAAATAATATAAATTTAATACTTATATTAATGTAAGATCGCATAATGTTTTTATTCTTCAAATTGTCATCTTTACGCAAAAAATTTTTACCATCATTTACCCATACATATTTGTAATTTTTTACTTTAGCAATTTGTTTTGTTTCGTATAGGATTTTTTTATTTAATGGCGTTAATTGATCATTAATATATACGTTGTTATTATTTAAAGACGTATTTATGTCGTTGGCTTTTAGTTGTTTTTTAATTTTAAATTGTTTTATCCAGTCGTAACGTATCTTACTAGATATAAATTTTACTCTAATTATTGATGTGTTTCTGTTATTTTTAGGCAATCTATACATATCAATTATCTCGTTAGAAGTTATTTTTATGCCTATTTCGTGAGCGACAGCTTTTAAAATATCATATATTTGTTCATTTTTGGTTTCGTCAATTCCAGTTATTTCCAGGTTACACAATAGGTTTTCTTGTTTAAGTTCGTTAATTTTAAAGTCATGCTCAATTGCTTTTGCTTCAAGGTGTTTGTTTCTTATTTTTTACTAGTTTTACGTCATCGCAGACAGTTTGTATGATTTTCCCGAAATCGTCTATTTTTCCCGAGCAAAATTTTATTGAAGTTTCAATATCGTCTATTTTATCTATTTTATTTACTTTCACTTGTATTTCGTCTAAGGTTTTCATTTTAGATAAAATGTAGCTTACGTTTTGCATAAGTTGTTGGAGGTTTCCTTCCATTGTTTCTTCTTCAGAGGTCTCCTTATTATCGTCTGGTTTATTAGGTTTTTTACAATTTTCGCATTTTAATGTTATTTTACGTGTTCCTAATTTTCGTAAATTTTCTTCCGATTTAATATTAGTACAGGATACATGAAAGAAGGCTTTACACGTCGTACATTCAATGATATCTTTGGCGTTATCGCTACTAAAAATTAAATTACATTTTTTGCACCATGACATTATAAGCTTTATCAAGATTTAGGGAGCGATAAAATGTGCGGCCGCTCTCTCCGACCGCTGTAATATATATATATAACCATATCTTACGTCGTGCGCTCGTATCCGCCAGTGTACCTTCTATTCTGGAGCCCCCGGCTCTTTCAAGAGATGAAGGAAAACGTCGTGACGGCCTGTCGCTGGTTCCGTGGTCCAGTGGCAAATCCCTCGTCTCGGATTTTACGTGTACCGACCCGCTGGCACCCACCTAGTTTGGGTTCCATTTCCTCGGCCACTCTCTGGGCTGCTACCCAGGCTGTTGTTCGGAAGAACAAGAAGCACAAAGATTTTGAGTCACGTTACCTGTTTAAGGCCGTTGCCATTGAAACGCTAGGCTCGGTCGGCGCGAGGGTCTGGCACTGATACACTACATTGGCCGTACGATTCGTGAAGTTACAGGAGCGCCCCGATCTATGGAATACCTGAAGCAACGCTGAAAGGGGGGGCAACGCTTTCTTCGTTTTAAGCACGTTCCCCGTGGGTGCTTCGCTTGAAGACTTTATATTTTCATTGCCTTGATTTTGTATTTCAAAACTAATCAGATTTCATTATATATTACATTACCAATATACATGCTGTTACGGATAAGAGTACCGAAACTTTCTATATGCATTCTATATGTCTCTATGAGTAAAAAATGTCCAATAAACATGGGTCCTAAAGTGCTTCATTTCAGAGATATGGGCCTTAAATCTGGCACACAATATTCTTCCTTGAACCAAATTGTTTTCATTAAACTATCAATTGTTTCTTATCCGTGAGGCGAGAAATTTTAATAACAAGTGGCAAAAGTGCATTAATGTCCTTTTAGAAGTAAAATGAGTTTGAAGACAAAGCCATTTTAATTTAGTGATACGATTTTAATTATTAAATTTAAAGATACAAATGTCATAAAATTCTATAGGAATGGTTTTAAAATTGTCTAATTCTGTTTGTTGCTAATATGGAACATTGGTCTAGGAACGCTTATTGCACGGACGGGCTCAGGAAAAATGGGTTAGAAGCTCAAAGATTCAACCAGCAGTAGATTCCTAAAAGACTGGTGTCAGATCGACTGGCGTTTGAGTCTGTAGATAGACGGCTAAGAGAAATACAAGACATCAAATGAACGTCCTGGATACGTCCCGATTAGGCTGATATTTAACCATACTAAATACTCTCGGACGTCTTTAGGCTTAACGTACACTCATCCTCGGGATGTTCACTATAAACCTGACGGACGTCTTCGTACTTGTACTCGGGACATACTTTGACTCTGAGAAAATCAGACATTTGCTCGTCTTTTAACCTCCAAGTTACGTCAATATCTCTATCTCTTATCCGGTTTTCGGGACATCGTACGGACAAATGCCATATACCGGCGTACTGTCCATAGGACGCCGGAGGGATGATGTTGGGTTTACTGGGGCACTGACATACGTCAATTCTACGAGGATAGTCAGCCTTGTTGAAGCTTGTACGTGTGAATTGGTGTTTATGTAGAATGAACTAGTTCTCGGAATTCGCATAACCTTTGTTCATTTGACAAGGTCTATTGAATATCAATCGGATATATCCATATGGACAAAATAGGCCTTTCTTTATCTACAAATAAAAATATTCGAAATCCAAAGTGAAACGTATAATTGTATACTTTTTTATCCGAACCCTCTTATCAACGAATAACCGTCGCTTATGTTCAAAGTTCCCTTATCCATGGATAAAACTAAAACATTCAATATAATTGAATAACTAGATCGCCTTTTTCAAAATAATATTGTTGATTTGGATAGGTTATTGAAAACATAAAGTTGACTAATCTGTTCGGTTAAAAAAGAAACGAACCTCTCTTGTTCGTTTTCGTAATATTCATTTTTATTCTCAAATATATCCGCAATACGTAAAAACAAATTTTAGTCATTTTTTAATAGTTTATTCGTTATCTGGCAAGCTACCGTGGTCTTATTATAGGCTTCACTCTGGCCGAAACATAACCTAATTTCCTAGAAGAGGGATTTTTTGAAACCCGATCCAATTTCTGTTTGCATGGGTCTCAAACCCTGGTGACAGTATGCATCTGACGAATAAGTTGAACCGTTTTTTGATTTCCATAGTAAACTTTTAGGTCGCTCTAATTTTCGTGTTTTACTTATATTCTCATTGGCGGATTAGGTAAAAGTAGAGCGTACTGGGGAGCAACGGATGGAATGAGGGAAACGATTAGACTAATTTCCCCACGTATAATTAAATACATTCTTGATATCACGAAGTCGTGTAATTAATTTTACTATTAGCTAACAATTATAAATTAATAATAATAATTAATTTCGTTATTAGTTAAATACATTACGTTTGATCGTTTTGTGTCCAAGTTAAACGGATCACGACATTTACTTTGATGATATTCATATCTCGTCACGAAAACTGATGATCACAAATGTTGTGCAGCTCTTCAATTGCTATACCATATACGCGAGCTGCTACGAAATCTTTTACTTTCTCTTCAAATACGCTTATTTCACTTAGTCCTTGGGTTTTACATAATGTTGTTTTATAGCATTGTTCATTTTTAAATATAGAAACAGAACACCTTTCTGGCAAAATAGGTTCTGATGCCATCGTTGCCGACATTAAGTACAACTATTTGTGTTTTATTTGGGGTTTTTAAGTCCTAAAACCTAAAAACGAATTTTACAACTGATGTCGCATTTTTACAAACACTTACCTTTATTGTAAAATGAACTAAAATTCTTCAAAATAATATTTTTAGTTCGTTACTGTGTGAACTTGATGCGAAACGTAAGCGCTAATTTCTTCAAATAATTCCATCGCTACCGTCTGCCTACCAGCAGCGCCACTCTGCGGAGACGCAAAAAAATTTATTTCGAGAATTTATTACTGACCTTTGACCTAATATTTCGACTATTAAAAATAGTTTAGACATAAAGTGTTGTACCTTAAATTATTGCTTATTTTAAGAGCATTTTTATCCCAAATCGAAGTTTGCCCTCATCGCAAAATTGGCCGTCGAAAACGACCCCCCGTTGAATAAAAATCACGAAGTCTTAACTTAGTATAATACAAACGGTAATATTGAGAAAATAATAACCAATGTTTTCGAAATCAGCGCTATGTGTTACCCTAAAATCGAGAGTTTCAAAGTAATCATCGAAATATTCTTCAATTTATTATATAAAATGTTCGAGGGTGCGAAAATGAACTTTTCAAGAGTTTGAAAAAGTGACTTATTTTCAAAGGGCTCTAGTTACGCAACCGCTGCATCGATTTCACTAAAAATTTCAATTTCCCCATGGTTTGTCCCTAGTTTAGGTGGTTTAAATTTCATTTGATTGGGCTGACCCTTGGTTGCATGAATTGTCGACTTGACTTAATTTGTAATTAAATGGTGATTTTAGCAGCTGATATTTTAAGTGTACAAAATTTGTATACTGACATTGATCGAACAGTTAAATTTGAACAACCACTAACTAAAACAATAGCCATGATAAAAACCTTTTTTTAATATCTATTAAAAGTCGGTTTGCAAATGGTAGAAATCGCTATGGAAAAGGTACAAATTATTTATTACAACAACGTAACAAATTATAGTTCAGAAGCAAGTTGGAAAGCTTTCCAAAATATACCTCTCCTCGGAAGAATTTGCCCTTCGGTGTATTAACTACTGAACACGGTACTCAATGATATTTCGCCATCAAAGGCGTCCTCCAAAAAATGTAATCCCGGTGCTATCCCAACCAGCAGATTTTTTTTATTATAATTATAAATATTACAAATGTTGGTCTCTGTTACTAGGTGCACCGGGCTATAAATTCTGACACACTGTTATTGTATTAAACAAATTTCCCATATCAATAGAACCAAAAAACTACTTTATTAAATTAACAAAGCAACAAAATGAGAAATATAAAATACAAAATTTAAAATTATTAGAACGCTCACGAAACGTAAAATATACGTGCAAGAAACCATTTCACAGAGAAAAACCAATCAAATTTATATGGAAGAACCAAAGTTAAAGCGAAAATCAAAACTATAACTGAAAGCACTAATAACAAGTCGGCCCAGGCCGTAATATTAGTTCCACATTGGTGTATTCGGGTGGGCAAACCCATACACCCTTTTAGTCACAGGTAGGCAAACTAATAAAAAAACTGTTGAGGCTACGTGATTTCTTATCGTTTGATACATAAATTTCCACCCTAAGTTAAAGAGTGGATGCTGCCCACCATCAGGATACGGGGTGATTAAATTGGTATTTTCTTAGAGCAGATATTTAACATGGATTATTAACAACTGCATGAGTCATATTATTGCAAGAATGTATTTATGTACTATGAATATGGCTAGACGGAGATTCTGTCCCCATGGTCGCATACTTTGCAGCTTAAGGGCCTGTTGCAAAAGCCCTAGCCAAAGTGCTCGCCCATTGAATTTAACATGTGCGATTCTAGCAAAGCAGACTTTTGCAACAGGCCCTAAGTTCGACCGCTTTGGATTTTTTGGTCTCACTCTTTCACGTAGACGCTAGCGTAGACGATTCCAATCTTTTACTTTTATTGTTCTATGAGACCAAATTGTTTTTTTCGATAACTCTCCCTTTAAGGGCGTTGGCCGGAGGGGCGGAAACTAACGACACTGCGTGCGCGTCAAAGAGATCTATCGAATGAGATAAAATTGTGTTTTTTCGGTAACTCTCCCTTTAAGGGCGTTGGCCGGAGGGGCGGAAACTAACGACACTGCGTGCGCGTCAAAGAGATCTATCGAATGAGATCAAATTGTGTTTTTTCGGTCACTCTCCCTTTAAGGGGGTTGCTCGGAGGGGGCGGAAATTAACGACACTTCGTGCGCGTCAAAGAGATCTATCGAATGAGATCAAATTGTGTTTTTTCGGTCACTCTCCCTTTAAGGGGGTTGGTCGGAGGGGCGGAAATTAATGACACTGCGTGCGCGTCAAAGAGATCTATCGAATGAGATCAAATTGTGTTTTTTCGGTCACTCTCCCTTTAAGAGGGTTGGTCGGAGGGGGCGGAAATTAACGACACTGCGTGCGCGTCAAAGAGATCTATCGAATGAGATCAAATTGTGTTTTTTCGGTCACTCTCCCTTTAAGGGGGTTGCTCGGAGGGGGCGGAAATTAACGACACTGCGTGCGCGTCAAAGAGATCTATCGAATGAGATCAAATTGTGTTTCTTCGGTCACTCTCCCTTTAAGGGGGCGGAAATTAACGACACTGCGTGCGCGTCAAAGAGATCTATCGAATGAGATCAAATTGTGTTTTTTCGGTCACTCTCCCTTTAAGGGGGTTGGTCGGAGGGGCGGAAATTAATGACACTGCGTGCGCGTCAAAGAGATCTATCGAATGAGACCAACTTGTAATGGGGCGGAAAATCTCTGGACCAACTATACAAACTATAAAAGTGTTCAAGCCTAAAAGTTCAAGCATAATCCTAAACGAAGGCGTGTCTAGCTTGGTAAAAGCGTCGGTTTTGGATAATACGCGGCCAGAAATCTGGGTTCGAATCCCGGAGTCGCCGATTATATAAATTATTTTTCGCAGCTCCATCGACCGTGTCATCGCTTTATATTATAATAAAATACTTAGGAATCAAGAAAAAGTCAATCTAAGTACCCACAGTAATAAACATTGTATTAACAGAAATATGCAATAAAAAAATTATAATAACAACCCAATCAAACAAGGTAATTCAAATATTTATAAATCCAGTAAATGTCAATACATATACCCACGGTAATGATAATTGTAATGGAAAAAAACAAAAACACCTTACCGTTAACAATTCCCGGCTTATAACGCACACAAAACACTTTAACTGAATAGTGAAGGCTAAACAATAGCGCATATCTCAAAATATAAAACCAACGTAACCACATTAATGAAAATGTATCACACATATAAAGCCGATAAGAAAACACGTAAAATAAATTACGAGTTAAGTAAGCAAAACGACAAAAGCGCTTTGTATACCACTTGAGATTGTATTAATAAATGACCCTTAACGGTTCAAAAGTACCTATAGACAAATAACTAACTAGGTGGACGCCCACGGGTTCTACCCTTTAACTCTCTTATCTCTGCTGACCGCCCTTAAGCAAAATGTTTCCTTTCAAATTTCATACGTAAAAAATGTACTTTAAAAACTATTAATATACTCATCCGCTTATGCTGAGCTTATGTATAGGTGGCTCTGTGTAAGAACATCAGCCAGTCGTACTGGAGGACTCTGGTTCGAATCCCACCCGATGCAATAGCAAGTTGATTTGGACGTTAAATCGCTTACCGTAACCCTCAGCACTCGGTCCGTCCCAAAAGTCTTCGTTCTCTTTTATTCGGAGAGAGAGTTCGCTTGGGCCCGTCGTTGGGACCTCATACGCTCCCTGGTTCCCCCCGGCAGTGTTGGGCATTTTCGTCAAAGAGCCGCTCACGCTCACGTCTTATTGAGCGGTAAAATTTTCGCTCCTCTCTTTTTGCTCTTTTTTGAGCGGTGAAATTTTCGCTCCTCTCTTTCCGCTCTTTTATGAGCGGTAAAACTTTCGCTCCTCTCATTTTTGTTTTGCGCTCTTTTAAAAAGATATTTTACTGCTCATTTTCAATCATAATAACAAATCCGCTCACAATGAGATGAGCGGTGCCCAACACTGCCCCCCGGATCTCTACATAGTAACAGAATAACCAACAAAAAATTGGTTCAACCTTGAAATCCCAACAAGCTATGTGCGTGTTAAAAAATAGCGAATGACTTTCTGTCGTTCGATTAACAAAAATAACTTTCATCGAATCTTAAGTAAATTTTGCTGATTACATAATAATTTTAGTTTAAATAATGCTAAATTGTAATAAATTATTTTCACAATTAATCGATTAATCACTCCCGAGCTTCTATTTAACCGCAATAGAAGGCGCAAATCTATCCCCCCCCCCCTCCAATTTTCGGGTTTTATAGGATTGGCTAAATTGGAATATAGCAAAAATACAAAACAATTTACAAAAATTTCGGTTTTCGAATTTGATAATGCTTTTCGAAATTTGTCAGTCTTCTTATCTAAATAGTGCTGCGGGAATGGATCTTGGCATAGCGGTAGTGTCATTACAAATTCCGCCTGCCAAGAACCGAGTTATTAGAGGACAAATCTTAAGACAAACCATTTTTATTGTTTAAAATTTTTCCATAGAAAAGCAATTTATGAAAAAGATTAAAAAATACAAAACAGGGTTGCCACGAAATTTTCAGATTCAAATTCCCTGACTATTCCCTGTTTTCCCTGACCATTTTAAGAGATTTTCCCTGACTTATTAAGGCCAAATTTTTTCTTTTATATTTTACTTTTATCAGAAGTTAATAAATTTAGATGGCCTTATATTTCAGTGAAAAGGTTATTGCAATGTTGAAAAAATTAGCCAAACTTTCAAGGAAATAAATGATAATCGTGGAATTTGTCATACATCTAGAGTTAAATTACCTTCAAAAAGTGCCCAGATAAAATTGAATTCCCTGACTTTTCCCTGGATTTTTACCAATTCTTAAAATTCCCTGACATTTCCCTGACTTTTTAGGCCCATTTTTAAATTCCCTGACTTTTCCCTGATTTCCCTCTTTTCCCTGACGCGTGGCAACCCTGCAAAATACATTTTAGAACAAATATTTAAGAGGAACGATAAAAACAACGTCTTTCGAAAGTTTACTGCTAAATGAGGAGGTGTCGTTCTAAATTGAGAGGTGTAGTTCTAAATTGAGAGGTGTAGTTCTAAATTTTGAGGTTTAATTTTTGGTAACCGCCTTCAAATTGTCGTCTTCTAGAACAGGAATTAAGTGCTGATCTGAGGGAAAATTAAACGGAATGTTTTGGTAAGAGAAAAGCAAGCAGTCTTGTTGAATTTGTGAACGATGTCTGAAAAAAACCAACACGTCAAAATTAGTTGGGGGAAAAATACGAAGATGAGAATAAATTGATCGAAAAACCTCGTGTTTATTAAGTTTGGTTCTAAAATTCAGAAGATTTGTTCTTCAGAACTAGAGGGTTCACGTTCATTGGGACACCCTAGTTGTTATCTCCAATTGGCCAACCTCCCAACTCTTCTAATTTGACGACCGACGGAACACCAACGAGCTCCATGTAGTCATAAAGGGGCTCTTTTTTGATGGCGCTGACATCGACTGAGAGTCTTTCAGTGCCAAGGACCACTTCCCTCTTAACGGGTAGTTTCGAGGTTGGGTTCAGGTCAGGGTGGGGAACTTCGGGTTGTACGACGTGGGCGGAGTCGGGGATTTCGGTGCAAGATTGAATTGGTTCATTCGTCACGCGTCGAAGCTGCACCGAGCAAGCACGAACTCCCCATTGACGACAAAGGCTCTCAATCAGCCGTGGTCGAGACGGTGTTCGGTGTCCTGGATCAGGTTCGTGACCCGTTGAAGCACCACTTTGTTTTGCGGGATGACAATGAAATCGTAGGTGAGCTACGAGGTTTTTTTTCGTGACGTAGTTCTGGTCGCAAATTGGGCACTTTTGTGGCTTTGCCCTCTGAGCGTGACGCGCTTTTTCGTGAATTAAATTTCTAAGGTATCTGGCGCTGTATTGGCGCTTCTCTCTCGTGTGACTTCTTTTGTGAGAAATCAGCGGGGTTTTCCGTGTTGACGCAAAATTACACTGGTCACATTGAAAGGGTTTTTTGCCTGTGTGAGTCCTTTTATGAGTAATCAATTTTATCTTTCGTGTAAATGCTTTACTACACTGGTCACATTGAAATGGTTTTTCGCCTGTGTGGGTTCTTTTGTGGATAATCAAACTGTTTTTTTCTGCAGACGCGTAACTACACTGGTCACATTTAAATGGTTTGTCACCTGTGTGTGTTCTTTTGTGGTTAATAAAATCGGTTTTTAGTGCAAACGAATAATTACACTGGTCACATTGAAATGGTTTTTCACCCGTGTGAGTTTTTTTGTGGTAAATCAAACTGGTTCTATTTGCAGCCGCGAAATTACACTGTTCACATTTAAAAGGTTTCTCGCCCGTGTGAGATCTTTTGTGGATAATCAAACAGTTCTTGAATGCAGACGCGTAAGTACACTGGTCACATTGAAATGGTTTTTCACCCGTGTGAGTTCTTTTGTGGATAATCAAATAATTTTTTTGTGCAGACGCGTAATTACACTGGTCACATTGAAATGGTTTTTCACCCATGTGAGTTCTTTTATGGATATTCAAACCGGATCTTTTTGCAAAAGCATTATTACATTGGTCACATTGAAAAGATTTTTCGCCCGAGTGAGTTCTTTTGTGGATAATTAAACATTTTTTTTGTGCAGCCGCGTAATTACACTGATCACATCGAAATGGTTTTTCGCCCGTGTGAGTTCTTTTGTGGATAATCAAATTGGTTTTGTTTGTAGACGCGTAATTACACTGATCACATTGGAAAGGTTTTTCGCCCGTGTGAGTTCTTTTGTGGATAATCAAACTGGTTCTGTTTGCATACGCGAAATTACATTGGTCACATTTAAAAGGTTTTTCGCCCGTGTGAGTTCTTTTGTGGATAATCAAACTGGTTCTGTTTGCATACGCGAAATTACATTGGTCACATTTAAAAGGTTTCTCGCCCGTGTGAGATCTTTTGTGGATAATCAAACATATCTTGAATGCAGATGCGTAACCACAATGATCACATTGAAATGGTTTTTCACCCATGTGAGTTCTTTTGTGGATAATCAAATAATTTTTTTGTGCAGACGCGTAATTACACTGATCACATTGAAATGGTTTTTCGCCCGTGTGAGTTCTTTTGTGGATAATCAAACTGGTTCTGTTTGCATACGCGAAATTACACTGGTCACATTTAAAAGGTTTCTCGCCCGTGTGAGATCTTTTGTGGATAATCAAACCGGATCTTCGTGCAGACGCGTAATTACATTGGTCACATTGAAATGGTTTTTCGCCCGTGTGAGTGCTTTTGTGGATAATCAAACCGGATCTTTGTGTAGACGCGAAATTACATTCGTCACATTGAAATGGTTTTTCGCCCGTGTGAGTTCTTTTGTGTTTAATCAAGTCGGTTTTTCGTGCAGACGCGTAATTACATTGGTCACATTGAAAAGGTTTTTCGTCCGTGTGAGTTATTTTGTGGGAAATCAAAAGGTTTCTTCGTGCAGACGCATAATTACACTGGTCACATTGAAATGGTTTTTCGCCCGTGTGAGTTCTTTTGTGGGTAATCAAATCGCTTTTTCGTGCAGACGCGTAATTACATTGGTCACATTGAAAAGGTTTTTCACCCGTGTGAGTTCTTTTGTGGATAATCAAATAATGTTTTTGTGCAGACGCGTAAGTACACTGGTTACATCGATATGGTTTTTCACCCGTGTGAGTTTTTTTGTGTAATATCAAATTGCTCTTTCCTGCAGACGTGTAATTACACTGATCACATTGGAAAGGTTTTTCGCCCGTGTGAGTTCTTTTGTGGATAATCAAATGGCATTTCTGTGCAGACGCGTAATTACATTGGTCACATTGAAATGGTTTTTCACCCGTGTGAGTGCTTTTGTGGATAATCAAACTGGATCTTTGTGCAGACGCGAAATTACATTGGTCACATTGAAATGGTTTTTCGCCCGTGTGAGTTCTTTTGTGGGTAATCAAATCGGTTTTTCGTGCAGACGCGTAATTACATTGGTCACATTGAAATGGTTTTTCGCCCGTGTGAGTTCTTTTGTGGATAATCAAATGGCATTTATGTGCAGACGCGTAATTACACTGGTCACATTGAAAAGGTTTCTCGCCGGTATGTTTTTTTTGGTGAACAATAAAATGTCCCTTATTGTTCGTGGCATAAACGCTCTCAGTGCACTTGTGTTTCTTCCCTTCTCGGCCGCTCATTTTGACAGTTTTACACAAAGTCTCTTTTGGTTGACTAATCTGTCTCGCTGCTTCGACTGGCAGGATTTGTTACGTGGCTTTTAAGGCCTAACCCAAATGAAATTCCAAGATTACCAATCACGAAATGGATTCGGCGGTCACCCCTTCTGAAAGTGATGAATTAAATTAAATATTGCTTACTAACAACGGAGGAAGCAGTGAAAATACCTTGGAAATTTGGGGCCAAATAACGGAAACCAAATAGTTTAAATAAAGGAAAATATATGATGAATAATTAAGCTTTCGCGTTCAATTTGAAATTGAGAAAGGCACCTCCAGTCGTTACATTTAGATAACTTTATATACATTTTAGAATGGCTGTTAAAATTTTTGAAAAATTCGCTCTCGCTTTATGTAATTTTTGGTAAGAGATACAGTGTCCATGACCCGCCGCAAGTATTTTCAAAATAGATTGAAAATTTCAAAACTGTATGTATTTCCTTTAACTCCGGCGAAGCGTCTACTGACATCGTTAAAAAATTTCCATAAATATAATGGACTAGCCGAGAAGCCCGCCTTACAGGCGGGCCCTCAGCTAGCTGTGTGTTTCGAGGCACTCCACCCCAGTACGCCCCACCAACCCCTTTTTCCCATGGGATAATTTCCGTGGCAACCTTTTCCCCATAGTCGAACCACCGCAGTAAGGCACCCTCCTCCTTATACCCATGGGATAATTTCCGTGCCACCCTTTACCCCATAGTCGAACCAACGCAGTAAGGCCCTTCCTCCCCTTTTTTATCATGTGACCATTACCAGGGTACCCCCAGTAAGGCCCTTCCTCCCCCTTTTCAACTAAGGATTAAAATTGAAATTTAACTAAGGTTTAAAATTGAAATTTAACTAAGGTTTAAAATAGAAATTTAACTAGGGTTTAAAATTGAAATTTAACTAAGGTTTAAAATTGAAATTTAACTAAGGTTTAAAATTGAAATGTAACTAAGGTTTAAAATTGAAATTTAACTAAGGTTTAAAAATGAAATGTAACTAAGGTTTAAAATTGAAATTTAACTCAGGTTTGAAATTTAAATGTAACTAAGGTTTAAAATTGAAATTTAACTCAGGTTTGAAATTTAAATGTAACTAAGGTTTAAAATTGAAATGTAACTAGGGTTTAAAATTGAAATTTAACTAAGGTTTAAAATTTAAATTTAACTAAGATTAGGCCTTCTCAATTCGAGTACCAAAATATCTCTTTGAACAATCTAAATATTTAAGAAGCCCCTAATGAATATCATAAGAATAAAATCTCCTACAATGTTGAGGTTTTTTCATATAATCAAAAAGGTCAGCCACCTTCTTTCAAGTGTATATTTTTGGGGGTATTATCTAGGTGTATATTTTAATTTTTAAAGTGCATATTTGTAGTTCTTGGATAATTTTTAGTTTAATAGGTTTAAAATCACATTGTTTTAGTTAGTTCCTGCCACAACAATGGCACCTTTTCCAAAATATTGTAATTTACATTTAGTTCCTGCCACAAAAAATGGCACCTTTTCAAAAATATTGTTATTTATATTTAGATACTTCTTTGCATTTTGTTGTTCAGTAAATGCAGTTTATACTTTAGTATATTTAGTACAGTTTAAACATTTCGTCCAGCCATTTAGTTTCCGCCACCCGTCCTGAGGTATCCATTATATTTATGGAGGTAGTCGTTGCCCATTATAGCGTATCTTTATTCACCTTGGTCGCAGAGTTGCCAGTTGGGCTATTTTCTCGCCCAATTGGGCTCCTTTTTAAAGCTGTACGCGGTAAAAAATGGCTTGGGCGGGAGGCGGATTTTTGGGCTTGTTTTCATGTTTCGACCGCTTCCACGAAATAGCGGCGGCGCTGTGGTCTAGGGGGTAATTCTATCAAAGAATGGTGAAAATGAGGGGAAAGTTGAATGGAAAACGCTGTCTCTTTAGTGCCATAAACCCTAATAAGTAACAATCCATTGACCACTTAAGGGGAAAACAGTTTCTTGGAAAAATATGGAGTTTTGAGTAAAAATATTATAAGTCTACAATATTAAAATATTGAAAATCTTATGAAAATACTTGTTCTGGGGTTGTTATTATTTATATACGGTGATTATTTGAACAAACTTCGCGCTACTAGATAAAATTTGTCTATAAATTATGGGGGAGAAGTTGGGCTCTATTTTGAAAAACATTTTCAATGGTGGGCGGTTTTTTGGGCTTGTTTTATTTCCTTTTGGGCTGCTGGACGTAAATTTTATCTGGCAACTCTGCTTGGTCGTTGCCGATGTCAGTAGACGCTTCGGAGTTACGGGAAATATATACAGTTTTGAAATTTTCAATCAGATTTAAAAAATACTTGCGGCGGACATTTAATTTTTTTTAATATTTGTTCTGAGCTCCCCATGGTCTAATTAGTCGGAATCAAGTGTTTTATGAGGGAGTTAGGTAGAGAGCAATCCTACCAGTGTATGTTAATTGAAGACATTATTTCCTTTTTTTGATTATTGTTTAAAATCACATTAAAATGTTTTATAATTAAGCTAGGTCCATAGATCAATGTTTTTTAGGAAGGATCTTCAAACTAGGCCTTCGTTGGGAAATCATTGAAAAAATTAAATAAGATTTTAAAAGCCTTATACCTGTTTTCGAGGATTTGGAAAAATATCAAACAATAAAAGTTTAAAATCGGGGGTATTTCGAATTTACCTTGGAAGGATCTTCAAACTAGGCCTTGGTCAGGAAATCATTGAAAAAATTAAATAAGATTTTAAAAGCCTTTTACCAGTTTTTGAGGATTTTGGAAAAATATCAAACAATAAAAGTTTAAAATCGGGGGTATTTCGTATTTACCTTTAACGTAAATATAATAATTACCTAAATTTGAAAATGGTTCCGCAGTGGTTTTAGGACTGGAGTCAATCTGCCAGAATCTGGAATGTCTCGATATATATTTGTAACAGATGCAGCAGGGTACGCGACGAATTAAAAATAAACGATTAACAACATTAATGAAGTATTTCCATTATTGTTATTTAAATTTAATTTACTAAACATTTACACATGTCATCGATTTCAAATTTATATGGTTTATACTATTCTGTCGAATGGCGTAATATCTGAGGTAGGTGGTAAAGAAGATCAGTAATAATTAATTTAAACGTACCCCACGTTCCAACAGGGGCGGCTTAAGGGCCGGGCAGTTGCCCGGGGCGCCGGTTTGAGAGAGGCGCCGAAATTGAATTGTGCGCATTTTTGCTTTACCAAGAATTTGATTTGTTTATAAAATTTTTAATGAAAGCAAAACATAATTTGTCTAATGTATACATTGGAGAAACCAAACGTTCAATTACCGATAGAATTAAAGAACATAAAATTTGTGTAAGGAACTGTGATTTGACAAATGGTATTGTGAAACATATTTGGGAAAAGGACTCTCACTCGATAAAATGGGATAATTTCAAAATTCTAAAGAGAGAATCAAATTGGTATAAGAGAAAATTCTAAGATGGCATATTTATTCGAAACAAGATGTCACGGACATTTAAATACACACAATCCCACTGATTTATTAACTTTATTTTAAATATTAAATTTAAATTTGAACAAATTTCCAATCATCTTGAATATGAACTTAATAAACCCAAGAGGAATGTTATCGGAAAAGAATTATTCGAGTTACCTGGTTTTGAAAATAAGGTTGCGAAACGCGAACACTTTCATGTAAATTAATTTTAAAAAAAACCAAGTTTTTCGAGTTACCTGGTTTTGGAAATAAGGTGGCGAAACGCGAACACGTTCATTTAAATTAATATGTATAAAAACCAAGCGTTTCGAGTTACCTGGTTTTGGAAATAAGGTAGCGAAACGCAAACACGTTCATTTAATTTAATTTTTATAAAAAATAAGTTTTTCGAGTTACCTGGTTTTGTAAATAAGGCAGCGAAACGCGAACACGTTCATTTAAATTAATTTTTATAAAAACCAAGTTTTTCGAGTTACCTGGTTTTGGAAATAATGTAGCGAAACGCGAACGAGTTAGATGGCACCTCTATCAATTGGTACGAAATTCAAATATGACAATAGTGCCTACGCGGGTGGTGGGGTACATTTAATTGAAAATCGATCAAAAACACTAAATGCCCCACTTCTCGGGCTCCGATCCCAAAAATTACGAAAATCCCGTAGAGGCTATAATAGTGCCTACCTATTGAGATATCAATCGCCTTTGTACCACTAACATACCGCAAGTAATCGTGTGTACGGCAGCTGGTCAAAAAAATATTTAGTGGCACACTTATTCTTAACTTCTGGGCATAACAAATATTTAGGGTCACACTTATTTTTTTACGCGCCTGTCCATACGTTATTCTTATTTCAGGCAGGCTTTCAATGGAATGCGAATATAGCTTCAGCGCGTAAAGAATTCAGGTATGACGCGAAATGGCTAATTAACTCACTTAAAATTAACTTTTTCCAACGCGGCTGCAACCTAAGCTCGAATGGGCCTAGATGTAATAAAACTGGTGATTTTTGATCAAATCTTACTTACCTACTTCCTGTCGTACGACGTGCGTAAAAAGGGCGTTAAACGTGCGTTAAACGTTGGGGGTCACACTTATTGTTACTTCTGGGAACACGTTGAAAGCTAGGCGCGAACGGCCTTTAAAAATACGAGAGGGAAACTGGCGTTTAGAACTCTATAGACACGCGGATTTACAATGTCGGAAGTTGCGGGGGTCCGTATACGCTGTCCAAAAAACCTCACTTTGAATTAAAATTAAGCAACGTAATTGCAAATCTAGGTTTAAGGGAAACCACAGCTATTCAAAAATATAACTCTCATGAAAATCGGACTTAAATTAAGGAACGTTATGTAGACTTTTAGGCGAAAATATAAAACCGCGAAAATTGGGGTCCCGTAAATTATCCTGGAAACTATACTTAAATTTAATATTTACTGATATAATTGAAGTTGTATATCCGCTGAATCCTAACCTAACCAAAAATAGTTTTTTTAACGTTATCGGACTTAATTTTAAATAAAAAATAAACCACACAAAGCGAAACCACAAAAAATAGTAAATTGGGCATTTGTCCAACTTCTCGGGCTCCGATCCCAAAATTACGAAAATCCCGTCGAGGCTATAATAGTGCCTATCGATTAAGATATCAATCGCCTTTGTACCACTAAAGTACCGCGAGCAATCGTGTGTACGGCGGCGGCGGCGGCGGCGGCGGCGGCGGCGGCTACACAGTAGGTGATCGTAATACACACAAATCCCTAAGGATTGTGTGTAAAAAGGGTACTTTAAATTTAGATAGAGGCTGTTCAGAAATAACTAACTGGGGTCTACTTAATGCTTAACATTATATTTTTATTGTAGTATTTATTCCATTTGGTATCTGTTTTGTTTGACGTTTTTTTTTTTTTTGTCACACATGCGCCTCTCGTGTTTTTTAAATTTATATTATTAGGCTTAAACAAGTGGATTGATAAAGGGCCACGGCTCGAAACGTCTCCAAATAATAAATTTATACCGTGTGATCTTCTCCTGTTTCATTGTTTTTTGGTATACTATACCATGGTAATTAATAAGTTCAATATTTATGCATTTAAATCGTTTTCGATGGCTAGTTCCAAATCAGTCTATCGGTACGATTTAAGGGGGAAGACTACAGTGGCCATTGTCTACTTTCGCGCTATTTCAATCTGAACCCATTTAATTTTGTATTTTAACTTATAAAATTAATATTTAAGTATAGAACAGCCTCTTGTTTAGTGCTTAAGATAATTTTGACAATTTTAAATTTAAAAGTAATTAAGTTATTACGTTTTAATTCGGACCCCCGGAGCTAAAGAAGTTGGGCAAGCGCCCAAACTACCCTTTAGTTAGGACTTTATATCTCGTTAACTATTAATATTAGAATTATCAAAATGATTTTAAGCACTAGAGGAAGGTTTAGCCTATAAAGAAAAATATAATTAATGTAGGAAAAACTAGAAACTAAGGTCAAATAATTAGGACTAAAAACTATTTAGAGATAAAAAGGAAAAACTGGAGCTCAGAGCTCTACGATTTATTAACTGCGTATTTTCATTTTTACACATGAGACAGGAAAAAGCGTTTTGGAAAATATAAACAAAAACACAGCTCCATGCTGCCATCTATTATGAGAAAGAAAGCGCGAAATTCAAACTTTGCATTTCTACAATTCAATGATGTAATTGTTAAAACAGAAACGTTCAGCTTGAACGAGAAAGAGGCTTTTACTGCAATCTTTCCCTTAATCTGTCGTGTCCGTGGTTACAGTTAGTCTCTTTTATTTTACGCGCACGCGCAGAATGCAGGTCCGGACTGGGACCTAAAACCGGCCCGGGCATTTTAGAAACGTCGGCCCCTACTTCCCACAAAAACACTACATTGTCATGCTGGCTAGACGGCCTCACGGCCCTTTGACCACACCGGCCCATCGGGCATTTACCCGATCTGCCCTATGGCCAGTCCGGGCCTGGAAGAAAGCCATTTATTAGTTTCAGTTAAATAGTTTTAGTTAGATAGATATTAATTAGAGTCACGTTCAATTGAATTAAGATTATAAAAAAGGACAGCTTTACAAAAGTTCATAACTTTACTAAGAACAGCCCGTGAGTTAAAAATAAAAAAATCCATTATTTTTATCTTTAACTCACGGGTTCTTCGTAAACTTAATTCTTTTATTTCACATATATTAACCGTGATACTATTCAGTATGGACATTATAATTAATGTACTTAAGGTATACTAGTCTTGCCACCTAACCGAGTGTATCAAGCTCAATGTAAAATGACCATGGACCATGAAGAAGGTATTAAATATGTGTACACAAAGTATTTAGAAAGTGATTAAAGGGATTATTTATTGTTATGAAAACGGTAAATTTATAACATGGAAATGGTAATGTTTTTTAATTTAGTCTAAAAATAAGAGGGGCGCCAAAAATCGCACTTGCCCGGGTGTATAAAATTTCTTGAGCCGGCCCTGCGTTCCAACTATATGAAGTGGGAAAACGGTTAATATGTAAACTTTAATTTACTAAAAAATGGCACATGTCATGGATTTCAAATTTGCATGGTTTATACTATTCAAAGCGGTCTGTCGAATGGCCGAACAATTTCCGGGGTAGGCGTTATGGAAGATCATTTAAACGTACTCCACGTTCCAACTATAAGAAGCGGGAAAACGGATAAATGAATTTTTGCTGATCTTCTATAACGCCTACCCCGGAAATTGTTACGCCATTCGACAGGGCGCTTTCAATTGTATAAACCATGTAAATTTGAAGGCGATGACATGTGACATTTTTTAGTAAATTAAATTTAAATAACAATAACGGAAATACATTATTAGTTTTGTTTATCGTTTTTATGTAATTCGTCGCCCACCCTGCTGCATCTGTTACAAATATTTTTGAAGACATTCCAGATTTTGGCAGATTGACTCCGGTAGAAATGTTCAGTATCATCTGTAGTATAAAAAAAACCAAAAACTAACGTACAATGGTGTGTTGATATTTGGCCAACATTTTAGAAAAATTAGATCTCGCTTTTGGTAATTTTTGGTTGAATTATCACTGTGCGAAGAATTGGGTGAATAATAGGAAGGATCTTCAAACTAGGACTTGGTTAGGAAATCGTTGAAATAAGATTTTAAAAGCATTTTACCTGTTTAAGAGGATTTTGTAAAAATATCAAACAATAAAAGTTTAAAATAAAATATAATATTTTCCGTGCGGTGGAGTACCCGACGAAACAGAATTAACCTATGGTTGTAACTACGGTGTAAAACATAAGAAAATGCTTTTAAACTTAAATACTATTACGTAAAAATTACCTAAACCACTAAAAACCTTGTTTAGTATTAATAATAACCAAAAAATGTTATCTAAAAATATGGAGAAAAACACAAATTTCAAAGAAAACTAAAACAGGTGGCGATACCAGTGTCTTATATTTTTCGACCGCGTTTTTTTAAGTTTACATTAATTTACTAAAACTTTACATACGAAATGTGATTGAAATATTATTATTTTAATGAAATCAACGTCGATGACACTTCAATACGTACGTGATTGAAATTAATAATATTTAATATTAAAAGGGTAATGATAGCAAACCGAATATTACCGTTTACCAAATTAAAAGATAGGTAGATAAATACTAAACATATTTAATCTATTGGCCGGAATTTATATTGACAGTAAAATTTTAAATATTTAAAAATGCAACTGCTATATAAATGAAACATTGAAGGCGTTTAAAGCGACATTTTAATTTGGATTAATTAAATTATGACGCGGTCAATCGGATTCAAATTAACGCCAATGATACAACAAGACGTGTTTCATCGATTGCTATAAAATTTAGAAATGCACCCCCTACAGCAGAAGGGATATTAAGGTTCAAACCAACCCTAAAATATCAAGATAACGACGTTTATGGCGGACCGCGTCCGACATTTTAATTTGGATTAATTAAATTATGACGCGGTCAATCGGATTCAAATTAACGTCAATGATACAACAATATGTGTTACATCGATTGCTATAATATTTAGAAATGCACCTCCTACAGCAGAAGGGATATTAAGGTTCAAACCAACCCTAAAATATCGGGATAACGACGTTTATGGCGGACCGCGTCCGACATTTTAATTTGGATTAATTAAATTCTGACGCGGTCAATCTTATTCAAATTACGTCACACCAATTCCATATCGGTTTACAAAAAATTTTAATTACCTTTTAGTGTTGATTTTGTAGCGTCTTCGTCTTTATTTCCTAAATCGTCGACGTCAACAGAATCCACCCCCGATTCTTCCATATTTGAAATTGGACGATTGCCCAAAATTCTATCAATTTCTTCGTAAAATTTTCGTTTAATCACTCCACTTCCCGAAAATTTGGCGGTTCTTTTCGCCTTATTTATTGTGATTTTAATAATTTCTAGCGAGTTCTAATTTGTTCGTAAGTGCGAGTTTCATCCACGTCTTTATTAAATTTTTCCGCGATTGGTTTAAAAACTAAAGTATTCCTCAACTTTTTACCGTCTAATATATCCAAAATTTTAAATTCTTCTATTAAATTAATTAAGAAAATCGTGGCTCCATCTGACCATTGTATTTTTTTCTTTTTCTCTTGAAGATCCATCCTCGATATTTAACACGGCCTCAAACGAACCGTACGTTTAACAAATCTACCCTTTCAGGTGTCCAAGAAATTCCTCCGTTTCACTACTTTAACAGAAACATGTGTTTTGAATTGCGTGTTGAAGCTTTTTCATTATATTGAAATACAGTTTTTCCCAGAAAATACGGGTTGAAAACCCGTTTTAGCCTAAAACGGATTTTCTCGGGCCGCAGGTGTTTTCATGAAAGGTAGTTGGATTTCCAAACTCCGTGCTAAAGAAATCCGTATTTGCTACCCTCATGAAAAATGCCATGTTCTTACTATTTGCTACACGGAATTTAAAATCATATTTAATTATAATTATTGACTATACTTTAATAAAAAATAACATAATTATATGAACTGGTAATATTTTTTCTATACACGGTGAATCGAATGGTTAGTAGGTTCTCGAAACAGCAATGAACTGGAAAAGCGCGTAATATCCCAACGGGCCAAACCCGGTCACTCGGCGACACGTCCCTGACTAAGGTACGCTCCTACAGCTACTTATGGGGAGCAATTGACGACAGACTAACTTTTCTTGTTCCGATCGAAACGAAAAGTAATTAGGAGTTTTTATCCGTTTCCATTTTAAAAAATTTCATTTAATTCGGAGTCCATGGAATTATCTAATTTTTTTGAGGGGTGTTGATCTTTTCGAGGCCTGAGATGCTCATGTGGAAATAATCAAATTCTGAGGTATGATTTTATAGCTGTCGCGGAGTCTTTAAAAGGCTTGTATTTCTAAGTTTTTACAAGAAATTTCCCCTTTTCAGATTGATTAGTCAAGAGGGCGAATGCTCTTACAACTTGTTAATAGACTCGAAACCTTTTACTAGAAATCTGCAACGGAGCGGAATTCCTTCCGTTTCCGCGAACTGGAACGGAATCGTTATACTAATATGTAAGAAGGTGAAAGAACTGGACAAAAACGGAGCTAATTTTCCAAAAGTAGGATAAACAGAACGGAATCGGAAATAAACTTTAGGAAATTATAACATAAATCCCGAAAAATCTCAGTAACGGCCAACGGAATCGGGATAAAATATTCGAAACATCAACGGAACGGAATAGGAATATTCGAAAATGGGGACATCACAAATGGGGTAGTTCCAGAACAAATTGACCCTAGTATTAACTAATTTAGGGTTATTTGGACCGTAGATCCGTTAAGCGGTTGCGGAGTGAAGCTGGTTTCACACTCGACGGAAAATATGCCGGAAAGACGATAATAAACGCGAGCTGAAACTTGATTCCCATTCGATGTACCGCTAACGTTCAACTTTAAGCTGGTTTCACACTCAACGGAAAATTAGCAGCGTAAAATTGAACGTTAGCGGTATATCGAATGGGAATCAATTTTCAGCTCGGCGTTTTTTATCGTCTTTCCGGCATATTTTCCGTCGAGTGTGAAACTTGGCGGAAAATCTTCGACGGAAAGCATAATGTCGGCGGGAGAGTTTTCGACGTTTCGCCCTCTCCCGGCGGTATGTTCATTTTCACTAGGCGGTTTTTTTCGGCGGAATGTTCGTCGGTGCACGGCCAACTTTGACTCGCGTGAGTCAAAGTTGGCCGTGGTCGGTAGTCCGGTTTCAAGCTTCTAAAATTGTTAAGCAGACACCATTTTGTGTTTTTCAAATAAAAGAGCTTCTTATTTTGTTTACTACCTAAAAAGCCTAAAAATGGATGATTTATCTGACAACAATCATTTATTAATCAACGCACATGTAAGCATTTGAAATATAAACAAAAATATGCTAACCCTGAAATAATGTGAAATGACCTAACACGAGGCGAATTCTAGAGCTTCGGGAATGCCAGTTTGGGGAAAAATTGTCTTCCCTCCCAACCGATAGATATTTGTTCCTGATTAGTTGAAATCAAGCGATATCGCCCGACGCCGCGAAAAAAATCAAATTGAAATTGGCGACACAAAACGGAAAACCAACTGAATTTCCGCCCGGCGTCGACGGAAAAGATCGCCCATTTACCGTCGACGCCGAGCGATTTCGCTCAAAAACCGCCAAGTGAAAACCAGGCTTATTACGCTGCTAATTTTCCGTCGAGTGGGAAACCAGCTTTACAGTATAGTCACATTTTAGAAAATGACCTTGATCCCATAATACGACCTCTATGTTTCTCCGCTTCTACTTACCCGATCTTTGCAAAATAAGGTATCATTTTAAAGGTAATGAAGAGCCTTATTTAAAAATGTTTTAAACCATATATAAGCCAGCATACAGTAAATCACGGTTTAAGTTGCTTGACCGTTGACTATGGAAATAGCTCATTTTTAATTTTCAAAATTATATATATTTTTTTAATCCCCTATATTTGAACAGTGGACGGAAAAAAATCGGGTAAATGAAACGGAGGGAATAGGTTTGTTTAAAATAAAACTGACGGAAGGGAATTAATAGACAAGAAATAAAATGAAACGAAAACGAACGGAAATTCTACATGGGATAACGAAACGGAACAGAATCGGACGGAAAGGATAATTAAGAAATGAAACTGAACGGAAACGGATAGAAATATAACATCGTAAACAAAACGGAACGGAAACTGAATACAATTTTTGCAGCTCTCCAGACGCAATAGCTAACCAAAAAGGTTGACATTTTAGCAGTACGTCAATTGATAAAACTTTCTTTTTAGTTATTCTGTAAAATACTATTAAAAAAATAAAATACTTATGCGTAGATAGATACCTCTAAATTATTTTCATTGTGCAAAAAAGGTTACTTCTTAAAAATCAATAAAACCGAAATATAGTAATAACCTTCTTCGTCTGTTGGTTAACGTCAAAGTTGATTATATTTTGAAAAACACAATTTTTTATCTTAAAATATATTTTTTTAATATCGTGTTCCATTTATAATTTTGCTAAATATTGCAATGTACACTCTTCACAAATGTAATAGATATCGAAATACTCGTTAATTGTCATTGAAAATAGCCAATGAAAGAAAGAAAGATAACTGCCCCTATTTGAAAGAGACTTCAAAAATCTACAAATTGTTCTAAGGCTATCCACAAGGTCAATTGAACAAAATAGGTGTAAATATTCGAAACACAATTTTATAATAATAATAATTTTATTTCATCCGGTAAAGAAAGCTATACACTTATTGCGCCCTGACAGATAATGAACAAGCAATGGACAAGTAATTGAAAGTAATAAAACACTAGAGTTTACAGGCAAAAATAAATAAAAGAGCAAAGATATACATAGCTATAGATAAATACACCCAGTACCCAAACAATATTTACACACACATTAGCGCCATCCGCGAAACTTATCTAAACGTGCCTTAAAGGCAAACACCGACGATTTAATTTTAACATCCGACGGAAGACAGTTCCAAGGGTTAATAACGCGTTGGGTAAAGAAAGTACGCCGAACCGTACTGAGGCACCTTTTTTTAATAATGGTGGGAGCTTTACGCCCTGTCCATTTGAGGTCGAAAAATTGCTCTGCAGACACGACATAATAACCATAAATAATTTTGAGGGTTTCTACAATGTCCGCCCGAAGACGTCTATCGGCGAGCGACATAAGGTTCAGGCGCTTGAGGCGATCGGGGTAGGAAAGACCGCGTAATCCAGCTTCAAGTTTTGTGGCCTTTCGCTGCACACGCTCGAGGTTATCTATGTCCTTCACCAAATGAGGGGACCAAATACTGGAGCAGTAGTCGAGGTGGGGACGTACGTATGTACGATACAGGATTCGAAACGATTTAGGACTGAAGTGGGAGAAGGAGCGACGTAACATGTATAGGGCCTTCATCCCACGAGCAGAAGCCACCTTACTGTGCGACGTCCCCAATAGATGGCCAGAGAGCATGACTCCGAGGTCACGAACAACAGAATGGGCTTCACTATCTCTACCTCTCAGCCGGTAATTAAATTTTGGATTATTCGCTCCACAGTGGAGCACCATAGATTTGGCAGCATTAAAGCTCATACCGTTTGAAACCACCCAGCAGTCAAGAGCGTCAATATCGCTCTGAAGAGCGTGTGCATCCGATAGTGAGGTGATCTTATGCCCAACCTTGTTGTCATCCGCAAAGAGTTTTAGGAGAGATTCGCTAACCACCGAGGGTAGGTCGTTAATAAATATAACGAACAGGGTAGGACCGAGAACAGACCCCTGAGGCACCACGCTAGTGACCTTAGTCCAGGAGGAGCTAGCACCACCAAGGACCACTCGTTGAACCCGACCACTCAAAAAGTCAGCAATCCAATTAAGAAGCATACACGGAACTTCAAGAGCTTCCAGTTTACGAATGAGCAAGGAGTGGGGGACAGTGTCGAAGGGCTTCCGTAAGTCCAGATAGATGAGATCAACTGAGTCTCCATTGTCAAGCCAATCAGTTACCTCCTCCAGGGTAGCAAGTAGGTTGGTAAAACACGACCTCCTTAGGAGAAACCCATGTGAGAAAAAGTCACCCAGAAGAACCGCTTCCTCATGAATTTCGTCGACAAAAACCGACCGGAAAAAGGCATTGAGTGTTTCAACAATCGCGGTTGGTTCCCGAATGGTTACGCTTAACATTTTATTACATTTCTTTGGTTTATCGCGAGTTCTTTTGTATCGATGAAATTCCACGGGTGAAAAAACGTTCGGGCGAATTGACGAAAATATGCTAACATGAAGGAATAGTAGGGAGGGGAATTCCGAGGCGGCGTTAAATCCAACACCATAGTGACAACTCGCCGCTGCCGGGAGGGGGGGGGCATCGCAGAAAAGGGGGATGGTCGTGGTAGACCTTTTACACTCGATCGATAGATCGCGTCCTCTATTAATAAGAATATACATTTAAAACCGTTGGAAATCACGTGGTAAGTTTGAATCTTTCATGATAATGGATCACACTTATTGTAAAATGAAAGTAAGAAAATAACTAAGGCCCAAGTTGGGCCTTAGTTATTTTCTTAACTTTTATTTATAAGATTCAAACTTACCACGTGATTTCCAACGGTTTTGATGCCGCCCAACAGAAAAAGAAAGATAAAGGTACCTTCGCATTTCAGATTTTTGTTATTAAAAAACCACTTGTTAGGGGTCTAAACAATTTACCTATTTCTAGAAATAAATTATTTATACTTTGTTAACTTTGTATTTAATATTTATACATAAGCCTTGTCTTAATTTTCTCCTGGCTCTCCCGCGTTTTTCTTGTTTTCAGAATCACAATAAACACCGTCCGATAGATGGCTACACTTATCTTGTGTTTTCCGTGTCACGTGTTAAAAGTCTACCACGAGATCCCTCTTTATTTTAACGCCCCCACAGGGAAGAGGAATTACACTGCCTAGCTAGTTCAGACCAATAATTTCCCCTCCTTAACTATTACTTCATATTGAAAACTACTTCACAAAGAAAATAACACGTAATTCCTTAAAGAAATACCTCTACAACGACAAAGTATGCCATATTACATTAATAAAGGTAGGTGCAAGAATTATACTTTAATTTAATTTTGTTCAATTATGAGGATGAACATTATTACATTTGAATATTTTAAACTAAGCCTTGTACCCGAAAAAACAACAAGCGAGGGCCACGCTTGTGGTTTTAATAATTTAGTTCACTCTCGCGCAAGAGTGGGAATGGGGTAAACACAATTTAGTCAACTCTCGCTCAAGAGTGGGATTGGAACAATTTTTTTATTGCACTATCACTCGCCCAAGAGTGGGAATAAAACATTATTTTTATCGCACTTTTACTTTTTTACCACTCGTCGAGTGCACTTTCGTCGAAAGAGTGAATTATACAAGGTCATCATTTCGACTCTTTTTCTTGGCAGGACATCTGCAATTTCCCGGCGGGAAATTCGAATTTCGTGTTGGAAATTATCTCGGAAATTATACTTTAAGGGAAAGGTCATTCGAATTTTTATTGTCAGTGTTACCAAATTAAAGAAACAAAGTGACAAACATTAAACGTTTTATAAATCAAATACATATAGTTTGTAGCATTTCTATTTAAAAACTACAAAAAAAAAACATAAAAGGTTGAGTAGCCCCTCAGCTCTTTTTGTAATTTTGTCTTATACATGTAAATTTGGGAGAGGCTCAAAATAATTTTTTTTAATCTTATACGCCTCTTGATCGTTAATTTAATAAGAGCACGTTGAGACCAATCGAATGATACCAATATCAGGTCATATCAATTTTCAACGTCACCGGAAGTGACGTCACGTGGTTCGTATTTCCGGAAAACCCCCACTTTGCCCCGTAAGACACAGTTCTTTGTGACAAATCACTAACCTAATTTAAAAATATATTGACCCACCGTGTACCTTATCACATGCTTATAACTATTTCAGCTAATGATATTCTGTCACAGAGTGAATCCGTAATTGGATAATTCGGAACCCAAAATTGATGTCTGTCTGTATATACAAGACAAATCGAGAAAAATAGGATATTTCATACTTATATCGTCGAAAGCATCTTATGCTAAAAGTACTACTATACTTATCCCGCGAAACAATGTTATTTTATAAAAAAAAAAGGCAAAACCTTTACTGGTGCGCCGGCCCGCTCTCAAAACCAATACCTTGTGACGCTTAAGATTTCATCAATAATAGTTGAAAACCCGATAAAATAAGATGGTTAGATTTCAGTCAGATTAAAGTAAAATTATTCGTACTAAATTAAAATATACCGCTCGGAATTTAAAATTTCCCGCGATACATTAGGAGTGGAGAAAACAAAATAAAGAGTGGACTCCGTGACCTTGCCCAGATTCACTCTTACTCCCAGGCCGCACTCCGCGAGTGTTTTTTATTGTCGAAGAGTAGAATGAGAAAAGTGAAAGGCAAAAAATATAAAGAGTGGAAGTCATGACCTTGACCATATTCACTCTTTTTTCCGAGGGGCACTTGGCTTGTGAGGTAAAAGTGAAAACTCCACTCTTGCGAGTGGAGTTTTTTTTTTAAAAGTAGAGTGAATAAAGTGAAGGGAAAAATCACTCCCAAAATTTCACTCCGAGAATTGCCCATTGGCGCCGATCCCATGCAACGTTTCAAATCCTGCCAGTCATTCCTAAACCAAAAAAGACTTCGCGCAGAACTTAAAGCGTGAAACTGGCAAAATGAGCAGCCGAGAAGGGAAGAAACACAAGTGCACTGAGTGCGTCTATTCCACGAACCATAAGGGACATTTTATTGTTCACAAAAGAAAACATACCGGCGTTAAACCATTTCAATGTGACCAGTGTAATTACGCGTCTGCACAAAGATCCGGGTTGATTACCCACAAAAGAACTCACACGGGCGAAAAACCATTTAAATGTGACCAATGTAATTGCGCGTCTGCACAAAGAACCGATTTGATTATCCACAAAAGAACTCACACCGGCGAAAAACCATTTCAATGTGACCAGTGTAATTACGCGTCTGCACTCAAAAAACTTTTGATCATCCACAAAAGAACTCACACGGGTGAAAAACCATTTCGATGTGATCAGTGTAATTACGTGTGTGCACGAAAAAACCAATTGATAATCCACAAAAAAACTCACACGGGCGAAAAACCATTTCAATGTGATCAGTGTAGTTACACGTCTGCACAAAGAACCAATTTGATTAACCACAAAAGAACTCACACGGGCGACAAACCATTTCAATGTGACCAGTGTAATTACGGGTCTGCACGAAAACCCGATTTGATATTCCACAAAAGAACTCACACGGGCGAAAAACCATTTCAATGTGACCAGTGTAATTATGCGTCTGCACAAAAATGCAATTTGATCATCCACAAAAGAACTCACACGGGCGAAAAACCATTTCAATGTGACCAGTGTAATTATGCGTCTGCACAAAAATGCAATTTGATCATCCACAAAAGAACTCACACGGGCGAAAAACCATTTCAATGTGACCAATGTAAGTTTGCATGTTCACGAAAAACCCGGTTGATTTCTCACAGAAGAACTCACACGAGAGAGAAACCATCTCCCAGCAAACACAAATAGGTTTGTATATTCAGTGGACATCCATTACATGTTCAGATGTCATAGCAACGGAGATCCAGTAGATGTCGAAACACAGAATTGTCAATATCCTGTGTTTTGGATCTCCATTGCTATGACATCTGGATATGTAATGGATGTCCACTGAATATACAAACCTATTTGTATTTGCTGGGAGCTGGTAGTCCAAAGCGCCGATACAGGGCCAGATACCAAAGAAATTTAATTCACGAAAAAGCGCGTCAACCTCAGAGGGCAAGGCCACACAAGTGCCCAATTTGTGCTCAGAACTTCGCCACGAAAAGAATCCTCCAAGCTCACCTTCGATTTGATGGTCATCCCGCAAATCAAAGTGGCGCTTCGAAGCGGTCACGAACCTGATCCAGGACACCGAGCGCCTTTGTCGTCAATGGGGAGTTTGTTCTTGCTCGGTGCAGCTTCGACGCGTGGCCAAAGAAAAAATTCAATCTTGCACCGATATCCCAGACTCCGCCCACGTCGTACAACCTGAAGTTCCCCACCCTGACGTGAACCCAACAGCGACAATTTCCGTTAAGATGGAAGTGGTCTATGACACTGTAAATATGTAAGTCGATGTCAGCGCCATTAAAAAAAAGGCCCTTAATGACTTCATGGAGTTTGCTGGTGTTCCGTCTGAAGAGTTGGGAGGTCAGCCAATTGGAGACAACAACCAGGGTGTCTCAATGAACGCGAACATTCTTGTCAAAGTTGAATGCGATTCTGAAGAACGAAACTTCTGAATTTTAGAACCAAACCTACTAAACACGAGGTTATTTGTCAATTTAACCTCATCTTCGTATTTGTTCCCAACTAATTTAGAGTGTTGGCTATTTCAGACATCGTTCATAAATTCAACGAGACTGCTTGTTTTTTTCTTACCAAAACATTCAGTTTTATACAAATAAAAGTGTTTTCCCGAAGATCGAGTGTTTTCCCTTAGACGAAATTTTGGAGGCGGTAACAAAGTATTAAACCTCAAAATTTAGAACGACTCCTCTCAATTTAGAACGACACCTCTCAATTTAGAACGACACCTCTCAATTTAGAACGACACCTCTCAATTTAGAACGACACCTCTCAATTTAGAACGACACCTCTCAATTTAGAACGACACCTCTCAATTTAGAACGACTCCTCTCAATTTAGAACGACACCTCTCAATTTAGAACGACACCTCTCAATTTAGAACGACTCCTCTCAATTTAGAACGACACCTCTCAATTTAGAACGACACCTCTCAATTTAGAACGACACCTCTCAATTTAGAACGACACCTCTCAATTTAGAACGACACCTCTCAATTTAGAACGACTCCTCTCAATTTAGAACGACACCTCTCAATTTAGAACGACACCTCTCAATTTAGAACGACACCTCTCAATTTAGAACGAAAGTTACGAAAGACATTGTTTTTATCTTTCCTCTTAAGTATTGGTTCTAAGATGTATTTCGTTTTCTTAATCTTTTTCATAAATTGTTTGTTTTTATTTGCAAAATTTTTAAACAATTAAATTGTTTTCCTTCAGATTGGTCCTCTAATAACTCAATTCTTAGCAGACTAAATATGTAATGACACTACCGCCATTCGCAACACTATTTATTTATTTGAATAAATAAACGATGGGGAACATTTAGCTGATGACAGGATCTGGCTCAGATGCTTTGACTGGTTAGAAGCTGATCATCGAGATTGTCCGAACGAGGGGCGCTTGAGGCATTTGGAATCGCGGAATGCGCAATCAACTAGTGATTATAGTGGATCGTTCCAATGGGAATAATATTGTAAAGCGCTACTATATATTATTTGAAAAACCAGGTTGTTAATATTTAAAAAAAAATTAGAATCCAGTAGTTTTAATTTCTGTTTAGAGTTTAAACTAGGAGTTAATATTTTCTAAAATAGTTTTTGACACTCTTGTTGTGCTAGATCAGATTGGAAAATAAAATATTCTATTAAATTAGGGTACACGACTTGGATATTGAACAGCTTGTGCGTGACTTAATTACTTTTTTATAGAAATATTTTCATATATATCTGATTTATAAATAACGTAATATACAAAATATAAATTGGATATATAAATATATCGCTAGATCACGGTATGGGGAAAATTTAAAAGACTTTCTTCTGATGCGTGGAAAATGAACATGGGGTTCACGCTATGGGGAAATAAGTGATTCTTAGCGCTCCTATATCTGAAAAATGTTTGGTTTGTTCCATCGCTCGATTTTTAAATAAATAAATAATCAGCTAGGCTAATACCGAAGGCTCCACCTTAGGCCCAATTAATCTAGCAACTTTTAGTTAAGGCTAAATTAGTCATTTAAAATAAGATATAATTAAATTAAATGATGTTAACCGCTGAAGTTTAGCTGAGAGGGCTGAAGCAGCTAGTTGTGTGTTTCGAGGCACTCCACCCCAGTACGCCCCCCCCTCAACCCGACTTCTCATGGGATAATTTCCGTGGCACCCTTTACCCCATAGTCGAACCAACGCAGTAAGGCCCTTCCCCCCTTTTTTCCCATGTGATAATTACCGGTGTACCCCCAGTAAGGCCCTTCCTCCCCCTTTCCCCCATGTGATTATTACCGGGGTACCCCCTCCCCATTTTCCCCATGTGATAATTACCGTTTATCCACTTTTTCCCATGTTATAATTACCGTTTATCCCCTTTTTCCCATGTTATAATTACCGTGGTACCCACCTCCCCCTTTTTCTCATGTGATAATTACCGTTCCTCCCCTTTTTTCCTTGTTATAATTACCGTGTTACCCACCTCCCCCTTTTTGCCATGTGATAATTACCGTGGTACCCTTTTCCCCATAGTAGAAGCACCCCGATAAGGCCCTTCCTCCCCCTTTCCCCCATGTGATAATTACCGGGGTACCCCCCTCCGCTTTTCTCCAAGCGAGAATTTCCGTAGTACTTCCCTCCCCTTTTCCAATGTGAGAATTTCCGTGGTACCCTTTTCCCCGCAAAAATAACTCAAACTAACAGTCGTCCCATACCAACCTGTACCCCTTTTAACCACTGTATCCAATGGCTGATGCATAAAGGCCACGAGACTAACGTACGCCGAGAGAGCCACGATACTTTCAAATCGGAACGACCCCTAAAAAAAACATTATACAATCTCAAGATGATACTGATTGGCAGGACAATTTTCGCATGAAAAGAAAAACATTTTACGAACTGGTAGAAATGGTTACCCCTGAGCCGTCACCAAGCCCTAATTGGGTAAGGAAGCCAATTCCAGTTGACAAGCCAGTAGCTATTGCATTGTATACCCTGGCTAGTTGCGCGGAATACCGTGTTATTTGTAATCAATTTGGTGTACATAAGTGTTTCGTACATAGTGTTCCGTATATAGATTTTGTAAAGTAGTGGTAAATAAGATCATGAAAAACAAAATAGTGTTCCCTGACGAAGAAGCGGCTCGGGTAATTTCGCAACAGTTCGAAACAAAAGGTTTGATGCCACAAATCATTGGCGCAATCGATGGAACGCACATCCCAATATTACCTCCGACAGAAGGATACCGTAAAGGATGGCCGTCATACATATTGCAAGCCGTTGTTGACAACAAGTTCAGGTCTGTTTAAATTTCAAAAGATCTTATTTCCTTCACTTTCCATATTTTCGTTAACATGCTTTTAAATATTTTAAGATTTATTGATTTAAGCTGCAAAGCTGCCAAAGGTGCGAAATCTAAATTTTTACTTTTAATTCATACACACGTGAAATGAACGTGAATAATGATAATATATTTTGTCTAATTTAATTTTTTTTAGGGGACCCGTAAAATTGAAGGAGTTGATATTCCTTATTTGGTTTTGGGAGATCCCGCCTACCCTCGTTTACCATGGTTATTAAAAGGGTACACAATGATGCCGAATTTTTCTCCAGAAAAGGAATCGTTCAACGTGTACCTTAAATTAGCTCAACAAGCTGGGTGGGAAATAAGGATTTTTTTGAAAGTGGACAGTTGACCAGTGACCCCCCTGGCCTGGAATAAATAAACTGGACCATGACCAGCGCACGCAGGGCCGTTCTTAGGTGGGGGGGGGGGGGGGAGCAGGGTGGTCGCCCAGGGCCGCTAAATTTTAACATAGGGATTTATATACCGAAGGGCCGCTACACTCAGTTTCGCCCATGCATTTCGCCCGGGGCCGCGAAACCTCTAAGCACGACCCTGAGCGCACGTCGTCTGCTACATTATAATAGCGTGTTTTAACTTTTAACGGTTTTTAATAGGGTGAATTCTAGGGCTGTGCGAGTCATAGAAATAGATATGAGACTAGAACCACTGCGCTATCCGGTAATCTCAAGGGAAACGGGCAAGCTAGAAGGCTTCCATGACAGTGGAATCGTTGCTAATCACCACCGGAGTATATTATTAAATAGAAATTTACACTTTAAATTTTTTAAATAGATGGCGTGCTCCCTCAAAAGAATACTGGCGATTCCACTCTCGTGGCAGCCTTCTTACTCGTACACCGCACCACAGTTTAATCTTGTTTCTAGTCTCATTTCTATTTCTATGGTGCGAAAACTCGAACATCATCGATTACTCGGCATTTTTTGAAATCGAGTACTTGAACTGGACCTCGAATAAGTAATTGGAAAACACTCGTCGATTATCGAGACCAAAAAGTTGAATAGTCGGGTATCTGATTACTCGAATAAGCTGCTGTAAGTTCAAAGACGGGTTTTTGCCAATATTTTGGGATGGAAATAATAAAGGGTACCTACAAGACGTACAAACAACAAATGCTATGAATGACCTTGGGGATGGATCACGTTTTTAATGCGTAGTACGCCTGCGCGGTTTTTCTTCAAACAATATTATAAAGTTTTTGTTTTGGTTTGGAGTGTCACTTCACGAATTCGGATGTCAGCCGGCGTTAGAACTTAGGAGTCTTAACTTCCTAAGCAATATAAGGCCAGACGGTACATTAATATTTTAAAAAAGTACATTCTATGGTTATTTTACTATTAATTACTATGATTAGGATATTAGCCTAGTATACTAGTCTTTTTATATCCTACTAGACACTATAAGGTTACTAAAGTTCGGAAAATTGTGGTTCATTTAATTAAAGGAATATTTTTCAGCTTTGAAAGCTAGTTTATACTAATTTTAAATTTAATTTCATAATTACTCGAATAAAACCGGCCCCTAATCAAGTATACTCGATAACCCTACTCGTTAAAAATATTATTCGAGGTTTTTTTTTAAATACTTGACTCGAATAAGAAAATTTTCCCTTAATCAAGTACTCGATTACTGGACTCGACTTGAATTCTCGATGAAAAAAATTTCGTTCTCGATACTCGACTCAATTGCTTAAAACCACTACACCCACAGTCCTAGTTCATTCGAATTGGAGTTTACAAACATGCCACCGCCGCCGTTACACAGACCTTCAAATCCAAAGACTAATATTATAACATTTGGACCTACCAAATGCAAAATATTAAAGCAGAATCACTTAAAAAAATTAAAACACCTCGAATTAATTAAGTGGTCCCCCTCCGATTTAATTAATCAACTGGTCCGGACAATTTTGAGACTGGTCATTTGCCACCACCTTATTTCCCACGCTGTCCTCAAGAATTTGCGTTGACATAGCATTTGGCCGCCTTAAATCTAGATGGAGAAGGTTGTGCAAAAGGAGTGACATTCATTATTCGTTCATGCCAAAAGTGGTCGCCACGTGTTGTGTTCTGCGTAATATACGCGAAGACACGAAAGGACAAATAAACCAATCGTGGATAGAATCCGCCAAAGAAGCTGACAAGGAATACCCACAGCCGAAACGTCGAGATAATAATTGTCAAAAGAACGAAAATTTGATGAGCGTGAGAGATGTTTTATGCAAATACATGTCACAATTCAAACTATTGAAAACCATGCGCCCCCTCGAAGCCAACTAATTAAAAAACTTTCAATTCAAAAATTTATTTTATTTCAAAAAAATCATTGAATTTACAA
Organism: Leiobunum rupestre; assembly: GCF_980474605.1. Classification (NCBI taxonomy): domain Eukaryota; kingdom Metazoa; phylum Arthropoda; class Arachnida; order Opiliones; family Sclerosomatidae; genus Leiobunum; species Leiobunum rupestre. The sequence goes on along the minus strand of NC_143390.1, from coordinate 20,169,979 downwards.
TTTTTTTTGGCATACGGATAATTATGCAACATATTAGCAAAGAATCCTTGGGAAGGAGAATTAGGAGTGTAAGAAATATTTGGATTGGAATGATATCTCGTGTGTGAATGTGATTGGGCCAGAGGACTTTGAAAAATATTTGATAATTGAGTAACAGGGACGTAACTAGTGTTATTTTTCTTAGTAGTTGCGTAGGACGTAGGTGATTGCAAATTTTGGGGCGACTGAGATAATTGTTTTTGGGGTGACTGTAAATTTAAAAGGCAATTGAGGATTATAACTAAAATTATTTCTAGCAGAGATAGAACTAATATTATTTCTAGCAGAGATAGAACTAATATTATTTCTAGCAGAGGTAGAACTAATATTAGTTCTAGCAGAGATAGAACTAATATTATTTCTAGCAGAGGTAGAACTAATATTAGTTCTAGCAGAGATAGAACTAATATTATTTCTAGCAGAGACAGAACTAATATTATTTCTAGCAGAGATAGAACTAATATTATTTCTAGCAGAGATAGAACTAATATTATTTCTAGCAGAGATAGAACTAATATTATTTCTAGCAGAGATAGAACTAATATTATTTCTAGCCGATGTTTGGGGGAGTGGTGTCTGAAAATTACTTATAAATTGAGAATCAATGGGTGAAATAATACTAACCCTTGAACTAGTTGATTCCGTAAATTGACTAAATACATTTTTACAGTGTCACTGAAAGACTGTCATCGTCGTGCAGAAGTCATTCAGATCATCTTTCTGTTTCTCCATTCACTTTTCTTCCCTCTTCCGTTGTTCCGCAATTTGTTTTTCCTCCCACGCCTGCTTAATTTTCATGAGTTCTATCATATTTGTTCTTTGTTTTCCCAAAGGTATCGATGCCGTGCTATTTAATGTGTTTTCGTAATGACGTTTACGATTAGTACTTTTACCTTATTAAAAGATTATTAAGTCAACGATTATTAAATTTAAGTAATATCCGCGTTATAAATAATTTAAATACGTAAGAATTTATTAAAATTAATACCACAAGTATCATAATAAAATAAGTATGACACATTATATTCTTTAACGTTAATTTCAATTTCGCCACTCGCGAAATAAAAATGCGAAAACCGTATATTCCGTCTCGGGCGGAAGGTCAACATATTTTAGCAGTGTGCTGAAAAAACTTCCAATTAAGATACGTACTTTTATTTAGAACAGGTGCTAGTGCTAGCACCCGCTTCGGGTGAACCTTTCAAAACTTCGTTGGTCCATGAGATTTTGACGGTATCGAATTCTCTTTGTCAATTGCTTCCTAGTTGACGTCATGGATTCATTGATGTTGAATCATCGAGATGATAGCGAAGTAGGTCTCTGACCTGTTAGGAAATGACTCGGTGAAAGTGGAGTAGGTTGTACATGAAAGTTATAGGTCGACTGTTCAGAACTGCTTCCGTTCCGATTAGCAGAGTTTCGAGCTCTTCGTAAGTTATAATAATCAGCTATGCTAATACCCAAGGCACCAACTTAGGCCTAATTCATCAAGCGACTTTTGAAGCCATTAATTCAGATGACCGGGTTACAATGCTTGACCGATTAGCTTTCGTAGAACTGATTTTGTGGACTGAATAAGGCGTTCCCAGAATCCACCCCACCAGGCGGCACGTTCAACGATGGGTTTCCAGGATATGCCTTTGGTACTGAAAAAAAAAACCACCACTTCTGGGTGCTTTAGATTGTTAAAAATATCCTTTATGTCTTGCTCGGCGCGTTTAAAAGAACGAGCGTTATCGGAATATATTGTATTCGGGATGCCACATCGCGATATAAATCGGCGGAATGCTAAGATCAAATTGTCAGTAGATAGATCAGACACCAATTCTAGGTGGATCGCTCGTGTTGTCGCACACGTTAGAAGCGCAATGTAGCATTTTTTGTTGGAATTTTCTCCCGCGCGCACATATAACGGACCGAAGAAGACTAGTCCCGTTATAAAGAAGGGTGGCGCTTGCGTAATACGATCCGCGGGTAACAGCGCGACGTCTTGTTGGGCTGGTTTAACACAAAACCGCTCGCACCTTCCGCACTTATTAACTACTCGTTTCACTACCTGGCGACCGCGAGTGATCAAAAATTCTTCTCTGATCGAGGACAACGTATCGTTTAACCCTGCGTGCATCATTACCTTACTGTGGTGATGCGCGGGTAATAGTTCAGCGAGATAATTCTTGCCAGATACGATCCAAGGGTGTTTTGTCTAAAAGAAAATTGTCCCTTATCCAAACGGCCCTTGACATAAAGCAGGCCTGTCTCGTCCAGTTGAGGGTTATGTTCTATGATTGAAGAATCGGTTGGTATTCGATTTTTTCGTCGCAACTGATTAATTTCGGATCCGTACGATTCCTCTTGAGACCTCCGAATTATCAGAATCTTTCCGAGGAAAAGTTCATCTTTTGATAAAGATCCTTGACGGTTTTGACTACGCTTTTTGCAATTGTTAATAAACCTCAATATCCACGATGCTACCCTAATCACATTGAGGAAATTGCTGTAACGTGTCAAGATCATTATGGGTCCTTCCTCGGTGTCTACGGAACTTGATAATATAACTTCAACTTTAATCGTTCGTTTCTCTTCCTGAATGTGTTCTTGGTTCGGGACTTCGAATTTCGAAGTTGGCCATAAGTGTTGTTCGAGTTTCAGCCATGATGGTCCCTCACTCTAAAAACACAACACTAGAAATTGAATGCATCAGCATTCAATGCCTTGCCACTGTGGTGGAATGCTTTACAATTCAAATGTAAGTGCTCACGAGGGCGTTCAACTTTGACAGCTAGGTTAACATTCAATATTGAAAGCGAAGATTCAATCCTGAATGGGTAAAGCATAGTAGACGGAAAGTAAGGTCGAAACTCCGATCCCGGGGTCGGGGTCGGGGTCGGGATCGGGATCGGGGTCCGGGATTTAAGGGGTGAAATGGGAGTAAAATCGTCGAAAAGTCAATGTATTTATGATATTTCTCACGACGATTTGTTTTTTCGTATATCAACATATTGTGTTCAGGCCAACTTGTTCATTTATCTCCGCTTATCTCAAATTTCAAGAGTACACTTATATGGTACTTGAACGTATATCTTATCAAGTTTTATCGTACGTAATAAGATGAAATGATGTAAAAAGTGATAACCTAGGAGATATCACGCGTGCGCGGATTACCCGGGAGGCGCGATTAATTTGAATTTAAAACATGCGAGTGTTTTGACGTCATGGAATATTCGTTGTTAAAGTGACGTAGAATGGAAATATTTTTAAACTTCATTTTATTATGTCGAGTGATTCAATACCTTAAAGAGATAAACTGTTATATAAGACGCGTGTGGCATTGGGTAGTGGGGGTTTTTCCGGGAACTTTCCCGCATACGAGTGCGTTTACCGCGTATATTTCCGTATAAAGCCTGGTTTTCACTGGGCAAAAAACAGCGGAATTGGCTTTCCGCGCTGTTTGCGGAAAAATATTTTCCGCAAAATTTTACGAAAAGCTTGCGATATTCCGCGAACAAGCGCGGAATGGAAGTTCTATTTTTCCAAATTTTTAAAACGCAACGCAAAGTGCTAACCAATCAGTGAAGATCGTGCGTTGACGTCACTAGCTCACTACTCTCGGTTTGATTCAATTTGTTAGGCCTAAAAAGCGACGCGTTTAGTTTATAAACATTGTTATTGTAATTTAGTCAGTTTGTCACGATGACTTCTAAACAAAAAAGAATGAATGGTAGTCAACAGGAGTTATTCGTAGAAGAAGTTCGCGCTTATCCTTTTTTATATGACAAAGCAAATAGATGTTTTAAAAACAATGAAATGAAAAAAAATCGGTGGACTGCTATTGGACCTATCTATGGCGTCCGTTTTAATTCTGTGAGTCAGTAAAGATACAATTTTCAGCGCATGCGCTAACGAAACCGCCAAATTACAAACTGCTTGAAAAAATCCCCAGTGCAAACCAGGTGCGGAAAAGCCTTGGAAAATCCGCCGGAAATATATTTGCGTAAAACAATTTTCGCCGTCTTTTAGCTCAGTGAAAACCAGGCTTTAGGGCGTTTTCCGCGTAGTTTTTCCTCGAATGAGCACGTTTTTCGACACCGGCGCGTTTTCACGTAGTTTTCTGCTTTGGGGATCTTGTTTCTTGGTATGTTGATGAAAACTCAGAAAAATTTGAGATATACTGATAAAATATTACTCTGATTGACGGGAATTCTCGTCACTGCTTATCGAATGTATAACACCTTTTAAGGAAATACATTTTTGAGGCAAGGCTGCCATCTATAGAAGCGTTTTACAGTTCATTGAAAAATCTATTTTTTTTTAAAATCATCATCTCGTTCGTAATTGCCTTTCTATCTCTTCAATTTTAAAAGTATATCCTAATTAATTCTATATTTTTAACATTAAAAAGTCTTCAAATTATACCAACTTTTAACCAATTTTCCCCAATTGTACTAATTTTTAACAGAATTTCCTAAATTATTCTAATTTTTACCATAAGCCAACTTAATTTCAAAACTATTGTCTATTTATGAAAATTGAGTTTTGTACGTATTTGGAATCGTTTCATTTTTATCCCTAAAATGGGTGATTGTAGGAAATTTATATTATTTTTATTGGCTTTACGATATTTCAAGTAAATTTATAAAATTTATAAATGAGTTTAATTAAATTAATAATTAAGTTTCGTTCGTATATTGAATCGTTATTTATTTATAATAATTTTTTCACCTAGATTAATTTTTTTTATCCCCCACACTCTCGATCCAGCACCCTACTATACGTGTCCATTTATAATAAAAATGATTCACGCACGCCTGTACGCGTTAATGTGAAGCTCCATTGTCGTTATATTGAACGACATATCGCTTAAATTTGAACAGCAATTCAGGTACATTTGATCGCCAAAAGACTTAAATTTGAATGCCGGAACGCTTAAATTTGAGCGCCAAAAGAATTATGCCTACATTTGAATGATAAATCCCGCACATTTGAAAGCCATTTCAGGAAAATATGATCGACCCAAGACTTAAATTTGAACGCCAAAAGACTTATATTTGAACGCCGGAACATTTAAATCTGAGCGCCTAAAGACTTACATTTGAATGATATATCACGCATATTTGAACGCCATTTTGGGTAAATATGATACACCCATGACTTAGATTTGAACGCCAAAATACTTAAATTTGAACTCCTTAACGCTTCAATTTGAACGCCTAAAGACTTACATTTGAGTGATAAATCACGCACATTTAAACGCCATTTCAGGTAAATATGATCGACCCAATACTTAAATATGAACTCTAAAACCTACATTCGAACGCCGGAACACTTAAATTTGAACGTCAAAAGACTTAAATTTGAATATTAAATCACGCACATTTGAACGCCATTTCAGGTAAATATGATCGCCAAAAGGGTTAAATTTGAACGCCGGATCGCTTAAATTGGAACTTCAGCAATCAAAGATGAACTGTGCGACTATTGGCTTTGAATGCTTAGTAGAAGGAAAGTAAGGTCGACACTCCGATCCCGGGGTCGGGGTCGGGTTCGGGATCGGGGTCCGGGATTTAAGGGGTGAAATGGGAGTAAAATCGTCGAAAAGTCAATGTATTTATGATATTTCTCGCGACGATTTGTTTTTTCGTATATCAACATATTGTGTTCAGGCCAACTTGTTCATTTATCTTCGCTTATCTCAAATTTCAAGAGTACACTTATATGGTACTTGAACGTATATTGTATCAAGTTTTATCGTACGTAATAAGATGAAATGATGTAAAAAGTGATAACCTAGGAGATATCATGCGTGCGCGGATTACCCGGGAGGCGCGGTTAATTTGAATTTAAAACATGGAGTGTTTTGACGTCATGGAATATTCGTTGTTAAAGTGACGTAGAATGGAAATATTTTTAAACTTCATTTTATTATGTCGAGTGATTCAATACTTTAAAGAGATAAACTGTTATATAAGACGCGTGTGGCATTGGGTAGTGGGGGTTTTTCCGGGAACTTTCCCGCATACGAGTGCGTTTACCGCGTATATTTCCGTATAAGGTCGTTTTCCGCGTAGTTTTTCCGCGAATGAGCACGTTTTTCGACACCGGCGCGTTTTCACGTAGTTTTCTGCTTTGGGGATCTTGTTTCTTGGTATGTTGATGAAAACTCAGAAAAATTTGAGATATACTGATAAAATATTACTCTGATTGACGGGAATTCTCGTCACTGCTTATCGAATGTATAACACCTTTTAAGGAAAATACATTTTTGAGGCAAGGCTGCCATCTATAGAAGCGTTTTACAGTTCATTGAAAAATCTAATTTTTTTTAAATCATCATCTCGTTCGTAATTGCCTTTCTATCTCTTCAATTTTAAAAGTATATCCTAATTAATTCTATATTTTTAACATTAACAAGTCTTCAAATTATACCAACTTTTAACCAATTTTCCCCAATTGTACTAATTTTTAACAGAATTTCCTAAATTATTCTAATTTTTACCATAAGCCAACTTAATTTCAAAACTATTGTCTATTTATGAAAATTGTGTTTTGTACGTATTTGGAATCGTTTCATTTTTATCCCTAAAATGGGTGATTGTAGGAAATTTATATTATTTTTATTGGCTTTACGATATTTCAAGTTAATTTATAAAATTTATAAATGAGTTTAATTAAATTAATAATTAAGTTTCGTTCGTATATTGAATCGTTATTTATTTATAATAATTTTTTCACCTAGATTAATTTTTTTTATCCCCCACACTCTCGATCCAGCACCCTACTATACGTGTCCATTTATAAAATCAAAATTGAACCGTCATGAATAATCCATATAAACGTAAAAGACGCGGGCGTCTTGAAGTCCAAGTTTCGTTTCCCCTGAAATGGAAACAACAAGAGGAAAGGGTCTTTCTGGTGACCTAACTTTTAACATTGCTGGACGTTTTATATTTATTGTGTTCTGCTACTTATAGTCATATGGATTTCCATTCATTCGAGGAACTTAGTGAAATAGTGGAAGAGTATAATAGGACGTGGAAAAGCATTTAAAAAAGTGGGAATTGAAGTTAGAAGAAGCTTGTCAAAGGGAAATTGTACTGAGAAATAAAGTTAAAGATATAAAACCAAATACAATTGGATTGAAAATATTGCAAGATAGTTGGAAGGGAGCAGAGACGTAAAGGGATAATATTGTATGTCATTGATTGGCTTAAGACCTGTTATATAAAATATAAAATAAAATATGAAATAAAATAAATATAAAATAAAATATGAAATAAAATAAAATATAAAATAAATTGAAATAAAAAAAAATATAAAAATATAAAAATATTAAAATATTAAAATTACAAAATTTTAACAGAATTTCCTAAATTATTCTAATCTTTGCCATAAGCCAATTTAATTTTAAAACTATTGTCTATTTACGAAAATTGAGTTTTGTAGATATTTTGAATAGTTTCATTTTTATCCCTGGTTAAAAGTTATTATAATTGGGGATATTTTGTTAAAAGTTAGTATAATTTGTGTTGTTTCCATTTCAGGGGAAACGAAACTTGGACTTCAAGACGCCCGCGTCTTTTACGTTTATATGGATTATTGATGACGGTTCAATTTTGATTTTATAAATGGACACGTATAGTAGGGTGCTGGATCGAGAGTGTGGGGGATAAAAAAAAATAATCTATGTGAAAAAATTATTATAAATAAATAACGATTCAATATACTGACGAAACTTAATTATTAATTTAATTAAACTCATTTATAAATTTTATAAATTAACTTGAAATATCGTAAAGCCAATAAAAATAATATAAATTTCCCACAATCACCCATTTTAGGGATAAAAATGAAACGATTCCAAATACGTACAAAACTCAATTTTCATAAATAGACAATAGTTTTGAAATTTAGTTGGCTTATGGTAAAAATTGGAATAATTTAGGAAATTCTGTTAAAAATTAGTACAATTGGGGAAAATTGGTTAAAAGTTGGTATAATTTGGAGACTTGTTAATGTTAAAAATATAGAATTAATTAGGATATACTTTTAAAATTGAAGAGATAGAAAGGCAATTACGAACGAGATGATGATTTAAAAAAAATTAGATTTTTCAATGAACTGTAAAACGCTTCTATAGATGGCAGCCTTGTCTCAAAAATTTATTTTCCTTAAAAGGTGTTATACATTCGATAAGCAGTGACGATAATTCCCGTCAATCAGAGTAATATTTTATCAGTATATCTCAAATTTTTCTGAGTTTTCATCAACATACCAAGAAACAAGATCCCCAATGCAGAAAACTACGTGAAAACGCGCCGTTGTCGAAAAACGTGCTCATTCGCGGAAAAACTACGCGGAAAACGCCCTTATACGGAAATATACGCGGTAAACGCACTCGTATGCGGGAAAAACCCCCACTACCCAATGCCACACGCGTCTTATATAACAGTTTATCTCTTTAAAGTATTGAATCACTCGACATAATAAAATGAAGTTTAAAAATATTTCCATTCTACGTCACTTTAACAACGAATATTCCATGACGTCAAAACACTCCATGTTTTAAATTCAAATTAACCGCGCCTCCCGGGTAAACCGCGCACGCATGATATCTCCTAGGTTATCACTTTTTACATCATTTCATCTTATTACGTACGATAAAACTTGATAAGATATACGTTCAAGTACCATATAAGTGTACTCTTGAAATTTGAGATAAGCGGAGATAAATGAACAAGTTGGCCTGAACACAATATGTTGATATACGAAAAAACAAATCGTCGCGAGAAATATCATAAATACATTGACTTTTCGACGATTTTACTCCCATTTCACCCCTTAAATCCCGGACCCCGATCCCGAACCCGACCCCGACCCCGGGATCGGAGTGTCGACCTTACTTTCCTTCTACTAAGCATTCAAAGCCAATAGTCGCACAGTTCATCTTTGATTGCTGAAGTTCCAATTTAAGCGATCCGGCGTTCAAATTTAACCCTTTTGGCGATCATATTTACCTGAAATGGCGTTCAAATGTGCGTGATTTAATATTCAAATTTAAGTCTTTTGACGTTCAAATTTAAGTGTTCCGGCGTTCGAATGTAGGTTTTAGAGTTCATATTTAAGTATTGGGTCGATCATATTTACCTGAAATGGCGTTTAAATGTGCGTGATTTATCACTCAAATGTAAGTCTTTAGGCGTTCAAATTGAAGCGTTAAGGAGTTCAAATTTAAGTATTTTGGCGTTCAAATCTAAGTCATGGGTGTATCATATTTACCCAAAATGGCGTTCAAATATGCGTGATATATCATTCAAATGTAAGTCTTTAGGCGCTCAGATTTAAATGTTCCGGCGTTCAAATATAAGTCTTTTGGCGTTCAAATTTAAGTCTTGGGTCGATCATATTTTCCTGAAATGGCTTTCAAATGTGCGGGATTTATCATTCAAATGTAGGCATAATTCTTTTGGCGCTCAAATTTAAGCGTTCCGGCATTCAAATTTAAGTCTTTTGGCGATCAAATGTACCTGAATTGCTGTTCAAATTTAAGCGATATGTCGTTCAATATAACGACAATGGAGCTTCACATTAACGCGTACAGGCGTGCGTGAATCATTTTTATTATATGGTGAATTTGAGGTGACAAATATGTTTAATTGTTTATGTGCTAGAAAGGGAACAAGTAAGCTTACAGCATTAATAAGTTCATAGTTTAGAAAATACGTTTTTATTGAAATTTAAACTTTATTCTTTATACAAAATTGAAGTGTATTCTAAAGCATGATCCATAAACTTATTGTTATTCTGTAAGTCTATTAACAATGCCTACTACCGGCGACGAAACATCCGTTGTTACAATTTTAAAAAACACTTTCTGGAAATTCTTCATCTATTGTTTTTCTCAAGGAAGTCGGATACTCAAGTTGAAACGTATGGTATCCAGAAAATAAGGATGCGACTGTCATTCTTATAGAGTTGACGTCAAATGACAACCCGTCAATTTTAACCTCCAAGGGAGAATTGAATATTTATCTAATGTTTTCATTTTGGAATACTATTTTCGGTGTATTCACAATTGGATCCTGTATGAAATATAAAAATATAAAAATATAAATTTTGTAAAATATAAAACCGCATGCTCTAAAAAAAATATTCTCACTTTAAACGTGAACTATGAAACTATGTGGTAATTCACCACTTCAGTATTTATTGTGCCATTTACGGAAGTTTTCCGAGAGCACATACTATATAAATTTTGTAGAAACGGAAGAAGGAAATTGCATACTAAGCAGTTCTCTTCTTTAATAGTAGATGGCGCGTCAGTTACTGCGTTTGCGCAGATCGTGTTACTGAAGTGGTGAATTATCTTGATTTTTATTTAGTGAAGGCTGAAAAGCTCTTTCTAAAAACGCCAACCATTAATTTCGAGTTACCAGGTGTTGGAGATCAGGTAGCGAAATAAAATGAAATCTAAATTCCCAATTTAAATTTATATCAAGTATATTTCTGTTTAAAATCTGTAGAGTCAATAGTTTTCATTTCAACACTAAACGTTTAGTAGTGTTTAAAAAATCTCGTTCCATAAGCTTAACGTAGCCATTGTTTACCGGAAGCGGGGAACCCTATATTTTCTTTAGGAACAAATAATTCCGTTGCTTAATTCTAAGCCAAGAATAATATAAAATTAGAATAGCAAAACCAATTGATATTTACCTGCTTGTTAAAAGGTACCCTCGTGAAGTCGTGGTAGTTGAACAACAAAGTAGGCTAAGGCTTAACACGACCGGGAATAAATGGAATAGTTCCCACGATGCTCTTAAGTAATAGCAGGGTCTTTTTGGAGTGGGTAGCGACGCATCGCTGCCATGTTTTAAAACGCAAATGATTCCAGGCCGGAGCGCTTCCGCAGCCTTTACGAGAAAGCGGGGCTGAACATTTTGAAAATTATTTTAATCGTGTAAATTTGTGCTACTAGAGGGTTAAAGTAATATTCATTTTAGATTAATTAATTGGTTCGTATTTTAAATAGCTTAGCCCGATCACGTTTGGTAAACAAATTTATGGTACCCTGAATGTGGTTTTCGATGGTTACGGTCGGTCGGCAAAACAACTTTGTTTAATTCAATTAATTTAATAATAAGGTGTATCCACGATATACAAGATAATACACAATGATCTTAGCCAAGAGTCCGAGTTTTTTAATTCTTTAGCTATTACCCGCCTAAATCTAGTGATCCGGGTTCGATTCCATACCGTTTAAATATTGCTAATTAAAATAAAAAAATTGTACTGAATTGTCTTTAAAAAAAGCTCAGCTCAAATTTTATTATTAATTATATAAATAATGTATAACAAAACTATTAAAGAAACAATTGTCTCTTCCAAAATTAAAAAGCTTAAGAATGGCAGAGAAACGTTAAGCTTTATGTTTAAAAAAAGTGTCGGGTACAGTAAGTGTCGGTGGCTCAACGGTTAAGCACTCGCTCGGAGTGCAGAGCGCCGGGAGTTTTATTCCCGGTAGCCGGATTTGTTAATTCATTTGTATAATTACTAATACGCGAGTCAGAACATTTCAATTTCTTCTGTGCAATAATTTAAATCGAACCCAAAATTTCGTTATATTTATCATTAAAGAATAAAGCTTTCTACTTCCATGTATTTACATAAGAAGCGAAAAATAAAACACTATTGGTATACGCTTTTGATGAAACTGAATTTCTAATTTTCAACAAAGTGATTTAAAGGGGCTCCAAAGTTCGGTGGCAAAAACAAAGAAAATTGAGCATGCTTTTCATTCCCCCCACCCCTCACTCGGCCTTGGCAGAGGCGGCCAGAGTCAACCGTATATTTCGCACTTTACTGACTTTACACACATTTTGCCACCGAACTTTGGAGCCCCTTTAAGTATCGGAGGTTCTTTGGTACTGGTAGAACGCCCGCCTGTCATGCAGGAGGACTCGGATTCGAAACCCACCCGATGCGATCACAAGTAAGACATATACCGTGAACATTTGTTGGAAACCTTGCCATTTGGATGCTTAGACGTCAAAAGCATCGTGAAAGATTTTTGAACGCAGAGACTTATGCGTGTTCGTTAAGGTTGAGCAAACCGTCGTCTGCTAAACTTCGGCTGCTCACAAAGTCGCTTGGATACACTATTTAGCTCGCATAAGCGTCGTCACTTTTTATAGCAGACGACACAGCAGCCGAGAGCTCACTCGACCAACGATCTTTTGTGCAGTGGCGTCACCAGGATATCAAAACTGGTGGCGCTTAAGCCTTTAGCACTGGTCAGGGGCGTCCTATGTGGCGACTATTTTAGAAACGGAATAGCCCGTCGCGTACTTGTGGGAGAGCGTTTAACTATTCTCTAAGCTAATCCTAATCGACTGAAAAACTAGGATCATATATAAATTGTTCGCTAGGCTTAACCGTCGTAATTAAATCCAAAAAAACGTTAAGAATAACTTTCAAATATATAAGCTTTTATTCTAGACAAATTTCACACGACCGCTCGTGATAAAATTCAAAACACAACTCCGCTGCCTTTTTCGCGCGTTCTTAATTTTAAAGTTAAATGCGCTTAAATATATTACATATACAAATGAATACCTTTTATATATATTTACACCTACATTTTTTTGGGGGTTTAAAACTACTTTAGTTTATGGTTCTACATACATTTAATTCTTAGTTTAGTTTTTATTTTGGTTTTAAGTATAATTATTTATTTTAATTTGGATGAAACGACCTATTTTTTCACATTCCCCCCAAAATTGACATGAAATTATTTGAATGTTAATTTTCATACAAGTCAAATTTGGTCGTTTTCATCATTTCGGATTTCCAGAGGGTAGAGGAGCCTAATTGGACGTTTGATGATGTTTCTGTTTGGCAAACGAACCATACATGACCTAACGTGGCCATCGCGCCCCACAATAACTGTGACGACCGCTAAACGCCACATGTTTTTGGGAATTTTTTCCTCGTGCACCAACACGACGTCTCCTTTTTTGAAGATAGTGTTACGTTTGTTTGGCAAAACGTGGTGGGCGTTTCTAAGCTCCATTAAATATTCTTCTTTCCAGCGTTTGAAGAGTTTTTCCTTTAGATTGGTACAATAATGTACTCTTATTGCGTATTTTCGCTGAGAGTTTGGGATTTCACTTTCCTTTAGTTGTTGAGGTGGTAAGCTGGTGAGACGTTTACCCGTTAGAAATTCGGCCGGCGAAAGGGGCATTGGTTCGCGGCTGTCGCTGAACACGTAGGTTACGGGACGAGAATTGACAACCGCTTCGGCTTCAATCACGATCGTTTCTAGTTCCTGGTACGACAAAGATGCCATCCCGAGTGTCTTCCGAATAACGTCCTTGCATGTTCTTACTAATCGTTCGTAGAAACCACCCATCCAGGCTGCCTTATCAGCGATATATTTCCAACGGATTCCGTTATTTCCGTAAAATTCTAGAGTCTCGTGTCCTGTGAGTCCTTTCCAAATTAGTTTGAGGTCTTCATCGACCCTTTTGAATGACTTAGCGTTATCGGTATATATAATAGATGGTTTTCCTCTTCTAGCGATGATCCTTCTGAGCGTCAATAGAAACTCGTACGAGTTTAGTGAAGGTACCAGCTCCAAATGCACGGCCCTGGTTACAGCGCACGTGCAAAGGCAGACATAAGCGTTTTCTTCGACATTCCCTATCATTACGTTAAGAGGTCCACAAAAATCGATCCCCACCACTTCAAAACATGGTGCTGGTTCGATCCTGTCTCGAGGAAGGGGTGCCATGGGTACTTCGCCTGGTTTGGAACTGTATTTGGTACAAATTACGCATTTCTTTACTACTTGTTTGACTACTTGTCTAGCGGAAATGATCCAGTAGCGACCTCTTGTTTGCGTGAGTGTACTCTGAATCTCGGAGTGATATACCTGTTCATGGCTTCTCTTGACAATTAAATTCGTTAGTCTTTGATTTTTGCTTAATATGATCGGGTGTTTCTCTTCCTCCTTTAGTCTGGATTCGTCCAATCTCCCTCCTACTCTTAAGAATCCTTCTGAGATAATCGGCTTAAGCGAGACGATTTTCGAGTTCTTTTCGATTTTAGATCCTAGTTTGATTGCTGTGATTTCATCTTTGTAGTCACGCGCCTGGATACATCTGATCCATCTAGCTTCGGCGTCACACATTTCTTCAGTGGTAATCGGACCAGTTTTCAGTTTTCTTTTAAGTTTTAGGTCAAGGTATCTCAACACGTAGGCAGTAATTCTGAAGGCTTTATTTGCAGAGTTATATCTTGTGAGATCTATCAATATGTGAAGGCCACTTTCATTATCAGCTTCTAGATTCACGGTAAGACCTATCAGTTTCGTCTTTCTTTCGGCTTCGGCTTCCTTGCTGAATTCTCCGTTTAGTTTACTTTTGGGCCAATTTTTCCGATCTTTCTTTAACCACGGTACGCCGTTGAACCACGACTCTTTGATTATTAAATCTTCGGCTTTAGCGCCCCTTGAAGGTATGTCTGCAGGATTGTCCACGCCTGCGCAGTGATTCCAATTATGTGTTTTTGTTAGCTGCTGTATCTCCGCAGTTCTGTTCCGTACAAATGGAGGCCAACATTTTTCGGTGTCCTTTATCCAATGGAGAGCGTCCATCGAATCGGTCCACAGGAAATTTGAGATGTTTTCATATTGGAAGGTTTCTTCGATATGAGAAAGTAGGCGGGCGCCCAATAGGCAAGCCATCAGTTCAAGACGAGGAATTGTTAAGTTTGGTTTGAGTGGCGCAACTCGAGATTTCGAAACGACAAATGAAACACCAATTTCGTTGGACGAAGTTACGGATCGAAGATAAATTACAGTGGCGTAAGCTTTACAACTGGCGTCACAGAATACGTGTAATTCTTGATAAATAATATTCTCTTCGGTAAAGTAACAACGGCTTAGATCAATTTTTCTTATTGAAGGCATTTCCTGGCGCCATAGTTCGAATTCTCGTTTTAGTTCTGATGGTAAATCGTCGTCCCATTGTAATTCTGGTATCTTCCAAAGTTTTTGAAACAGTATTTTGGCGCGAACTACATAAGGCGAGAGCATTCCAATAGGATCGTAAATTTGGGCAACCGCACTCAAAACGTGTCTTTTCGTCGACCTTCCTTCTTCTAGTATTTCGGCTAGTTTGCTGAGATCGAAAGTGAATTTGTCGGTGTTTGGATTCCAAAGTAGGCCCAGTATCTTGTTGGAGATATTTTCGGTTTCTCCGTCAAGTATCATTGCTTCCCCGTTCAAAGCTGCTTGTTCTCCCCATTTCTTTCTTAGTTTTGGGCAATTAGTCTTCCACTTTCGTAGCTTCATGTTAGCATCGTCCATGATTTTTGAGACCTTTTTTGACAGTTCGAAAGCCCCTTCTGTGTTCCGCGATCCACTAGCGTAGTCATCGACGTAGAGAGAGTTGCTTAAGGTTTCAACTGCCATTGGGTCGGAATCCTTGTATTTTTCGATGTGTACCTTTATGGTGGCGGCGAGCAAGAAAGGGCTTGCGCTCGCTCCAAAAGGTACCCGAGTCATCTGAAGTACTTGAAATTCATTGTCCAAGATCCGACCGTTTTCCTCTTTCGTCCATAGAAATCGGACCGAGTTGCGTTCTTCTTTCTCTAGGACGATTTGCAGAAAGGCTTTTTCTATGTCTGCTGTTATGGCGACACAGTGGTTTCGAAACCTCAAGAGCATGTTGAGGATATCTGGATTTAGACTTGGTCCTCTCGATAGGCAGTTATTGAGCGACAGGGCTCCTTTGACGTGAGATGATGCGTCCAATACGACCCTGAGCTTAGTCGTAGTTCTTTCTTCTTTCAGAACTGCTTGGTGGGGAATGTAATAGGTTCCTGTAGGCTTGATTTCTGAATCATGGACAATTTCAACCATGCCCAGTTTTAGCTGTTCGTCGATGACGTCCTTGTAGTTTTGATAGAGTACCGGATTGGCCTTGAATTTCTGTACTAATTTTTGCATTCGTGTAGTGGCGACTGTCAGGTTGTCTACCAGTTTGTCTTTTGGAATGACCCATGGAAATGTAACGTGATAACGTCCATCCTTGAAGTTAATTTGTTCTCGGAATTTCTGCATGATATAGTCGTTTTCTAGATCGTCCTTTGTTGTGCCTTTAATTCCGAGCGCTTCGATTTCCCAAAACGCTCTTAGAGTTTTCGATACTTCAGCTTCGTGGATGCTGACTTTAGCTACTGACATCTTGATAGTATTTACCCCGCTAGGAGTAGTGCTCAATGGACCTTGGATGGCCCATCCTAGTTTAGTTTCTGCGGCGATTAGGTTCTGGGTAATTCTTTCTATAGCTCCCGTTGCGACGTCAAAGTAATAGTCTACTCCTATTAAAACACCTATAGCTGACACAGTGTGCGTGCCTTCCGTGGGTTCATCCGCTAGTTCATACCCTCTTGAGTTTACGAATGTCATAACTTCGCTACAGTCTACCAGTGTCAACGCCCTGCAGTTGTACGGTACTTCGACGGCCAGTATTTCAATTCTCGGTCCGCTTCCTCCCCTCACTTTTTGAACGGTAAGTTTAACAATTTTTCGTCTGACTGTAGTTGGTTTCTGATTTCCAAAATTTTCGACTTCAACGTCCATCTCTCCGTAAACGGGTAACTCCAAACTTCTAGATACCTCTTCCGTGACAAAGGTTCCCTGGCTGCCGTTGTCCAATAGACATCGTACTATTTGACTGCGGCCTGTTTTATCTGGGTTTTCTGCCCTAGCTTTAGCGGTTTGCAACAAGACGGTCTTGTGTAAGCCGACGACTCCCGACGTGACCTTGACTTTAGTTTCCTCCCGTTTGTCTTTTCTCGGATCTGAAAAGTCTTTGGCTTCAGCTTTGTGAGATTTGTTTTCTGGACAAATAGCTGAGTTGTGTCTTTTTCCACAGATTCTACATGAGTTGAATTTTGAGGTGCATTTTCGGCTTTCATGACCTATTCTTGAGCAAACGTAACACCTATTTTGGTTCCTAAAGACGCGCGTTTTTTCTTCTAGAGTGTAGATTCCGCAATCGTTGGTGGAGTGAGCTGATGATTTGCAGAAGATGCAATAGACGCCTTTGGTTTTCTCCGATACCTTCGTCGAGAACACTGCGATCTTCTTTCGCACGTTTCGTATTTCCCATATCCTGTAGCTGAATTTTCTCGGGAGCTTTCTCGTGTTTGCGTTACGCGTTTCTCGGCGGTATCACTTTTTAGAACGGCACATATTTCTCTCGCTTCAACTTCGCGTCTTATGAAATTCAACAAAACATCCACATCAAACTCCTCATTGGCTTTACAATTCATAGTACGCTTTAATCTAATTTCGTATGGCAAAGTGCCTATTATTTTTGAACACAAAGATATGCCATTGGCAGTGGTGTCGACGCCAAGCGCTCTAAGGCTTCTAATATTCGACGTGAAAGAGTCGTATAATTTTCTCAAAGCGTGCGTATCGTTTGAATTTTCTAAGCCCTTAATTCTATGGAATTTGTTCATGAGTTCATGAATCACTAAGTGTTCTTGACCGTATCAATCGTTAAGTAATTTAATCGCGACATCGTAATTCTCGTCTGAGGCTCTTAAACCTCCTATAATCTCTCTAGCATCTGCTTCCAAATAGGAATCTAGGTAATAAAACATTTCTACTTTTGAAAGTCCCTGCTTTTCTTGGACTGCTGATTTGAATTGACTCCAGAAGCCTGGCCAGTCCGCGTAGTCTCCCTTGAATTTTCTTATTTGTAGCGTAGGTAGTCGACACTCTTCTTTCCTCGGCTGTGTAGATTCATGGTTTGATGAACCGCTGGCCAACGGACCTCCGGCATTTGGGTTCAGCGCCTGTATCTTCTTGTTTGCTCTGGTTTTTGCCAAGTCGATCTTGTCTTCGTATTCCATCACCGTCGATAATTCTTTCATCAACGCCACGTCTTCCTCTGTTTCCACGGGCGGCCATAAGTTCAAGATTTGAGAGTCCAATTCTTTTAGTGATTTTTCCTTTATGCTGATTAGTGATAGTTGTTCTTCGAGCGATAGAACCGTAACTTGAGGACTTCTTAGTAGAGTATCGATCTGCGATGTAGCTGTAGTAATGTTCTTCCGGATAGCGGCTCTTATACTTTTTTGTTTGTTTATATCCATTTCTCACCTTCGTTAGTAGTAGCACTTCACAAGATAGTCCTTAACTTCTTCCCGGGTTTCGGCACCAAATTATATGGCGACTATTTTAGAAACGGAATAGCCCGTCGCGTACTTGTGGGAGAGCGTTTAACTATTCTCTAAGCTAATCCTAATCGACTGAAAAACTAGGATCATATATAAATTGATCGCTAGGCTTAACCGTCGTAATTAAATCCAAAAAAACGTTAAGAATAACTTTCAAATATATAAGCTTTTATTCAAGACAAATTTCACACGACCGCTCGTGTTAAAATTCAAAACACAACTCCGCTGCCTTTTTCGCGCGTTCTTAATTTTAAAGTTAAATGCGCTTAAATATATTACATATACAAATGAATACCTTTTATATATATTTACACCTACATTTTTTTTGGGGGTTTAAAACTACTTTAGTTTATGGTTCTACATACATTTAATTCTTAGTTTAGTTTTTATTTTGGTTTTAAGTATAATTATTTATTTTAATTTGGATGAAACGACCTATTTTTTCACATCCTATAATGAGTGATATGGGGGAGGGGGGAGCTCCTAAAAAGGTTTTTAAAGTTGAAATATTGAGGCCGACTATGAAAAATTAAATTTTTGATGGCCATTTTTAAGTTCGAAGAAACTTTTCGACAAGTGAATTGGAAAAATTGGGAATTTTAGGTGGCGCTTCTCGGAAATTTTAGGTGGCGCTTCAGAAATTTTACAGGTGGCTCAAGCGCCGCCTAGAACACCCTAGCGACGCCACTGCTTTTGTGTAAACTGCGGTTAAATTGAATGGATGTAGAACTTGTAGTCAAAATTTAACGCCAGGATGACTGTTGAATTGAACTTGAAAGGTTTTTATTAAATTTGAACGCCAAGGTGAATGTTTATTCAAAATTGAAAGGAATTAGTAAAATTAGAACGTCAATTTGAAAGCTTTTTTAAAATTGAATGGTAGCGGTTAAATTTCAATGCCTATTTGAAGCGGCATTCAAAATTGAATAGTGTTATTCCATTTTGAACGGAAATTGAATGTTTTTTTTAGAGTGCTCCCACCAGGTTTGGTTTTTATTAGATCGTCAGCCTTTCTGCTTCGGGTAGGCATGTCAGCTGGGTTGTTTGATCCCTTTACGTAATTCCATGAACTGGGATCTGAGATTTCTTAAACTTCCGCGAGTCGGTTAGAAACGAAAGGTTTCCATTGACGGGAAGAGCTTCTAATCCAATGTAAGGTGATTATTGAGTCACTGAAGAAATTTACGTCTTTGATCTTGAAACGGAGAGCCTTTCTACGAAAGTCAGCTAAACGAGCTCTGAGGAGAGCACCCATAAGTTCAAGGCGAGGTAGGCTTAGTTTTTTCAGAGGTGCGACACGTGACTTTGAAGCGATGAACGAGACACCAATTTCCCCGGTTTTTGTCACATAACGGAGATAAGAAACGGCCGCATAGGCCCCTTCACTCGCGTCCGTGAAGGTGTTCAAACTTATTTCCTTAAATTCTACGTCGTTTAGTCCAGAAAAGTCATGTCTTGGGCTTCCGAGTGTACTTGGTCGGAGGGGACGGAAATTGACGGTACTGCGGGCGCGTCAAAGAGATCTATCGAATGAGATCAAATTGTGTTTTTTCGTTCACTCTCCCATTAAGGGGGTTGATCGGAGGGGGCGAAAATTATTGACACTTCGTGCGCGTCAAAGAGATCTATCGAATGAGATCAAATTGTGTTTTTTCGATCACTCTCCCTTTTAGGGGGTTGATCGGAGGGGGCGGAAATTAACGACACTTCGTGCGCGTCAAAGAGATCAATCGAATGAGATCAAATTGTATTTTTTCGGTCACTCTCCCTTTTAGGGGGTTAGTCGGAGGGGGCGGAAATAAACGACGTTGCGTGTGCGTCAAAGAGATCTATCGAATGAGATCAAATTGTGTTTTTTCGTTCACTCTCCCTTTAAGGGTGGTTGGTTGGAGGGGGCGGAAATTAACGGCACTGCGTGCACGTCAAAGATTGTAATCGAATGAGATCAAATTGTGTTTAAGGGGGTTGGTCGGAGGGGGCGGAAATTAACGGTACTGCGTGCGCGTCTAAGAGTGCAATTGAATGAGATCAAATTGTGTTTTTTCGGTCACTCTCCCTTTAAGGGGGTTGGTCGGAGGGGGTGGAAATTAACGGTACTGCGTGCGCGTCTAAGAGTGCAATTGAATGAGATCAAATTGTGTTTTTTCGGTCACTCTCCCTTTAAGGGTCTGGTCGGCGGGGGCGTAAATTAACGACACTGCGTGCGCGTCAAAGAGGTCTATCGAATAAGATCAAATTGTGTTTTTTCGGTCACTCTCCCTTTAAGGGGGTTGGTCGGAGGGGGCGGAAATTAACGGCACTGCTTGCGCGTCAAAGAGGTCTATCGAATAAGATCAAATTGTGTTTTTTCGGTCACTCTCCCTTTAAGGGGGTTGGTCGGAGGGGGCGTAAATTAACGGCACTGCTTGCGTGTCAAAGAGGTCTATCGAATAAGATCAAATTGTGTTTTTTCGGTCACTCTCCCTTTAAGGGGGGCTGGTCGGAGGGGGCGGAAATTAACAGCACTGCGTGCGTGTCAAAGAGGTCTATCGAATAAGATAAAATTGTGTTTTTTCGGTCACTCTCCCTTTAAGGGGGTTGGTGGGAGGGGGCGGAAATTAACGGCACTGCTTGCGCGTCAAAGAGGTCTATCGAAAAAGATCAAATTGTGTTTTTTCGTTCACTCTCCCTTTAAGGGGGTTGGTCGCGGGCGGAAATTAACGGCACTGCTTGGGCGTCAAAGAGGTCTATCGAATAAGATCAAATTGTGTTTTTTCGGTTACTCTCCCTTTAAGGGGGTTGGTCGGAGGGGGCGTAAATTAACGGCACTGCTTGCGTGTCAAAGAGGTCTATCGAATAAGATTAAATTGTGTTTTTTCGGTCACTCTCCCTTTAAGGGATGTTGGTCGGAGGGGGCGGAAATTAACGGCACTGCGTGCACGTCAAAGATTGGAATCGAATGATATCAAATTGTGTTTTTTCGGTACTTCTCCCTTTAAGGGGGTTGGTTGGAGGGGGCGGAAATTAACGGCACTGCGTGCGTGTCAAAGATTTCTGTCGAATAAGATCATATTGTGTTTTTTCGGTCATTCTCCCTTTAAGGGGGTTGGTCGGAGGGGGCGGAAATTAACGACAGGGCCTGCGCGTCAAAGAGATCTATCGAATGAGATCAAATTGTGTTTTTTCGGTCACTCTCCCTTAAAGGGGGTTGGTCGGAGGGGCGGAAATTAACGGTACTGCGTGCGCGTCAAAGAGTGCAATCGAATGAGATCAAATTGTGTTTTTTCGGTCACTCTCCCTTTAAGGGGGTTGGTCGGAGGGGGCGGAAATTAACGACAGGGCCTGCGCGTCAAAGAGATCTATCGAATGAGATCAAATTGTGTTTTTTCGGTCACTCTCCCTTTAAGGGGGTTGGTCGGACGGGGCGGAAATTAATGGTAATGCGTGCGCGTCAAAGAGTGTAATCGAATGAGATCAAATTGTGTTTTTCGGTCACTCTCCCATTAAGGGGGTTGGTCGGAGGGGGCGGAAATTAATGGTAATGCGTGCGCGTCAAAGAGTGTAATCGAATGAGATCAAATTGTGTTTTTTCGGTCACTCTCTCTTTAACGGGGTTGGTCGGAGGGGGCGGAAATTAACTGCACTGCGTGTGCGTGAAAGAGGTCTATCGAATAAAATCAAATTGTGTTTTTTCGGTCACTCTCCCTTTAAGGGGGTTGGTCGGAGGGGGCGGAAATTAACGGTACTGCGTGCGCGTCAAAGAGTGCAATCGAATGAGATCAAATTGTGTTTTAAGGGGGATGGTCAGAGGGGACGGAAATTGACGGTACTGCGTGCGCGTCAAAGAGTGCAATCGAATGAGATCAAATTGTGTTTTTTTGGTCACTCTCCCTTTAAGGGTGTTGGTCGGAGGGGGCGGAAATTAACGACACTGCGTGCGCGTCAAAGAGATCGATCGAATGAGATAAAATTGTGTTTTTTTCGGTCACTCTCCCTTTAAGGGGGTTGGTCGGACGGGGCGGAAATTAATGGTAATGCGTGCGCGTCAAAGAGTGTAATCGAATGAGATCAAATTGTGTTTTTCGGTCACTCTCCCATTAAGGGGGTTGGTCGGAGGGGGCGGAAATTAATGGTAATGCGTGCGCGTCAAAGAGTGTAATCGAATGAGATCAAATTGTGTTTTTTCGGTCACTCTCTCTTTAACGGGGTTGGTCGGAGGGGGCGGAAATTAACTGCACTGCGTGTGCGTGAAAGAGGTCTATCGAATAAAATCAAATTGTGTTTTTTCGGTCACTCTCCCTTTAAGGGGGTTGGTCGGAGGGGGCGGAAATTAACGGTACTGCGTGCGCGTCAAAGAGTGCAATCGAATGAGATCAAATTGTGTTTTAAGGGGGATGGTCAGAGGGGACGGAAATTGACGGTACTGCGTGCGCGTCAAAGAGTGCAATCGAATGAGATCAAATTGTGTTTTTTTGGTCACTCTCCCTTTAAGGGTGTTGGTCGGAGGGGGCGGAAATTAACGACACTGCGTGCGCGTCAAAGAGATCGATCGAATGAGATAAAATTGTGTTTTTTTCGGTCACTCTCCCTTTAAGGGGGTTAGTCGGAGGGGGCGGAAATTAACGACACTGCGTGCGCATCAAAGAGATCTATCGAATGATATAAAAATTGTGTTTTTCGGTCACTCTCCCTTTAAGGGGGTTGGTCGGAGGGGGCGGAAATTAACGGTACTGCGTGCGCGTCAAAGAGTGCAATCGAATGAGATCAAATTGTGTTTTTTCGGTCACTCTCCCTTTAAGGGGTTGGTCGGAGGGGTGGATTTTAACGACACTGCGTGCGCGTCAAAGAGATCTATCGAATGAGATCAAATTGTGTTTTTTCGGTCACTCTCCCTTTAAGGGGGAATGGTCGGAGGAGGCGGAAATTAACGGCACTGCGTGCACGTCAAAGATTGCAATCGAATGAGATCAAATTGTGTTTTAAGGGGGTCGGTCGGAGGGGGCAGAAATTAACGGTACTGCGTGCGCGTCAAAGAGTGAAATCGAATGAGATCAAATTGTGTTTATTCGGTACTTCTCCCTTTAAGGGGGTTGGTCGAAGGGGGCGTAAATTAACGACACTGCGTGCGCGTCAGAGGTCTATCGAATAAGATAAAATTCTGTTTTTTCAGTCACTTTCCCTTTAAGGGTTGTTGGTCGGAGGGGGCGGAAATTAACGACATGGCGTGCGCGTCGAAGAGATCTATCAAATGAGATCAAATTGTGTTTTTTTCGGTCACTCTCCCTTTAAGGGGGTTGGTCGGAGGGGCCGGAAATTAACGACACTGCGTGCGTGTCAAAGATTTCTATCGAATAAGATCATATTGTGTTTTTTCGGTCATTCTTCCTTTAAGGGGGTTGGTCGGAGGGGGCGGAAATTAACGACAGGGCCTGCGCGTCAAAGAGATCTATCGAATGATATCAAATTGTGTTTTTTCGGTACTTCTCCCTTTAAGGGGGTTGGTTGGAGGGGGCGGAAATTAACGGCACTGCGTGCGTGTCAAAGATTTCTATCGAATAAGATCATATTGTGTTTTTTCGGTCATTCTCCCTTTAAGGGGGTTGGTCGGAGGGGGCGGAAATTAACGACAGGGCCTGCGCGTCAAAGAGATCTATCGAATGAGATAAAATTGTGTTTTTTCGGCCACTCTCCCTTAAAGGGGGTTGGTCGTAGGGGCGGAAATTAACGGTACTGCGTGCGCGTCAAAGAGTGCAATCGAATGAGATCAAATTGTGTTTTTTCGGTCACTCTCCCTTTAAGGGGGTTGGTCGGAGGGGCGGAAATTAACGGCACTTCGTTCAAGTCAAAGATTACAATCGAATGAGACAAAATTGTGTTTTTTTCGGTCACTCTCCCTTTAAGGGGGTTGGTCGGAGGGGGCGTAAATTAACGGCACTGCTTGCGTGTCAAAGAGGTCTATCGAATAAGATAAAATTGTGTTTTTTCGGTCACTCTCCCTTTAATTGATGTTGGTCGGAGGGGGCGGAAATTAACGGCACTGCGTGCACGTCAAAGATTGGAATC
The DNA here is from genome assembly GCF_980474605.1 of Leiobunum rupestre. Taxonomy (NCBI): domain Eukaryota; kingdom Metazoa; phylum Arthropoda; class Arachnida; order Opiliones; family Sclerosomatidae; genus Leiobunum; species Leiobunum rupestre. The sequence goes on along the minus strand of NC_143390.1, from coordinate 20,145,649 downwards.
GAATGATATCAAATTGTGTTTTTTCGGTACTTCTCCCTTTAAGGGGGTTGGTTGGAGGGGGCGGAAATTAACGGCACTGCGTGCGTGTCAAAGATTTCTATCGAATAAGATCATATTGTGTTTTTTCGGTCATTCTCCCTTTAAGGGGGTTGGTCGGAGGGGGCGGAAATTAACGACAGGGCCTGCGCGTCAAAGAGATCTATCGAATGAGATCAAATTGTGTTTTTTCGGTCACTCTCTATTAAAGGGGGTTGGTCGGAGGGGCGGAAATTAACGGTACTGCGTGCGCGTCAAAGAGTGCAATCGAATGAGATCAAATTGTGTTTTTTCGGTCACTCTCCCTTTAAGGGGGTTGGTCGGAGGGGCGGAAATTAACGGCACTTCGTTCACGTCAAAGATTACAATCGAATGAGACAAAATTGTGTTTTTTCGGTCACTCTCCCTTTAAGGGGGTTGGTCGGAGGGGGCGGAAATTAACGGTACTGCGTGCGCGTCAAAGAGTGCAATCGAATGAGATCAAATTGTGTTTTTTCGGTCACTCTCCCTTTAAGGAGTTGGTCGGAGGGGGCGTAAATTAACGGCACTGCTTGCGTGTCAAAGAGGTCTATCGAATAAGATAAAATTGTGTTTTTTCGGTCACTCTCCCTTTAAGGGGGGTTGGTCGGAGGGGGCGGAAATTAACGGCACTGCGTGCACGTCAAAGATTGGAATCGAATGATATCAAATTGTGTTTTTTCGATCATTCTCCCTTTAAGGGGGTTGGTCGGAGGTGGCGGAAATTAACGACAGGGCCTGCGCGTCAAAGAGATCTATCGAATGAGATCAAATTGTGTTTTTTCGGTCACTCTCCCATTAAGGGGGTTGGTCGGACGGGGCGGAAATTAATGGTAATGCGTGCGCGTCAAAGAGTGTAATCGAATGAGATCAAATTGTGTTTTTCGGTCACTCTCCCATTAAGGGGGTTGGTCGGAGGGGGCGGAAATTAATGGTAATGCGTGCGCGTCAAAGAGTGTAATCGAATGAGATCAAATTGTGTTTTTTCGGTCACTCTCTCTTTAACGGGGTTGGTCGGAGGGGGCGGAAATTAACTGCACTGCGTGTGCGTGAAAGAGGTCTATCGAATAAAATCAAATTGTGTTTTTTCGGTCACTCTCCCTTTAAGGGGGTTGGTCGGAGGGGGCTGAAATTAACGGTACTGCGTGCGCGTCAAAGAGTGCAATCGAATGAGATCAAATTGTGTTTTAAGGGGGATGGTCAGAGGGGACGGAAATTGACGGTACTGCGTGCGCGTCAAAGAGTGCAATCGAATGAGATCAAATTGTGTTTTTTTGGTCACTCTCCCTTTAAGGGTGTTGGTCGGAGGGGGCGGAAATTAACGACACTGCGTGCGCGTCAAAGAGATCGATCGAATGAGATAAAATTGTGTTTTTTTCGGTCACTCTCCCTTTAAGGGGGTTAGTCGGAGGGGGCGGAAATTAACGACACTGCGTGCGCATCAAAGAGATCTATCGAATGATATAAAAATTGTGTTTTTCGGTCACTCTCCCTTTAAGGGGGTTGGTCGGAGGGGGCGGAAATTAACGGTACTGCGTGCGCGTCAAAGAGTGCAATCGAATGAGATCAAATTGTGTTTTTTCGGTCACTCTCCCTTTAAGGGGTTGGTCGGAGGGGTGGATTTTAACGACACTGCGTGCGCGTCAAAGAGATCTATCGAATGAGATCAAATTGTGTTTTTTCGGTCACTCTCCCTTTAAGGGGGAATGGTCGGAGGAGGCGGAAATTAACGGCACTGCGTGCACGTCAAAGATTGCAATCGAATGAGATCAAATTGTGTTTTAAGGGGGTCGGTCGGAGGGGGCAGAAATTAACGGTACTGCGTGCGCGTCAAAGAGTGAAATCGAATGAGATCAAATTGTGTTTATTCGGTACTTCTCCCTTTAAGGGGGTTGGTCGAAGGGGGCGTAAATTAACGACACTGCGTGCGCGTCAGAGGTCTATCGAATAAGATCAAATTCTGTTTTTTCAGTCACTTTCCCTTTAAGGGGGGTTGGTCGGAGGGGGCGGAAATTAACGACATGGCGTGCGCGTCGAAGAGATCTATCAAATGAGATCAAATTGTGTTTTTTTCGGTCACTCTCCCTTTAAGGGGGTTGGTCGGAGGGGCCGGAAATTAACGACACTGCGTGCGTGTCAAAGATTTCTATCGAATAAGATCATATTGTGTTTTTTCGGTCATTCTTCCTTTAAGGGGGTTGGTCGGAGGGGGCGGAAATTAACGACAGGGCCTGCGCGTCAAAGAGATCTATCGAATGATATCAAATTGTGTTTTTTCGGTACTTCTCCCTTTAAGGGGGTTGGTTGGAGGGGGCGGAAATTAACGGCACTGCGTGCGTGTCAAAGATTTCTATCGAATAAGATCATATTGTGTTTTTTCGGTCATTCTCCCTTTAAGGGGGTTGGTCGGAGGGGGCGGAAATTAACGACAGGGCCTGCGCGTCAAAGAGATCTATCGAATGAGATAAAATTGTGTTTTTTCGGTCACTCTCCCTTAAAGGGGGTTGGTCGTAGGGGCGGAAATTAACGGTACTGCGTGCGCGTCAAAGAGTGCAATCGAATGAGATCAAATTGTGTTTTTTCGGTCACTCTCCCTTTAAGGGGGTTGGTCGGAGGGGCGGAAATTAACGGCACTTCGTTCACGTCAAAGATTACAATCGAATGAGACAAAATTGTGTTTTTTTCGGTCACTCTCCCTTTAAGGGGGTTGGTCGGAGGGGGCGTAAATTAACGGCACTGCTTGCGTGTCAAAGAGGTCTATCGAATAAGATAAAATTGTGTTTTTTCGGTCACTCTCCCTTTAATTGATGTTGGTCGGAGGGGGCGGAAATTAACGGCACTGCGTGCACGTCAAAGATTGGAATCGAATGATATCAAATTGTGTTTTTTCGGTACTTCTCCCTTTAAGGGGGTTGGTTGGAGGGGGCGGAAATTAACGGCACTGCGTGCGTGTCAAAGATTTCTATCGAATAAGATCATATTGTGTTTTTTCGGTCATTCTCCCTTTAAGGGGGTTGGTCGGAGGGGGCGGAAATTAACGACAGGGCCTGCGCGTCAAAGAGATCTATCGAATGAGATCAAATTGTGTTTTTTCGGTCACTCTCTATTAAAGGGGGTTGGTCGGAGGGGCGGAAATTAACGGTACTGCGTGCGCGTCAAAGAGTGCAATCGAATGAGATCAAATTGTGTTTTTTCGGTCACTCTCCCTTTAAGGGGGTTGGTCGGAGGGGCGGAAATTAACGGTACTGCGTGCGCGTCAAAGAGTGAAATCGAATGAGATCAAATTGTGTTTATTCGGTACTTCTCCCTTTAAGGGGGTTGGTCGAAGGGGGCGTAAATTAACGACACTGCGTGCGCGTCAGAGGTCTATCGAATAAGATCAAATTCTGTTTTTTCAGTCACTTTCCCTTTAAGGGGGGTTGGTCGGAGGGGGCGGAAATTAACGACATGGCGTGCGCGTCGAAGAGATCTATCAAATGAGATCAAATTGTGTTTTTTTCGGTCACTCTCCCTTTAAGGGGGTTGGTCGGAGGGGCCGGAAATTAACGACACTGCGTGCGTGTCAAAGATTTCTATCGAATAAGATCATATTGTGTTTTTTCGGTCATTCTTCCTTTAAGGGGGTTGGTCGGAGGGGGCGGAAATTAACGACAGGGCCTGCGCGTCAAAGAGATCTATCGAATGATATCAAATTGTGTTTTTTCGGTACTTCTCCCTTTAAGGGGGTTGGTTGGAGGGGGCGGAAATTAACGGCACTGCGTGCGTGTCAAAGATTTCTATCGAATAAGATCATATTGTGTTTTTTCGGTCATTCTCCCTTTAAGGGGGTTGGTCGGAGGGGGCGGAAATTAACGACAGGGCCTGCGCGTCAAAGAGATCTATCGAATGAGATAAAATTGTGTTTTTTCGGTCACTCTCCCTTAAAGGGGGTTGGTCGTAGGGGCGGAAATTAACGGTACTGCGTGCGCGTCAAAGAGTGCAATCGAATGAGATCAAATTGTGTTTTTTCGGTCACTCTCCCTTTAAGGGGGTTGGTCGGAGGGGCGGAAATTAACGGCACTTCGTTCACGTCAAAGATTACAATCGAATGAGACAAAATTGTGTTTTTTTCGGTCACTCTCCCTTTAAGGGGGTTGGTCGGAGGGGGCGTAAATTAACGGCACTGCTTGCGTGTCAAAGAGGTCTATCGAATAAGATAAAATTGTGTTTTTTCGGTCACTCTCCCTTTAATTGATGTTGGTCGGAGGGGGCGGAAATTAACGGCACTGCGTGCACGTCAAAGATTGGAATCGAATGATATCAAATTGTGTTTTTTCGGTACTTCTCCCTTTAAGGGGGTTGGTTGGAGGGGGCGGAAATTAACGGCACTGCGTGCGTGTCAAAGATTTCTATCGAATAAGATCATATTGTGTTTTTTCGGTCATTCTCCCTTTAAGGGGGTTGGTCGGAGGGGGCGGAAATTAACGACAGGGCCTGCGCGTCAAAGAGATCTATCGAATGAGATCAAATTGTGTTTTTTCGGTCACTCTCTATTAAAGGGGGTTGGTCGGAGGGGCGGAAATTAACGGTACTGCGTGCGCGTCAAAGAGTGCAATCGAATGAGATCAAATTGTGTTTTTTCGGTCACTCTCCCTTTAAGGGGGTTGGTCGGAGGGGCGGAAATTAACGGTACTGCGTGCGCGTCAAAGAGTGCAATCGAATGAGATCAAATTGTGTTTTTTTGGTCACTCTCCCTTTAAGGGTGTTGGTCGGAGGGGGCGGAAATTAACGACACTGCGTGCGCGTCAAAGAGATCGATCGAATGAGATAAAATTGTGTTTTTTTCGGTCACTCTCCCTTTAAGGGGGTTAGTCGGAGGGGGCGGAAATTAACGACACTGCGTGCGCATCAAAGAGATCTATCGAATGATATAAAAATTGTGTTTTTCGGTCACTCTCCCTTTAAGGGGGTTGGTCGGAGGGGGCGGAAATTAACGGTACTGCGTGCGCGTCAAAGAGTGCAATCGAATGAGATCAAATTGTGTTTTTTCGGTCACTCTCCCTTTAAGGGGTTGGTCGGAGGGGTGGATTTTAACGACACTGCGTGCGCGTCAAAGAGATCTATCGAATGAGATCAAATTGTGTTTTTTCGGTCACTCTCCCTTTAAGGGGGAATGGTCGGAGGAGGCGGAAATTAACGGCACTGCGTGCACGTCAAAGATTGCAATCGAATGAGATCAAATTGTGTTTTAAGGGGGTCGGTCGGAGGGGGCAGAAATTAACGGTACTGCGTGCGCGTCAAAGAGTGAAATCGAATGAGATCAAATTGTGTTTATTCGGTACTTCTCCCTTTAAGGGGGTTGGTCGAAGGGGGCGTAAATTAACGACACTGCGTGCGCGTCAGAGGTCTATCGAATAAGATAAAATTCTGTTTTTTCAGTCACTTTCCCTTTAAGGGTTGTTGGTCGGAGGGGGCGGAAATTAACGACATGGCGTGCGCGTCGAAGAGATCTATCAAATGAGATCAAATTGTGTTTTTTTCGGTCACTCTCCCTTTAAGGGGGTTGGTCGGAGGGGCCGGAAATTAACGACACTGCGTGCGTGTCAAAGATTTCTATCGAATAAGATCATATTGTGTTTTTTCGGTCATTCTTCCTTTAAGGGGGTTGGTCGGAGGGGGCGGAAATTAACGACAGGGCCTGCGCGTCAAAGAGATCTATCGAATGATATCAAATTGTGTTTTTTCGGTACTTCTCCCTTTAAGGGGGTTGGTTGGAGGGGGCGGAAATTAACGGCACTGCGTGCGTGTCAAAGATTTCTATCGAATAAGATCATATTGTGTTTTTTCGGTCATTCTCCCTTTAAGGGGGTTGGTCGGAGGGGGCGGAAATTAACGACAGGGCCTGCGCGTCAAAGAGATCTATCGAATGAGATAAAATTGTGTTTTTTCGGCCACTCTCCCTTAAAGGGGGTTGGTCGTAGGGGCGGAAATTAACGGTACTGCGTGCGCGTCAAAGAGTGCAATCGAATGAGATCAAATTGTGTTTTTTCGGTCACTCTCCCTTTAAGGGGGTTGGTCGGAGGGGCGGAAATTAACGGCACTTCGTTCAAGTCAAAGATTACAATCGAATGAGACAAAATTGTGTTTTTTTCGGTCACTCTCCCTTTAAGGGGGTTGGTCGGAGGGGGCGTAAATTAACGGCACTGCTTGCGTGTCAAAGAGGTCTATCGAATAAGATAAAATTGTGTTTTTTCGGTCACTCTCCCTTTAATTGATGTTGGTCGGAGGGGGCGGAAATTAACGGCACTGCGTGCACGTCAAAGATTGGAATCGAATGATATCAAATTGTGTTTTTTCGGTACTTCTCCCTTTAAGGGGGTTGGTTGGAGGGGGCGGAAATTAACGGCACTGCGTGCGTGTCAAAGATTTCTATCGAATAAGATCATATTGTGTTTTTTCGGTCATTCTCCCTTTAAGGGGGTTGGTCGGAGGGGGCGGAAATTAACGACAGGGCCTGCGCGTCAAAGAGATCTATCGAATGAGATCAAATTGTGTTTTTTCGGTCACTCTCTATTAAAGGGGGTTGGTCGGAGGGGCGGAAATTAACGGTACTGCGTGCGCGTCAAAGAGTGCAATCGAATGAGATCAAATTGTGTTTTTTCGGTCACTCTCCCTTTAAGGGGGTTGGTCGGAGGGGCGGAAATTAACGGCACTTCGTTCACGTCAAAGATTACAATCGAATGAGACAAAATTGTGTTTTTTCGGTCACTCTCCCTTTAAGGGGGTTGGTCGGAGGGGGCGGAAATTAACGGTACTGCGTGCGCGTCAAAGAGTGCAATCGAATGAGATCAAATTGTGTTTTTTCGGTCACTCTCCCTTTAAGGAGTTGGTCGGAGGGGGCGTAAATTAACGGCACTGCTTGCGTGTCAAAGAGGTCTATCGAATAAGATAAAATTGTGTTTTTTCGGTCACTCTCCCTTTAAGGGGGGTTGGTCGGAGGGGGCGGAAATTAACGGCACTGCGTGCACGTCAAAGATTGGAATCGAATGATATCAAATTGTGTTTTTTCGATCATTCTCCCTTTAAGGGGGTTGGTCGGAGGTGGCGGAAATTAACGACAGGGCCTGCGCGTCAAAGAGATCTATCGAATGAGATCAAATTGTGTTTTTTCGGTCACTCTCCCATTAAGGGGGTTGGTCGGACGGGGCGGAAATTAATGGTAATGCGTGCGCGTCAAAGAGTGTAATCGAATGAGATCAAATTGTGTTTTTTCGGTCACTCTCCCTTTAAGGAGTTGGTCGGAGGGGGCGTAAATTAACGGCACTGCTTGCGTGTCAAAGAGGTCTATCGAATAAGATAAAATTGTGTTTTTTCGGTCACTCTCCCTTTAAGGGGGTTGGTCGGAGGGGCGGAAATTAACGGCACTTCGTTCACGTCAAAGATTACAATCGAATGAGACAAAATTGTGTTTTTTCGGTCACTCTCCCTTTAAGGGGGTTGGTCGGAGGGGGCGGAAATTAACGGTACTGCGTGCGCGTCAAAGAGTGCAATCGAATGAGATCAAATTGTGTTTTTTCGGTCACTCTCCCTTTAAGGAGTTGGTCGGAGGGGGCGTAAATTAACGGCACTGCTTGCGTGTCAAAGAGGTCTATCGAATAAGATAAAATTGTGTTTTTTCGGTCACTCTCCCTTTAAGGGGGGTTGGTCGGAGGGGGCGGAAATTAACGGCACTGCGTGCACGTCAAAGATTGGAATCGAATGATATCAAATTGTGTTTTTTCGATCATTCTCCCTTTAAGGGGGTTGGTCGGAGGTGGCGGAAATTAACGACAGGGCCTGCGCGTCAAAGAGATCTATCGAATGAGATCAAATTGTGTTTTTTCGGTCACTCTCCCATTAAGGGGGTTGGTCGGACGGGGCGGAAATTAATGGTAATGCGTGCGCGTCAAAGAGTGTAATCGAATGAGATCAAATTGTGTTTTTCGGTCACTCTCCCATTAAGGGGGTTGGTCGGAGGGGGCGGAAATTAATGGTAATGCGTGCGCGTCAAAGAGTGTAATCGAATGAGATCAAATTGTGTTTTTTCGGTCACTCTCTCTTTAACGGGGTTGGTCGGAGGGGGCGGAAATTAACTGCACTGCGTGTGCGTGAAAGAGGTCTATCGAATAAAATCAAATTGTGTTTTTTCGGTCACTCTCCCTTTAAGGGGGTTGGTCGGAGGGGGCTGAAATTAACGGTACTGCGTGCGCGTCAAAGAGTGCAATCGAATGAGATCAAATTGTGTTTTAAGGGGGATGGTCAGAGGGGACGGAAATTGACGGTACTGCGTGCGCGTCAAAGAGTGCAATCGAATGAGATCAAATTGTGTTTTTTTGGTCACTCTCCCTTTAAGGGTGTTGGTCGGAGGGGGCGGAAATTAACGACACTGCGTGCGCGTCAAAGAGATCGATCGAATGAGATAAAATTGTGTTTTTTTCGGTCACTCTCCCTTTAAGGGGGTTAGTCGGAGGGGGCGGAAATTAACGACACTGCGTGCGCATCAAAGAGATCTATCGAATGATATAAAAATTGTGTTTTTCGGTCACTCTCCCTTTAAGGGGGTTGGTCGGAGGGGGCGGAAATTAACGGTACTGCGTGCGCGTCAAAGAGTGCAATCGAATGAGATCAAATTGTGTTTTTTCGGTCACTCTCCCTTTAAGGGGTTGGTCGGAGGGGTGGATTTTAACGACACTGCGTGCGCGTCAAAGAGATCTATCGAATGAGATCAAATTGTGTTTTTTCGGTCACTCTCCCTTTAAGGGGGAATGGTCGGAGGAGGCGGAAATTAACGGCACTGCGTGCACGTCAAAGATTGCAATCGAATGAGATCAAATTGTGTTTTAAGGGGGTCGGTCGGAGGGGGCAGAAATTAACGGTACTGCGTGCGCGTCAAAGAGTGAAATCGAATGAGATCAAATTGTGTTTATTCGGTACTTCTCCCTTTAAGGGGGTTGGTCGAAGGGGGCGTAAATTAACGACACTGCGTGCGCGTCAGAGGTCTATCGAATAAGATCAAATTCTGTTTTTTCAGTCACTTTCCCTTTAAGGGGGGTTGGTCGGAGGGGGCGGAAATTAACGACATGGCGTGCGCGTCGAAGAGATCTATCAAATGAGATCAAATTGTGTTTTTTTCGGTCACTCTCCCTTTAAGGGGGTTGGTCGGAGGGGCCGGAAATTAACGACACTGCGTGCGTGTCAAAGATTTCTATCGAATAAGATCATATTGTGTTTTTTCGGTCATTCTTCCTTTAAGGGGGTTGGTCGGAGGGGGCGGAAATTAACGACAGGGCCTGCGCGTCAAAGAGATCTATCGAATGATATCAAATTGTGTTTTTTCGGTACTTCTCCCTTTAAGGGGGTTGGTTGGAGGGGGCGGAAATTAACGGCACTGCGTGCGTGTCAAAGATTTCTATCGAATAAGATCATATTGTGTTTTTTCGGTCATTCTCCCTTTAAGGGGGTTGGTCGGAGGGGGCGGAAATTAACGACAGGGCCTGCGCGTCAAAGAGATCTATCGAATGAGATAAAATTGTGTTTTTTCGGTCACTCTCCCTTAAAGGGGGTTGGTCGTAGGGGCGGAAATTAACGGTACTGCGTGCGCGTCAAAGAGTGCAATCGAATGAGATCAAATTGTGTTTTTTCGGTCACTCTCCCTTTAAGGGGGTTGGTCGGAGGGGCGGAAATTAACGGCACTTCGTTCACGTCAAAGATTACAATCGAATGAGACAAAATTGTGTTTTTTTCGGTCACTCTCCCTTTAAGGGGGTTGGTCGGAGGGGGCGTAAATTAACGGCACTGCTTGCGTGTCAAAGAGGTCTATCGAATAAGATAAAATTGTGTTTTTTCGGTCACTCTCCCTTTAATTGATGTTGGTCGGAGGGGGCGGAAATTAACGGCACTGCGTGCACGTCAAAGATTGGAATCGAATGATATCAAATTGTGTTTTTTCGGTACTTCTCCCTTTAAGGGGGTTGGTTGGAGGGGGCGGAAATTAACGGCACTGCGTGCGTGTCAAAGATTTCTATCGAATAAGATCATATTGTGTTTTTTCGGTCATTCTCCCTTTAAGGGGGTTGGTCGGAGGGGGCGGAAATTAACGACAGGGCCTGCGCGTCAAAGAGATCTATCGAATGAGATCAAATTGTGTTTTTTCGGTCACTCTCTATTAAAGGGGGTTGGTCGGAGGGGCGGAAATTAACGGTACTGCGTGCGCGTCAAAGAGTGCAATCGAATGAGATCAAATTGTGTTTTTTCGGTCACTCTCCCTTTAAGGGGGTTGGTCGGAGGGGCGGAAATTAACGGTACTGCGTGCGCGTCAAAGAGTGAAATCGAATGAGATCAAATTGTGTTTATTCGGTACTTCTCCCTTTAAGGGGGTTGGTCGAAGGGGGCGTAAATTAACGACACTGCGTGCGCGTCAGAGGTCTATCGAATAAGATCAAATTCTGTTTTTTCAGTCACTTTCCCTTTAAGGGGGGTTGGTCGGAGGGGGCGGAAATTAACGACATGGCGTGCGCGTCGAAGAGATCTATCAAATGAGATCAAATTGTGTTTTTTTCGGTCACTCTCCCTTTAAGGGGGTTGGTCGGAGGGGCCGGAAATTAACGACACTGCGTGCGTGTCAAAGATTTCTATCGAATAAGATCATATTGTGTTTTTTCGGTCATTCTTCCTTTAAGGGGGTTGGTCGGAGGGGGCGGAAATTAACGACAGGGCCTGCGCGTCAAAGAGATCTATCGAATGATATCAAATTGTGTTTTTTCGGTACTTCTCCCTTTAAGGGGGTTGGTTGGAGGGGGCGGAAATTAACGGCACTGCGTGCGTGTCAAAGATTTCTATCGAATAAGATCATATTGTGTTTTTTCGGTCATTCTCCCTTTAAGGGGGTTGGTCGGAGGGGGCGGAAATTAACGACAGGGCCTGCGCGTCAAAGAGATCTATCGAATGAGATAAAATTGTGTTTTTTCGGTCACTCTCCCTTAAAGGGGGTTGGTCGTAGGGGCGGAAATTAACGGTACTGCGTGCGCGTCAAAGAGTGCAATCGAATGAGATCAAATTGTGTTTTTTCGGTCACTCTCCCTTTAAGGGGGTTGGTCGGAGGGGCGGAAATTAACGGCACTTCGTTCACGTCAAAGATTACAATCGAATGAGACAAAATTGTGTTTTTTTCGGTCACTCTCCCTTTAAGGGGGTTGGTCGGAGGGGGCGTAAATTAACGGCACTGCTTGCGTGTCAAAGAGGTCTATCGAATAAGATAAAATTGTGTTTTTTCGGTCACTCTCCCTTTAATTGATGTTGGTCGGAGGGGGCGGAAATTAACGGCACTGCGTGCACGTCAAAGATTGGAATCGAATGATATCAAATTGTGTTTTTTCGGTACTTCTCCCTTTAAGGGGGTTGGTTGGAGGGGGCGGAAATTAACGGCACTGCGTGCGTGTCAAAGATTTCTATCGAATAAGATCATATTGTGTTTTTTCGGTCATTCTCCCTTTAAGGGGGTTGGTCGGAGGGGGCGGAAATTAACGACAGGGCCTGCGCGTCAAAGAGATCTATCGAATGAGATCAAATTGTGTTTTTTCGGTCACTCTCTATTAAAGGGGGTTGGTCGGAGGGGCGGAAATTAACGGTACTGCGTGCGCGTCAAAGAGTGCAATCGAATGAGATCAAATTGTGTTTTTTCGGTCACTCTCCCTTTAAGGGGGTTGGTCGGAGGGGCGGAAATTAACGGTACTGCGTGCGCGTCAAAGAGTGCAATCGAATGAGATCAAATTGTGTTTTTTTGGTCACTCTCCCTTTAAGGGTGTTGGTCGGAGGGGGCGGAAATTAACGACACTGCGTGCGCGTCAAAGAGATCGATCGAATGAGATAAAATTGTGTTTTTTTCGGTCACTCTCCCTTTAAGGGGGTTAGTCGGAGGGGGCGGAAATTAACGACACTGCGTGCGCATCAAAGAGATCTATCGAATGATATAAAAATTGTGTTTTTCGGTCACTCTCCCTTTAAGGGGGTTGGTCGGAGGGGGCGGAAATTAACGGTACTGCGTGCGCGTCAAAGAGTGCAATCGAATGAGATCAAATTGTGTTTTTTCGGTCACTCTCCCTTTAAGGGGTTGGTCGGAGGGGTGGATTTTAACGACACTGCGTGCGCGTCAAAGAGATCTATCGAATGAGATCAAATTGTGTTTTTTCGGTCACTCTCCCTTTAAGGGGGAATGGTCGGAGGAGGCGGAAATTAACGGCACTGCGTGCACGTCAAAGATTGCAATCGAATGAGATCAAATTGTGTTTTAAGGGGGTCGGTCGGAGGGGGCAGAAATTAACGGTACTGCGTGCGCGTCAAAGAGTGAAATCGAATGAGATCAAATTGTGTTTATTCGGTACTTCTCCCTTTAAGGGGGTTGGTCGAAGGGGGCGTAAATTAACGACACTGCGTGCGCGTCAGAGGTCTATCGAATAAGATAAAATTCTGTTTTTTCAGTCACTTTCCCTTTAAGGGTTGTTGGTCGGAGGGGGCGGAAATTAACGACATGGCGTGCGCGTCGAAGAGATCTATCAAATGAGATCAAATTGTGTTTTTTTCGGTCACTCTCCCTTTAAGGGGGTTGGTCGGAGGGGCCGGAAATTAACGACACTGCGTGCGTGTCAAAGATTTCTATCGAATAAGATCATATTGTGTTTTTTCGGTCATTCTTCCTTTAAGGGGGTTGGTCGGAGGGGGCGGAAATTAACGACAGGGCCTGCGCGTCAAAGAGATCTATCGAATGATATCAAATTGTGTTTTTTCGGTACTTCTCCCTTTAAGGGGGTTGGTTGGAGGGGGCGGAAATTAACGGCACTGCGTGCGTGTCAAAGATTTCTATCGAATAAGATCATATTGTGTTTTTTCGGTCATTCTCCCTTTAAGGGGGTTGGTCGGAGGGGGCGGAAATTAACGACAGGGCCTGCGCGTCAAAGAGATCTATCGAATGAGATAAAATTGTGTTTTTTCGGCCACTCTCCCTTAAAGGGGGTTGGTCGTAGGGGCGGAAATTAACGGTACTGCGTGCGCGTCAAAGAGTGCAATCGAATGAGATCAAATTGTGTTTTTTCGGTCACTCTCCCTTTAAGGGGGTTGGTCGGAGGGGCGGAAATTAACGGCACTTCGTTCAAGTCAAAGATTACAATCGAATGAGACAAAATTGTGTTTTTTTCGGTCACTCTCCCTTTAAGGGGGTTGGTCGGAGGGGGCGTAAATTAACGGCACTGCTTGCGTGTCAAAGAGGTCTATCGAATAAGATAAAATTGTGTTTTTTCGGTCACTCTCCCTTTAATTGATGTTGGTCGGAGGGGGCGGAAATTAACGGCACTGCGTGCACGTCAAAGATTGGAATCGAATGATATCAAATTGTGTTTTTTCGGTACTTCTCCCTTTAAGGGGGTTGGTTGGAGGGGGCGGAAATTAACGGCACTGCGTGCGTGTCAAAGATTTCTATCGAATAAGATCATATTGTGTTTTTTCGGTCATTCTCCCTTTAAGGGGGTTGGTCGGAGGGGGCGGAAATTAACGACAGGGCCTGCGCGTCAAAGAGATCTATCGAATGAGATCAAATTGTGTTTTTTCGGTCACTCTCTATTAAAGGGGGTTGGTCGGAGGGGCGGAAATTAACGGTACTGCGTGCGCGTCAAAGAGTGCAATCGAATGAGATCAAATTGTGTTTTTTCGGTCACTCTCCCTTTAAGGGGGTTGGTCGGAGGGGCGGAAATTAACGGCACTTCGTTCACGTCAAAGATTACAATCGAATGAGACAAAATTGTGTTTTTTCGGTCACTCTCCCTTTAAGGGGGTTGGTCGGAGGGGGCGGAAATTAACGGTACTGCGTGCGCGTCAAAGAGTGCAATCGAATGAGATCAAATTGTGTTTTTTCGGTCACTCTCCCTTTAAGGAGTTGGTCGGAGGGGGCGTAAATTAACGGCACTGCTTGCGTGTCAAAGAGGTCTATCGAATAAGATAAAATTGTGTTTTTTCGGTCACTCTCCCTTTAAGGGGGGTTGGTCGGAGGGGGCGGAAATTAACGGCACTGCGTGCACGTCAAAGATTGGAATCGAATGATATCAAATTGTGTTTTTTCGATCATTCTCCCTTTAAGGGGGTTGGTCGGAGGTGGCGGAAATTAACGACAGGGCCTGCGCGTCAAAGAGATCTATCGAATGAGATCAAATTGTGTTTTTTCGGTCACTCTCCCATTAAGGGGGTTGGTCGGACGGGGCGGAAATTAATGGTAATGCGTGCGCGTCAAAGAGTGTAATCGAATGAGATCAAATTGTGTTTTTCGGTCACTCTCCCATTAAGGGGGTTGGTCGGAGGGGGCGGAAATTAATGGTAATGCGTGCGCGTCAAAGAGTGTAATCGAATGAGATCAAATTGTGTTTTTTCGGTCACTCTCTCTTTAACGGGGTTGGTCGGAGGGGGCGGAAATTAACTGCACTGCGTGTGCGTGAAAGAGGTCTATCGAATAAAATCAAATTGTGTTTTTTCGGTCACTCTCCCTTTAAGGGGGTTGGTCGGAGGGGGCTGAAATTAACGGTACTGCGTGCGCGTCAAAGAGTGCAATCGAATGAGATCAAATTGTGTTTTAAGGGGGATGGTCAGAGGGGACGGAAATTGACGGTACTGCGTGCGCGTCAAAGAGTGCAATCGAATGAGATCAAATTGTGTTTTTTTGGTCACTCTCCCTTTAAGGGTGTTGGTCGGAGGGGGCGGAAATTAACGACACTGCGTGCGCGTCAAAGAGATCGATCGAATGAGATAAAATTGTGTTTTTTTCGGTCACTCTCCCTTTAAGGGGGTTAGTCGGAGGGGGCGGAAATTAACGACACTGCGTGCGCATCAAAGAGATCTATCGAATGATATAAAAATTGTGTTTTTCGGTCACTCTCCCTTTAAGGGGGTTGGTCGGAGGGGGCGGAAATTAACGGTACTGCGTGCGCGTCAAAGAGTGCAATCGAATGAGATCAAATTGTGTTTTTTCGGTCACTCTCCCTTTAAGGGGTTGGTCGGAGGGGTGGATTTTAACGACACTGCGTGCGCGTCAAAGAGATCTATCGAATGAGATCAAATTGTGTTTTTTCGGTCACTCTCCCTTTAAGGGGGAATGGTCGGAGGAGGCGGAAATTAACGGCACTGCGTGCACGTCAAAGATTGCAATCGAATGAGATCAAATTGTGTTTTAAGGGGGTCGGTCGGAGGGGGCAGAAATTAACGGTACTGCGTGCGCGTCAAAGAGTGAAATCGAATGAGATCAAATTGTGTTTATTCGGTACTTCTCCCTTTAAGGGGGTTGGTCGAAGGGGGCGTAAATTAACGACACTGCGTGCGCGTCAGAGGTCTATCGAATAAGATCAAATTCTGTTTTTTCAGTCACTTTCCCTTTAAGGGGGGTTGGTCGGAGGGGGCGGAAATTAACGACATGGCGTGCGCGTCGAAGAGATCTATCAAATGAGATCAAATTGTGTTTTTTTCGGTCACTCTCCCTTTAAGGGGGTTGGTCGGAGGGGCCGGAAATTAACGACACTGCGTGCGTGTCAAAGATTTCTATCGAATAAGATCATATTGTGTTTTTTCGGTCATTCTTCCTTTAAGGGGGTTGGTCGGAGGGGGCGGAAATTAACGACAGGGCCTGCGCGTCAAAGAGATCTATCGAATGATATCAAATTGTGTTTTTTCGGTACTTCTCCCTTTAAGGGGGTTGGTTGGAGGGGGCGGAAATTAACGGCACTGCGTGCGTGTCAAAGATTTCTATCGAATAAGATCATATTGTGTTTTTTCGGTCATTCTCCCTTTAAGGGGGTTGGTCGGAGGGGGCGGAAATTAACGACAGGGCCTGCGCGTCAAAGAGATCTATCGAATGAGATAAAATTGTGTTTTTTCGGTCACTCTCCCTTAAAGGGGGTTGGTCGTAGGGGCGGAAATTAACGGTACTGCGTGCGCGTCAAAGAGTGCAATCGAATGAGATCAAATTGTGTTTTTTCGGTCACTCTCCCTTTAAGGGGGTTGGTCGGAGGGGCGGAAATTAACGGCACTTCGTTCACGTCAAAGATTACAATCGAATGAGACAAAATTGTGTTTTTTTCGGTCACTCTCCCTTTAAGGGGGTTGGTCGGAGGGGGCGTAAATTAACGGCACTGCTTGCGTGTCAAAGAGGTCTATCGAATAAGATAAAATTGTGTTTTTTCGGTCACTCTCCCTTTAATTGATGTTGGTCGGAGGGGGCGGAAATTAACGGCACTGCGTGCACGTCAAAGATTGGAATCGAATGATATCAAATTGTGTTTTTTCGGTACTTCTCCCTTTAAGGGGGTTGGTTGGAGGGGGCGGAAATTAACGGCACTGCGTGCGTGTCAAAGATTTCTATCGAATAAGATCATATTGTGTTTTTTCGGTCATTCTCCCTTTAAGGGGGTTGGTCGGAGGGGGCGGAAATTAACGACAGGGCCTGCGCGTCAAAGAGATCTATCGAATGAGATCAAATTGTGTTTTTTCGGTCACTCTCTATTAAAGGGGGTTGGTCGGAGGGGCGGAAATTAACGGTACTGCGTGCGCGTCAAAGAGTGCAATCGAATGAGATCAAATTGTGTTTTTTCGGTCACTCTCCCTTTAAGGGGGTTGGTCGGAGGGGCGGAAATTAACGGTACTGCGTGCGCGTCAAAGAGTGAAATCGAATGAGATCAAATTGTGTTTATTCGGTACTTCTCCCTTTAAGGGGGTTGGTCGAAGGGGGCGTAAATTAACGACACTGCGTGCGCGTCAGAGGTCTATCGAATAAGATCAAATTCTGTTTTTTCAGTCACTTTCCCTTTAAGGGGGGTTGGTCGGAGGGGGCGGAAATTAACGACATGGCGTGCGCGTCGAAGAGATCTATCAAATGAGATCAAATTGTGTTTTTTTCGGTCACTCTCCCTTTAAGGGGGTTGGTCGGAGGGGCCGGAAATTAACGACACTGCGTGCGTGTCAAAGATTTCTATCGAATAAGATCATATTGTGTTTTTTCGGTCATTCTTCCTTTAAGGGGGTTGGTCGGAGGGGGCGGAAATTAACGACAGGGCCTGCGCGTCAAAGAGATCTATCGAATGATATCAAATTGTGTTTTTTCGGTACTTCTCCCTTTAAGGGGGTTGGTTGGAGGGGGCGGAAATTAACGGCACTGCGTGCGTGTCAAAGATTTCTATCGAATAAGATCATATTGTGTTTTTTCGGTCATTCTCCCTTTAAGGGGGTTGGTCGGAGGGGGCGGAAATTAACGACAGGGCCTGCGCGTCAAAGAGATCTATCGAATGAGATAAAATTGTGTTTTTTCGGTCACTCTCCCTTAAAGGGGGTTGGTCGTAGGGGCGGAAATTAACGGTACTGCGTGCGCGTCAAAGAGTGCAATCGAATGAGATCAAATTGTGTTTTTTCGGTCACTCTCCCTTTAAGGGGGTTGGTCGGAGGGGCGGAAATTAACGGCACTTCGTTCACGTCAAAGATTACAATCGAATGAGACAAAATTGTGTTTTTTTCGGTCACTCTCCCTTTAAGGGGGTTGGTCGGAGGGGGCGTAAATTAACGGCACTGCTTGCGTGTCAAAGAGGTCTATCGAATAAGATAAAATTGTGTTTTTTCGGTCACTCTCCCTTTAATTGATGTTGGTCGGAGGGGGCGGAAATTAACGGCACTGCGTGCACGTCAAAGATTGGAATCGAATGATATCAAATTGTGTTTTTTCGGTACTTCTCCCTTTAAGGGGGTTGGTTGGAGGGGGCGGAAATTAACGGCACTGCGTGCGTGTCAAAGATTTCTATCGAATAAGATCATATTGTGTTTTTTCGGTCATTCTCCCTTTAAGGGGGTTGGTCGGAGGGGGCGGAAATTAACGACAGGGCCTGCGCGTCAAAGAGATCTATCGAATGAGATCAAATTGTGTTTTTTCGGTCACTCTCTATTAAAGGGGGTTGGTCGGAGGGGCGGAAATTAACGGTACTGCGTGCGCGTCAAAGAGTGCAATCGAATGAGATCAAATTGTGTTTTTTCGGTCACTCTCCCTTTAAGGGGGTTGGTCGGAGGGGCGGAAATTAACGGCACTTCGTTCACGTCAAAGATTACAATCGAATGAGACAAAATTGTGTTTTTTCGGTCACTCTCCCTTTAAGGGGGTTGGTCGGAGGGGGCGGAAATTAACGGTACTGCGTGCGCGTCAAAGAGTGCAATCGAATGAGATCAAATTGTGTTTTTTCGGTCACTCTCCCTTTAAGGAGTTGGTCGGAGGGGGCGTAAATTAACGGCACTGCTTGCGTGTCAAAGAGGTCTATCGAATAAGATAAAATTGTGTTTTTTCGGTCACTCTCCCTTTAAGGGGGGTTGGTCGGAGGGGGCGGAAATTAACGGCACTGCGTGCACGTCAAAGATTGGAATCGAATGATATCAAATTGTGTTTTTTCGATCATTCTCCCTTTAAGGGGGTTGGTCGGAGGTGGCGGAAATTAACGACAGGGCCTGCGCGTCAAAGAGATCTATCGAATGAGATCAAATTGTGTTTTTTCGGTCACTCTCCCTTAAAGGGGGTTGGTCGGAGGGGCGGAAATTAACGGTACTGCGTGCGCGTCAAAGAGTGCAATCGAATGAGATCAAATTGTGTTTTTTCGGTCACTCTCCCTTTAAGGGGGTTGGTCGGAGGGGCGGAAATTAACGGCACTGCGTTCACGTCAAAGATTACAATCGAATGAGACAAAATTGTGTTTTTTCGGTAACTCTCCCTTTAAGGGGGTTGGTCAAAGGGGGCGGAAATTAACGGTACTGCTTGCGCGTCAAAGAGGTCTATCGAATAAGATCAAATTGAGTTTTTTCGGTCACTCTCCCTTTAAGGGGGGTTGGTTGGAGGGGGCTGAAATTAACGAAACTGCGTGAGCGTCAAAAAGATCTATCGAATAAGATCAAATTGTGTTTTTTCGGTCACCCTCCCTTTAAGGGGGTTGGCATTAGGGGGCGGAAATTAACGACACTGTGTGTGCGTCAAAGATATCTATCGAATAAGATCAAATTGTATTTTTTCGTTCACTCTCCCTTTAAGGGGGTTGGTCGGAGGGGGCGGAAATTAACGGCACTGCGTGCACGTCAAAGATTGCAATCGAATAAGATCAAATTGTGTTTTTTCGGTCACTCTCCCTTTAAGGGGGTTGGTCAGAGGGGGCGGAAATTAACGACTCTGCGTGCGCGTCAAAGATATCTATCGAATGAGATCAAATTGTGTTTTTTTTTGGTCACTCTTGCTTTAAGGGGGTTGGTCGGAGGGGGCGGAAATTAACGACACTTCGTGCGCGTCAAAGAGATCTATCAAATAAGATCAAATTGTGTTTTTTCGGTCACTCTCTCAGTAAGGGGGTTGGTCGAAGGGAGCGGAAATTAACGACACTGCGTGCGCGTCAAAGAGATCTATCGAATGAGATCAAATAGTGTTTTTTTGGTCACTCTTGCTTTAAGGGGGTTGGTCGGAGGGGGCGGAAATTAACGACACTTCGTGCGCGTCAAAGAGATCTATCGATAAGATCAAATTGTGTTTTTTCGGTCACTCTCTCAGTAAGGGGGTTGGTCGGAGGGGGCGGAAATTAATGACACTGCGTGCGCGTCAGAGAGTGCAATCGAATGAGATCAAATTGTGTTTTTTCGGTCACTCTCTCTCTTTAACGGGGTTGGTCGGAGGGGGCGGAAATTAACTGCACTGCGTGCGCGTGAAAGAGGTCTATCGAATAAGATCAAATTGTGTTTTTTCGGTCACTCTTCCTTTAAGGGGGTTGGTCGGAGGGGGCGGAAATTAACGGTACTGCGTGCGCGTCAAAGAGTGCAATCGAATGAGATCAAATTGTGTTTTAAGGGGGATGGTCAGAGGGGACGGAAATTGACGGTACTGCGTGCGCGTCAAAGAGTGCAATCGAATGAGATCAAATTGTGTTTTTTTGGTCACTCTCCCTTTAAGGGTGTTGGTCGGAGGGGGCGGAAATTAACGACACTGCGTGCGCGTCAAAGAGATCGATCGAATGAGATAAAATTGTGTTTTTTTCGGTCACTCTCCCTTTAAGGGGGTTGGTCGGAGGGGGCGGAAATTAACGGTACTGCGTGCGCGTCAAAGAGTGCAATCGAATGAGATCAAATTGTGTTTTTTCGGTCACTCTCCCTTTAAGGGGTTGGTCGGAGGGGTGGATTTTAACGACACTGCGTGCGCGTCAAAGAGATCTATCGAATGAGATCAAATTGTGTTTTTTCGGTCACTCTCCCTTTAAGGGGGAATGGTCGGAGGAAGCGGAAATTAACGGCACTGCGTGCACGTCAAAGATTGCAATCGAATGAGATCAAATTGTGTTTTAAGGGGGTCGGTCGGAGGGGGCAGAAATTAACGGTACTGCGTGCGCGTCAAAGAGTGAAATCGAATGAGATCAAATTGTGTTTATTCGGTACTTCTCCCTTTAAGGGGGTTGGTCGAAGGGGGCGTAAATTAACGACACTGCGTGCGCGTCAGAGGTCCATCGAATAAGATCAAATTCTGTTTTTTCAGTCACTTTCCCTTTAAGGGGGGTTGGTCGGAGGGGGCGAAAATTAATGACATGGCGTGCGCGTCGAAGAGATCTATCAAATGAGATCAAATTGTGTTTTTTTCGGTCACTCTCCCTTTAAGGGGGTTGGTCGGAGGGGCCGGAAATTAACGACACTGCGTGCGTGTCAAAGATTTCTATCGAATAAGATCATATTGTGTTTTTTCGGTCATTCTCCCTTAAAGGGGGTTGGTCGGAGGGGGCGGAAATTAACGACAGGGCCTGCGCGTCAAAGAGATCTATCGAATGAGATCAAATTGTGTTTTTTCGGTCACTCTCCCTTTAAGGGGGTTGGTCGGCGGGGGCGTAAATTAACGACACTGCGTGCGCGTCAAAGAGGTCTATCGAATAAGATCAAATTGTGTTTTTTCGGTCACTCTCCCTTTAAGGGGGTTGGTCAGAGGGGGCGGAAATTACCGACACTGCGTGCGCGTCAAAGAGATCTATCGAATGAGATCAAATTGTGTTTTTTCGTTCACTCTCCCTTTAAGGGGGTTGGTCGGAGGGGGCGGAAATTAACGGCACTGCGTGCACGTCAAAGAGTGCAATCGAATGAGATCAAATTGTGTTTTTTCGGTCACTCTCCCTTTAAGGGGGTTGGTCGGAGGGGCGGAAATTAACGGCACTGCGTGCGCATCAAAGAGATCTATCGAATGAGATAAAAATTGTGTTTTTCGGTCACTCTCCCTTTAAGGGGGTTGGTCGGAGGGGGCGGAAATTAACGGTACTGCGTGCGCGTCAAAGAGTGCAATCGAATGAGATCAAATTGTGTTTTTTCGGTCACTCTCCCTTTAAGGGGTTGGTCGGAGGGGTGGATTTTAACGACACTGCGTGCGCGTCAAAGAGATCTATCGAATTAGATCAAATTGTGTTTTTTCGGTCACTCTCCCTTTAAGGGGGAATGGTCGGAGGAGGCGGAAATTAACGGCACTGCGTGCACGTCAAAGATTGCAATCGAATGAGATCAAATTGTGTTTTAAGGGGGTCGGTCGGAGGGGGCAGAAATTAACGGTACTGCGTGCGCGTCAAAGAGTGAAATCGAATGAGATCAAATTGTGTTTATTCGGTACTTCTCCCTTTAAGGGGGTTGGTCGAAGGGGGTGTAAATTAACGACACTGCGTGCGCGTCAGAGGTCTATCGAATAAGATCAAATTCTGTTTTTTCAGTCACTTTCCCTTTAAGGGGGGTTGGTCGGAGGGGGCGGAAATTAACGACATGGCGTGCGCGTCGAAGAGATCTATCAAATGAGATCAAATTGTGTTTTTTTCGGTCACTCTCCCTTTAAGGGGGTTGGTCGGAGGGGCCGGAAATTAACGACACTGCGTGCGTGTCAAAGATTTCTATCGAATAAGATCATATTGTGTTTTTTCGGTCATTCTCCCTTTAAGGGGGTTGGTCGGAGGGGGCGGTAATTAACGACAGGGCCTGCGCGTCAAAGAGATCTATCGAATGAGATCAAATTGTGTTTTTTCGGTCACTCTCCCTTTAAGGGGGTTGGTCGGCGGGGGCGTAAATTAACGACACTGCGTGCGCGTCAAAGAGGTCTATCGAATAAGATCAAATTGTGTTTTTTCGGTCACTCTCCCTTTAAGGGGGTTGGTCAGAGGGGGCGGAAATTACCGACACTGCGTGCGCGTCAAAGAGATCTATCGAATGAGATCAACATGTGTTTTTTTGGTCACTCTCCCTTTAAGGGGGTTGGTCGGACGGGGCGGAAATAAACGACACTTCGTGCGCGTCAAAGAGGAGTATTGAATGAGATCAAACTGTGTTTTTTCGGTCACTCTCCCTTTAAGGGGGTTGGTCAGAGGGGGCGGAAATTACCGACACTGCGTGCGCGTCAAAGAGATCTATCGAATGAGATCAAATTGTGTTTTTTCGTTCACTCTCCCTTTAAGGGGGTTGGTCGGAGGGGGCGGAAATTAACGGCACTGCGTGCACGTCAAAGAGTGCAATCGAATGAGATCAAATTGTGTTTTTTCGGTCACTCTCCCTTTAAGGGGGTTGGTCGGAGGGGCGGAAATTAACGGCACTGCGTGCGCATCAAAGAGATCTATCGAATGAGATAAAAATTGTGTTTTTCGGTCACTCTCCCTTTAAGGGGGTTGGTCGGAGGGGGCGGAAATTAACGGTACTGCGTGCGCGTCAAAGAGTGCAATCGAATGAGATCAAATTGTGTTTTTTCGGTCACTCTCCCTTTAAGGGGTTGGTCGGAGGGGTGGATTTTAACGACACTGCGTGCGCGTCAAAGAGATCTATCGAATTAGATCAAATTGTGTTTTTTCGGTCACTCTCCCTTTAAGGGGGAATGGTCGGAGGAGGCGGAAAATAACGGCACTGCGTGCACGTCAAAGATTGCAATCGAATGAGATCAAATTGTGTTTTAAGGGGGTCGGTCGGAGGGGGCAGAAATTAACGGTACTGCGTGCGCGTCAAAGAGTGAAATCGAATGAGATCAAATTGTGTTTATTCGGTACTTCTCCCTTTAAGGGGGTTGGTCGAAGGGGGTGTAAATTAACGACACTGCGTGCGCGTCAGAGGTCTATCGAATAAGATCAAATTCTGTTTTTTCAGTCACTTTCCCTTTAAGGGGGGTTGGTCGGAGGGGGCGGAAATTAACGACATGGCGTGCGCGTCGAAGAGATCTATCAAATGAGATCAAATTGTGTTTTTTTCGGTCACTCTCCCTTTAAGGGGGTTGGTCGGAGGGGCCGGAAATTAACGACACTGCGTGCGTGTCAAAGATTTCTATCGAATAAGATCATATTGTGTTTTTTCGGTCATTCTCCCTTTAAGGGGGTTGGTCGGAGGGGGCGGTAATTAACGACAGGGCCTGCGCGTCAAAGAGATCTATCGAATGAGATCAAATTGTGTTTTTTCGGTCACTCTCCCTTTAAGGGGGTTGGTCGGCGGGGGCGAAAATTAACGACACTGCGTGCGCGTCAAAGAGGTCTATCGAATAAGATCAAATTGTGTTTTTTCGGTCACTCTCCCTTTAAGGGGGTTGGTCAGAGGGGGCGGAAATTACCGACACTGCGTGCGCGTCAAAGAGATCTATCGAATGAGATCAAATTGTGTTTTTTCGTTCACTCTCCCTTTAAGGGGGTTGGTCGGAGGGGGCGGAAATTAACGGCACTGCGTGCACGTCAAAGAGTGCAATCGAATGAGATCAAATTGTGTTTTTTCGGTCACTCTCCCTTTAAGGGGGTTGGTCGGAGGGGCGGAAATTAACGGCACTGCGTGCGCATCAAAGAGATCTATCGAATGAGATAAAAATTGTGTTTTTCGGTCACTCTCCCTTTAAGGGGGTTGGTCGGAGGGGGCGGAAATTAACGACATGGCGTGCGCGTCGAAGAGATCTATCAAATGAGATCAAATTGTGTTTTTTTCGGTCACTCTCCCTTTAAGGGGGTTGGTCGGAGGGGCCGGAAATTAACGACACTGCGTGCGTGTCAAAGATTTCTATCGAATAAGATCATATTGTGTTTTTTCGGTCATTCTCCCTTTAAGGGGGTTGGTCGGAGGGGGCGGTAATTAACGACAGGGCCTGCGCGTCAAAGAGATCTATCGAATGAGATCAAATTGTGTTTTTTCGGTCACTCTCCCTTTAAGGGGGTTGGTCGGACGGGGCGGAAATAAACGACACTTCGTGCGCGTCAAAGAGGAGTATTGAATGAGATCAAACTGTGTTTTTTCGGTCACTCTCCCTTTAAGGGGGTTGGTCAGAGGGGGCGGAAATTACCGACACTGCGTGCGCGTCAAAGAGATCTATCGAATGAGATCAAATTGTGTTTTTTCGTTCACTCTCCCTTTAAGGGGGTTGGTCGGAGGGGGCGGAAATTAACGGCACTGCGTGCACGTCAAAGAGTGCAATCGAATGAGATCAAATTGTGTTTTTTCGGTCACTCTCCCTTTAAGGGGGTTGGTCGGAGGGGCGGAAATTAACGGCACTGCGTGCGCATCAAAGAGATCTATCGAATGAGATAAAAATTGTGTTTTTCGGTCACTCTCCCTTTAAGGGGGTTGGTCGGAGGGGGCGGAAATTAACGGTACTGCGTGCGCGTCAAAGAGTGCAATCGAATGAGATCAAATTGTGTTTTTTCGGTCACTCTCCCTTTAAGGGGTTGGTCGGAGGGGTGGATTTTAACGACACTGCGTGCGCGTCAAAGAGATCTATCGAATTAGATCAAATTGTGTTTTTTCGGTCACTCTCCCTTTAAGGGGGAATGGTCGGAGGAGGCGGAAATTAACGGCACTGCGTGCACGTCAAAGATTGCAATCGAATGAGATCAAATTGTGTTTTAAGGGGGTCGGTCGGAGGGGGCAGAAATTAACGGTACTGCGTGCGCGTCAAAGAGTGAAATCGAATGAGATCAAATTGTGTTTATTCGGTACTTCTCCCTTTAAGGGGGTTGGTCGAAGGGGGTGTAAATTAACGACACTGCGTGCGCGTCAGAGGTCTATCGAATAAGATCAAATTCTGTTTTTTCAGTCACTGTCCCTTTAAGGGGGGTTGGTCGGAGGGGGCGGAAATTAACGACATGGCGTGCGCGTCGAAGAGATCTATCAAATGAGATCAAATTGTGTTTTTTTCGGTCACTCTCCCTTTAAGGGGGTTGGTCGGAGGGGCCGGAAATTAACGACACTGCGTGCGTGTCAAAGATTTCTATCGAATAAGATCATATTGTGTTTTTTCGGTCATTCTCCCTTTAAGGGGGTTGGTCGGAGGGGGCGGTAATTAACGACAGGGCCTGCGCGTCAAAGAGATCTATCGAATGAGATCAAATTGTGTTTTTTCGGTCACTCTCCCTTTAAGGGGGTTGGTCGGCGGGGGCGTAAATTAACGACACTGCGTGCGCGTCAAAGAGGTCTATCGAATAAGATCAAATTGTGTTTTTTCGGTCACTCTCCCTTTAAGGGGGTTGGTCAGAGGGGGCGGAAATTACCGACACTGCGTGCGCGTCAAAAAGATCTATCGAATGAGATCAACATGTGTTTTTTTGGTCACTCTCCCTTTAAGGGGGTTGGTCGGACGGGGCGGAAATAAACGACACTTCGTGCGCGTCAAAGAGGAGTATTGAATGAGATCAAACTGTGTTTTTTCGGTCACTCTCCCTTAAAGGGGGTTGGTCAGAGGGGGCGGAAATTACCGACACTGCGTGCGCGTCAAAGAGATCTATCGAATGAGATCAAATTGTGTTTTTTCGTTCACTCTCCCTTTAAGGGGGTTGGTCGGAGGGGGCGGAAATTAACGGCACTGCGTGCACGTCAAAGAGTGCAATCGAATGAGATCAAATTGTGTTTTTTCCGTCACTCTCCCTTTAAGGGGGTTGGTCGGAGGGGCGGAAATTAACGGCACTGCGTGCGCATCAAAGAGATCTATCGAATGAGATAAAAATTGTGTTTTTCGGTCACTCTCCCTTTAAGGGGGTTGGTCGGAGGGGGCGGAAATTTACGGTACTGCGTGCGCGTCAAAGAGTGCAATCGAATGAGATCAAATTGTGTTTTTTCGGTCACTCTCCCTTTAAGGGGTTGGTCGGAGGGGTGGATTTTAACGACACTGCGTGCGCGTCAAAGAGATCTATCGAATGAGATCAAATTGTGTTTTTTCGGTCACTCTCCCTTTAAGGGGGAATGGTCGGAGGAGGCGGAAATTAACGGCACTGCGTGCACGTCAAAGATTGCAATCGAATGAGATCAAATTGTGTTTTAAGGGGGTCGGTCGGAGGGGGCAGAAATTAACGGTACTGCGTGCGCGTCAAAGAGTGAAATCGAATGAGATCAAATTGTGTTTATTCGGTACTTCTCCCTTTAAGGGGGTTGGTCGAAGGGGGCGTAAATTAACGACACTGCGTGCGCGTCAGAGGTCTATCGAATAAGATCAAATTCTGTTTTTTCAGTCACTTTCCCTTTAAGGGGGGTTGGTCGGAGGGGGCGGAAATTAACGACATGGCGTGCGCGTCGAAGAGATCTATCAAATGAGATCAAATTGTGTTTTTTTCGGTCACTCTCCCTTTAAGGTGGTTGGTCGGAGGGGCCGGAAATTAACGACACTGTGTGTGCGTCAAAGATATCTATCGAATAAGATCAAATTGTATTTTTTCGTTCACTCTCCCTTTAAGGGGGTTGGTCGAAGGGAGCGGAAATTAACGACACTGCGTGCGCGTCAAAGAGATCTATCGAATGAGATCAAATAGTGTTTTTTTGGTCACTCTTGCTTTAAGGGGGTTGGTCGGAGGGGGCGGAAATTAACGACACTTCGTGCGCGTCAAAGAGATCTATCGATAAGATCAAATTGTGTTTTTTCGGTCACTCTCTCAGTAAGGGGGTTGGTCGGAGGGGGCGGAAATTAATGACACTGCGTGCGCGTCAGAGAGTGCAATCGAATGAGATCAAATTGTGTTTTTTCGGTCACTCTCTCTTTAACGGGGTTGGTCGGAGGGGGCGGAAATTAACTGCACTGCGTGCGCGTGAAAGAGGTCTATCGAATAAGATCAAATTGTGTTTTTTCGGTCACTCTCCCTTTAAGGGGGTTGGTCGGAGGGGGCGGAAATTAACGGTACTGCGTGCGCGTCAAAGAGTGCAATCGAATGAGATCAAATTGTGTTTTAAGGGGGATGGTCAGAGGGGACGGAAATTGACGGTACTGCGTGCGCGTCAAAGAGTGCAATCGAATGAGATCAAATTGTGTTTTTTAGGTCACTCTCCCTTTAAGGGTGTTGGTCGGAGGGGGCGGAAATTAACGACACTGCGTGCGCGTCAAAGAGATCGATCGAATGAGATAAAATTGTGTTTTTTTCGGTCACTCTCCCTTTAAGGGGGTTAGCCGGAGGGGGCGGAAATTAACGACACTGCGTGCGCATCAAAGAGATCTATCGAATGAGATAAAAATTGTGTTTTTCGGTCACTCTCCCTTTAAGGGGGTTGGTCGGAGGGGGCGGAAATTAACGGTACTGCGTGCGCGTCAAAGAGTGCAATCGAATGAGATCAAATTGTGTTTTTTCGGTCACTCTCCCTTTAAGGGGGAATGGTCGGAGGAGGCGGAAATTAACGGCACTGCGTGCGCGTCAAAGAGATCTATCGAATGAGATCAAATTGTGTTTTTTCGGTCACTCTCCCTTTAAGGGGGAATGGTCGGAGGAGGCGGAAATTAACGGCACTGCGTGCACGTCAAAGATTGCAATCGAATGAGATCAAATTGTGTTTTAAGGGGGTCGGTCGGAGGGGGCAGAAATTAACGGTACTGCGTGCGCGTCAAAGAGTGAAATCGAATGAGATCAAATTGTGTTTATTCGGTACTTCTCCCTTTAAGGGGGTTGGTCGAAGGGGGCGTAAATTAACGACACTGCGTGCGCGTCAGAGGTCTATCGAATAAGATCAAATTCTGTTTTTTCAGTCACTTTCCCTTTAAGGGGGGTTGGTCGGAGGGGGCGGAAATTAACGACATGGCGTGCGCGTCGAAGAGATCTATCAAATGAGATCAAATTGTGTTTTTTTCGGTCACTCTCCCTTTAAGGGGGTTGGTCGGCGGGGGCGTAAATTAACGACACTGCGTGCGCGTCAAAGAGGTCTATCGAATAAGATCAAATTGTGTTTTTTCGGTCACTCTCCCTTTAAGGGGGTTGGTCAGAGGGGGCGGAAATTACCGACACTGCGTGCGCGTCAAAGAGATCTATCGAATGAGATCAACATGTGTTTTTTTGGTCACTCTCCCTTTAAGGGGGTTGGTCGGACGGGGCGGAAATAAACGACACTTCGTGCGCGTCAAAGAGGAGTATTGAATGAGATCAAACTGTGTTTTTTCGGTCACTCTCCCTTTAAGGGGGTTGGTCAGAGGGGGCGGAAATTACCGACACTGCGTGCGCGTCAAAGAGATCTATCGAATGAGATCAAATTGTGTTTTTTCGTTCACTCTCCCTTTAAGGGGGTTGGTCGGAGGGGGCGGAAATTAACGGCACTGCGTGCACGTCAAAGATTGCAATCGAATGAGATCAAATTGAGTTTTTTCGGACACTCTCCCTTAAAGGGGGTTGGTCGGAGTGGGCAGAAATTAATGGCACTGCTTGCGCGTCAAAGAGGTCTATCGAATGAGATCAAATTGTGTTTTTTCGGTCACTCTCTTTAAGGGGGTTGGTCGGAGGGGGCGGAAATTAACGGCACTGCGTGCGCGGCAAAGAGGTCTATCGAATAAGATCAAATTGTGTTTTTTCAGTAACTTTCCCTTTAAGGGGGGGTTGGTCGGAGGGGGCGGAAATTAACGACATGGCGTGCGCGTCGAAGAGATCTATCGAATAAGATCAAATTGTGTTTTTTCGGTCACTCTCCCTTTAAGGGGGTTGGTCGGAGGGGGCGGAAATTAACGACACTGCGTGCGCGTCAAAGAGGTCTATCGAATGAGATCAAATTGTGTTTTTTCAGTCACTCTCCCTTTAAGGGTGTTGGTTGGAGGGGCGGAAATTAACGGCACTGCGTTCACGTCAAAGATTACAATCGAATTAGATCAAATTGTGTTTTTTCGGTCACTCTCCCTTTAAGGGGGAATGGTCGGAGGAGGCGGAAATTAACGGCACTGCGTGCGCGGCAAAGAGGTCTATCGAATAAGATCAAATTGTGTTTTTTCAGTAACTTTCCCTTTAAGGGGGGGTTGGTCGGAGGGGGCGGAAATTAACGACACTGCGTGCGCGTCAAAGAGATCGATCGAATGAGATAAAATTGTGTTTTTTTCGGTCACTCTCCCTTTAAGGGGGTTAGCCGGAGGGGGCGGAAATTAACGACACTGCGTGCGCATCAAAGAGATCTATCGAATGAGATAAAAATTGTGTTTTTCGGTCACTCTCCCTTTAAGGGGGTTGGTCGGAGGGGGCGGAAATTAACGGTACTGCGTGCGCGTCAAAGAGTGCAATCGAATGAGATCAAATTGTGTTTTTTCGGTCACTCTCCCTTTAAGGGGGAATGGTCGGAGGAGGCGGAAATTAACGGCACTGCGTGCACGTCAAAGATTGCAATCGAATGAGATCAAATTGTGTTTTAAGGGGGTCGGTCGGAGGGGGCAGAAATTAACGGTACTGCGTGCGGGTCAAAGAGTGAAATCGAATGAGATCAAATTGTGTTTATTCGGTACTTCTCCCTTTAAGGGGGTTGGTCGGCGGGGGCGTAAATTAACGACACTGCGTGCGCGTCAAAGAGGTCTATCGAATAAGATCAAATTGTGTTTTTTCGGTCACTCTCCCTTTAAGGGGGTTGGTCAGAGGGGGCGGAAATTACCGACACTGCGTGCGCGTCAAAGAGATCTATCGAATGAGATCAACATGTGTTTTTTTGGTCACTCTCCCTTTAAGGGGGTTGGTCGGACGGGGCGGAAATAAACGACACTTCGTGCGCGTCAAAGAGGAGTATTGAATGAGATCAAACTGTGTTTTTTCGGTCACTCTCCCTTTAAGGGGGTTGGTCAGAGGGGGCGGAAATTACCGACACTGCGTGCGCGTCAAAGAGATCTATCGAATGAGATCAAATTGTGTTTTTTCGTTCACTCTCCCTTTAAGGGGGTTGGTCGGAGGGGGCGGAAATTAACGGCACTGCGTGCACGTCAAAGATTGCAATCGAATGAGATCAAATTGAGTTTTTTCGGACACTCTCCCTTAAAGGGGGTTGGTCGGAGTGGGCGGAAATTAATGGCACTGCTTGCGCGTCAAAGAGGTCTATCGAATGAGATCAAATTGTGTTTTTTCGGTCACTCTCTTTAAGGGGGTTGGTCGGAGGGGGCGGAAATTAACGGCACTGCGTGCGCGGCAAAGAGGTCTATCGAATAAGATCAAATTGTGTTTTTTCAGTAACTTTCCCTTTAAGGGGGGGTTGGTCGGAGGGGGCGGAAATTAACGACATGGCGTGCGCGTCGAAGAGATCTATCGAATAAGATCAAATTGTGTTTTTTCGGTCACTCTCCCTTTAAGGGGGTTGGTCGGAGGGGGCGGAAATTAACGACACTGCGTGCGCGTCAAAGAGGTCTATCGAATGAGATCAAATTGTGTTTTTTCAGTCACTCTCCCTTTAAGGGTGTTGGTTGGAGGGGCGGAAATTAACGGCACTGCGTTCACGTCAAAGATTACAATCGAATTAGATCAAATTGTGTTTTTTCGGTCACTCTCCCTCTAAGGGGGAATGGTCGGAGGAGGCGGAAATTAACGGCACTGCGTGCGCGGCAAAGAGGTCTATCGAATAAGATCAAATTGTGTTTTTTCAGTAACTTTCCCTTTAAGGGGGGGTTGGTCGGAGGGGGCGGAAATTAACGACACTGCGTGCGCGTCAAAGAGATCGATCGAATGAGATAAAATTGTGTTTTTTTCGGTCACTCTCCCTTTAAGGGGGTTAGTCGGAGGGGGCGGAAATTAACGACACTGCGTGCGCATCAAAGAGATCTATCGAATGAGATAAAAATTGTGTTTTTCGGTCACTCTCCCTTTAAGGGGGTTGGTCAGAGGGGGCGGAAATTACCGACACTGCGTGCGCGTCAAAGAGATCTATCGAATGAGATCAACATGTGTTTTTTTGGTCACTCTCCCTTTAAGGGGGTTGGTCGGACGGGGCGGAAATAAACGACACTTCGTGCGCGTCAAAGAGGAGTATTGAATGAGATCAAACTGTGTTTTTTCGGTCACTCTCCCTTTAAGGGGGTTGGTCAGAGGGGGCGGAAATTACCGACACTGCGTGCGCGTCAAAGAGATCTATCGAATGAGATCAAATTGTGTTTTTTCGTTCACTCTCCCTTTAAGGGGGTTGGTCGGAGGGGGCAGAAATTAACGGTACTGCGTGCGCGTCAAAGAGTGAAATCGAATGAGATCAAATTGTGTTTATTCGGTACTTCTCCCTTTAAGGGGGTTGGTCGAAGGGGGCGTAAATTAACGACACTGCGTGCGCGTCAGAGGTCTATCGAATAAGATCAAATTCTGATTTTTCAGTCACTTTCCCTTTAAGGGGGGTTGGTCGGAGGGGGCGGAAATTAACGACATGTCGTGCGCGTCGAAGAGATCTATCAAATGAGATCAAATTGTGTTTTTTTCGGTCACTCTCCCTTTAAGGGGGTTGGTCGGCGGGGGCGTAAATTAACGACACTGCGTGCGCGTCAAAGAGGTCTATCGAATAAGATCAAATTGTGTTTTTTCGGTCACTCTCCCTTTAAGGGGGTTGGTCAGAGGGGGCGGAAATTAACGGTACTGCGTGCGCGTCAAAGAGTGAAATCGAATGAGATCAAATTGTGTTTATTCGGTACTTCTCCCTTTAAGGGGGTTGGTCGAAGGGGGCGTAAATTAACGACACTGCGTGCGCGTCAGAGGTCTATCGAATAAGATCAAATTCTGTTTTTTCAGTCACTTTCCCTTTAAGGGGGGTTGGTCGGAGGGGGCGGAAATTAACGACATGGCGTGCGCGTCGAAGAGATCTATCAAATGAGATCAAATTGTGTTTTTTTCGGTCACTCTCCCTTTAAGGGGGTTGGTCGGCGGGGGCGTAAATTAACGACACTGCGTGCGCGTCAAAGAGGTCTATCGAATAAGATCAAATTGTGTTTTTTCGGTCACTCTCCCTTTAAGGGGGTTGGTCAGAGGGGGCGGAAATTACCGACACTGCGTGCGCGTCAAAGAGATCTATCGAATGAGATCAACATGTGTTTTTTTGGTCACTCTCCCTTTAAGGGGGTTGGTCGGACGGGGCGGAAATAAACGACACTTCGTGCGCGTCAAAGAGGAGTATTGAATGAGATCAAACTGTGTTTTTTCGGTCACTCTCCCTTTAAGGGGGTTGGTCAGAGGGGGCGGAAATTACCGACACTGCGTGCGCGTCAAAGAGATCTATCGAATGAGATCAAATTGTGTTTTTTCGTTCACTCTCCCTTTAAGGGGGTTGGTCGGAGGGGGCGGAAATTAACGGCACTGCGTGCACGTCAAAGATTGCAATCGAATGAGATCAAATTGAGTTTTTTCGGACACTCTCCCTTAAAGGGGGTTGGTCGGAGTGGGCGGAAATTAATGGCACTGCTTGCGCGTCAAAGAGGTCTATCGAATGAGATCAAATTGTGTTTTTTCGGTCACTCTCTTTAAGGGGGTTGGTCGGAGGGGGCGGAAATTAACGGCACTGCGTGCGCGGCAAAGAGGTCTATCGAATAAGATCAAATTGTGTTTTTTCAGTAACTTTCCCTTTAAGGGGGGGTTGGTCGGAGGGGGCGGAAATTAACGACATGGCGTGCGCGTCGAAGAGATCTATCGAATAAGATCAAATTGTGTTTTTTCGGTCACTCTCCCTTTAAGGGGGTTGGTCGGAGGGGGCGGAAATTAACGACACTGCGTGCGCGTCAAAGAGGTCTATCGAATGAGATCAAATTGTGTTTTTTCAGTCACTCTCCCTTTAAGGGTGTTGGTTGGAGGGGCGGAAATTAACGGCACTGCGTTCACGTCAAAGATTACAATCGAATTAGATCAAATTGTGTTTTTTCGGTCACTCTCCCTTTAAGGGGGAATGGTCGGAGGAGGCGGAAATTAACGGCACTGCGTGCGCGGCAAAGAGGTCTATCGAATAAGATCAAATTGTGTTTTTTCAGTAACTTTCCCTTTAAGGGGGGGTTGGTCGGAGGGGGCGGAAATTAACGACACTGCGTGCGCGTCAAAGAGATCGATCGAATGAGATAAAATTGTGTTTTTTTCGGTCACTCTCCTTTTAAGGGGGTTAGTCGGAGGGGGTGGAAATTAACGACACTGCGTGCGCATCAAAGAGATCTATCGAATGAGATAAAAATTGTGTTTTTCGGTCACTCTCCCTTTAAGGGGGTTGGTCGGAGGGGGCGGAAATTAACGGTACTGCGTGCGCGTCAAAGAGTGCAATCGAATGAGATCAAATTGTGTTTTTTCGGTCACTCTCCCTTTAAGGGGGAATGGTCGGAGGAGGCGGAAATTAACGGCACTGCGTGCGCGTCAAAGAGATCTATCGAATGAGATCAAATTGTGTTTTTTTCGGTCACTCTCCCTTTAAGGGGGAATGGTCGGAGGAGGCGGAAATTAACGGCACTGCGTGCACGTCAAAGATTGCAATCGAATGAGATCAAATTGTACTTAAGGGGGTCGGTCGGAGGGGGCAGAAATTAACGGTACTGCGTGCGCGTCAAAGAGAGAAATCGAATGAGATCAAATTGTGTTTATTCGGTACTTCTCCCTTTAAGGGGGTTGTTCGAAGGGGGCGTAAATTAACGACACTGCGTGCGCGTCAGAGGTCTATCGAATAAGATCAAATTCTGTTTTTTCAGTCACTTTCCCTTTAAGGGGGGTTGGTCGGAGGGGGCGGAAATTAACGACATGGCGTGCGCGTCGAAGAGATCTATCAAATGAGATCAAATTGTGTTTTTTTCGGTCACTCTCCCTTTAAGGGGGTTGGTCGGCGGGGGCGTAAATTAACGACACTGCGTGCGCGTCAAAGAGGTCTATCGAATAAGATCAAATTGTGTTTTTTCGGTCACTCTCCCTTTAAGGGGGTTGGTCAGAGGGGGCGGAAATTACCGACACTGCGTGCGCGTCAAAGAGATCTATCGAATGAGATCAACATGTGTTTTTTTGGTCACTCTCCCTTTAAGGGGGTTGGTCGGACGGGGCGGAAATAAACGACACTTCGTGCGCGTCAAATAGGAGTATTGAATGAGATCAAACTGTGTTTTTTCGGTCACTCTCCCTTTAAGGGGGTTGGTCAGAGGGGGCGGAAATTACCGACACTGCGTGCGCGTCAAAGAGATCTATCGAATGAGATCAAATTGTGTTTTTTCGTTCACTCTCCCTTTAAGGGGGTTGGTCGGAGGGGGCGGAAATTAACGGCACTGCGTGCACGTCAAAGATTGCAATCGAATGAGATCAAATTGAGTTTTTTCGGACACTCTCCCTTAAAGGGGGTTGGTCGGAGTGGGCGGAAATTAATGGCACTGCTTGCGCGTCAAAGAGGTCTATCGAATGAGATCAAATTGTGTTTTTTCGGTCATTCTCTTTAAGGGGGTTGGTCGGAGGGGGCGGAAATTAACGGCACTGCGTGCGCGGCAAAGAGGTCTATCGAATAAGATCAAATTGTGTTTTTTCAGTAACTTTCCCTTTAAGGGGGGGTTGGTCGGAGGGGGCGGAAATTAACGACATGGCGTGCGCGTCGAAGAGATCTATCGAATAAGATCAAATTGTGTTTTTTCGGTCACTCTCCCTTTAAGGGGGTTGGTCGGAGGGGGCGGAAATTAACGACACTGCGTGCGCGTCAAAGAGGTCTATCGAATGAGATCAAATTGTGTTTTTTCAGTCACTCTC
This sequence comes from Leiobunum rupestre, assembly GCF_980474605.1. Classification (NCBI taxonomy): domain Eukaryota; kingdom Metazoa; phylum Arthropoda; class Arachnida; order Opiliones; family Sclerosomatidae; genus Leiobunum; species Leiobunum rupestre. The sequence continues at coordinate 20,110,661 of NC_143390.1, read as the reverse complement.
CCTTTAAGGGTGTTGGTTGGAGGGGCGGAAATTAACGGCAATGCGTTCACGTCAAAGATTACAATCGAATTAGATCAAATTGTGTTTTTTCGGTCACTCTCTCTTAAGGGGGTTGGTCGGAGGGGGCGGAAATAAACGACACTGCGTGCGCGTCAAAGAGTGCAACCGAATGAGATCAACTTTTGTTTTTTTCGGTCACTCTCCCTTTAAGGATGTTGGTTGTAGGGGGAAGAAATTAACAACAATGCGTGCACGTCAAAGATTGCAATCGAATAAGATCAAATTGTGTTTTTTCGGTCACTCTCCCTTTAAGGGGGTTGATTGGAGGGGGCGAAAATTAACGAAACTGCGTGCGCGTCAAAGATTGCAATCGAATGAGATCAAATTGAGTTTTTTTGGTCACTCTCCCTTAGAGGGGCCTGGTCGGAGTGGGCGGAAATTAACGGTACTGCGTGCGTGTCAAAGAGGTCTATCGAATGAGATCAAATTGTGTTTTTTCGGTCACTCTCTTTAAGGGGGTTGGTCGGAGGGGGCGGAAATTAACGGCACTGCGTGCGCGGCAAAGAGGTCTATCGAATAAGATCAAATTGTGTTTTTTCAGTCACTTTCCCTTTAAGGGGGGGTTGGTCGGAGGGGGCGGAAATTAACGACATGGCGTGCGCGTCGAAGAGATCTATCGAATAAGATCAAATTGTGTTTTTTCGGTCAGTCTCCCTTTAAGGGGGTTGGTCGGAGGGGGCGGAAATTAACGACACTGCGTGCGCGTCAAAGAGGTCTATCGAATGAGATCAAATTGTGTTTTTTCAGTCACTCTCCCTTTAAGGGGGTTGGTTGGAGGGGCGGAAATTAACGGCACTGCGTTCACGTCAAAGATTACAATCGAATTAGATCAAATTGTGTTTTTTCGGTCACTCTCTCTTAAGGGGGTTGGTCGGAGGGGGCGGAAATAAACGACACTGCGTGCGCGTCAAAGAGTGCAACCGAATGAGATCAACTTTTGTTTTTTTCGGTCACTCTCCCTTTAAGGGGGTTGGTTGTAGGGGGAAGAAATTAACAACAATGCGTGCACTTCAAAGATTGCAATCGAATAAGATCAAATTGTGTTTTTTCGGTCACTCTCCCTTTAAGGGGGTTGATTGGAGGGGGCGGAATTAACGAAACTGCGTGCGCGTCAAAGATTGCAATCGAATGAGATCAAATTGAGTTTTTTTGGTCACTCTCCCTTAGAGGGGCCTGGTCGGAGTGGGCGGAAATTAACGGTACTGCGTGCGCGTCAAAGAAGTCTATCGAATGATATCAAATTGTGTTTTTTCGGTACTTCTCCCTTTAAGGGGGTTTGTGGGAGGGGGCGGAAATTAACGGCACTGCGTGCGCGTCAAAGATATCAATCGAATAAGATCAAATTGTGTTTTTTCGGTCATTCTTCCTTTAAGGGGGTTGGTCGGAGGGGGCGGAAATTAACGAATGGGCGTGCGCGTCAAAGAGATCTATCGAATAAGATCAAATTGTGTTTTTTCGGTCACACTCCCTTTAAGGGGGTTGGCAGGAGGGGCGGAAATTAACGACACTGTGTGTGCGTCAAAGATATCTATCGAATAAGATCAAATTGTATTTTTTCGTTCACTCTCCCTTTAAGGGGGTTGGTCGGAGGGGGCGGAAATTAACGGCACTGCGTGCACGTCAAAGATTGCAATCGAATGAGATCAAATTGAGTTTTTTCGGACACTTTCCCTTAAAGGGGGTTGGTCGGAGTGGGCGGAAACTCACGGCACTGCGTGCGCGTCAAAGAGATCTATCGAATGAGATCAAATTATGTTTTTTCGGTCATTCTCCCTTTAAGGGGGTTGGTCGGAGGGGTCGGAAATAAACGACACTTCGTGCGCGTCAAAGAGGAGTATTGAATGAGATCAAATTGTGTTTTTTCGGTCACTCTCCCTTTAAGGGGGTTGGTCGGAGAGGGCGGAAATTAACGGTACTGCGTGCGCGTCAAAGAGTGCAATCGAATGAGATCAAATTGTGTTTTTTCGGTACTTCTCCCTTTAAGGGGATTGGTCGGATGGGGCGGAAATTAACGGCACTGCGTGCGCGTCAAAGAGTGCAATCGAATGAGATCAACTTTTGTTTTTCGGTCACTCTCCCTTTAGGGGGTTGGTCGGAGGGGGAAGAAATTAACAACAATGCGTGCACGTCAAAGATTGCAATCGAATAAGATCAAATTGTGTTTTTTCGGTCACTCTCCCTTTAAGGGGTTTGATTGGAGGGGGCGGAAATTAACGGTACTGCGTGCGCGTCAAAGAGTGCAATCGAATGAGATCAAATTGTGTTTTTTCGGTCACTCTCCCTTTAAGGGGGGTTGGTTGGAGGGGGCTGAAATTAACGAAACTGCGTGCGCGTCAAAGAGATCTATCGAATAAGATCAAATTGTGTTTTTTCGGTCACTCTACCTCTAAGGGGGTTATTCGGAGGGGGCGGAAATTAACGACATTGTGTGTGCGTCAAAAATATCTATCGAATAAGATCAAATTGTATTTTTTCGTTCACTCTCCCTTTAAGGGGGTTGGTCGGAGGGGGCGGAAATTAACGGCACTGCGTGCACGTCAAAGATTGCAATCGAATGAGATCAAATTGAGTTTTTTCGGTCACTCTCCCTTAAAGGGGGTTGGTCGGAGTGGGCAGAAATTAACGGTGCTGCGTGCGCGTCAAAGAGTGCAATCGATGAGATCAAATTTGGTTTTTTCGGTCACTCTCCCTTTAAGGGGGTTGGTCGGAGGGTGCGGAAATTAACGGCACTGCGTGCGCGTCAAAGATATCTATCGAATAAGATCAAATTGTGTTTTTTCGGTCACTCTCCCTTTAAGGGGGTTGGTCAGAGGGGCGGAAATTAACGACACACGTGCGCGTCAAATAGATCTATCGAATGAGATCAAATTGTGTTTTTTTGGTCACTCTCCCCTTAAGGGGGTTGGTCGGAGGGGGCGGAAATTAACGACACTGCTTGCGCGTCAAAGAGGTCTATCGAATAAGATCATATTCTGTTTTTTCGGTCACTCTCCCTTTAAGCGGGGTTGTCGGAGGGGGCGGAAATTAACGGCACTGCGTGCGCGTCAAAGATATCTATCGAATAAGATCAAATTGTGTTTTTTCGGTCACTCTCCCTTTAAGGGGGTTGGTCAGAGGGGGCGGAAATTAACGACACTTGGTGCGCGTCAAAGAGATCTATCGAATGAGATCAAATTGTGTTTTTTGGTCACTCTCCCTTTAAGGGGGTTGGTCGGAGGGGGCGGAAATTAACGACACTACGTGCGCGTCAAAGAGATCTATCGAATAAGATCAAATTGTGTTTTTTCAGTCACTCTCTCAGTAAGGGGGTTGGTCGAAGGGAGCGGAAATTAACGACACTGCGTGCGCGTCAAAGAGATCTATCGAATGAGATAAAATTGTGTTTTTTTCGGTCACTCTCCCTTTAAGGGGGTTAGTCGGAGGGGGCGGAAATTAACGACACTGCGTGCGCGTCAAAGAGATCTATCGAATGAGATAAAAATTGTGTTTTTCGGTCACTCTCCCTTTAAGGGGGTTGGTCTGAGGGGTGGATTTTAACGACACTGCGTGCGCGTCAAAGAGATCTATCGAATGAGATCAAATTGTGTTTTTTCGGTCACTCTCCCTTTAAGGGGGAATGGACGGAGGGGGCGGAAATTAACGGCACTGCGTGCACGTCAAAGATTGCAATCGAATGAGATCAAATTGTGTTTTAAGGGGGTCGGTCGGAGGGGGCAGAAATTAACGGTACTGCGTGCGCGTCAAAGAGGTCTATCGAATAAGATCAAATTGTCTTTTTTCGGTCACTTTCCCTTTAAGGGGGGTTGGTCGGAGGGGGCGGAAATTAACGACATGGCGTGCGCGTCGAAGAGATCTATCAAATGAGATCAAATTGTGTTTTTTTCGGTCAATCTCCCTTTAAGGGGGTTGGTCGGAGGGGGCGGAAATTACGACTGTCGCGACGGTGAACGTTGACGAAAAAAGACGAACCAAACCAAACCCAACCGCAAATCAATCCGTTAACGCTCACCGTCACACGGTGGTTTTGCCAAGCCTTCGAGAAACTGCGAACGCAGAAATTTCGAGAAATTGTGTACGCAATGATTAACCTTTGCACGAATAATGCGAACGCGTTCGCAGGACAGACGGACAGACAAACAGACACACAGACAGACAGACGGACAGACACGGTGATTGTATTACTTTGTCCCCTCGGAGAGGTAAAAATGTAGACTTTAAAAACTATTAATATACTCATCCACTTAAGCTGATCTTATAATTTTCAATGAACCTTAATATGTATCGGTGGCTCTGTGTAAGAACAACCAGTCGTACTGGAGGACTCGGGTTCGAATCTCACCCGATGCAATAGCAAGTTGATTTGGACGTTAAGACGTTTACCGTAACCCTCACCACTCGGTCCGTCCCAAAAGTCTTCGTTCTCTTTTATTCGGAGAGAGAGTTCGCTTGGGCCCGTCGTTGGGACCTCATACGCTCCCTGGTTCCCCGGCAGTGTTCGTCAAAGAGCCGCTCACGCTCACGTCTTATTGAGCGGCCAATTTTCGCTCCTCTCTTTTTTCTCTATTTTGAGCGGTGAAATTTTCGCTCCTCTCTTTTTGCTCTTTTTTGAGCGGTGAAATTTTCGCTCCTCTCTTTCCGCTATTTTTTGAGCGGTAAAACTTTCGATCCTCTCATTTTTGTTTTGCGCTCTTTTAAAAAGATATTTTACTGCTCATTTTCGCTCATAATAACAAATCCGCTCACAATGAGATGAGCGGTGCCCAACACTGCCCCCCGGATCTATACATAGTAACAGAAAAACCAACAAAAAATTGGATCAACCTTGAAATCCCAACAAGCTATGTGCGTGTTAAAAAATAGCGAATGACTTTCTGTCGTTCGATTAACAAAAATAACTTTCATCGAATCTTAATTAATTTGGCTGATTACATAATAATTTTAGTTTAAATGTACATAAATTGTAATAAATTATTTTCACAATTAATCGATTCCTTAATTACTCCCGAGCTTCTACATGTATTTATCCGCAATAGAAGGCGCAAATCAATCCCCACAATTTTCGGGTTTTATAGGATTGGCTAAATTGGAATATAGCAAAAAATACCAAACAATTTACAAAAATTTGGGTTTTCGTATTTGATAATGCTTTTCGAAATTTGTCAGTCTTCTAATCTAAATAGTGCTGCGGGAATGGATCTTGGCATAGCGGTAGTGTCATTACAAATTCCGTCTGCTAAGAATTGAGTTATTCGAAGACAAATCTGAAGGAAAACTATTTTATTGTTTAAAATTTTTCCAAAGAAAAGCAATTTATGAAAAAGATTAAAAATATAAAATACATTTTAGAACAAATATTTAAGAGGAACGATAAAAACAACGTCTTTCGTAAGTTCCGTTCTAAATAAGGAGGTATCGTTTTAAATTAAGAGGTGTAGTTCTAAATTTTGGAATTCATTTTTGGTACACGCCTTCAAAATGTCTTCTTCTAGAGCAGGAATTAAGTGCTGATCTGAGGGAAAACACTTTTATTTGGATTAAAATTAAACTGAATGTTTGGTATGAAAAAAGCAAGCAGTCTCGTAGAATTTGTGAACGATGTCTAAAAAAAAACAAACCCGTCCAAATTAGTTGGGGAAAAATACGAAGATGAGAATAAATTGACCGAAAAACCACGTGTTTAATAAGTTTGGTTTTAAAATTCAGAAGATTTTTTCTTCAGAACCGCATTCTATTTTGACTAGGGGGTTCGCGTTCATTGAGACACCCTGGTTGTTATCTCCAATTGGCCGAACTCCCAACTCTTCTAATTTGACGACCGACGGAACACCAGCAAACTCCATAAAGTCATAAAGAGGCTCTTTTTTGATGGCGCTGACATCGACTGAGAGTCTTTCAGTGCCAAGGACCACTTCCCTCTTAACGGGTAGGGTCGCGGTTGGGTTCAGGTCAGTGTGGTGAAATTCGGGTTTTACTACAAGGGCGGAGTCGAGATTTTCAGTGCAAGATTGAATTTGTTCATTTGTCACGCGTCGAAGCTGCACCGAGCAAGAACAAATTCCCCATTGACGACAAAGGCTCTCAATCAACCATGATCGTGACGGTGTTCGGTGTCCTGGATCAGGTTCGTGACCCGTCGAAGCACCACTTTGTTTTGTGGTATGATAATGAAATCGTATGTGAGCTTCGAGGTTTCTTTTCGTGGTGAAGTTCTGGTCGCAAATTGGGCACCTGTGTGGCCCTGCCCTCTGAGCGTGACGCGCTTTTTCGTGAATTAAATTAATCTGGTATCTGGACCTGTATCCGCTCTTTAGACTAGATGATTTATCTCTCGTGTGAGTTCTTTTGTGGGAAATCAGCGGGGTTTTCCGTGCTGAAGCAAAATTACACTGGTCACATTGAAAGTGTTTTTTGCTTGTGTGAGTCCTTTTATGGGTAATCAATTTTATCTTTTGTGTAAATGCTTTACTACACTGGTCACATTGAAATGGTTTTTCGCCCGTGTGAGTACTTTTGTGGATAATCAAACCGGTTCTTTGTGCAGACGCGAAATTACATTGGTCACATTGGAATGGTTTTTCGCCCGTGTGAGTTCTTTTGTGGGTAATCAAATCGGTTTTTCGTGCAGACGCGTAATTACATTGGTCACATTGAAATGGTTTTTCGCCCGTGTGAGTTCTTTGGTGGATAATCAAATGGCATTTATGTGCAGACGCGTAATTACATTGGTCACATTGAAAAGGTTTTTCGCCCGTGTGAGTCCTTTTGTGGGTAATCAAATCGTATTTACGTACAGACGCGTACTTACACTGGTCACATTGAAATGGTTTTTCACCCGTGTGAGATCTTTTGTGGATAATCAAACAGTTCTTGAATGCAGACGCGTAATTACACTGTTCACATTGAAATGGTTTTTCACCCGTGTGAGTTCTTTTGTGGATAATCAAATAATTTTTTTGTGCAGACGCGTAATTACACTGGTCACATTGAAATGGTTTTTCACCCGTGTGAGTTCTTTTGTGGATAATCAAATAATTTTTTTGTGCAGACGCGTAATTACATTGGTCACATTGAAATGGTTTTTCGCCCGTGTGAGTTCTTTGGTGGATAATCAAATGGCATTTATGTGCAGACGCGTAATTACATTGGTCACATTGAAATGGTTTTTCACCCGAGTGAGTTCTTTTGGGGATAATCAAATTGAATTTTTGTGCAGACGCATAATTACACTGGTCACATTGAAATGGTTTTTCGCCTGTGTGAGTTTTTTTGTGGATAATCAAATCGGGTTTTCGTGCAGACGCGTATTTACACTGGTCACATTGAAATGGTTTTTCGCCCGTGTGAGTTCTTTTGTGAACAATAAAATGTCCCTTATTGTTCGTGGCATAAACGCTCTCAGTGCACTTGTGTGTCTTCCCTTCTCGGCCGCTCATTTTGACAGTTTTACACAAAGTCTCTTTTGGTTGAGGAATCTGTCTCGCTGCTTCGACTGGCAGGATTTGTTACGTGGCTTTTAAGGCCTAACCCAAATAAAATTTCAAGTTCTCCAATCACGAAATGGATTTGGCGGTCACCACTTCTGAAAGTCATGAATTAAATTAAATATTGTTCACTAACAACGGAGGAAGCAGTGAAAATACCTTGGAAATTTGGGGCCAAATGACGGAAACCAAATAGTTTAAATAAAGGAAAATATATGATGAATAATTAAGCTTTCGCGTTCAATTTGAAATTGAGAAAGGCACCTCCAGTCGTTACATTTAGATAACTTTATATACATTTTAGAATGGCTGTTAACATTTTTGAACAATTCGCTCTCGCTTTGTGTAATTTTTGGTAAGAGATACAGTGTCCATGGCCCGCCGCAAGTATTTTCAAAATAGATTGAAAATTTCAAAACTGTATGTATTTCCTTTAACTCCGGCGAAGCGTCTACTGACATCGTTAATTTGCCGAAAAGACTACCTCCATAAATATAGCTGTGTTTCGAGGCACTCCACCCCAGTACGCCCCCCAACCCCTTTTTCCCATGGGATAATTTCCGTGGCAACCTTTTCCCCATAGTCGAACCACCGCAGTAAGGCACCCTCCCCCTTATACCCATGGGATAATTTCCGTGCAACCCTTTACTCCATAGTCGAACCAACGCAGTAACGCCCTTCCTCCCCTTTTTTCTCATGTGACAATTACCAGGGTACCCCCAGTAAGGCCCTTCCCCCCCCCCCCCGTTTTCAACTAAGGTTTAAAATTGAAATTTAACTAAGGTTTAAAATTGAAATGTAACTAAGGTTTAAAATTGAAATTTAACTAAGGTTTAAAAATGAAATGTAACTAAGGTTTAAAATTGAAATTTAACTCAGGTTTGAAATTTAAATGTAACTAAGGTTTAAAATTGAAATGTAACTAAGGTTTAAAATTTAAATTTAACTAAGGTTTAAAATTTAAATTTAACTAAGATTAGGCCTTCTCAATTCGAGTACCAAAATATCTCTTTGACCAATCTAAATATTTAAGAAGCCCCGAATGAATACCATAAGAATAAAATCTCCTACAATGTTGAGGTTTTTTCATATAATCAAAAAGGTCAGCCACCTTCTTTCAAGTGTACATTTTTGGGGGTATTATCTAGGTGTATATTTTAATTTTTAAAGTGCATTTTTGTAGTTCTTGGATAATTTTTAGTTTAATAGGTTTAAAATCACATTGTTTTAGTTAGTTTCTGCCACAAAAATGGCACCTTTTCCAAACTATTGTTATTTACATTTTGTTTCTGCCACAAAAATGGTACATCTAGTTCCTGCCACAACAATAGCACCTTTTCCAAAATATTGTAATTTACATTTAGTTCCTGCCACAAAAAAATCCACCTTTTCAAAAATATTGTTATTTATATTTAGATATTTCTTTGCATTTTGTTGTTCAGTAAATGCAGTTTATACTTTAGTATATTTAGTACAGTTTACACATTTCGTCCAGCCATTTAGTTTCCGCCACCAGTCCTGAGGTATCCATTATATTTATGGAGGTAGTCGTTGCCCATTATAGCGTGTCTTTATTCACCTTGGTCGCAGAGTTGCCATTTGGGCTATTTTCTCGCCCAATTGGGCTCGTTTTTAAAGCTGTACGCAGTAAAAAATGGCTTGGGCGGGAGGCGGATTTTTGGGCTTGTTTTCATGTTTCGACCGCTTCCACGAAATAGCGGCGGCCCAGTGGTCTAGGGGGTAATTCTATCAAAGAATGGTGAAAATGAGGGGAAAGTTGAATGGAAAACGCTGTCTCTTTAATGCCATAAACCCTAATAAGTAACAATCCATTGACCACTTAAGGAGAAAACCGTTTCTTGGAAAAATATGGAGTTTTGAGTAAAAATATTATAAGTCTACAATATTAAAATATTGAAAATCTTATGAAAATACTTGTTCTGGGGTTGTTATTATTTATATACGGTGATTATTTGAACAAACTTCGCGCTACTAGATAAAATTTGTCTATAAATTATGGGGGAGAAGTTGGGCTCTATTTTGAAAAACATTTTCAATGGTGGGCGGTTTTTTGGGCTTGTTTTATTTCCTTTTGGGCTGCTGGACGTAAATTTTATCTGGCAACTCTGCTTGGTCGTTGCCGATGTCAGTAGACGCTTCGGAGTTACGGGAAATATATACAGTTTTGAAATTTTCAATCAGATTTAAAAAATACTTGCGGCGGACATTTAATTTTTTTTAATATTTGTTTTGAGCTCCCCATGGTCTAATTAGTCGGAATCAAGTGTTTTATGAGGGAGTTAGGTAGAGAGCAATCCTACCAGTGTATGTTAATTGAAGACATTATTTCCTTTTTTTGATTATTGTTTAAAATCACATTAAAATGTTTTATAATTAAGCTAGGTCCATAGATCAATGTTTTTTAGGAAGGATCTTCAAACTAGGCCTTCGTTGGGAAATCATTGAAAAAATTAAATAAGATTTTAAAAGCCTTATACCTGTTTTCGAGGATTTGGAAAAATATCAAACAATAAAAGTTTAAAATCGGGGGTATTTCGAATTTACCTTGGAAGGATCTTCAAACTAGGCCTTGGTCAGGAAATCATTGAAAAAATTAAATAAGATTTTAAAAGCCTTTTACCAGTTTTTGAGGATTTTGGAAAAATATCAAACAATAAAAGTTTAAAATCGGGGGTATTTCGTATTTACCTTTAACGTAAATATAATAATTAAATAAATTTGAAAATGGTTCCGCAGTAGTTTTAGGACTTTAGTATCGCCGTCATTTCGCCGAAATAGATTTTATCAGAGGAACATTTGAGATATCGTGGTACTCGCGAAATAAAAATGTTGAACTATACAAACAACGAAAAACTACCATAGATGGCGGTAGCTATGCAATTTTTAAATAAACGAAAGTAAGCTTACAAATCACGAAAAATTATCAAGCTATAGAACTAAAATGGCTAAAAATAAGTAACACAAAGACACATTTACCGATCATTCTTTGAAAGATAAAAGTTATGAAATTTTAAATAATGAGAGAATCGACGTTTTTCAAATTAAAGCTGGGGTCTATACTTTAGCGGGTTATATTTCGAAATCCGCGCACGACACCATCTTGTTTTTTTACATATATTGTTCTCCTCCAAGCGACCTATCTACTCGCGAATTTGTAGCCGGTGAGCTCGTTAATTATAAAAGTTATGAAATTTTAAATATTAAGAGAAACGACGTTTTTCAAATTAAAGCCGGGGTCTATACTTTAGCGGGTTATATTTCGAACTCGGCGCACGACACCATCTTGTTTTTTACATATTTTGTTCTCCTCCAAGCGACCGATCTACTAGCCAATTTGCAGCCGGTGAGCTCGTAAATTATAAAAGTTATGAAATTTTAAATAATGAGAGAATCGACGTTTTTCAAATTAAAGCTGGGGTCTATACTTTAGCGGGTTATATTTCGAAATACGCGCACGACACCATCTTGTTTTTTACATATATTGTTCTCCTCCAAGCGACCTATCTACTCGCGAATTTGTAGCCGGTGAGCTCGTAAATTATAAAAGTTATGAAATTTTAAATAATGAGAGAATCAACGTTTTTCAAATTAAAGCTGGGGTCTATACTTTAGCGGGTTATATTTCGAAATCCGCGCACGACACCATCTTGTTTTTTACATATATTGTTCTCCTCCAAGCGACCTATCTACTCGCGAATTTGTAGCCGCTGAGCTCGTAAATTATAAAAGTTATGAAATTGTAAATAATGAGAGAATCGACGTTTTTCAAATTAAAGCTGGGGTCTATACTTTAGCGGGTTATATTTCGAAATCCGCGCACGACACCATCTTGTTTTTTACATATTTTGTTCTCCTCCAAGCGACCGATCTACTAGCCAATTTGCAGCCGGTGAGCTCGTTAATTATAAAAGTTATGAAATTTTAAATATTAAGAGAATCGACGTTTTTCAAATTAAAGCCGGGGTCTATACTTTAGCGGGTTATATTTCGAACTCGGCGCACGACACCATCTTGTTTTTTACATATTTTGTTCTCCTCCAAGCGACCGATCTACTAGCCAATTTGCAGCCGGTGAGCTCGTAAATTATAAAGGTTATGAAATTTTAAATAATGAGAGAATCGACGTTTTTAAAATTAAAGCTGGGGTCTATACTTTAGCGGGTTATATTTCGAAATCCGCGCAAGACACCATCTTGTTTTTTACATATATTGTTCTCCTCCAAGCGACCTATCTACTCGCCAATTTGCAGCCGGTGAGCTCATACATTATAAAAGTTATGAAATTTTAAATATTAAGAAAATGTACGTTTTTCAAATTAAAGCCGGGGTCTATACTTTAGCGGGTTATATTTCGAACTCGGCGCACGACACCATCTTGTTTTTTACATATTTTGTTCTCCTCCAAGCGACCGATCTACTAGCCAATTTGCAGCCGGTGAGCTCGTAAATTATAAAAGTTATGAAATTTTAAATAATGAGAGAATCGACGTTTTTCAAATTAAAGCTGGGGTCTATACTTTAGCGGGTTATATTTCGAAATCCGCGCACGACACCATCTTGTTTTTTACATATTTTGTTCTCCTCCAAGCGACCTATCTACTCGCGAATATGTAGCCGGTGAGCTCGTAAATTATAAAAGTTATGAAATTTTAAATATTAAGAGAATCGACGTTTTTCAAATTAAAGCCGGGGTCTATACTTTAGCGGGTTATATTTCGAACTCGGCGCATGACACCATCTTGTTTTTTACATATTTTGTTCTCCTCCAAGCGACCGATCTACTAGCCAATTTGCAGCCGGTGAGCTCGTAAATTATAAAGGTTATGAAATTTTAAATAATGAGAGAATCGACGTTTTTAAAATTAAAGCTGGGGTCTATACTTTAGCGGGTTATATTTCGAAATCCGCGCAAGACACCATCTTGTTTTTTACATATATTGTTCTCCTCCAAGCGACCTATCTACTCGCCAATTTGCAGCCGGTGAGCTCATACATTATAAAAGTTATGAAATTTTAAATATTAAGAAAATGTACGTTTTTCAAATTAAAGCCGGGGTCTATACTTTAGCGGGTTATATTTCGAACTCGGCGCACGACACCATCTTGTTTTTTACATATTTTGTTCTCCTCCAAGCGACCGATCTACTAGCCAATTTGCAGCCGGTGAGCTCGTAAATTATAAAGGTTATGAAATTTTAAATAATGAGAGAATCGACGTTTTTAAAATTAAAGCTGGGGTCTATACTTTAGCGGGTTATATTTCGAAATCCGCGCAAGACACCATCTTGTTTTTTACATATATTGTTCTCCTCCAAGCGACCTATCTACTCGCCAATTTGCAGCCGGTGAGCTCATACATTATAAAAGTTATGAAATTTTAAATATTAAGAGAATCGACGTTTTTCAAATTAAAGCCGGGGTCTATACTTTAGCGGGTTATATTTCGAACTCGGCGCACGACACCATCTTGTTTTTTACATATTTTGTTCTCCTCCAAGCGACCGATCTACTAGCCAATTTGCAGCCGGTGAGCTCGTAAATTATAAAGGTTATGAAATTTTAAATAATGAGAGAATCGACGTTTTTAAAATTAAAGCTGGGGTCTATACTTTAGCGGGTTATATTTCGAAATCCGCGCAAGACACCATCTTGTTTTTTACATATATTGTTCTCCTCCAAGCGACCTATCTACTCGCCAATTTGCAGCCGGTGAGCTCATACATTATAAAAGTTATGAAATTTTAAATATTAAGAAAATGTACGTTTTTCAAATTAAAGCCGGGGTCTATACTTTAGCGGGTTATATTTCGAAATCCGCGCACGACACCATCTTGTTTTTTAGATATATTGTTCTCCTCCAAGCGACCTATCTACTCGCCAATTTGCAGCCGGTGAGCTCGTAAATTATAAAAGTTATGATGTTAATTTTGAAAAAAATTATTTTCTGGGCAATATATTTGATATTTGGTGTCATCTTCATCAATTCTTTATTCTAAATTAGGTCTTATTCTTCTTTTGCAAATAGAGAATGTAAAATATTGACTAACATGTAGATATGCGGGATCTTGTAGTCCTGTTCAATATGTGTATTACCTAAATTAATTATATGTAACACTTATGTAGCTTAATTCTTTAACATTTCTAGCTCGATTTAACTTTAAAATTAGAACTTCAAAGAACAACGAGCGATTAATGTGCGGCAGTTGTTTTTTGAATTATACCGCAATCGGACAGTTGCATTTTTGGTCTCCTAAAAAGAAGCATATGCCTTTAAAGTCTAGTTCCTACTTGGCGAATTTTCGAGTTTCGCGATGAATTTAACTTTCGCCGTAGCTTCTTGCTTTATTAAATTTCGTTCGAAAGCGTTAATTCTTCTCGCTAAAACTTCATTTCGCGCCGTAAAAGTGGTCGTTAACTTCCTTTTCTGATTTTACCCTTTTAGTTAGACAATAGATTATTCAGTCAGCTAGGATTAGTTACTGAACAGCAAAAAGCTCTCCAAATTCTTAAAACCTTCATCAGCGCCAAAAGCTCTTCACCCTTCTTTCTGGCAGTTTTCTATATAGATTATTGTTAGTTTTTTAGTAACTTAATGTTAATGTCCAAACCAATTAGTTTCTCTTCGATATCATCTTTAAAAAAGTAGAAAGCTCTTCTTTATTATAATATGTATGGAAGGTGCTTATAGCTCTCGCCACGTAAAGGCTGGTTTGATCGAGGCCTCTAGAAATTTTGAGAACATCAGGTTGTGAATTGGCTATCGAGTTACCACCATTTTATATTTTTTCGCTTTCAGGACAAGCGTATTTAATTTTTAATTTAAGCTGGACCCCACAATAAATAACTACTCGAATAAATGGGTGATCCAAAATAAAGCATGTATTTTTTTAAACTGTTTCCTTTTAATCAAAATTTCTACAGATATGTATAATTTCCTTTTTGTTATTGGGAAATTAAACATATCCCCATCTTTCCCTTTTTGTGGCTATTTCTAAGGCCTTGCGAAATTTGTTGGAAATTCCGAGTGCTCTTTCGATTTTTATTCGCGCAAAAAAAAAAATAAGAAGATCGCTTCTCCCCCTTGGTCGCTTACTGAACATCACATTTCGATATTTCTAAGGTCTTTCACAGTACGAGAGGCCTCTACCTGCTTATCAGGAACATGGCATACGCCAACAGCTAGATCTACCCCTCGTGGATGCGAAATTTGTTGGAAATTCCGAGTGCTCTTTCGATTTTTATTCGCGCAAAAAAAAAAATAAGAAGATCGCTTCTCCCCCTTGGTCGCTTACTGAACATCACATTTCGATATTTCTAAGGTCTTTCACAGTACGAGAGGCCTCTACCTGCTTATCAGGAACATGGCATACGCCAACAGCTAGATCTACCCCTCGTGGATGCGAAATTTGTTGGAAATTCCGAGTGCTCTTTCGATTTTTATTCGCGCAAAAAAAAATAAGAAGATCGCTTCTCCCCCTTGGTCGCTTACTGAACATCACATTTCGATATTTCTAAGGTCTTTCACAATACGAGAGGCCTCTACCTGCTTATCAGGAACATGGCATACGCCAACAGCTAGATCTACCCCTCGTGGATGCGAAATTTGTTGGAAATTCCGAGTGCTCTTTCGATTTTTATTCGCGCAAAAAAAAAAAATAAGAAGATCGCTTCTCCCCCTTGGTCGCTTACTGAACATCACATTTCGATATTTCTAAGGTCTTTCACAGTACGAGAGGCCTCTACCTGCTTATCAGGAACATGGCATACGCCAACAGCTAGATCTACCCCTCGTGGATGCGAAATTTGTTGGAAATTCCGAGTGCTCTTTCGATTTTTATTCGCGCAAAAAAAAAAAAATAAGAAGATCGCTTCTCCCCCTTGGTCGCTTACTGAACATCACATTTCGATATTTCTAAGGTCTTTCACAGTACGAGAGGCCTCTACCTGCTTATCAGGAACATGGCATACGCCAACAGCTAGATCTACCCCTCGTGGATGCGAAATTTGTTGGAAATGCCGAGTGCTCTTTCGATTTTTATTCGCGCAAAAAAAAATAAGAAGATCGCTTCTCCCCCTTGGTCGCTTACTGAACATCACATTTCGATATTTCTAAGGTCTTTCACAGTACGAGAGGCCTCTACCTGCTTATCAGGAACATGGCATACGCCAACAGCTAGATCTACCCCTCGTGGATGCGAAATTTGTTGGAAATTCCGAGTGCTCTTTCGATTTTTATTCGCGCAAAAAAAAAATAAGAAGATCGCTTCTCCCCCTTGGTCGCTTACTGAACATCACATTTCGATATTTCTAAGGTCTTTCACAGTACGAGAGGCCTCTACCTGCTTATCAGGAACATGGCATACGCCAACAGCTAGATCTACCCCTCGTGGATGCGAAATTTGTTGGAAATTCCGAGTGCTCTTTCGATTTTTATTCGCGCAAAAAAAAAAAAAAGAAGATCGCTTCTCCCCCTTGGTCGCTTACTGAACATCACATTTCGATATTTCTAAGGTCTTTCACAGTACGAGAGGCCTCTACCTGCTTATCAGGAACATGGCATACGCCAACAGCTAGATCTACCCCTCGTGGATGCGAAATTTGTTGGAAATTCCGAGTGCTCTTTCGATTTTTATTCGCGCAAAAAAAAATAAGAAGATCGCTTCTCCCCCTTGGTCGCTTACTGAACATCACATTTCGATATTTCTAAGGTCTTTCACAGTACGAGAGGCCTCTACCTGCTTATCAGGAACATGGCATACGCCAACAGCTAGATCAACCCCTCGTGGATGCGAAATTTGTTGGAAATTCCGAGTGCTCTTTCGATTTTTATTCGCGCAAAAAAAAAATAAGAAGATCGCTTCTCCCCCTTGGTCGCTTACTGCACATCACATTTCGATATTTCTAAGGTCTTTCACAGTACGAGAGGCCTCTACCTGCTTATCAGGAACATGGCATACGCCAACAGCTAGATCTACCCCTCGTGGATGCGAAATTTGTTGGAAATTCCGAGTGCTTTTCGATTTTTATTCGCGCAAAAAAAAAATAAGAAGATCGCTTCTCCCCCTTGGTCGCTTACTGAACATCACATTTCGATATTTCTAAGGTCTTTCACAGTACGAGAGGCCTCTACCTGCTTATCAGGAACATGGCATACGCCAACAGCTAGATCTACCCCTCGTGGATGCGAAATTTGTTGGAAATTCCGAGTGCTCTTTCGATTTTTATTCGCGCAAAAAAAAAAAAATAAGAAGATCGCTTCTCCCCCTTGGTCGCTTACTGAACATCACATTTCGATATTTCTAAGGTCTTTCACAGTACGAGAGGCCTCTACCTGCTTATCAGGAACATGGCATACGCCAACAGCTAGATCTACCCCTCGTGGATGCGAAATTTGTTGGAAATTCCGAGTGCTCTTTCGATTTTTATTCGCGCAAAAAAAAAATAAGAAGATCGCTTCTCCCCCTTGGTCGCTTACTGAACATCACATTTCGATATTTCTAAGGTCTTTCACAGTACGAGAGGCCTCTACCTGCTTATCAGGAACATGGCATACGCCAACAGCTAGATCTACCCCTCGTGGATGCGAAATTTGTTGGAAATTCCGAGTGCTCTTTCGATTTTTATTCGCGCAAAAAAAAAAAAAATAAGAAGATCGCTTCTCCCCCTTGGTCGCTTACTGAACATCACATTTCGATATTTCTAAGGTCTTTCACAGTACGAGAGGCCTCTACCTGCTTATCAGGAACATGGCATACGCCAACAGCTAGATCTACCCCTCGTGGATGCGAAATTTGTTGGAAATTCCGAGTGCTCTTTCGATTTTTATTCGCGCAAAAAAAAATAAGAAGATCGCTTCTCCCCCTTGGTCGCTTACTGAACATCACATTTCGATATTTCTAAGGTCTTTCACAGTACGAGAGGCCTCTACCTGCTTATCAGGAACATGGCATACGCCAACATCTAGATCAACCCCTCGTGGATGCGAAATTTGTTGGAAATTCCGAGTGCTCTTTCGATTTTTATTCGCGCAAAAAAAAAATAAGAAGATCGCTTCTCCCCCTTGGTCGCTTACTGCACATCACATTTCGATATTTCTAAGGTCTTTCACAGTACGAGAGGCCTCTACCTGCTTATCAGGAACATGGCATACGCCAACAGCTAGATCTACCCCTCGTGGATGCGAAATTTGTTTGAAATTCCGAGTGCTCTTTCGATTTTTATTCGCGCAAAAAAAAAAAATAAGAAGATCGCTTCTCCCCCTTGGTCGCTTACTGAACATCACATTTCGATATTTCTAAGGTCTTTCACAGTACGAGAGGCCTCTACCTGCTTATCAGGAACATGGCATACGCCAACAGCTAGATCTACCCCTCGTGGATGCGAAATTTGTTGGAAATTCCGAGTGCTCTTTCGATTTTTATTCGCGCAAAAAAAAAAAAAATAAGAAGATCGCTTCTCCCCCTTGGTCGCTTACTGAACATCACATTTCGATATTTCTAAGGTCTTTCACAGTACGAGAGGCCTCTACCTGCTTATCAGGAACATGGCATACGCCAACAGCTAGATCTACCCCTCGTGGATGCGAAATTTGTTGGAAATTCCGAGTGCTCTTTCGATTTTTATTCGCGCAAAAAAAAAATAAGAAGATCGCTTCTCCCCCTTGGTCGCTTACTGAACATCACATTTCGATATTTCTAAGGTCTTTCACAGTACGAGAGGCCTCTACCTGCTTATCAGGAACATGGCATACGCCAACAGCTAGATCTACCCCTCGTGGATGCGAAATTTGTTGGAAATTCCGAGTGCTCTTTCGATTTTTATTCGCGCAAAAAAAAAAAAATAAGAAGATCGCTTCTCCCCCTTGGTCGCTTACTGAACATCACATTTCGATATTTCTAAGGTCTTTCACAGTACGAGAGGCCTCTACCTGCTTATCAGGAACATGGCATACGCCAACAGCTAGATCTACCCCTCGTGGATGCGAAATTTGTTGGAAATTCCGAGTGCTCTTTCGATTTTTATTCGCGCAAAAAAAAAAAATAAGAAGATCGCTTCTCCCCCTTGGTCGCTTACTGAACATCACATTTCGATATTTCTAAGGTCTTTCACAGTACGAGAGGCCTCTACCTGCTTATCAGGAACATGGCATACGCCAACAGCTAGATCTACCCCTCGTGGATGCGAAATTTGTTGGAAATTCCGAGTGCTCTTTCGATTTTTATTCGCGCAAAAAAAAAATAAGAAGATCGCTTCTCCCCCTTGGTCGCTTACTGAACATCACATTTCGATATTTCTAAGGTCTTTCACAGTACGAGAGGCCTCTACCTGCTTATCAGGAACATGGCATACGCCAACAGCTAGATCTACCCCTCGTGGATGCGAAATTTGTTGGAAATTCCGAGTGCTCTTTCGATTTTTATTCGCGCAAAAAAAATAAGAAGATCGCTTCTCCCCCTTGGTCGCTTACTGAACATCACATTTCGATATTTCTAAGGTCTTTCACAGTACGAGAGGCCTCTACCTGCTTATCAGGAACATGGCATACGCCAACAGCTAGATCTACCCCTCGTGGATGCGAAATTTGTTGGAAATTCCGAGTGCTCTTTCGATTTTTATTCGCGCAAAAAAAAAATAAGAAGATCGCTTCTCCCCCTTGGTCGCTTACTGAACATCACATTTCGATATTTCTAAGGTCTTTCACAGTACGAGATGCCTCTACCTGCTTATCAGGAACATGGCATACGCCAACAGCTAGATCTACCCCTCGTGGATGCGAAATTTGTTGGAAATTCCGAGTGCTCTTTCGATTTTTATTCGCGCAAAAAAAAAAATAAGAAGATCGCTTCTCCCCCTTGGTCGCTTACTGAACATCACATTTCGATATTTCTAAGGTCTTTCACAGTACGAGAGGCCTCTACCTGCTTATCAGGAACATGGCATACGCCAACAGCTAGATCTACCCCTCGTGGATGCGAAATTTGTTGGAAATTCCGAGTGCTCTTTCGATTTTTATTCGCGCAAAAAAAAAAATAAGAAGATCGCTTCTCCCCCTTGGTCGCTTACTGAACATCACATTTCGATATTTCTAAGGTCTTTCACAGTACGAGAGGCCTCTACCTGCTTATCAGGAACATGGCATACGCCAACAGCTAGATCTACCCCTCGTGGATGCGAAATTTGTTGGAAATTCCGAGTGCTCTTTCGATTTTTATTCGCGCAAAAAAAAAATAAGAAGATCGCTTCTCCCCCTTGGTCGCTTACTGAACATCACATTTCGATATTTCTAAGGTCTTTCACAGTACGAGAGGCCTCTACCTGCTTATCAGGAACATGGCATACGCCAACAGCTAGATCTACCCCTCGTGGATGCGAAATTTGTTGGAAATTCCGAGTGCTCTTTCGATTTTTATTCGCGCAAAAAAAAAATAAGAAGATCGCTTCTCCCCCTTGGTCGCTTACTGAACATCACATTTCGATATTTCTAAGGTCTTTCACAGTACGAGAGGCCTCTACCTGCTTATCAGGAACATGGCATACGCCAACAGCTAGATCTACCCCTCGTGGATGCGAAATTTGTTGGAAATTCCAAGTGCTCTTTCGATTTTTATTCGCGCAAAAAAAAAATAAGAAGATCGCTTCTCCCCCTTGGTCGCTTACTGAACATCACATTTCGATATTTCTAAGGTCTTTCACAGTACGAGAGGCCTCTACCTGCTTATCAGGAACATGGCATACGCCAACAGCTAGATCTACCCCTCGTGGATGCGAAATTTGTTGGAAATTCCGAGTGCTCTTTCGATTTTTATTCGCGCAAAAAAAAAAAAATAAGAAGATCGCTTCTCCCCCTTGGTCGCTTACTGAACATCACATTTCTATATTTCTAAGGTCTTTCACAGTACGAGATGCCTCTGACTGCTTATCAGGAACATGGCATACGCCAACAGCTAGATCTACCCTCGTGGATGCGAAATTTGTTGGAAATTCCGAGTGCTCTTTCGATTTTTATTCGCGCAAAAAAAAAATAAGAAGATCGCTTCTCCCCCTTGGTCGCTTACTGAACATCACATTTCGATATTTCTAAGGTCTTTCACAGTACGAGAGGCCTCTACCTGCTTATCAGGAACATGGCATACGCCAACAGCTAGATCTACCCCTCGTGGATGCGAAATTTGTTGGAAATTCCGAGTGCTCTTTCGATTTTTATTCGCGCAAAAAAAAAATAAGAAGATCGCTTCTCACACTTGGTCGCTTACTGAACATCACATTTCGATATTTCTAAGGTCTTTCACAGTACGAGAGGCCTCTACCTGCTTATCAGGAACATGGCATACGCCAACAGCTAGATCTACCCCTCGTGGATGCGAAATTTGTTGGAAATTCCGAGTGCTCTTTCGATTTTTATTCGCGCAAAAAAAAAATAAGAAGATCGCTTCTCCCCCTTGGTCGCTTACTGAACATCACATTTCGATATTTCTAAGGTCTTTCACAGTACGAGAGGCCTCTACCTGCTTATCAGGAACATGGCATACGCCAACAGCTAGATCTACCCCTCGTGGATGCAAATTTGTTGGAAATTCCGAGTGCTCTTTCGATTTTTATTCGCGCAAAAAAAAAATAAGAAGATCGCTTCTCCCCCTTGGTCGCTTACTGAACATCACATTTCGATATTTCTAAGGTCTTTCACAGTAAGAGAGGCCTCTACCTGCTTATCAGGAACATGGCATACGCCAACAGCTAGATCTACCCCTCGTGGATGCGAAATTTGTTGGAAATTCCGAGTGCTCTTTCGATTTTTATTCGCGCAAAAAAAAAATAAGAAGATCGCTTCTCCCCCTTGGTCGCTTACTGAACATCACATTTCGATATTTCTAAGGTCTTTCACAGTACGAGAGGCCTCTACCTGCTTATCAGGAACATGGCATACGCCAACAGCTAGATCTACCCCTCGTGGATGCGAAATTTGTTGGAAATTCCGAGTGCTCTTTCGATTTTTATTCGCGCAAAAAAAAAAAGAAGATCGCTTCTCCCCCTTGGTCGCTTACTGAACATCACATTTCGATATTTCTAAGGTCTTTCACAGTACGAGAGGCCTCTACCTGCTTATCAGGAACATGGCATACGCCAACAGCTAGATCTACCCCTCGTGGATGCGAAATTTGTTGGAAATTCCGAGTGCTCTTTCGATTTTTATTCGCGCAAAAAAAAAATAAGAAGATCGCTTCTCCCCCTTGGTCGCTTACTGAACATCACATTTCGATATTTCTAAGGTCTTTCACAGTACGAGAGGCCTCTACCTGCTTATCAGGAACATGGCATACGCCAACAGCTAGATCTACCCCTCGTGGATGCGAAATTTGTTGGAAATTCCAAGTGCTCTTTCGATTTTTATTCGCGCAAAAAAAAAATAAGAAGATCGCTTCTCCCCCTTGGTCGCTTACTGAACATCACATTTCGATATTTCTAAGGTCTTTCACAGTACGAGAGGCCTCTACCTGCTTATCAGGAACATGGCATACGCCAACAGCTAGATCTACCCCTCGTGGATGCGAAATTTGTTGGAAATTCCGAGTGCTCTTTCGATTTTTATTCGCGCAAAAAAAAAAAATAAGAAGATCGCTTCTCCCCCTTGGACGCTTACTGAACATCACATTTCGATATTTCTAAGGTCTTTCACAGTACGAGAGGCCTCTACCTGCTTATCAGGAACATGGCATACGCCAACAGCTAGATCTACCCCTCGTGGATGCGAAATTTGTTGGAAATTCCGAGTGCTCTTTCGATTTTTATTCGCGCAAAAAAAAAATAAGAAGATCGCTTCTCCCCCTTGGTCGCTTACTGAACATCACATTTCGATATTTCTAAGGTCTTTCACAGTACGAGAGGCCTCTACCTGCTTATCAGGAACATGGCATACGCCAACAGCTAGATCTACCCCTCGTGGATGCGAAATTTGTTGGAAATTCCGAGTGCTCTTTCGATTTTTATTCGCGCAAAAAAAAAATAAGAAGATCGCTTCTCCCCCTTGGTCGCTTACTGAACATCACATTTCGATATTTCTAAGGTCTTTCACAGTACGAGAGGCCTCTACCTGCTTATCAGGAACATGGCATACGCCAACAGCTAGATCTACCCCTCGTGGATGCAAATTTGTTGGAAATTCCGAGTGCTCTTTCGATTTTTATTCGCGCAAAAAAAAAAATAAGAAGATCGCTTCTCCCCCTTGGTCGCTTACTGAACATCACATTTCGATATTTCTAAGGTCTTTCACAGTACGAGAGGCCTCTACCTGCTTATCAGGAACATGGCATACGCCAACAGCTAGATCTACCCCTCGTGGATGCAAATTTGTTGGAAATTCCGAGTGCTCTTTCGATTTTTATTCGCGCAAAAAAAAAATAAGAAGATCGCTTCTCCCCCTTGGACGCTTACTGAACATCACATTTCGATATTTCTAAGGTCTTTCACAGTACGAGAGGCCTCTACCTGCTTATCAGGAACATGGCATACGCCAACAGCTAGATCTACCCCTCGTGGATGCGAAATTTGTTGGAAATTCCGAGTGCTCTTTCGATTTTTATTCGCGCAAAAAAAAATAAGAAGATCGCTTCTCCCCCTTGGTCGCTTACTGAACATCACATTTCGATATTTCTAAGGTCTTTCACAGTACGAGAGGCCTCTACCTGCTTATCAGGAACATGGCATACGCCAACAGCTAGATCTACCCCTCGTGGATGCGAAATTTGTTGGAAATTCCGAGTGCTCTTTCGATTTTTATTCGCGCGCAAAAAAAAAATAAGAAGATCGCTTCTCCCCCTTGGTCGCTTACTGAACATCACATTTCGATTTTTCTAAGGTCTTTCACAGTACGAGAGGCCTCTACCTGCTTATCAGGAACATGGCATACGCCAACAGCTAGATCTACCCCTCGTGGATGCAAATTTGTTGGAAATTCCGAGTGCTCTTTCGATTTTTATTCGCGCAAAAAAAAAAAATAAGAAGATCGCTTCTCCCCCTTGGTCGCTTACTGAACATCACATTTCGATATTTCTAAGGTCTTTCACAGTACGAGAGGCCTCTACCTGCTTATCAGGAACATGGCATACGCCAACAGCTAGATCTACCCCTCGTGGATGCGAAATTTGTTGGAAATTCCGAGTGCTCTTTCGATTTTTATTCGCGCAAAAAAAAATAAGAAGATCGCTTCTCCCCCTTGGTCGCTTACTGAACATCACATTTCGATATTTCTAAGGTCTTTCACAGTACGAGAGGCCTCTACCTGCTTATCAGGAACATGGCATACGCCAACAGGTAGATCTACCCCTCGTGGATGCGAAATTTGTTGGAAATTCCGAGTGCTCTTTCGATTTTTATTCGCGCAAAAAAAAAAAATAAGAAGATCGCTTCTCCCCCTTGGTCGCTTACTGAACATCACATTTCGATATTTCTAAGGTCTTTCACAGTACGAGAGGCCTCTACCTGCTTATCAGGAACATGGCATACGCCAACAGCTAGATCTACCCCTCGTGGATGCGAAATTTGTTGGAAATTCCGAGTGCTCTTTCGATTTTTATTCGCGCAAAAAAAAAAAATAAGAAGATCGCTTCTCCCCCTTGGTCGCTTACTGAACATCACATTTCGATATTTCTAAGGTCTTTCACAGTACGAGAGGCCTCTACCTGCTTATCAGGAACATGGCATACGCCAACATCTAGATCTACCCCTCGTGGATGCGAAATTTGTTGGAAATATCGAGTGCTCTTTCGATTTTTATTCGCGCAAAAAAAAAATAAGAAGATCGCTTCTCCCCCTTGGTCGCTTACTGAACATCACATTTCGATATTTCTAAGGTCTTTCACAGTACGAGAGGCCTCTACCTGCTTATCAGGAACATGGCATACGCCAACAGCTAGATCTACCCCTCGTGGATGCGAAATTTGTTGGAAATTCCGAGTGCTCTTTCGATTTTTATTCGCGCAAAAAAAAAAAAAAATAAGAAGATCGCTTCTCCCCCTTGGTCGCTTACTGAACATCACATTTCGATATTTCTAAGGTCTTTCACAGTACGAGAGGCCTCTACCTGCTTATCAGGAACATTTCATACGCCAACAGCTAGATCTACCCCTCGTGGATGCGAAATTTGTTGGAAATTCCGAGTGCTCTTTCGATTTTTATTCGCGCGCAAAAAAAATAAGAAGATCGCTTCTCCCCCTTGGTCGCTTACTGAACATCACATTTCGATATTTCTAAGGTCTTTCACAGTACGAGAGGCCTCTACCTGCTTATCAGGAACATGGCATACGCCAACAGCTAGATCTACCCCTCGTGGATGCGAAATTTGTTGGAAATTCCGAGTGCTCTTTCGATTTTTATTCGCGCAAAAAAAAAAATAAGAAGATCGCTTCTCCCCCTTGGTCGCTTACTGAACATCACATTTCGATATTTCTAAGGTCTTTCACAGTACGAGAGGCCTCTACCTGCTTATCAGGAACATGGCATACGCCAACAGCTAGATCTACCCCTCGTGGATGCGAAATTTGTTGGAAATTCCGAGTGCTCTTTCGATTTTTATTCGCGCAAAAAAAAAAAATAAGAAGATCGCTTCTCCCCCTTGGTCGCTTACTGAACATCACATTTCGATATTTCTAAGGTCTTTCACAGTACGAGAGGCCTCTACCTGCTTATCAGGAACATGGCATACGCCAACAGCTAGATCTACCCCTCGTGGATGCGAAATTTGTTGGAAATTCCGAGTGCTCTTTCGATTTTTATTCGCGCAAAAAAAAAAAATAAGAAGATCGCTTCTCCCCCTTGGTCGCTTACTGAACATCACATTTCGATATTTCTAAGGTCTTTCACAGTAAGAGAGGCCTCTACCTGCTTATCAGGAACATGGCATACGCCAACAGCTAGATCTACCCCTCGTGGATGCGAAATTTGTTGGAAATTCCGAGTGCTCTTTCGATTTTTATTCGCGCAAAAAAAAAATAAGAAGATCGCTTCTCCCCCTTGGTCGCTTACTGAACATCACATTTCGATATTTCTAAGGTCTTTCACAGTACGAGAGGCCTCTACCTGCTTATCAGGAACATGGCATACGCCAACAGCTAGATCTACCCCTCGTGGATGCGAAATTTGTTGGAAATTCCGAGTGCTCTTTCGATTTTTATTCGCGCAAAAAAAAAATAAGAAGATCGCTTCTCCCCCTTGGTCGCTTACTGAACATCACATTTCGATATTTCTAAGGTCTTTCACAGTACGAGAGGCCTCTACCTGCTTATCAGGAACATGGCATACGCCAACAGCTAGATCTACCCCTCGTGGATGCGAAATTTGTTGGAAATTCCGAGTGCTCTTTCGATTTTTATTCGCGCAAAAAAAAAATAAGAAGATCGCTTCTCCACCTTGGTCGCTTACTGAACATCACATTTCGATATTTCTAAGGTCTTTCACAGTACGAGAGGCCTCTACCTGCTTATCAGGAACATGGCATACGCCAACAGCTAGATCTACCCCTCGTGGATGCGAAATTTGTTGGAAATTCCGAGTGCTCTTTCGATTTTTATTCGCGCAAAAAAAAAATAAGAAGATCGCTTCTCCCCCTTGGTCGCTTACTGAACATCACATTTCGATATTTCTAAGGTCTTTCACAGTACGAGAGGCCTCTACCTGCTTATCAGGAACATGGCATACGCCAACAGCTAGATCTACCCCTCGTGGATGCGAAATTTGTTGGAAATTCCGAGTGCTCTTTCGATTTTTATTCGCGCAAAAAAAAAATAAGAAGATCGCTTCTCCCCCTTGGTCGCTTACTGAACATCACATTTCGATATTTCTAAGGTCTTTCACAGTACGAGAGGCCTCTACCTGCTTATCAGGAACATGGCATACGCCAACAGCTAGATCTACCCCTCGTGGATGCGAAATTTGTTGGAAATTCCGAGTGTTCTTTCGATTTTTATTCGCGCAAAAAAAAAAATAAGAAGATCGCTTCTCCCCCTTGGTCGCTTACTGAACATCACATTTCGATATTTCTAAGGTCTTTCACAGTACGAGAGGCCTCTACCTGCTTATCAGGAACATGGCATACGCCAACAGCTAGATCTACCCCTCGTGGATGCGAAATTTGTTGGAAATTCCGAGTGCTCTTTCGATTTTTATTCGCGCAAAAAAAAAATAAGAAGATCGCTTCTCCCCCTTGGTCGCTTACTGAACATCACATTGCGATATTTCTAAGGTCTTTCACAGTACGAGAGGCCTCTACCTGCTTATCAGGAACATGGCATACGCCAACAGCTAGATCTACCCCTCGTGGATGCGAAATTTGTTGGAAATTCCGAGTGCTCTTTCGATTTTTATTCGCGCAAAAAAAAAATAAGAAGATCGCTTCTCCCCCTTGGTCGCTTACTGAACATCACATTTCGATATTTCTAAGGTCTTTCACAGTACGAGAGGCCTCTACCTGCTTATCAGGAACATGGCATACGCCAACAGCTAGATCTACCCCTCGTGGATGCGAAATTTGTTGGAAATTCCGAGTGCTCTTTCGATTTTTATTCGCGCAAAAAAAAAATAAGAAGATCGCTTCTCCCCCTTGGTCGCTTACTGAACATCACATTTCGATATTTCTAAGGTCTTTCACAGTACGAGAGGCCTCTACCTGCTTATCAGGAACATGGCATACGCCAACAGCTAGATCTACCCCTCGTGGATGCGAAATTTGTTGGAAATTCCGAGTGCTCTTTCGATTTTTATTCGCGCAAAAAAAAAATAAGAAGATCGCTTCTCCCCCTTGGTCGCTTACTGAACATCACATTTCGATATTTCTAAGGTCTTTCACAGTACGAGAGGCCTCTACCTGCTTATCAGGAACATGGCATACGCCAACAGCTAGATCTACCCCTCGTGGATGCGAAATTTGTTGGAAATTCCGAGTGCTCTTTCGATTTTTATTCGCGCAAAAAAAAAATAAGAAGATCGCTTCTCCCCCTTGGTCGCTTACTGAACATCACATTGCGATATTTCTAAGGTCTTTCACAGTACGAGAGGCCTCTACCTGCTTATCAGGAACATGGCATACGCCAACAGCTAGATCTACCCCTCGTGGATGCGAAATTTGTTGGAAATTCCGAGTGCTCTTTCGATTTTTATTCGCGCAAAAAAAAAATAAGAAGATCGCTTCTCCCCCTTGGTCGCTTACTGAACATCACATTTCGATATTTCTAAGGTCTTTCACAGTACGAGAGGCCTCTACCTGCTTATCAGGAACATGGCATACGCCAACAGCTAGATCTACCCCTCGTGGATGCGAAATTTGTTGGAAATTCCGAGTGCTCTTTCGATTTTTATTCGCGCAAAAAAAAAATAAGAAGATCGCTTCTCCCCCTTGGTCGCTTACTGAACATCACATTTCGATATTTCTAAGGTCTTTCACAGTACGAGAGGCCTCTACCTGCTTATCAGGAACATGGCATACGCCAACAGCTAGATCTACCCCTCGTGGATGCGAAATTTGTTGGAAATTCCGAGTGCTCTTTCGATTTTTATTCGCGCAAAAAAAAAATAAGAAGATCGCTTCTCCCCCTTGGTCGCTTACTGAACATCACATTTCGATATTTCTAAGGTCTTTCACAGTACGAGAGGCCTCTACCTGCTTATCAGGAACATGGCATACGCCAACAGCTAGATCTACCCCTCGTGGATGCGAAATTTGTTGGAAATTCCGAGTGCTCTTTCGATTTTTATTCGCGCAAAAAAAAATAAGAAGATCGCTTCTCCCCCTTGGTCGCTTACTGAACATCACATTTCGATATTTCTAAGGTCTTTCACAGTACGAGAGGCCTCTACCTGCTTATCAGGAACATGGCATACGCCAACAGCTAGATCTACCCCTCGTGGATGCGAAATTTGTTGGAAATTCCAAGTGCTCTTTCGATTTTTATTCGCGCAAAAAAAAAATAAGAAGATCGCTTCTCCCCCTTGGTCGCTTACTGAACATCACATTTCGATATTTCTAAGGTCTTTCACAGTACGAGATGCCTCTGACTGCTTATCAGGAACATGGCATACGCCAACAGCTAGATCTACCCTCGTGGATGCGAAATTTGTTGGAAATTCCGAGTGCTCTTTCGATTTTTATTCGCGCAAAAAAAAAATAAGAAGATCGCTTCTCCCCCTTGGTCGCTTACTGAACATCACATTTCGATATTTCTAAGGTCTTTCACAGTACGAGAGGCCTCTACCTGCTTATCAGGAACATGGCATACGCCAACAGCTAGATCTACCCCTCGTGGATGCGAAATTTGTTGGAAATTCCGAGTGCTCTTTCGATTTTTATTCGCGCAAAAAAAAAATAAGAAGATCGCTTCTCACACTTGGTCGCTTACTGAACATCACATTTCGATATTTCTAAGGTCTTTCACAGTACGAGAGGCCTCTACCTGCTTATCAGGAACATGGCATACGCCAACAGCTAGATCTACCCCTCGTGGATGCGAAATTTGTTGGAAATTCCGAGTGCTCTTTCGATTTTTATTCGCGCAAAAAAAAATAAGAAGATCGCTTCTCCCCCTTGGTCGCTTACTGAACATCACATTTCGATATTTCTAAGGTCTTTCACAGTACGAGAGGCCTCTACCTGCTTATCAGGAACATGGCATACGCCAACAGCTAGATCTACCCCTCGTGGATGCAAATTTGTTGGAAATTCCGAGTGCTCTTTCGATTTTTATTCGCGCAAAAAAAAAATAAGAAGATCGCTTCTCCCCCTTGGTCGCTTACTGAACATCACATTTCGATATTTCTAAGGTCTTTCACAGTAAGAGAGGCCTCTACCTGCTTATCAGGAACATGGCATACGCCAACAGCTAGATCTACCCCTCGTGGATGCGAAATTTGTTGGAAATTCCGAGTGCTCTTTCGATTTTTATTCGCGCAAAAAAAAAATAAGAAGATCGCTTCTCCCCCTTGGTCGCTTACTGAACATCACATTTCGATATTTCTAAGGTCTTTCACAGTACGAGAGGCCTCTACCTGCTTATCAGGAACATGGCATACGCCAACAGCTAGATCTACCCCTCGTGGATGCGAAATTTGTTGGAAATTCCGAGTGCTCTTTCGATTTTTATTCGCGCAAAAAAAAAAGAAGATCGCTTCTCCCCCTTGGTCGCTTACTGAACATCACATTTCGATATTTCTAAGGTCTTTCACAGTACGAGAGGCCTCTACCTGCTTATCAGGAACATGGCATACGCCAACAGCTAGATCTACCCCTCGTGGATGCGAAATTTGTTGGAAATTCCGAGTGCTCTTTCGATTTTTATTCGCGCAAAAAAAAATAAGAAGATCGCTTCTCCCCCTTGGTCGCTTACTGAACATCACATTTCGATATTTCTAAGGTCTTTCACAGTACGAGAGGCCTCTACCTGCTTATCAGGAACATGGCATACGCCAACAGCTAGATCTACCCCTCGTGGATGCGAAATTTGTTGGAAATTCCAAGTGCTCTTTCGATTTTTATTCGCGCAAAAAAAAAATAAGAAGATCGCTTCTCCCCCTTGGTCGCTTACTGAACATCACATTTCGATATTTCTAAGGTCTTTCACAGTACGAGAGGCCTCTACCTGCTTATCAGGAACATGGCATACGCCAACAGCTAGATCTACCCCTCGTGGATGCGAAATTTGTTGGAAATTCCGAGTGCTCTTTCGATTTTTATTCGCGCAAAAAAAAAAAATAAGAAGATCGCTTCTCCCCCTTGGACGCTTACTGAACATCACATTTCGATATTTCTAAGGTCTTTCACAGTACGAGAGGCCTCTACCTGCTTATCAGGAACATGGCATACGCCAACAGCTAGATCTACCCCTCGTGGATGCGAAATTTGTTGGAAATTCCGAGTGCTCTTTCGATTTTTATTCGCGCAAAAAAAAAATAAGAAGATCGCTTCTCCCCCTTGGTCGCTTACTGAACATCACATTTCGATATTTCTAAGGTCTTTCACAGTACGAGAGGCCTCTACCTGCTTATCAGGAACATGGCATACGCCAACAGCTAGATCTACCCCTCGTGGATGCGAAATTTGTTGGAAATTCCGAGTGCTCTTTCGATTTTTATTCGCGCAAAAAAAAAAATAAGAAGATCGCTTCTCCCCCTTGGTCGCTTACTGAACATCACATTTCGATATTTCTAAGGTCTTTCACAGTACGAGAGGCCTCTACCTGCTAATCAGGAACATGGCATACGCCAACAGCTAGATCTACCCCTCGTGGATGCAAATTTGTTGGAAATTCCGAGTGCTCTTTCGATTTTTATTCGCGCAAAAAAAAAAATAAGAAGATCGCTTCTCCCCCTTGGTCGCTTACTGAACATCACATTTCGATATTTCTAAGGTCTTTCACAGTACGAGAGGCCTCTACCTGCTTATCAGGAACATGGCATACGCCAACAGCTAGATCTACCCCTCGTGGATGCAAATTTGTTGGAAATTCCGAGTGCTCTTTCGATTTTTATTCGCGCAAAAAAAAAATAAGAAGATCGCTTCTCCCCCTTGGACGCTTACTGAACATCACATTTCGATATTTCTAAGGTCTTTCACAGTACGAGAGGCCTCTACCTGCTTATCAGGAACATGGCATACGCCAACAGCTAGATCTACCCCTCGTGGATGCGAAATTTGTTGGAAATTCCGAGTGCTCTTTCGATTTTTATTCGCGCAAAAAAAAATAAGAAGATCGCTTCTCCCCCTTGGTCGCTTACTGAACATCACATTTCGATATTTCTAAGGTCTTTCACAGTACGAGAGGCCTCTACCTGCTTATCAGGAACATGGCATACGCCAACAGCTAGATCTACCCCTCGTGGATGCGAAATTTGTTGGAAATTCCGAGTGCTCTTTCGATTTTTATTCGCGCGCAAAAAAAAAATAAGAAGATCGCTTCTCCCCCTTGGTCGCTTACTGAACATCACATTTCGATTTTTCTAAGGTCTTTCACAGTACGAGAGGCCTCTACCTGCTTATCAGGAACATGGCATACGCCAACAGCTAGATCTACCCCTCGTGGATGCAAATTTGTTGGAAATTCCGAGTGCTCTTTCGATTTTTATTCGCGCAAAAAAAAAAAAATAAGAAGATCGCTTCTCCCCCTTGGTCGCTTACTGAACATCACATTTCGATATTTCTAAGGTCTTTCACAGTACGAGAGGCCTCTACCTGCTTATCAGGAACATGGCATACGCCAACAGCTAGATCTACCCCTCGTGGATGCGAAATTTGTTGGAAATTCCGAGTGCTCTTTCGATTTTTATTCGCGCAAAAAAAAATAAGAAGATCGCTTCTCCCCCTTGGTCGCTTACTGAACATCACATTTCGATATTTCTAAGGTCTTTCACAGTACGAGAGGCCTCTACCTGCTTATCAGGAACATGGCATACGCCAACAGGTAGATCTACCCCTCGTGGATGCGAAATTTGTTGGAAATTCCGAGTGCTCTTTCGATTTTTATTCGCGCAAAAAAAAATAAGAAGATCGCTTCTCCCCCTTGGTCGCTTACTGAACATCACATTTCGATATTTCTAAGGTCTTTCACAGTACGAGAGGCCTCTACCTGCTTATCAGGAACATGGCATACGCCAACAGCTAGATCTACCCCTCGTGGATGCGAAATTTGTTGGAAATTCCGAGTGCTCTTTCGATTTTTATTCGCGCAAAAAAAAAAAATAAGAAGATCGCTTCTCCCCCTTGGTCGCTTACTGAACATCACATTTCGATATTTCTAAGGTCTTTCACAGTACGAGAGGCCTCTACCTGCTTATCAGGAACATGGCATACGCCAACATCTAGATCTACCCCTCGTGGATGCGAAATTTGTTGGAAATATCGAGTGCTCTTTCGATTTTTATTCGCGCAAAAAAAAAATAAGAAGATCGCTTCTCCCCCTTGGTCGCTTACTGAACATCACATTTCGATATTTCTAAGGTCTTTCACAGTACGAGAGGCCTCTACCTGCTTATCAGGAACATGGCATACGCCAACAGCTAGATCTACCCCTCGTGGATGCGAAATTTGTTGGAAATTCCGAGTGCTCTTTCGATTTTTATTCGCGCAAAAAAAAAAAAAATAAGAAGATCGCTTCTCCCCCTTGGTCGCTTACTGAACATCACATTTCGATATTTCTAAGGTCTTTCACAGTACGAGAGGCCTCTACCTGCTTATCAGGAACATTTCATACGCCAACAGCTAGATCTACCCCTCGTGGATGCGAAATTTGTTGGAAATTCCGAGTGCTCTTTCGATTTTTATTCGCGCGCAAAAAAAATAAGAAGATCGCTTCTCCCCCTTGGTCGCTTACTGAACATCACATTTCGATATTTCTAAGGTCTTTCACAGTACGAGAGGCCTCTACCTGCTTATCAGGAACATGGCATACGCCAACAGCTAGATCTACCCCTCGTGGATGCGAAATTTGTTGGAAATTCCGAGTGCTCTTTCGATTTTTATTCGCGCAAAAAAAAAAATAAGAAGATCGCTTCTCCCCCTTGGTCGCTTACTGAACATCACATTTCGATATTTCTAAGGTCTTTCACAGTACGAGAGGCCTCTACCTGCTTATCAGGAACATGGCATACGCCAACAGCTAGATCTACCCCTCGTGGATGCGAAATTTGTTGGAAATTCCGAGTGCACTTTCGATTTTTATTCGCGCAAAAAAAAAAAATAAGAAGATCGCTTCTCCCCCTTGGTCGCTTACTGAACATCACATTTCGATATTTCTAAGGTCTTTCACAGTACGAGAGGCCTCTACCTGCTTATCAGGAACATGGCATACGCCAACAGCTAGATCTACCCCTCGTGGATGCGAAATTTGTTGGAAATTCCGAGTGCTCTTTCGATTTTTATTCGCGCAAAAAAAAAAAAATAAGAAGATCGCTTCTCCCCCTTGGTCGCTTACTGAACATCACATTTCGATATTTCTAAGGTCTTTCACAGTAAGAGAGGCCTCTACCTGCTTATCAGGAACATGGCATACGCCAACAGCTAGATCTACCCCTCGTGGATGCGAAATTTGTTGGAAATTCCGAGTGCTCTTTCGATTTTTATTCGCGCAAAAAAAAAATAAGAAGATCGCTTCTCCCCCTTGGTCGCTTACTGAACATCACATTTCGATATTTCTAAGGTCTTTCACAGTACGAGAGGCCTCTACCTGCTTATCAGGAACATGGCATACGCCAACAGCTAGATCTACCCCTCGTGGATGCGAAATTTGTTGGAAATTCCGAGTGCTCTTTCGATTTTTATTCGCGCAAAAAAAAAATAAGAAGATCGCTTCTCCCCCTTGGTCGCTTACTGAACATCACATTTCGATATTTCTAAGGTCTTTCACAGTACGAGAGGCCTCTACCTGCTTATCAGGAACATGGCATACGCCAACAGCTAGATCTACCCCTCGTGGATGCGAAATTTGTTGGAAATTCCGAGTGCTCTTTCGATTTTTATTCGCGCAAAAAAAAAATAAGAAGATCGCTTCTCCCCCTTGGTCGCTTACTGAACATCACATTTCGATATTTCTAAGGTCTTTCACAGTACGAGAGGCCTCTACCTGCTTATCAGGAACATGGCATACGCCAACAGCTAGATCTACCCCTCGTGGATGCGAAATTTGTTGGAAATTCCGAGTGCTCTTTCGATTTTTATTCGCGCAAAAAAAAAATAAGAAGATCGCTTCTCCCCCTTGGTCGCTTACTGAACATCACATTTCGATATTTCTAAGGTCTTTCACAGTACGAGAGGCCTCTACCTGCTTATCAGGAACATGGCATACGCCAACAGCTAGATCTACCCCTCGTGGATGCGAAATTTGTTGGAAATTCCGAGTGTTCTTTCGATTTTTATTCGCGCAAAAAAAAAAATAAGAAGATCGCTTCTCCCCCTTGGTCGCTTACTGAACATCACATTTCGATATTTCTAAGGTCTTTCACAGTACGAGAGGCCTCTACCTGCTTATCAGGAACATGGCATACGCCAACAGCTAGATCTACCCCTCGTGGATGCGAAATTTGTTGGAAATTCCGAGTGCTCTTTCGATTTTTATTCGCGCAAAAAAAAAATAAGAAGATCGCTTCTCCCCCTTGGTCGCTTACTGAACATCACATTGCGATATTTCTAAGGTCTTTCACAGTACGAGAGGCCTCTACCTGCTTATCAGGAACATGGCATACGCCAACAGCTAGATCTACCCCTCGTGGATGCGAAATTTGTTGGAAATTCCGAGTGCTCTTTCGATTTTTATTCGCGCAAAAAAAAATAAGAAGATCGCTTCTCCCCCTTGGTCGCTTACTGAACATCACATTTCGATATTTCTAAGGTCTTTCACAGTACGAGAGGCCTCTACCTGCTTATCAGGAACATGGCATACGCCAACAGCTAGATCTACCCCTCGTGGATGCGAAATTTGTTGGAAATTCCGAGTGCTCTTTCGATTTTTATTCGCGCAAAAATAAAAAATAAGAAGATCGCTTCTCCCCCTTGGTCGCTTACTGAACATCACATTTCGATATTTCTAAGGTCTTTCACAGTACGAGAGGCCTCTACCTGCTTATCAGGAACATGGCATACGCCAACAGCTAGATCTACCCCTCGTGGATGCGAAATTTGTTGGAAATTCCGAGTGCTCTTTCGATTTTTATTCGCGCAAAAAAAAAATAAGAAGATCGCTTCTCCCCCTTGGTCGCTTACTGAACATCACATTTCGATATTTCTAAGGTCTTTCACAGTACGAGAGGCCTCTACCTGCTTATCAGGAACATGGCATACGCCAACAGCTAGATCTACCCCTCGTGGATGCGAAATTTGTTGGAAATTCCGAGTGCTCTTTCGATTTTTATTCGCGCAAAAATAAAAAATAAGAAGATCGCTTCTCCCCCTTGGTCGCTTACTGAACATCACATTTCGATATTTCTAAGGTCTTTCACAGTACGAGAGGCCTCTACCTGCTTATCAGGAACATGGCATACGCCAACAGCTAGATCTACCCCTCGTGGATGCGAAATTTGTTGGAAATTCCGAGTGCTCTTTCGATTTTTATTCGCGCAAAAATAAAAAATAAGAAGATCGCTTCTCCCCCTTGGTCGCTTACTGAACATCACATTTCGATATTTCTAAGGTCTTTCACAGTACGAGAGGCCTCTACCTGCTTATCAGGAACATGGCATACGCCAACAGCTAGATCTACCCCTCGTGGATGCGAAATTTGTTGGAAATTCCGAGTGCTCTTTCGATTTTTATTCGCGCAAAAAAAAAAAAATAAGAAGATCGCTTCTCCCCCTTGGTCGCTTACTGAACATCACATTTCGATATTTCTAAGGTCTTTCACAGTACGAGAGGCCTCTACCTGCTTATCAGGAACATGGCATACGCCAACAGCTAGATCTACCCCTCGTGGATGCGAAATTTGTTGGAAATTCCGAGTGCTCTTTCGATTTTTATTCGCGCAAAAAAAAAATAAGAAGATCGCTTCTCCCCCTTGGTCGCTTACTGAACATCACATTTCGATATTTCTAAGGTCTTTCACAGTACGAGAGGCCTCTACCTGCTTATCAGGAACATGGCATACGCCAACAGCTAGATCTACCCCTCGTGGATGCGAAATTTGTTGGAAATTCCGAGTGCTCTTTCGATTTTTATTCGCGCAAAAAAAAATAAGAAGATCGCTTCTCCCCCTTGGTCGCTTACTGAACATCACATTTCGATATTTCTAAGGTCTTTCACAGTACGAGAGGCCTCTACCTGCTTAACAGGAACATGGCATACGCCAACAGCTAGATCTACCCCTCGTGGATGCGAAATTTGTTGGAAATTCCGAGTGCTCTTTCGATTTTTATTCGCGCAAAAATAAAAAATAAGAAGATCGCTTCTCCCCCTTGGTCGCTTACTGAACATCACATTTCGATATTTCTAAGGTCTTTCACAGTACGAGAGGCCTCTACCTGCTTATCAGGAACATGGCATACGCCAACAGCTAGATCTACCCCTCGTGGAAGCGAAATTTGTTGGAAATTCCGAGTGCTCTTTCGATTTTTATTCGCGCAAAAAAAAAATAAGAAGATCGCTTCTCCCCCTTGGTCGCTTACTGAACATCACATTTCGATATTTCTAAGGTCTTTCACAGTACGAGAGGCCTCTACCTGCTTATCAGGAACATGGCATACGCCAACAGCTAGATCTACCCCTCGTGGATGCGAAATTTGTTGGAAATTCCGAGTGCTCTTTCGATTTTTATTCGCGCAAAAATAAAAAATAAGAAGATCGCTTCTCCCCCTTGGTCGCTTACTGAACATCACATTTCGATATTTCTAAGGTCTTTCACAGTACGAGAGGCCTCTACCTGCTTATCAGGAACATGGCATACGCCAACAGCTAGATCTACCCCTCGTGGATGCGAAATTTGTTGGAAATTCCGAGTGCTCTTTCGATTTTTATTCGCGCAAAAATAAAAAATAAGAAGATCGCTTCTCCCCCTTGGTCGCTTACTGAACATCACATTTCGATATTTCTAAGGTCTTTCACAGTACGAGAGGCCTCTACCTGCTTATCAGGAACATGGCATACGCCAACAGCTAGATCTACCCCTCGTGGATGCGAAATTTGTTGGAAATTCCGAGTGCTCTTTCGATTTTTATTCGCGCAAAAAAAAAAAAATAAGAAGATCGCTTCTCCCCCTTGGTCGCTTACTGAACATCACATTTCGATATTTCTAAGGTCTTTCACAGTACGAGAGGCCTCTACCTGCTTATCAGGAACATGGCATACGCCAACAGCTAGATCTACCCCTCGTGGATGCGAAATTTGTTGGAAATTCCGAGTGCTCTTTCGATTTTTATTCGCGCAAAAAAAAAAATAAGAAGATCGCTTCTCCCCCTTGGTCGCTTACTGAACATCACATTTCGATATTTCTAAGGTCTTTCACAGTACGAGAGGCCTCTACCTGCTTATCAGGAACATGGCATACGCCAACAGCTAGATCTACCCCTCGTGGATGCGAAATTTGTTGGAAATTCCGAGTGCTCTTTCGATTTTTATTCGCGCAAAAATAAAAAATAAGAAGATCGCTTCTCCCCCTTGGTCGCTTACTGAACATCACATTTCGATATTTCTAAGGTCTTTCACAGTACGAGAGGCCTCTACCTGCTTATCAGGAACATGGCATACGCCAACAGCTAGATCTACCCCTCGTGGATGCGAAATTTGTTGGAAATTCCGAGTGCTCTTTCGATTTTTATTCGCGCAAAAAAAAAATAAGAAGATCGCTTCTCCCCCTTGGTCGCTTACTGAACATCACATTTCGATATTTCTAAGGTCTTTCACAGTACGAGAGGCCTCTACCTGCTTATCAGGAACATGGCATACGCCAACAGCTAGATCTACCCCTCGTGGATGCGAAATTTGTTGGAAATTCCGAGTGCTCTTTCGATTTTTATTCACGCAAAAAAAAAATAAGAAGTTCGCTTCTCCCCCTTGGTCGCTTACTGAACATCACATTTCGATATTTCTAAGGTCTTTCACAGTACGAGAGGCCTCTACCTGCTTATCAGGAACATGGCATACGCCAACAGCTAGAACTACCCCTCGTGGATGCGAAATTTGTTGGAAATTCCGAGTGCTCTTTCGATTTTTATTCGCGCAAAACAAAAAATAAGAAGATCGCTTCTCCCCCTTGGTCGCTTACTGAACATCACATTTCGATATTTCTAAGGTCTTTCACAGTACGAGAGGCCTCTACCTGCTTATCAGGAACATGGCATACGCCAACAGCTAGATCTACCCCTCGTGGATGCGAAATTTGTTGGAAATTCCGAGTGCTCTTTCGATTTTTATTCGCGCAAAAAAAAAATAAGAAGATCGCTTCTCCCCCTTGGTCGCTTACTGAACATCACATTTCGATATTTCTAAGGTCTTTCACAGTACGAGAGGCCTCTACCTGCTTATCAGGAACATGGCATACGCCAACAGCTAGATCTACCCCTCGTGGATGCGAAATTTGTTGGAAATTCCGAGTGCTCTTTCGATTTTTATTCGCGCAAAAAAAAAAATAAGAAGATCGCTTCTCCCCCTTGGTCGCTTACTGAACAACACATTTCGATATTTCTAAGGTCTTTCACAGTACGAGAGGCCTCTACCTGCTTATCAGGAACATTGGCATACGCCAACAGCTAGATCTACCCCTCGTGGATGCGAAATTTGTTGGAAATTCCGAGTGCTCTTTCGATTTTTATTCGCGCAAAACAAAAAATAAGAAGATCGCTTCTCCCCCTTGGTCGCTTACTGAACATCACATTTTGATATTTCTAAGGTCTTTCACAGTACGAGAGGCCTCTACCTGCTTATCAGGAACATGGCATACGCCAACAGCTAGATCTACCCCTCGTGGATGCGAAATTTGTTGGAAATTCCGAGTGCTCTTTCGATTTTTATTCGCGCAAAAAAAAAAAATAAGAAGATCGCTTCTCCCCCTTGGTCGCTTACTGAACATCACATTTCGATATTTCTAAGGTCTTTCACAGTACGAGAGGCCTCTACCTGCTTATCAGGAACATGGCATACGCCAACAGCTAGATCTACCCCTCGTGGATGCGAAATTTGTTGGAAATTCCGAGTGCTCTTTCGATTTTTATTCGCGCAAAAAAAAAAATAAGAAGATCGCTTCTCCCCCTTGGTCGCTTACTGAACATCACATTTCGATATTTCTAAGGTCTTTCACAGTACGAGAGGCCTCTACCTGCTTATCAGGAACATGGCATACGCCAACAGCTAGATCTACCCCTCGTGGATGCGAAATTTGTTGGAAATTCCGAGTGCTCTTTCGATTTTTATTCGCGCAAAAAAAAAAATAAGAAGATCGCTTCTCCCCCTTGGTCGCTTACTGAACATCACATTTTGATATTTCTAAGGTCTTTCACAGTACGAGAGGCCTCTACCTGCTTATCAGGAACATGGCATACGCCAACAGCTAGATCTACCCCTCGTGGATGCGAAATTTGTTGGAAATTCCGAGTGCTCTTTCGATTTTTATTCGCGCAAAAAAAAATAAGAAGATCGCTTCTCCCCCTTGGTCGCTTACTGAACATCACATTTCGATATTTCTAAGGTCTTTCACAGTACGAGAGGCCTCTACCTGCTTATCAGGAACATGGCATACGCCAACAGCTAGATCTACCCCTCGTGGATGCGAAATTTGTTGGAAATTCCGAGTGCTCTTTCGATTTTTATTCGCGCAAAAAAAAAAATAAGAAGATCGCTTCTCCCCCTTGGTCGCTTACTGAACATCACATTTCGATATTTCTAAGGTCTTTCACAGTACGAGAGGCCTCTACCTGCTTATCAGGAACATGGCATACGCCAACAGCTAGATCCAGTGGCGTCGCTAGGGTGTTCTAGGCGGCGCTTGAGCCACCTGTAAAATTTCTGAAGCGCCACCTAAAATTTCCGAGAAGCGCCACCTAAAATTCCCAATTTTTCCAATTCACTTGTCGAAAAGTTTCTTCGAACTTAAAAATGGCCATCAAAAATTTAATTTTTCATAGTCGGCCTCAATATTTCAACTTTAAAAACCTTTTTAGGAGCTCCCCCTCCCCCATATCACTCATTATAGGATGTGAAAAAATAGGTCGTTTCATCCAAATTAAAATAAATAATTATACTTAAAACCAAAATAAAAACTAAACTAAGAATTAAATGTATGTAGAACCATAAACTAAAGTAGTTTTAAACCCCCAAAAAAAATGTAGGTGTAAATATATATAAAAGGTATTCATTTGTATATGTAATATATTTAAGCGCATTTAACTTTAAAATTAAGAACGCGCGAAAAAGGCAGCGGAGTTGTGTTTTGAATTTTACCACGAGCGGTCGTGTGAAATTTGTCTTGAATAAAAGCTTATATATTTGAAAGTTATTCTTAACGTTTTTTTGGATTTAATTACGACGGTTAAGCCTAGCGATCAATTTATATATGATCCTAGTTTTTCAGTCGATTAGGATTAGCTTAGAGAATAGTTAAACGCTCTCCCACAAGTACGCGACGGGCTATTCCGTTTCTAAAATAGTCGCCATATAATTTGGTGCCGAAACCCGGGAAGAAGTTAAGGACTATCTTGTGAAGTGCTACTACTAACGAAGGTGAGAAATGGATATAAACAAACAAAAAAGTATAAGAGCCGCTATCCGGAAGAACATTACTACAGCTACATCGCAGATCGATACTCTACTAAGAAGTCCTCAAGTTACGGTTCTATCGCTCGAAGAACAACTATCACTAATCAGCATAAAGGAAAAATCAC
The DNA here is from genome assembly GCF_980474605.1 of Leiobunum rupestre. NCBI lineage: Eukaryota > Metazoa > Arthropoda > Arachnida > Opiliones > Sclerosomatidae > Leiobunum > Leiobunum rupestre. Next base: position 20,069,769 of record NC_143390.1, on the reverse strand, counting down.
TAAAAGAATTGGACTCTCAAATCTTGAACTTATGGCCGCCCGTGGAAACAGAGGAAGACGTGGCGTTGATGAAAGAATTATCGACGGTGATGGAATACGAAGACAAGATCGACTTGGCAAAAACCAGAGCAAACAAGAAGATACAGGCGCTGAACCCAAATGCCGGAGGTCCGTTGGCCAGCGGTTCATCAAACCATGAATATACACAGCCGAGGAAAGAAGAGTGTCGACTACCGACGCTACAAATAAGAAAATTCAAGGGAGACTACGCGGACTGGCCAGGCTTCTGGAGTCAATTCAAATCAGCAGTCCAAGAAAAGCAGGGACTTTCAAAAGTAGAAATGTTTTATTACCTAGATTCCTATTTGGAAGCAGATGCTAGAGAGATTATAGGAGGTTTAAGAGCCTCAGACGAGAATTACGATGTCGCGATTAAATTACTTAACGATAGATACGGTCAAGAACACTTAGTGATTCATGAACTCATGAACAAATTCCATAGAATTAAGGGCTTAGAAAATTCAAACGATACGCACGCTTTGAGAAAATTATACGACTCTTTCACGTCGAATATTAGAAGCCTTAGAGCGCTTGGCGTCGACACCACTGCCAATGGCATATCTTTGTGTTCAAAAATAATAGGCACTTTGCCATACGAAATTAGATTAAAGCGTACTATGAATTGTAAAGCCAATGAGGAGTTTGATGTGGATGTTTTGTTGAATTTCATAAGACGCGAAGTTGAAGCGAGAGAAATATGTGCCGTTCTAAAAAGTGATACCGCCGAGAAACGCGTAACGCAAACACGAGAAAGCTCCCGAGAAAATTCAGCTACAGGATATGGGAAATACGAAACGTGCGAAAGAAGATCGCAGTGTTCTCGACGAAGGTATCGGAGAAAACCAAAGGCGTCTATTGCATCTTCTGCAAATCATCAGCTCACTCCACCAACGATTGCGGAATCTACACTCTAGAAGAAAAAACGCGCGTCTTTAGGAACCAAAATAGGTGTTACGTTTGCTCAAGAATAGGTCATGAAAGCCGAAAATGCACCTCAAAATTCAACTCATGTAGAATCTGTGGAAAAAGACACAACTCAGCTATTTGTCCAGAAAACAAATCTCACAAAGCTGAAGCCAAAGACTTTTCAGATCCGAGAAAAGACAAACGGGAGGAAACTAAAGTCAAGGTCACGTCGGGAGTCGTCGGCTTACACAAGACCGTCTTGTTGCAAACCGCTAAAGCTAGGGCAGAAAACCCAGATAAAACAGGCCGCAGTCAAATAGTACGATGTCTATTGGACAACGGCAGCCAGGGAACCTTTGTCACGGAAGAGGTATCTAGAAGTTTGGAGTTACCCGTTTACGGAGAGATGGACGTTGAAGTCGAAAATTTTGGAAATCAGAAACCAACTACAGTCAGACGAAAAATTGTTAAACTTACCGTTCAAAAAGTGAGGGGAGGAAGCGGACCGAGAATTGAAATACTGGCCGTCGAAGTACCGTACAACTGCAGGGCGTTGACACTGGTAGACTGTAGCGAAGTTATGACATTCGTAAACTCAAGAGGGTATGAACTAGCGGATGAACCCACGGAAGGCACGCACACTGTGTCAGCTATAGGTGTTTTAATAGGAGTAGACTATTACTTTGACGTCGCAACGGGAGCTATAGAAAGAATTACCCAGAACCTAATCGCCGCAGAAACTAAACTAGGATGGGCCATCCAAGGTCCATTGAGCACTACTCCTAGCGGGGTAAATACTATCAAGATGTCAGTAGCTAAAGTCAGCATCCACGAAGCTGAAGTATCGAAAACTCTAAGAGCGTTTTGGGAAATCGAAGCGCTCGGAATTAAAGGCACAACAAAGGACGATCTAGAAAACGACTATATCATGCAGAAATTCCGAGAACAAATTAACTTCAAGGATGGACGTTATCACGTTACATTTCCATGGGTCATTCCAAAAGACAAACTGGTAGACAACCTGACAGTCGCCACTACACGAATGCAAAAATTAGTACAGAAATTCAAGGCCAATCCGGTACTCTATCAAAACTACAAGGACGTCATCGACGAACAGCTAAAACTGGGCATGGTTGAAATTGTCCATGATTCAGAAATCAAGCCTACAGGAACCTATTACATTCCCCACCAAGCAGTTCTGAAAGAAGAAAGAACTACGACTAAGCTCAGGGTCGTATTGGACGCATCATCTCACGTCAAAGGAGCCCTGTCGCTCAATAACTGCCTATCGAGAGGACCAAGTCTAAATCCAGATATCCTCAACATGCTCTTGAGGTTTCGAAACCACTGTGTCGCCATAACAGCAGACATAGAAAAAGCCTTTCTGCAAATCGTCCTAGAGAAAGAAGAACGCAACTCGGTCCGATTTCTATGGACGAAAGAGGAAAACGGTCGGATCTTGGACAATGAATTTCAAGTACTTCAGATGACTCGGGTACCTTTTGGAGCGAGCGCAAGCCCTTTCTTGCTCGCCGCCACCATAAAGGTACACATCGAAAAATACAAGGATTCCGACCCAATGGCAGTTGAAACCTTAAGCAACTCTCTCTACGTCGATGACTACGCTAGTGGATCGCGGAACACAGAAGGGGCTTTCGAACTGTCAAAAAAGGTCTCAAAAATCATGGACGATGCTAACATGAAGCTACGAAAGTGGAAGACTAATTGCCCAAAACTAAGAAAGAAATGGGGAGAACAAGCAGCTTTGAACGGGGAAGCAATGATACTTGACGGAGAAACCGAAAATATCTCCAACAAGATACTGGGCCTACTTTGGAATCCAAACACCGACAAATTCACTTTCGATCTCAGCAAACTAGCCGAAATACTAGAAGAAGGAAGGTCGACGAAAAGACACGTTTTGAGTGCGGTTGCCCAAATTTACGATCCTATTGGAATGCTCTCGCCTTATGTAGTTCGCGCCAAAATACTGTTTCAAAAACTTTGGAAGATACCAGAATTACAATGGGACGACGATTTACCATCAGAACTAAAACGAGAATTCGAACTATGGCGCCAGGAAATGCCTTCAATAAGAAAAATTGATCTAAGCCGTTGTTACTTTACCGAAGAGAATATTATTTATCAAGAATTACACGTATTCTGTGACGCCAGTTGTAAAGCTTACGCCACTGTAATTTATCTTCGATCCGTAACTTCGTCCAACGAAATTGGTGTTTCATTTGTCGTTTCGAAATCTCGAGTTGCGCCACTCAAACCAAACTTAACAATTCCTCGTCTTGAACTGATGGCTTGCCTATTGGGCGCCCGCCTACTTTCTCATATCGAAGAAACCTTCCAATATGAAAACATCTCAAATTTCCTGTGGACCGATTCGATGGACGCTCTCCATTGGATAAAGGACACCGAAAAATGTTGGCCTCCATTTGTACGGAACAGAACTGCGGAGATACAGCAGCTAACAAAAACACATAATTGGAATCACTGCGCAGGCGTGGACAATCCTGCAGACATACCTTCAAGGGGCGCTAAAGCCGAAGATTTAATAATCAAAGAGTCGTGGTTCAACGGCGTACCGTGGTTAAAGAAAGATCGGAAAAATTGGCCCAAAAGTAAACTAAACGGAGAATTCAGCAAGGAAGCCGAAGCCGAAAGAAAGACGAAACTGATAGGTCTTACCGTGAATCTAGAAGCTGATAATGAAAGTGGCCTTCACATATTGATAGATCTCACAAGATATAACTCTGCAAATAAAGCCTTCAGAATTACTGCCTACGTGTTGAGATACCTTGACCTAAAACTTAAAAGAAAACTGAAAACTGGTCCGATTACCACTGAAGAAATGTGTGACGCCGAAGCTAGATGGATCAGATGTATCCAGGCGCGTGACTACAAAGATGAAATCACAGCAATCAAACTAGGATCTAAAATCGAAAAGAACTCGAAAATCGTCTCGCTTAAGCCGATTATCTCAGAAGGATTCTTAAGAGTAGGAGGGAGATTGGACGAATCCAGACTAAAGGAGGAAGAGAAACACCCGATCATATTAAGCAAAAATCAAAGACTAACGAATTTAATTGTCAAGAGAAGCCATGAACAGGTATATCACTCCGAGATTCAGAGTACACTCACGCAAACAAGAGGTCGCTACTGGATCATTTCCGCTAGACAAGTAGTCAAACAAGTAGTAAAGAAATGCGTAATTTGTACCAAATACAGTTCCAAACCAGGCGAAGTACCCATGGCACCCCTTCCTCGAGACAGGATCGAACCAGCACCATGTTTTGAAGTGGTGGGGATCGATTTTTGTGGACCTCTTAACGTAATGATAGGGAATGTCGAAGAAAACGCTTATGTCTGCCTTTGCACGTGCGCTGTAACCAGGGCCGTGCATTTGGAGCTGGTACCTTCACTAAACTCGTACGAGTTTCTATTGACGCTCAGAAGGATCATCGCTAGAAGAGGAAAACCATCTATTATATATACCGATAACGCTAAGTCATTCAAAAGGGTCGATGAAGACCTCAAACTAATTTGGAAAGGACTCACAGGACACGAGACTCTAGAATTTTACGGAAATAACGGAATCCGTTGGAAATATATCGCTGATAAGGCAGCCTGGATGGGTGGTTTCTACGAACGATTAGTAAGAACATGCAAGGACGTTATTCGGAAGACACTCGGGATGGCATCTTTGTCGTACCAGGAACTAGAAACGATCGTGATTGAAGCCGAAGCGGTTGTCAATTCTCGTCCCGTAACCTACGTGTTCAGCGACAGCCGCGAACCAATGCCCCTTTCGCCGGCCGAATTTCTAACGGGTAAACGTCTCACCAGCTTACCACCTCAACAACTAAAGGAAAGTGAAATCCCAAACTCTCAGCGAAAATACGCAATAAGAGTACATTATTGTACCAATCTAAAGGAAAAACTCTTCAAACGCTGGAAAGAAGAATATTTAATGGAGCTTAGAAACGCCCACCACGTTTTGCCAAACAAACGTAACACTATCTTCAAAAAAGGAGACGTCGTGTTGGTGCACGAGGAAAAAATTCCCAAAAACATGTGGCGTTTAGCGGTCGTCACAGTTATTGTGGGGCGCGATGGCCACGTTAGGTCATGTATGGTTCGTTTGCCAAACAGAAACATCATCAAACGTCCAATTAGGCTCCTCTACCCTCTGGAAATCCGAAATGATGAAAACGACCAAATTTGACTTGTATGAAAATTAACATTCAAATAATTTCATGTCAATTTTGGGGGGAATGTGAAAAAATAGGTCGTTTCATCCAAATTAAAATAAATAATTATACTTAAAACCAAAATAAAAACTAAACTAAGAATTAAATGTATGTAGAACCATAAACTAAAGTAGTTTTAAACCCCCATATATATATATATATAAAAGGTATTCATTTGTATATGTAATATATTTAAGCGCATTTAACTTTAAAATTAAGAACGCGCGAAAAAGGCAGCGGAGTTGTGTTTTGAATTTTATCACGAGCGGTCGTGTGAAATTTGTCTTGAATAAAAGCTTATATATTTGAAAGTTATTCTTAACGTTTTTTTGGATTTAATTACGACGGTTAAGCCTAGCGAACAATTTAAATATGATCCTAGTTTTTCAGTCGATTAGGATTAGCTTAGAGAATAGTTAAACGCTCTCCCACAAGTACGCGACGGGCTATTCCGTTTCTAAAATAGTCGCCACATAGGACGCCCCTGACCAGTGCTAAAGGCTTAAGCGCCACCAGTTTTGATATCCTGGTGACGCCACTGGCTAGATCTACCCCTCGTGGATGCGAAATTTGTTGGAAATTCCGAGTGCTCTTTCGATTTTTATTCGCGCAAAAAAAAAATAAGAAGATCGCTTCTCCCCCTTGGTCGCTTACTGAACATAACATTTCGATATTTCTAAGGTCTTTCACAGTACGAGAGGCCTCTACCTGCTTATCAGGAACATGGCATACGCCAACAGCTAGATCTACCCCTCGTGGATGCGAAATTTGTTGGAAATTCCGAGTGCTCTTTCGATTTTTATTCGCGCAAAAAAAATAAGAAGATCGCTTCTCCCCCTTGGTCGCTTACTGAACATCACATTTCGATATTTCTAAGGTCTTTCACAGTACGAGAGGCCTCTACCTGCTTATCAGGAACATGGCATACGCCAACAGCTAGATCTACCCCTCGTGGTTGCGAAATTTGTTGGAAATTCCGAGTGCTCTTTCGATTTTTATTCGCGCAAAAAAAAATAAGAAGATCGCTTCTCCCCCTTGGTCGCTTACTGAACATCACATTTCGATATTTCTAAGGTCTTTCACAGTACGAGAGGCCTCTACCTGCTTATCAGGAACATGGCATACGCCAACAGCTAGATCTACCCCTCGTGGATGCGAAATTTGTTGGAAATTCCGAGTGCTCTTTCGATTTTTATTCGCGCAAAAAAAAAATAAGAAGATCGCTTCTCCCCCTTGGTCGCTTACTGAACATCACATTTCGATATTTCTAAGGTCTTTCACAGTACGAGAGGCCTCTACCTGCTTATCAGGAACATGGCATACGCCAACAGCTAGATCTACCCCTAGTGGATGCGAAATTTATTGGAAATTCCCAGTGCTCTTTCGATTTTTATTCGCGCAAAAACAAAATAAGAAGATCGCTTCTCCCCCTTGGTCGCTTACTGAACATCACATTTCGATATTTCTAAGGTCTTTCACATTACGAGAGGCCTCTACCTGCTTATCAGGAACATGGCATACGCCAACAGCTAGATCTAACCCTCGTGGATGCGAAATTTGTTGGAAATTCCGAGTGCTCTTTCGATTTTTATTCGCGCAAAAAAAAATAAGAAGATCGCTTCTCCCCCTTGGTCGCTTACTGAACATCACATTTCGATATTTCTAAGGTCTTTCACAGTACGAGAGGCCTCTACCTGCTTATCAGGAACATGGCATACGCCAACAGCTAGATCTACCCCTCGTGGATGCGAAATTTGTTGGAAATTCCGAGTGCTCTTTCGATTTTTATTCGCGCAAAAAAAAAAAATAAGAAATCCGCTTCTCCCCCTTGGTCGCTTACTGAACATCACATTTCGATATTTCTAAGGTCTTTCACAGTACGAGAGGCCTCTACCTGCTTATCAGGAACATGGCATACGCCAACAGCTAGATCTACCCCTCGTGGATGCGAAATTTGTTGGAAATTCCGAGTGCTCTTTCGATTTTTATTCGCGCAAAAAAAAAATAAGAAGATCGCTTCTCCCCCTTGGTCGCTTACTGAACATCACATTTCGATATTTCTAAGGTCTTTCACAGTACGAGAGGGCTCTACCTGCTTATCAGGAACATGGCATACGCCAACAGCTAGATCTACCCCTCGTGGATGCGAAATTTGTTGGAAATTCCGAGTGCTCTTTCGATTTTTATTCGCGCAAAAAAAAAAAAAAAGAAGATCGCTTCTCCCCCTTGGTCGCTTACTGAACATCACATTTCGATATTTCTAAGGTCTTTCACAGTACGAGAGGCCTCTACCTGCTTATCAGGAACATGGCATACGCCAACAGCTAGATCTACCTCTCGTGGATGCGAAATTTGTTGGAAATTCCGAGTGCTCTTTCGATTTTTATTCGCGCAAAAAAAAATAAGAAGATCGCTTCTCCCCCTTGGTCGCTTACTGAACATCACATTTCGATATTTCTAAGGTCTTTCACAGTACGAGAGGCCTCTACCTGCTTATCAGGAACATGGCATACGCCAACAGCTAGATCTACCCCTCGTGGATGCGAAATTTGTTGGAAATTCCGAGTGCTCTTTCGATTTTTATTCGCGCAAAAAAAAAAAAAATAAGAAGATCGCTTCTCCCCCTTGGTCGCTTACTGAACATCACATTTCGATATTTCTAAGGTCTTTCACAGTACGAGAGGCCTCTACCTGCTTATCAGGAACATGGCATACGCCAACAGCTAGATCTACCCCTCGTGGATGCGAAATTTGTTGGAAATTCCGAGTGCTCTTTCGATTTTTATTCGCGCAAAAATAAAAAATAAGAAGATCGCTTCTCCCCCTTGGTCGCTTACTGAACATCACATTTCGATATTTCTAAGGTCTTTCACAGTACGAGAGGCCTCTACCTGCTTATCAGGAACATGGCATACGCCAACAGCTAGATCTACCCCTCGTGGATGCGTAATTTGTTGGAAATTCCGAGTGCTCTTTCGATTTTTATTCGCGCGCAAAAAAAATAAGAAGATCGCTTCTCCCCTTTGGTCGCTTACTGAACATCACATTTCGATATTTCTAAGGTCTTTCACAGTACGAGAGGCCTCTACCTGCTTATCAGGAACATGGCATACGCCAACAGCTAGATCTACCCCTCGTGGATGCGAAATTTGTTGGAAATTCCGAGTGCTCTTTCGATTTTTATTCGCGCAAAAAAAAAAAAAAGAAGATCGCTTCTCCCCCTTGGTCGCTTACTGAACATCACATTTCGATATTTCTAAGGTCTTTCACAGTACGAGAGGCCTCTACCTGCTTATCAGGAACATGGCATACGCCAACAGCTAGATCTACCCCTCGTGGATGCGAAATTTGTTGGAAATTCCGAGTGCTCTTTCGATTTTTATTCGCGCAAAAAAAAAATAAGAAGATCGCTTCTCCCCCTTGGTCGCTTACTGAACATCACATTTCGATATTTCTAAGGTCTTTCACAGTACGAGAGGCCTCTACCTGCTTATCAGGAACATGGCATACGCCAACAGCTAGATCTACCCCTAGTGGATGCGAAATTTATTGGAAATTCCCAGTGCTCTTTCGATTTTTATTCGCGCAAAAACAAAATAAGAAGATCGCTTCTCCCCCTTGGTCGCTTACTGAACATCACATTTCGATATTTCTAAGGTCTTTCACATTACGAGAGGCCTCTACCTGCTTATCAGGAACATGGCATACGCCAACAGCTAGATCTACCCCTCGTGGATGCGAAATTTGTTGGAAATTCCGAGTGCTCTTTCGATTTTTATTCGCGCAAAAAAAAATAAGAAGATCGCTTCTCCCCCTTGGTCGCTTACTGAACATCACATTTCGATATTTCTAAGGTCTTTCACAGTACGAGAGGCCTCTACCTGCTTATCAGGAACATGGCATACGCCAACAGCTAGATCTACCCCTCGTGGATGCGAAATTTGTTGGAAATTCCGAGTGCTCTTTCGATTTTTATTCGCGCAAAAAAAAAAAATAAGAAATCCGCTTCTCCCCCTTGGTCGCTTACTGAACATCACATTTCGATATTTCTAAGGTCTTTCACAGTACGAGAGGCCTCTACCTGCTTATCAGGAACATGGCATACGCCAACAGCTAGATCTACCCCTCGTGGATGCGAAATTTGTTGGAAATTCCGAGTGCTCTTTCGATTTTTATTCGCGCAAAAAAAAAAAAATAAGAAGATCGCTTCTCCCCCTTGGTCGCTTACTGAACATCACATTTCGATATTTCTAAGGTCTTTCACAGTACGAGAGGGCTCTACCTGCTTATCAGGAACATGGCATACGCCAACAGCTAGATCTACCCCTCGTGGATGCGAAATTTGTTGGAAATTCCGAGTGCTCTTTCGATTTTTATTCGCGCAAAAAAAAAAAAAAAGAAGATCGCTTCTCCCCCTTGGTCGCTTACTGAACATCACATTTCGATATTTCTAAGGTCTTTCACAGTACGAGAGGCCTCTACCTGCTTATCAGGAACATGGCATACGCCAACAGCTAGATCTACCTCTCGTGGATGCGAAATTTGTTGGAAATTCCGAGTGCTCTTTCGATTTTTATTCGCGCAAAAAAAAATAAGAAGATCGCTTCTCCCCCTTGGTCGCTTACTGAACATCACATTTCGATATTTCTAAGGTCTTTCACAGTACGAGAGGCCTCTACCTGCTTATCAGGAACATGGCATACGCCAACAGCTAGATCTACCCCTCGTGGATGCGAAATTTGTTGGAAATTCCGAGTGCTCTTTCGATTTTTATTCGCGCAAAAAAAAAAAATAAGAAGATCGCTTCTCCCCCTTGGTCGCTTACTGAACATCACATTTCGATATTTCTAAGGTCTTTCACAGTACGAGAGGCCTCTACCTGCTTATCAGGAACATGGCATACGCCAACAGCTAGATCTACCCCTCGTGGATGCGAAATTTGTTGGAAATTCCGAGTGCTCTTTCGATTTTTATTCACGCAAAAAAAAAAAAAGAAGATCGCTTCTCCCCCTTGGTCGCTTACTGAACATCACATTTCGATATTTCTAAGGTCTTTCACAGTACGAGAGGCCTCTACCTGCTTATAAGGAACATGGCATACGCCAACAGCTAGATCTACCCCTAGTGGATGCGAAATTTGTTGGAAATTCCCAGTGCTCTTTCGATTTTTATTCGCGCAAAAACAAAATAAGAAGATCGCTTCTCCCCCTTGGTCGCTTACTGAACATCACATTTCGATATTTCTAAGGTCTTTCACAGTACGAGAGGCCTCTACCTGCTTATCAGGAACATGGCATACGCCAACAGCTAGATCTACCCCTCGTGGATGCGAAATTTGTTGGAAATTCCGAGTGCTCTTTCGATTTTAATTCGCGCAAAAAAAAAAAATAAGAAATCCGCTTCTCCCCCTTGGTCGCTTACTGAACATCACATTTCGATATTTCTAAGGTCTTTCACAGTACGAGAGGCCTCTACCTGCTTATCAGGAACATGGCATACGCCAACAGCTAGATCTACCCCTCGTGGATGCGAAATTTGTTGGAAATTCCGAGTGCTCTTTCGATTTTTATTCGCGCAAAAAAAAAAAAATAAGAAGATCGCTTCTCCCCCTTGGTCGCTTACTGAACATCACATTTCGATATTTATAAGGTCTTTCACAGTACGAGAGGGCTCTACCTGCTTATCAGGAACATGGCATACGCCAACAGCTAGATCTCCCCTCGTGGATGCGAAATTTGTTGGAAATTCCGAGTGCTATTTCGATTTTTATTCGCGCAAAAAAAAAAAGAAGATCGCTTCTCCCCCTTGGTCGCTTACTGAACATCACATTTCGATATTTCTAAGGTCTTTCACAGTACGAGAGGCCTCTACCTGCTTATCAGGAACATGGCATACGCCAACAGCTAGATCTACCCCTCGTGGATGCGAAATTTGTTCGAAATTCCGAGTGCTCTTTCGATTTTTATTCGCGCAAAAAAAAATAAGAAGATCGCTTCTCCCCCTTGGTCGCTTACTGAACATCACATTTCGATATTTCTAAGGTCTTTCACAGTACGAGAGGCCTCTACCTGCTTATCAGGAACATGGCATACGCCAACAGCTAGATCTACCCCTCGTGGATGCGAAATTTGTTGGAAATTCCGAGTGCTCTTTCGATTTTTATTCGCGCAAAAAAAAAAAAATAAGAAGATCGCTTCTCCCCCTTGGTCGCTTACTGAACATCACATTTCGATATTTCTAAGGTCTTTCACAGTACGAGAGGCCTCTACCTGCTTATCAGGAACATGGCATACGCCAACAGCTAGATCTACCCCTCGTGGATGCGAAATTTGTTGGAAATTCCGAGTGCTCTTTCGATTTTTATTCGCGCAAAAATAAAAAATAAGAAGATCGCTTCTCCCCCTTGGTCGCTTACTGAACATCACATTTCGATATTTCTAAGGTCTTTCACAGTACGAGAGGCCTCTACCTGCTTATCAGGAACATGGCATACGCCAACAGCTAGATCTACCCCTCGTGGATGCGAAATTTGTTGGAAATTCCGAGTGCTCTTTCGATTTTTATTCGCGCAAAAAAAAAATAAGAAGATCGCTTCTCCCCTTTGGTCGCTTACTGAACATCACATTTCGATATTTCTAAGGTCTTTCACAGTACGAGAGGCCTCTACCTGCTTATCAGGAACATGGCATACGCCAACAGCTAGATCTACCCCTCGTGGATGCGAAATTTGTTGGAAATTCCGAGTGCTCTTTCGATTTTTATTCGCGCAAAAAAAAAATAAGAAGATCGCTTCTCCCCCTTGGTCGCTTACTGAACATCACATTTCGATATTTCTAAGGTCTTTCACAGTACGAGAGGCCTCTACCTGCTTATCAGGAACATGGCATACGCCAACAGCTAGATCTACCCCTCGTGGATGCGAAATTTGTTGGAAATTCCGAGTGCTCTTTCGATTTTTATTCGCGCAAAAAAAAAATAAGAAGATCGCTTCTCCCCCTTGGTCGCTTACTGAACATCACATTTCGATATTTCTAAGGTCTTTCACAGTACGAGAGGCCTCTACCTGCTTATCAGGAACATGGCATACGCCAACAGCTAGATCTACCCCTCGTGGATGCGAAATTTGTTGGAAATTCCGAGTGCTCTTTCGATTTTTATTCGCGCAAAAAAAAATAAGAAGATCGCTTCTCCCCCTTGGTCGCTTACTGAACATCACATTTCGATATTTCTAACGTCTTTCACAGTACGAGAGGCCTCTACCTGCTTATCAGGAACATGGCATACGCCAACAGCTAGATCTACCCCTCGTGGATGCGAGATTTGTTGGAAATTCCGAGTGCTCTTTCGATTTTTATTCGCGCAAAACAAAAAATAAGAAGATCGCTTCTCCCCCTTGGTCGCTTACTGAACATCACATTTTGATATTTCTAAGGTCTTTCACAGTACGAGAGGCCTCTACCTGCTTATCAGGAACATGGCATACGCCAACAGCTAGATCTACCCCTCGTGGATGCGAAATTTGTTGGAAATTCCGAGTGCTCTTTCGATTTTTATTCGCGCAAAAAAAAAATAAGAAGATCGCTTCTCCCCCTTGGTCGCTTACTGAACATCACATTTCGATATTTCTAAGGTCTTTCACAGTACGAGAGGCCTCTACCTGCTTATCAGGAACATGGCATACGCCAACAGCTAGATCTACCCCTCGTGGATGCGAAATTTGTTGGAAATTCCGAGTGCTCTTTCGATTTTTATTCGCGCAAAAAAAAAATAAGAAGATCGCTTCTCCCCCTTGGTCGCTTACTGAACATCACATTTCGATATTTCTAAGGTCTTTCACAGTACGAGAGGCCTCTACCTGCTTATCAGGAACATGGCATACGCCAACAGCTAGATCTACCCCTCGTGGATGCGAAATTTGTTGGAAATTCCGAGTGCTCTTTCGATTTTTATTCGCGCAAAAAAAATAAGAAGATCGCTTCTCCCCCTTGGTCGCTTACTGAACATCACATTTCGATATTTCTAAGGTCTTTCACAGTACGAGAGGCCTCTACCTGCTTATCAGGAACATGGCATACGCCAACAGCTAGATCTACCCCTCGTGGATGCGAAATTTGTTGGAAATTCCGAGTGCTCTTTCGATTTTTATTCGCATAAAAAAAAAATAAGAAGATCGCTTCTCCCCCTTGGTCGCTTACTGAACATCACATTTCGATATTTCTAAGGTCTTTCACAGTACGAGAGGCCTCTACCTGCTTATCAGGAACATGGCATACGCCAACAGCTAGATCTACCCCTCGTGGATGCGAAATTTGTTGGAAATTCCGAGTGCTCTTTCGATTTTTATTCGCGCAAAAAAAAAAATAAGAAGATCGCTTCTCCCCCTTGGTCGCTTACTGAACATCACATTTCGATATTTCTAAGGTCTTTCACAGTACGAGAGGCCTCTACCTGCTTATCAGGAACATGGCATACGCCAACAGCTAGATCTACCCCTCGTGGATGCGAAATTTGTTGGAAATTCCGAGTGCTCTTTCGATTTTTATTCGCGCAAAAAAAAATAAGAAGATCGCTTCTCCCCCTTGGTCGCTTACTGAACATCACATTTCGATATTTCTAAGGTCTTTCACAGTACGAGAGGCCTCTACCTGCTTATCAGGAACATGGCATACGCCAACAGCTAGATCTACCCCTCGTGGATGCGAAATTTGTTGGAAATTCCGAGTGCTCTTTCGATTTTTATTCGCGCAAAAAAAAAATAAGAAGATCGCTTCTCCCCCTTGGTCGCTTACTGAACATCACATTTCGATATTTCTAAGGTCTTTCACAGTACGAGAGGCCTCTACCTGCTTATCAGGAACATGGCATACGCCAACAGCTAGATCTACCCCTCGTGGATGCGAAATTTGTTGGAAATTCCGAGTGCTCTTTCGATTTTTATTCGCGCAAAAAAAAAAAATAAGAAATCCGCTTCTCCCCCTTGGTCGCTTACTGAACATCACATTTCGATATTTCTAAGGTCTTTCACAGTACGAGAGGCCTCTACCTGCTTATCAGGAACATGGCATACGCCAACAGCTAGATCTACCCCTCGTGGATGCGAGATTTGTTGGAAATTCCGAGTGCTCTTTCGATTTTTATTCGCGCAAAAAAAAATAAGAAGATCGCTTCTCCCCCTTGGTCGCTTACTGAACATCACATTTCGATATTTCTAACGTCTTTCACAGTACGAGAGGCCTCTACCTGCTTATCAGGAACATGGCATACGCCAACAGCTAGATCTACCCCTCGTGGATGCGAGATTTGTTGGAAATTCCGAGTGCTCTTTCGATTTTTATTCGCGCAAAACAAAAAATAAGAAGATCGCTTCTCCCCCTTGGTCGCTTACTGAACATCACATTTTGATATTTCTAAGGTCTTTCACAGTACGAGAGGCCTCTACCTGCTTATCAGGAACATGGCATACGCCAACAGCTAGATCTACCCCTCGTGGATGCGAAATTTGTTGGAAATTCCGAGTGCTCTTTCGATTTTTATTCGCGCAAAAAAAAAATAAGAAGATCGCTTCTCCCCCTTGGTCGCTTACTGAACATCACATTTCGATATTTCTAAGGTCTTTCACAGTACGAGAGGCCTCTACCTGCTTATCAGGAACATGGCATACGCCAACAGCTAGATCTACCCCTCGTGGATGCGAAATTTGTTGGAAATTCCGAGTGCTCTTTCGATTTTTATTCGCGCAAAAAAAAAAATAAGAAGATCGCTTCTCCCCCTTGGTCGCTTACTGAACATCACATTTCGATATTTCTAAGGTCTTTCACAGTACGAGAGGCCTCTACCTGCTTATCAGGAACATGGCATACGCCAACAGCTAGATCTACCCCTCGTGGATGCGAAATTTGTTGGAAATTCCGAGTGCTCTTTCGATTTTTATTCGCGCAAAAAAAATAAGAAGATCGCTTCTCCCCCTTGGTCGCTTACTGAACATCACATTTCGATATTTCTAAGGTCTTTCACAGTACGAGAGGCCTCTACCTGCTTATCAGGAACATGGCATACGCCAACAGCTAGATCTACCCCTCGTGGATGCGAAATTTGTTGGAAATTCCGAGTGCTCTTTCGATTTTTATTCGCATAAAAAAAAAATAAGAAGATCGCTTCTCCCCCTTGGTCGCTTACTGAACATCACATTTCGATATTTCTAAGGTCTTTCACAGTACGAGAGGCCTCTACCTGCTTATCAGGAACATGGCATACGCCAACAGCTAGATCTACCCCTCGTGGATGCGAAATTTGTTGGAAATTCCGAGTGCTCTTTCGATTTTTATTCGCGCAAAAAAAAAATAAGAAGATCGCTTCTCCCCCTTGGTCGCTTACTGAACATCACATTTCGATATTTCTAAGGTCTTTCACAGTACGAGAGGCCTCTACCTGCTTATCAGGAACATGGCATACGCCAACAGCTAGATCTACCCCTCGTGGATGCGAAATTTGTTGGAAATTCCGAGTGCTCTTTCGATTTTTATTCGCGCAAAAAAAAATAAGAAGATCGCTTCTCCCCCTTGGTCGCTTACTGAACATCACATTTCGATATTTCTAAGGTCTTTCACAGTACGAGAGGCCTCTACCTGCTTATCAGGAACATGGCATACGCCAACAGCTAGATCTACCCCTCGTGGATGCGAAATTTGTTGGAAATTCCGAGTGCTCTTTCGATTTTTATTCGCGCAAAAAAAAAATAAGAAGATCGCTTCTCCCCCTTGGTCGCTTACTGAACATCACATTTCGATATTTCTAAGGTCTTTCACAGTACGAGAGGCCTCTACCTGCTTATCAGGAACATGGCATACGCCAACAGCTAGATCTACCCCTCGTGGATGCGAAATTTGTTGGAAATTCCGAGTGCTCTTTCGATTTTTATTCGCGCAAAAAAAAAAAATAAGAAATCCGCTTCTCCCCCTTGGTCGCTTACTGAACATCACATTTCGATATTTCTAAGGTCTTTCACAGTACGAGAGGCCTCTACCTGCTTATCAGGAACATGGCATACGCCAACAGCTAGATCTACCCCTCGTGGATGCGAGATTTGTTGGAAATTCCGAGTGCTCTTTCGATTTTTATTCGCGCAAAACAAAAAATAAGAAGATCGCTTCTCCCCCTTGGTCGCTTACTGAACATCACATTTTGATATTTCTAAGGTCTTTCACAGTACGAGAGGCCTCTACCTGCTTATCAGGAACATGGCATACGCCAACAGCTAGATCTACCCCTCGTGGATGCGAAATTTGTTGGAAATTCCGAGTGCTCTTTCGATTTTTATTCGCGCAAAAAAAAAAATAAGAAGATCGCTTCTCCCCCTTGGTCGCTTACTGAACATCACATTTCGATATTTCTAAGGTCTTTCACAGTACGAGATGCCTCTACCTGCTTATCAGGAACATGGCATACGCCAACAGCTAGATCTACCCCTCGTGGATGCGAAATTTGTTGGAAATTCCGAGTGCTCTTTCGATTTTTATTCGCGCAAAAAAAAAATAAGAAGATCGCTTCTCCCCCTTGGTCGCTTACTGAACATCACATTTCGATATTTCTAAGGTCTTTCACAGTACGAGAGGCCTCTACCTGCTTATCAGGAACATGGCATACGCCAACAGCTAGATCTACCCCTCGTGGATGCGAAATTTGTTGGAAATTCCGAGTGCTCTTTCGATTTTTATTCGCATAAAAAAAAAATAAGAAGATCGCTTCTCCCCCTTGGTCGCTTACTGAACATCACATTTCGATATTTCTAAGGTCTTTCACAGTACGAGAGGCCTCTACCTGCTTATCAGGAACATGGCATACGCCAACAGCTAGATCTACCCCTCGTGGATGCGAAATTTGTTGGAAATTCCGAGTGCTCTTTCGATTTTTATTCGCGCAAAAAAAAATATAAGAAGATCGCTTCTCCCCCTTGGTCGCTTACTGAACATCACATTTCGATATTTCTAAGGTCTTTCACAGTACGAGAGGCCTCTACCTGCTTATCAGGAACATGGCATACGCCAACAGCTAGATCTACCCCTCGTGGATGCGAAATTTGTTGGAAATTCCGAGTGCTCTTTCGATTTTTATTCGCGCAAAAAAAAATAAGAAGATCGCTTCTCCCCCTTGGTCGCTTACTGAACATCACATTTCGATATTTCTAAGGTCTTTCACAGTACGAGAGGCCTCTACCTGCTTATAAGAAACATGGCATACGCCAACAGCTAGATCTACCCCTCGTGGATGCGAAATTTGTTGGAAATTCCGAGTGCTCTTTCGATTTTTATTCGCGCAAAAAAAAAATAAGAAGATCGCTTCTCCCCCTTGGTCGCTTACTGAACATCACATTTCGATATTTCTAAGGTCTTTCACAGTACGAGAGGCCTCTACCTGCTTATCAGGAACATGGCATACGCCAACAGCTAGATCTACCCCTCGTGGATGCGAAATTTGTTGGAAATTCCGAGTGCTCTTTCGATTTTTATTCGCGCAAAAAAAAAAAATAAGAAATCCGCTTCTCCCCCTTGGTCGCTTACTGAACATCACATTTCGATATTTCTAAGGTCTTTCACAGTACGAGAGGCCTCTACCTGCTTATCAGGAACATGGCATACGCCAATAGCTAGATCTACCCCTCGTGGATGCGAAATTTGTTGGAAATTCCGAGTGCTCTTTCGATTTTTATTCGCGCAAAAAAAAATAAGAAGATCGCTTCTCCCCCTTGGTCGCTTACTGAACATCACATTTCGATATTTCTAAGGTCTTTCACAGTACGAGAGGCCTCTACCTGCTTATCAGGAACATGGCATACGCCAACAGCTAGATCTACCCCTCGTGGATGCGAAATTTGTTGGAAATTCCCAGTGCTCTTTCGATTTTTATTCGCGCAAAAACAAAATAAGAAGATCGCTTCTCCCCCTTGGTCGCTTACTGAACATCACATTTCGATATTTCTAAGGTCTTTCACAGTACGAGAGGCCTCTACCTGCTTATCAGGAACATGGCATACGCCAACAGCTAGATCTACCCCTCGTGGATGCGAAATTTGTTGGAAATTCCGAGTGCTCTTTCGATTTTTATTCGCGCAAAAAAAAAATAAGAAGATCGCTTCTCCCCCTTGGTCGCTTACTGAACATCACATTTCGATATTTCTAAGGTCTTTCACAGTACGAGAGGCCTCTACCTGCTTATCAGGAACATGGCATACGCCAACAGCTAGATCTACCCCTCGTGGATGCGAAATTTGTTGGAAATTCCGAGTGCTCTTTCGATTTTTATTCGCGCAAAAAAAAAATAAGAAGATCGCTTCTCCCCCTTGGTCGCTTACTGAACATCACACTTCGATATTTCTAAGGTCTTTCACAGTACGAGAGGGCTCTACCTGCTTATCAGGAACATGGCATACGCCAACAGCTAGATCTACCCCTCGTGGATGCGAAATTTGTTGGAAATTCCGAGTGCTCTTTCGATTTTTATTCGCGCAAAAAAAAAAAAGAAGATCGCTTCTCCCCCTTGGTCGCTTACTGAACATCACATTTCGATATTTCTAAGGTCTTTCACAGTACGAGAGGCCTCTACCTGCTTATCAGGAACATGGCATACGCCAACAGCTAGATCTACCCCTCGTGGATGCGAAATTTGTTGGAAATTCCGAGTGCTCTTTCGATTTTTATTCGCGCAAAAAAAAAAAAATAAGAAGATCGCTTCTCCCCCTTGGTCGCTTACTGAACATCACATTTCGATATTTCTAAGGTCTTTCACAGTACGAGAGGCCTCTACCTGCTTATCAGGAACATGGCATACGCCAACAGCTAGATCTACCCCTCGTGGATGCGAAATTTGTTGGAAATTCCGAGTGCTCTTTCGATTTTTATTCGCGCAAAAATAAAAAATAAGAAGATCGCTTCTCCCCCTTGGTCGCTTACTGAACATCACATTTCGATATTTCTAAGGTCTTTCACAGTACGAGAGGCCTCTACCTGCTTATCAGGAACATGGCATACGCCAACAGCTAGATCTACCCCTCGTGGATGCGAAATTTGTTGGAAATTCCGAGTGCTCTTTCGATTTTTATTCGCGCAAAAAAAAAATAAGAAGATCGCTTCTCCCCTTTGGTCGCTTACTGAACATCACATTTCGATATTTCTAAGGTCTTTCACAGTACGAGAGGCCTCTACCTGCTTATCAGGAACATGGCATACGCCAACAGCTAGATCTACCCCTCGTGGATGCGAAATTTGTTGGAAATTCCGAGTGCTCTTTCGATTTTTATTCGCGCAAAAAAAAAAATAAGAAGATCGCTTCTCCCCCTTGGTCGCTTACTGAACATCACATTTCGATATTTCTAAGGTCTTTCACAGTACGAGAGGCCTCTACCTGCTTATCAGGAACATGGCATACGCCAACAGCTAGATCTACCCCTCGTGGATGCGAAATTTGTTGGAAATTCCGAGTGCTCTTTCGATTTTTATTCGCGCAAAAAAAAAATAAGAAGATCGCTTCTCCCCCTTGGTCGCTTACTGAACATCACATTTCGATATTTCTAAGGTCTTTCACAGTACGAGAGGCCTCTACCTGCTTATCAGGAACATGGCATACGCCAACAGCTAGATCTACCCCTCGTGGATGCGAAATTTGTTGGAAATTCCGAGTGCTCTTTCGATTTTTATTCGCGCAAAAAAAAAATAAGAAGATCGCTTCTCCCCCTTGGTCGCTTACTGAACATCACATTTCGATATTTCTAAGGTCTTTCACAGTACGAGAGGCCTCTACCTGCTTATCAGGAACATGGCATACGCCAACAGCTAGATCTACCCCTCGTGGATGCGAAATTTGTTGGAAATTCCGAGTGCTCTTTCGATTTTTATTCGCGCAAAAAAAAAATAAGAAGATCGCTTCTCCCCCTTGGTCGCTTACTGAACATCACATTTCGATATTTCTAAGGTCTTTCACAGTACGAGAGGCCTCTACCTGCTTATCAGGAACATGGCATACGCCAACAGCTAGATCTACCCCTCGTGGATGCGAGATTTGTTGGAAATTCCGAGTGCTCTTTCGATTTTTATTCGCGCAAAACAAAAAATAAGAAGATCGCTTCTCCCCCTTGGTCGCTTACTGAACATCACATTTTGATATTTCTAAGGTCTTTCACAGTACGAGAGGCCTCTACCTGCTTATCAGGAACATGGCATACGCCAACAGCTAGATCTACCCCTCGTGGATGCGAAATTTGTTGGAAATTCCGAGTGCTCTTTCGATTTTTATTCGCGCAAAAAAAAAAATAAGAAGATCGCTTCTCCCCATTGGTCGCTTACTGAACATCACATTTCGATATTTCTAAGGTCTTTCACAGTACGAGAGGCCTCTACCTGCTTATCAGGAACATGGCATACGCCAACAGCTAGATCTACCCCTCGTGGATGCGAAATTTGTTGGAAATTCCGAGTGCTCTTTCGATTTTTATTCGCGCAAAAAAAAAATAAGAAGATCGCTTCTCCCCCTTGGTCGCTTACTGAACATCACATTTCGATATTTCTAAGGTCTTTCACAGTACGAGAGGCCTCTACCTGCTTATCAGGAACATGGCATACGCCAACAGCTAGATCTACCCCTCGTGGATGCGAAATTTGTTGGAAATTCCGAGTGCTCTTTCGATTTTTATTCGCGCAAAAAAATAAGAAGATCGCTTCTCCCCCTTGGTCGCTTACTGAACATCACATTTCGATATTTCTAAGGTCTTTCACAGTACGAGAGGCCTCTACCTGCTTATCAGGAACATGGCATACGCCAACAGCTAGATCTACCCCTCGTGGATGCGAAATTTGTTGGAAATTCCGAGTGCTCTTTCGATTTTTATTCGCGCAAAAAAAAAAATAAGAAGATCGCTTCTCCCCCTTGGTCGCTTACTGAACATCACATTTCGATATTTCTAAGGTCTTTCACAGTACGAGAGGCCTCTACCTGCTTATCAGGAACATGGCATACGCCAACAGCTAGATCTACCCCTCGTGGATGCGAAATTTGTTGGAAATTCCGAGTGCTCTTTCGATTTTTATTCGCGCAAAAAAAAAATAAGAAGATCGCTTCTCCCCCTTGGTCGCTTACTGAACATCAAATTTCGATATTTCTAAGGTCTTTCACAGTACGAGAGGCCTCTACCTGCTTATCAGGAACATGGCATACGCCAACAGCTAGATCTACCCATCGTGGATGCGAAATTTGTTGGAAATTCCGAGTGCTCTTTCGATTTTTATTCGCGCAAAAAAAATAAGAAGATCGCTTCTCCCCCTTGGTCGCTTACTGAACATCACATTTCGATGTTTCTAAGGTCTTTCACAGTACGAGAGGCCTCTACCTGCTTATCAGGAACATGGCATACGCCTACAGCTAGATCTACCCCTCGTGGATGCGAAATTTGTTGGAAATTCCGAGTGCTCTTTCGATTTTTATTCGCGCAAAAAAAAAAATAAGAAGATCGCTTCTCCCCCTTGGTCGCTTACTGAACATCACATTTCGATATTTCTAAGGTCTTTCACAGTACGAGAGGCCTCTATCTGCTTATCAGGAACATGGCATACGCCAACAGCTAGATCTACCCCTCGTGGATGCGAAATTTGTTGGAAATTCCGAGTGCTCTTTCGATTTTTATTCGAGCAAAAAAAAAATAAGAAGATCGCTTCTCCCCCTTGGTCGCTTACTGAACATCACATTTCGATATTTCTAAGGTCTTTCACAGTACGAGAGGCCTCTACCTGCTTAACAGGAACATGGCATACGCCAACAGCTAGATCTACCCCTCGTGGATGCGAAATTTGTTGGAAATTCCGAGTGCTCTTTCGATTTTTATTCGCGCAAAAAAAAAATAAGAAGATCGCTTCTCCCCCTTGGACGCTTACTGAACATCACATTTCGATATTTCTAAGGTCTTTCACAGTACGAGAGGCCTCTACCTGCTTATCAGGAACATGGCATACGCCAACAGCTAGATCTACCCCTCGTGGATGCGAAATTTGTTGGAAATTCCGAGTGCTCTTTCGATTTTTATTCGCGCAAAAAAAAATAAGAAGATCGCTTCTCCCCCTTGGTCGCTTACTGAACATCACATTTCGATATTTCTAAGGTCTTTCACAGTACGAGAGGCCTCTACCTGCTTATCAGGAACATGGCATACGCCAACAGCTAGATCTACCCCTCGTGGATGCGAAATTTGTTGGAAATTCCGAGTGCTCTTTCGATTTTTATTCGCGCAAAAAAAAAAATATAAGAAGATCGCTTCTCCCCCTTGGTCGCTTACTGAACATCACATTTCGATATTTCTAAGGTCTTTCACAGTACGAGAGGCCTCTACCTGCTTATCAGGAACATGGCATACGCCAACAGCTAGATCTACCCCTCGTGGATGCGAAATTTGTTGGAAATTCCGAGTGCTCTTTCGATTTTTATTCGCGCAAAAAAAAAATATAAGAAGATCGCTTCTCCCCCTTGGTCGCTTACTGAACATCACATTTCGATATTTCTAAGGTCTTTCACAGTACGAGAGGCCTCTACCTGCTTATCAGGAACATGGCATACGCCAACAGCTAGATCTACCCCTCGTGGATGCGAAATTTGTTGGAAATTCCGAGTGCTCTTTCGATTTTTATTCGTGCAAAAAAAAATAAGAAGATCGCTTCTCCCCCTTGGTCGCTTACTGAACATCACATTTCGATATTTCTAAGGTCTTTCACAGTACGAGAGGCCTCTACCTGCTTTTCAGGAACATGGCATACGCCAACAGCTAGATCTACCCCTCGTGGATGCGAAATTTGTTGGAAATTCCGAGTGCTCTTTCGATTTTTATTCGCGCAAAAAAAAAATAAGAAGATCGCTTCTCCCCCTTGGTCGCTTACTGAACATCACTTTTCGATATTTCTAAGGTCTTTCACAGTACGAGAGGCCTCTACCTGCTTATCAGGAACATGGCATACGCCAACAGCTAGATCTACCCCTCGTGGATGCGAAATTTGTTGGAAATTCCGAGTGCTCTTTCGATTTTTATTCGCGCAAAAAAAAAAATAAGAAGATCGCTTCTCCCCCTTGGTCGCTTACTGAACATCACATTTCGATATTTCTAAGGTCTTTCACAGTAAGAGAGGCCTCTACCTGCTTATCAGGAACATGGCATACGCCAACAGCTAGATCTACCCCTCGTGGATGCGAAATTTGTGGGAAATTCCGAGTGCTCTTTCGATTTTTATTCGCGCAAAAAAAAAGAAGATCGCTTCTCCCCCTTGGTCGCTTACTGAACATCACATTTCGATATTTCTAAGGTCTTTCACAGTACGAGAGGCCTCTACCTGCTTATCAGGAACATGGCATACGCCAACAGCTAGATCTACCCCTCGTGGATGCGAAATTTGTTGGAAATTCCGAGTGCTCTTTCGATTTTTATTCACGCAAAAAAAAAATAAGAAGATCGCTTCTCCCCCTTGGTCGCTTACTGAACATCACATTTCGATATTTCTAAGGTCTTTCACAGTACGAGAGGCCTCTACCTGCTTATCAGGAACATGGCATACGCCAACAGCTAGATCTACCCCTCGTGGATGCGAAATTTGTTGGAAATTCCGAGTGCTCTTTCGATTTTTATTCGCGCAAAAAAAAAAAATAAGAAGATCGCTTCTCCCCCTTGGTCGCTTACTGAACATCACATTTCGATATTTCTAAGGTCTTTCACAGTACGAGAGGCCTCTACCTGCTTTTCAGGAACATGGCATACGCCAACAGCTAGATCTACCCCTCGTGGATGCGAAATTTGTTGGAAATTCCGAGTGCTCTTTCGATTTTTATTCGCGCAAAAAAAATAAGAAGATCGCTTCTCCCCCTTGGTCGCTTACTGAACATCACATTTCGATATTTCTAAGGTCTTTCACAGTACGAGAGGCCTCTACCTGCTTATCAGGAACATGGCATACGCCAACAGCTAGATCTACCCCTCGTGGATGCGAAATTTGTTGGAAATTCCGAGTGCTCTTTCGATTTTTATTCGCGCAAAAAAAAAAATAAGAAGATCGCTTCTCCCCCTTGGTCGCTTACTGAACATCACATTTCGATATTTCTAAGGTCTTTCACAGTACGAGAGGCCTCTACCTGCTTATCAGGAACATGGCATACGCCAACAGCTAGATCTACCCCTCGTGGATGCGAAATTTGTTGGAAATTCCGAGTGCTCTTTCGATTTTTATTCGCGCAAAAAAAAAAATAAGAAGATCGCTTCTCCCCCTTGGTCGCTTACTGAACATCACATTTCGATATTTCTAAGGTCTTTCACAGTAAGAGAGGCCTCTACCTGCTTATCAGGAACATGGCATACGCCAACAGCTAGATCTACCCCTCGTGGATGCGAAATTTGTGGGAAATTCCGAGTGCTCTTTCGATTTTTATTCGCGCAAAAAAAAAAGAAGATCGCTTCTCCCCCTTGGTCGCTTACTGAACATCACATTTCGATATTTCTAAGGTCTTTCACAGTACGAGAGGCCTCTACCTGCTTATCAGGAACATGGCATACGCCAACAGCTAGATCTACCCCTCGTGGATGCGAAATTTGTTGGAAATTCCGAGTGCTCTTTCGATTTTTATTCGCGCAAAAAAAAAAATAAGAAGATCGCTTCTCCCCCTTGGTCGCTTACTGAACATCACATTTCGATATTTCTAAGGTCTTTCACAGTACGAGAGGCCTCTATCTGCTTATCAGGAACATGGCATACGCCAACAGCTAGATCTACCCCTCGTGGATGCGAAATTTGTTGGAAATTCCGAGTGCTCTTTCGATTTTTATTCGAGCAAAAAAAAAATAAGAAGATCGCTTCTCCCCCTTGGTCGCTTACTGAACATCACATTTCGATATTTCTAAGGTCTTTCACAGTACGAGAGGCCTCTACCTGCTTAACAGGAACATGGCATACGCCAACAGCTAGATCTACCCCTCGTGGATGCGAAATTTGTTGGAAATTCCGAGTGCTCTTTCGATTTTTATTCGCGCAAAAAAAAAATAAGAAGATCGCTTCTCCCCCTTGGACGCTTACTGAACATCACATTTCGATATTTCTAAGGTCTTTCACAGTACGAGAGGCCTCTACCTGCTTATCAGGAACATGGCATACGCCAACAGCTAGATCTACCCCTCGTGGATGCGAAATTTGTTGGAAATTCCGAGTGCTCTTTCGATTTTTATTCGCGCAAAAAAAAATAAGAAGATCGCTTCTCCCCCTTGGTCGCTTACTGAACATCACATTTCGATATTTCTAAGGTCTTTCACAGTACGAGAGGCCTCTACCTGCTTATCAGGAACATGGCATACGCCAACAGCTAGATCTACCCCTCGTGGATGCGAAATTTGTTGGAAATTCCGAGTGCTCTTTCGATTTTTATTCGCGCAAAAAAAAAAATATAAGAAGATCGCTTCTCCCCCTTGGTCGCTTACTGAACATCACATTTCGATATTTCTAAGGTCTTTCACAGTACGAGAGGCCTCTACCTGCTTATCAGGAACATGGCATACGCCAACAGCTAGATCTACCCCTCGTGGATGCGAAATTTGTTGGAAATTCCGAGTGCTCTTTCGATTTTTATTCGCGCAAAAAAAAAATATAAGAAGATCGCTTCTCCCCCTTGGTCGCTTACTGAACATCACATTTCGATATTTCTAAGGTCTTTCACAGTACGAGAGGCCTCTACCTGCTTATCAGGAACATGGCATACGCCAACAGCTAGATCTACCCCTCGTGGATGCGAAATTTGTTGGAAATTCCGAGTGCTCTTTCGATTTTTATTCGTGCAAAAAAAAATAAGAAGATCGCTTCTCCCCCTTGGTCGCTTACTGAACATCACATTTCGATATTTCTAAGGTCTTTCACAGTACGAGAGGCCTCTACCTGCTTTTCAGGAACATGGCATACGCCAACAGCTAGATCTACCCCTCGTGGATGCGAAATTTGTTGGAAATTCCGAGTGCTCTTTCGATTTTTATTCGCGCAAAAAAAAAATAAGAAGATCGCTTCTCCCCCTTGGTCGCTTACTGAACATCACTTTTCGATATTTCTAAGGTCTTTCACAGTACGAGAGGCCTCTACCTGCTTATCAGGAACATGGCATACGCCAACAGCTAGATCTACCCCTCGTGGATGCGAAATTTGTTGGAAATTCCGAGTGCTCTTTCGATTTTTATTCGCGCAAAAAAAAAAATAAGAAGATCGCTTCTCCCCCTTGGTCGCTTACTGAACATCACATTTCGATATTTCTAAGGTCTTTCACAGTAAGAGAGGCCTCTACCTGCTTATCAGGAACATGGCATACGCCAACAGCTAGATCTACCCCTCGTGGATGCGAAATTTGTGGGAAATTCCGAGTGCTCTTTCGATTTTTATTCGCGCAAAAAAAAAGAAGATCGCTTCTCCCCCTTGGTCGCTTACTGAACATCACATTTCGATATTTCTAAGGTCTTTCACAGTACGAGAGGCCTCTACCTGCTTATCAGGAACATGGCATACGCCAACAGCTAGATCTACCCCTCGTGGATGCGAAATTTGTTGGAAATTCCGAGTGCTCTTTCGATTTTTATTCACGCAAAAAAAAAATAAGAAGATCGCTTCTCCCCCTTGGTCGCTTACTGAACATCACATTTCGATATTTCTAAGGTCTTTCACAGTACGAGAGGCCTCTACCTGCTTATCAGGAACATGGCATACGCCAACAGCTAGATCTACCCCTCGTGGATGCGAAATTTGTTGGAAATTCCGAGTGCTCTTTCGATTTTTATTCGCGCAAAAAAAAAAAATAAGAAGATCGCTTCTCCCCCTTGGTCGCTTACTGAACATCACATTTCGATATTTCTAAGGTCTTTCACAGTACGAGAGGCCTCTACCTGCTTTTCAGGAACATGGCATACGCCAACAGCTAGATCTACCCCTCGTGGATGCGAAATTTGTTGGAAATTCCGAGTGCTCTTTCGATTTTTATTCGCGCAAAAAAAATAAGAAGATCGCTTCTCCCCCTTGGTCGCTTACTGAACATCACATTTCGATATTTCTAAGGTCTTTCACAGTACGAGAGGCCTCTACCTGCTTATCAGGAACATGGCATACGCCAACAGCTAGATCTACCCCTCGTGGATGCGAAATTTGTTGGAAATTCCGAGTGCTCTTTCGATTTTTATTCGCGCAAAAAAAAAAATAAGAAGATCGCTTCTCCCCCTTGGTCGCTTACTGAACATCACATTTCGATATTTCTAAGGTCTTTCACAGTACGAGAGGCCTCTACCTGCTTATCAGGAACATGGCATACGCCAACAGCTAGATCTACCCCTCGTGGATGCGAAATTTGTTGGAAATTCCGAGTGCTCTTTCGATTTTTATTCGCGCAAAAAAAAAAATAAGAAGATCGCTTCTCCCCCTTGGTCGCTTACTGAACATCACATTTCGATATTTCTAAGGTCTTTCACAGTAAGAGAGGCCTCTACCTGCTTATCAGGAACATGGCATACGCCAACAGCTAGATCTACCCCTCGTGGATGCGAAATTTGTGGGAAATTCCGAGTGCTCTTTCGATTTTTATTCGCGCAAAAAAAAAAGAAGATCGCTTCTCCCCCTTGGTCGCTTACTGAACATCACATTTCGATATTTCTAAGGTCTTTCACAGTACGAGAGGCCTCTACCTGCTTATCAGGAACATGGCATACGCCAACAGCTAGATCTACCCCTCGTGGATGCGAAATTTGTTGGAAATTCCGAGTGCTCTTTCGATTTTTATTCACGCAAAAAAAAAATAAGAAGATCGCTTCTCCCCCTTGGTCGCTTACTGAACATCACATTTCGATATTTCTAAGGTCTTTCACAGTACGAGAGGCCTCTACCTGCTTATCAGGAACATGGCATACGCCAACAGCTAGATCTACCCCTCGTGGATGCGAAATTTGTTGGAAATTCCGAGTGCTCTTTCGATTTTTATTCGCGCAAAAAAAAAAAATAAGAAGATCGCTTCTCCCCCTTGGTCGCTTACTGAACATCACATTTCGATATTTCTAAGGTCTTTCACAGTACGAGAGGCCTCTACTTGCTTTTCAGGAACATGGCATACGCCAACAGCTAGATCTACCCCTCGTGGATGCGAAATTTGTTGGAAATTCCGAGTGCTCTTTCGATTTTTATTCGCGCAAAAAAAATAAGAAGATCGCTTCTCCCCCTTGGTCGCTTACTGAACATCACATTTCGATATTTCTAAGGTCTTTCACAGTACGAGAGGCCTCTACCTGCTTATCAGGAACATGGCATACGCCAACAGCTAGATCTACCCCTCGTGGATGCGAAATTTGTTGGAAATTCCGAGTGCTCTTTCGATTTTTATTCGCGCAAAAAAAAAAAATAAGAAGATCGCTTCTCCCCCTTGGTCGCTTACTGAACATCACATTTCGATATTTCTAAGGTCTTTCACAGTACGAGAGGCCTCTACCTGCTTATCAGGAACATGGCATACGCCAACAGCTAGATCTACCCCTCGTGGATGCGAAATTTGTTGGAAATTCCGAGTGCTCTTTCGATTTTTATTCGCGCAAAAAAAAAAAATAAGAAGATCGCTTCTCCCCCTTGGTCGCTTACTGAACATCACATTTCGATATTTCTAAGGTCTTTCACAGTACGAGAGGCCTCTACCTGCTTATCAGGAACATGGCATACGCCAACAGCTAGATCTACCCCTCGTGGATGCGAAATTTGTTGGAAATTCCGAGTGCTCTTTCGATTTTTATTCGCGCAAAAATAAAAAATAAGAAGATCGCTTCTCCCCCTTGGTCGCTTACTGAACATCACATTTCGATATTTCTAAGGTCTTTCACAGTACGAGAGGCCTCTACCTGCTTATCAGGAACATGGCATACGCCAACAGCTAGATCTACCCCTCGTGGATGCGAAATTTGTTGGAAATTCCGAGTGCTCTTTCGATTTTTATTCGCGCAAAAAAAAAAAATAAGAAGATCGCTTCTCCCCCTTGGACGCTTACTGAACATCACATTTCGATATTTCTAAGGTCTTTCACAGTACGAGAGGCCTCTACCTGCTTATCAGGAACATGGCATACGCCAACAGCTAGATCTACCCCTCGTGGATGCGAAATTTGTTGGAAATTCCGAGTGCTCTTTCGATTTTTATTCGCGCAAAAAAAAATAAGAAGATCGCTTCTCCCCCTTGGTCGCTTACTGAACATCACATTTCGATATTTCTAAGGTCTTTCACAGTACGAGAGGCCTCTACCTGCTTATCAGGAAC
Source organism: Leiobunum rupestre (assembly GCF_980474605.1). Lineage (NCBI taxonomy): Eukaryota > Metazoa > Arthropoda > Arachnida > Opiliones > Sclerosomatidae > Leiobunum > Leiobunum rupestre. The sequence goes on along the minus strand of NC_143390.1, from coordinate 20,040,224 downwards.
ATGGCATACGCCAACAGCTAGATCTACCCCTCGTGGATGCGAAATTTGTTGGAAATTCCGAGTGCTCTTTCGATTTTTATTCGCGCAAAAAAAAAAAATAAGAAGATCGCTTCTCCCCCTTGGTCGCTTACTGAACATCACATTTCGATATTTCTAAGGTCTTTCACAGTACGAGAGGCCTCTACCTGCTTATCAGGAACATGGCATACGCCAACAGCTAGATCTACCCTTCGTGGATGCAAATTTGTTGGAAATTCCGAGTGCTCTTTCGATTTTTATTCGCGCAAAAAAAAAATATAAGAAGATCGCTTCTCCCCCTTGGTCGCTTACTGAACATCACATTTTGATATTTCTAAGGTCTTTCACAGTACGAGAGGCCTCTACCTGCTTATCAGGAACATGGCATACGCCAACAGCTAGATCTACCCCTCGTGGATGCAAATTTGTTGGAAATTCCGAGTGCTCTTTCGATTTTTATTCGCGCAAAAAAAAAATATAAGAAGATCGCTTCTCCCCCTTGGTCGCTTACTGAACATCACATTTCGATATTTCTAAGGTCTTTCACAGTACGAGAGGCCTCTACCTGCTTATCAGGAACATGGCATACGCCAACAGCTAGATCTACCCCTCGTGGATGCGAAATTTGTTGGAAATTCCGAGTGCTCTTTCGATTTTTATTCGCGCAAAAAAAAAATATAAGAAGATCGCTTCTCCCCCTTGGTCGCTTACTGAACATCACATTTTGATATTTCTAAGGTCTTTCACAGTACGAGAGGCCTCTACCTGCTTATCAGGAACATGGCATACGCCAACAGCTAGATCTACCCCTCGTGGATGCAAATTTGTTGGAAATTCCGAGTGCTCTTTCGATTTTTATTCGCGCAAAAAAAAAATATAAGAAGATCGCTTCTCCCCCTTGGTCGCTTACTGAACATCACATTTCGATATTTCTAAGGTCTTTCACAGTACGAGAGGCCTCTACCTGCTTATCAGGAACATGGCATACGCCAACAGCTAGATCTACCCCTCGTGGATGCGAAATTTGTTGGAAATTCCGAGTGCTCTTTCGATTTTTATTCGCGCAAAAAAAAAAAATAAGAAGATCGCTTCTCCCCCTTGGTCGCTTACTGAACATCACATTTCGATATTTCTAAGGTCTTTCACAGTACGAGAGGCCTCTACCTGCTTATCAGGAACATGGCATACGCCAACAGCTAGATCTACCCCTCGTGGATGCAAATTTGTTGGAAATTCCGAGTGCTCTTTCGATTTTTATTCGCGCAAAAAAAAAATATAAGAAGATCGCTTCTCCCCCTTGGTCGCTTACTGAACATCACATTTCGATATTTCTAAGGTCTTTCACAGTACGAGAGGCCTCTACCTGCTTATCAGGAACATGGCATACGCCAACAGCTAGATCTACCCCTCGTGGATGCGAAATTTGTTGGAAATTCCGAGTGCTCTTTCGATTTTTATTCGCGCAAAAATAAAAAATAAGAAGATCGCTTCTCCCCCTTGGTCGCTTACTGAACATCACATTTCGATATTTCTAAGGTCTTTCACAGTACGAGAGGCCTCTACCTGCTTATCAGGAACATGGCATACGCCAACAGCTAGATCTACCCCTCGTGGATGCGAAATTTGTTGGAAATTCCGAGTGCTCTTTCGATTTTTATTCGCGCAAAAAAAAAAATAAGAAGATCGCTTCTCCCCCTTGGACGCTTACTGAACATCACATTTCGATATTTCTAAGGTCTTTCACAGTACGAGAGGCCTCTACCTGCTTTTCAGGAACATGGCATACGCCAACAGCTAGATCTACCCCTCGTGGATGCGAAATTTGTTGGAAATTCCGAGTGCTCTTTCGATTTTTATTCGCGCAAAAAAAATAAGAAGATCGCTTCTCCCCCTTGGTCGCTTACTGAACATCACATTTCGATATTTCTAAGGTCTTTCACAGTACGAGAGGCCTCTACCTGCTTATCAGGAACATGGCATACGCCAACAGCTAGATCTACCCCTCGTGGATGCGAAATTTGTTGGAAATTCCGAGTGCTCTTTCGATTTTTATTCGCGCAAAAAAAAAAAATAAGAAGATCGCTTCTCCCCCTTGGTCGCTTACTGAACATCACATTTCGATATTTCTAAGGTCTTTCACAGTACGAGAGGCCTCTACCTGCTTATCAGGAACATGGCATACGCCAACAGCTAGATCTACCCCTCGTGGATGCGAAATTTGTTGGAAATTCCGAGTGCTCTTTCGATTTTTATTCGCGCAAAAAAAAAAAATAAGAAGATCGCTTCTCCCCCTTGGTCGCTTACTGAACATCACATTTCGATATTTCTAAGGTCTTTCACAGTACGAGAGGCCTCTACCTGCTTATCAGGAACATGGCATACGCCAACAGCTAGATCTACCCCTCGTGGATGCGAAATTTGTTGGAAATTCCGAGTGCTCTTTCGATTTTTATTCGCGCAAAAATAAAAAATAAGAAGATCGCTTCTCCCCCTTGGTCGCTTACTGAACATCACATTTCGATATTTCTAAGGTCTTTCACAGTACGAGAGGCCTCTACCTGCTTATCAGGAACATGGCATACGCCAACAGCTAGATCTACCCCTCGTGGATGCGAAATTTGTTGGAAATTCCGAGTGCTCTTTCGATTTTTATTCGCGCAAAAAAAAAAAATAAGAAGATCGCTTCTCCCCCTTGGACGCTTACTGAACATCACATTTCGATATTTCTAAGGTCTTTCACAGTACGAGAGGCCTCTACCTGCTTATCAGGAACATGGCATACGCCAACAGCTAGATCTACCCCTCGTGGATGCGAAATTTGTTGGAAATTCCGAGTGCTCTTTCGATTTTTATTCGCGCAAAAAAAAATAAGAAGATCGCTTCTCCCCCTTGGTCGCTTACTGAACATCACATTTCGATATTTCTAAGGTCTTTCACAGTACGAGAGGCCTCTACCTGCTTATCAGGAACATGGCATACGCCAACAGCTAGATCTACCCCTCGTGGATGCGAAATTTGTTGGAAATTCCGAGTGCTCTTTCGATTTTTATTCGCGCAAAAAAAAAAAATAAGAAGATCGCTTCTCCCCCTTGGTCGCTTACTGAACATCACATTTCGATATTTCTAAGGTCTTTCACAGTACGAGAGGCCTCTACCTGCTTATCAGGAACATGGCATACGCCAACAGCTAGATCTACCCTTCGTGGATGCAAATTTGTTGGAAATTCCGAGTGCTCTTTCGATTTTTATTCGCGCAAAAAAAAAATATAAGAAGATCGCTTCTCCCCCTTGGTCGCTTACTGAACATCACATTTTGATATTTCTAAGGTCTTTCACAGTACGAGAGGCCTCTACCTGCTTATCAGGAACATGGCATACGCCAACAGCTAGATCTACCCCTCGTGGATGCAAATTTGTTGGAAATTCCGAGTGCTCTTTCGATTTTTATTCGCGCAAAAAAAAAATATAAGAAGATCGCTTCTCCCCCTTGGTCGCTTACTGAACATCACATTTCGATATTTCTAAGGTCTTTCACAGTACGAGAGGCCTCTACCTGCTTATCAGGAACATGGCATACGCCAACAGCTAGATCTACCCCTCGTGGATGCGAAATTTGTTGGAAATTCCGAGTGCTCTTTCGATTTTTATTCGCGCAAAAAAAAAATATAAGAAGATCGCTTCTCCCCCTTGGTCGCTTACTGAACATCACATTTTGATATTTCTAAGGTCTTTCACAGTACGAGAGGCCTCTACCTGCTTATCAGGAACATGGCATACGCCAACAGCTAGATCTACCCCTCGTGGATGCAAATTTGTTGGAAATTCCGAGTGCTCTTTCGATTTTTATTCGCGCAAAAAAAAAATATAAGAAGATCGCTTCTCCCCCTTGGTCGCTTACTGAACATCACATTTCGATATTTCTAAGGTCTTTCACAGTACGAGAGGCCTCTACCTGCTTATCAGGAACATGGCATACGCCAACAGCTAGATCTACCCCTCGTGGATGCGAAATTTGTTGGAAATTCCGAGTGCTCTTTCGATTTTTATTCGCGCAAAAAAAAAAAATAAGAAGATCGCTTCTCCCCCTTGGTCGCTTACTGAACATCACATTTCGATATTTCTAAGGTCTTTCACAGTACGAGAGGCCTCTACCTGCTTATCAGGAACATGGCATACGCCAACAGCTAGATCTACCCCTCGTGGATGCAAATTTGTTGGAAATTCCGAGTGCTCTTTCGATTTTTATTCGCGCAAAAAAAAAATATAAGAAGATCGCTTCTCCCCCTTGGTCGCTTACTGAACATCACATTTCGATATTTCTAAGGTCTTTCACAGTACGAGAGGCCTCTACCTGCTTATCAGGAACATGGCATACGCCAACAGCTAGATCTACCCCTCGTGGATGCGAAATTTGTTGGAAATTCCGAGTGCTCTTTCGATTTTTATTCGCGCAAAAATAAAAAATAAGAAGATCGCTTCTCCCCCTTGGTCGCTTACTGAACATCACATTTCGATATTTCTAAGGTCTTTCACAGTACGAGAGGCCTCTACCTGCTTATCAGGAACATGGCATACGCCAACAGCTAGATCTACCCCTCGTGGATGCGAAATTTGTTGGAAATTCCGAGTGCTCTTTCGATTTTTATTCGCGCAAAAAAAAAAATAAGAAGATCGCTTCTCCCCCTTGGACGCTTACTGAACATCACATTTCGATATTTCTAAGGTCTTTCACAGTACGAGAGGCCTCTACCTGCTTATCAGGAACATGGCATACGCCAACAGCTAGATCTACCCCTCGTGGATGCGAAATTTGTTGGAAATTCCGAGTGCTCTTTCGATTTTTATTCGCGCAAAAAAAAATAAGAAGATCGCTTCTCCCCCTTGGTCGCTTACTGAACATCACATTTCGATATTTCTAAGGTCTTTCACAGTACGAGAGGCCTCTACCTGCTTATCAGGAACATGGCATACGCCAACAGCTAGATCTACCCCTCGTGGATGCGAAATTTGTTGGAAATTCCGAGTGCTCTTTCGATTTTTATTCGCGCAAAAAAAAAAAATAAGAAGATCGCTTCTCCCCCTTGGTCGCTTACTGAACATCACATTTCGATATTTCTAAGGTCTTTCACAGTACGAGAGGCCTCTACCTGCTTATCAGGAACATGGCATACGCCAACAGCTAGATCTACCCCTCGTGGATGCAAATTTGTTGGAAATTCCGAGTGCTCTTTCGATTTTTATTCGCGCAAAAAAAAATATAAGAAGATCGCTTCTCCCCCTTGGTCGCTTACTGAACATCACATTTCGATATTTCTAAGGTCTTTCACAGTACGAGAGGCCTCTACCTGCTTATCAGGAACATGGCATACGCCAACAGCTAGATCTACCCCTCGTGGATGCGAAATTTGTTGGAAATTCCGAGTGCTCTTTCGATTTTTATTCGCGCAAAAAAAAAATATAAGAAGATCGCTTCTCCCCCTTGGTCGCTTACTGAACATCACATTTCGATATTTCTAAGGTCTTTCACAGTACGAGAGGCCTCTACCTGCTTATCAGGAACATGGCATACGCCAACAGCTAGATCTACCCCTCGTGGATGCGAAATTTGTTGGAAATTCCGAGTGCTCTTTCGATTTTTATTCGCGCAAAAAAAATAAGAAGATCGCTTCTCCCCCTTGGTCGCTTACTGAACATCACATTTCGATATTTCTAAGGTCTTTCACAGTACGAGAGGCCTCTACCTGCTTATCAGGAACATGGCATACGCCAACAGCTAGATCTACCCCTCGTGGATGCGAAATTTGTTGGAAATTCCGAGTGCTCTTTCGATTTTTATTCGCTCAAAAAAAAAAATAAGAAGATCGCTTCTCCCCCTTGGTCGCTTACTGAACATCACATTTCGATATTTCTAAGGTCTTTCACAGTACGAGAGGCCTCTACCTGCTTATCAGGAACATGGCATACGCCAACAGCTAGATCTACCCCTCGTGGATGCGAAATTTGTTGGAAATTCCGAGTGCTCTTTCGATTTTTATTCGCGCAAAAAAAAAATAAGAAGATCGCTTCTCCCCCTTGGTCGCTTACTGAACATCACATTTCGATATTTCTAAGGTCTTTCACAGTAAGAGAGGCCTCTACCTGCTTATCAGGAACATGGCATACGCCAACAGCTAGATCTACCCCTCGTGGATGCGAAATTTGTGGGAAATTCCGAGTGCTCTTTCGATTTTTATTCGCGCAAAAAAAAAAGAAGATCGCTTCTCCCCCTTGGTCGCTTACTGAACATCACATTTCGATATTTCTAAGGTCTTTCACAGTACGAGAGGCCTCTACCTGCTTATCAGGAACATGGCATACGCCAACAGCTAGATCTACCCCTCGTGGATGCGAAATTTGTTGGAAATTCCGAGTGCTCTTTCGATTTTTATTCGCGCAAAAAAAAAATAAGAAGATCGCTTCTCCCCCTTGGTCGCTTACTGAACATCACATTTCGATATTTCTAAGGTCTTTCACAGTACGAGAGGCCTCTACCTGCTTATCAGGAACATGGCATACGCCAACAGCTAGATCTACCCCTCGTGGATGCGAAATTTGTTGGAAATTCCGAGTGCTCTTTCGATTTTTATTCGCGCAAAAAAAAAAAAATAAGAAGATCGCTTCTCCCCCTTGGTCGCTTACTGAACATCACATTTCGATATTTCTAAGGTCTTTCACAGTACGAGAGGCCTCTACCTGCTTTTCAGGAACATGGCATACGCCAACAGCTAGATCTACCCCTCGTGGATGCGAAATTTGTTGGAAATTCCGAGTGCTCTTTCGATTTTTATTCGCGCAAAAAAAAATAAGAAGATCGCTTCTCCCCCTTGGTCGCTTACTGAACATCACATTTCGATATTTCTAAGGTCTTTCACAGTACGAGAGGCCTCTACCTGCTTATCAGGAACATGGCATACGCCAACAGCTAGATCTACCCCTCGTGGATGCGAAATTTGTTGGAAATTCCGAGTGCTCTTTCGATTTTTATTCGCGCAAAAAAAAAATAAGAAGATCGCTTCTCCCCCTTGGTCGCTTACTGAACATCACATTTCGATATTTCTAAGGTCTTTCACAGTACGAGAGGCCTCTACCTGCTTATCAGGAACATGGCATACGCCAACAGCTAGATCTACCCCTCGTGGATGCGAAATTTGTTGGAAATTCCGAGTGCTCTTTCGATTTTTATTCGCGCAAAAAAAAAAAAAAATAAGAAGATCGCTTCTCCCCCTTGGTCGCTTACTGAACATCACATTTCGATATTTCTAAGGTCTTTCACAGTACGAGAGGCCTCTACCTGCTTATCAGGAACATGGCATACGCCAACAGCTAGATCTACCCCTCGTGGATGCGAAATTTGTTCGAAATTCCGAGTGCTCTTTCGATTTTTATTCGCGCAAAAAAAAATAAGAAGATCGCTTCTCCCCCTTGGTCGCTTACTGAACATCACATTTCGATATTTCTAAGGTCTTTCACAGTACGAGAGGCCTCTACCTGCTTATCAGGAACATGGCATACGCCAACAGCTAGATCTACCCCTCGTGGATGCGAAATTTGTTGGAAATTCCGAGTGCTCTTTCGATTTTTATTCGCGCAAAAAAAAATAAGAAGATCGCTTCTCCCCCTTGGTCGCTTACTGAACATCACATTTCGATATTTCTAAGGTCTTTCACAGTACGAGAGGCCTCTACCTGCTTATCAGGAACATGGCATACGCCAACAGCTAGATCTACCCCTCGTGGATGCGAAATTTGTTGGAAATTCCGAGTGCTCTTTCGATTTTTATTCGCGCAAAAAAAAAATAAGAAGATCGCTTCTCCCCCTTGGTCGCTTACTGAACATCACATTTCGATATTTCTAAGGTCTTTCACAGTACGAGAGGCCTCTACCTGCTTATCAGGAACATGGCATACGCCAACAGCTAGATCTACCCCTCGTGGATGCGAAATTTGTTGGAAATTCCGAGTGCTCTTTCGATTTTTATTCGCGCAAAAAAAAAAAAAATAAGAAGATCGCTTCTCCCCCTTGGTCGCTTACTGAACATCACATTTCGATATTTCTAAGGTCTTTCACAGTACGAGAGGCCTCTACCTGCTTATCAGGAACATGGCATACGCCAACAGCTAGATCTACCCCTCGTGGATGCGAAATTTGTTGGAAATTCCGAGTGCTCTTTCGATTTTTATTCGCGCAAAAATAAAAAATAAGAAGATCGCTTCTCCCCCTTGGTCGCTTACTGAACATCACATTTCGATATTTCTAAGGTCTTTCACAGTACGAGAGGCCTCTACCTGCTTATCAGGAACATGGCATACGCCAACAGCTAGATCTACCCCTCGTGGATGCGAAATTTGTTGGAAATTCCGAGTGCTCTTTCGATTTTTATTCGCGCAAAAAAAAAATAAGAAGATCGCTTCTCCCCCTTGGTCGCTTACTGAACATCACATTTCGATATTTCTAAGGTCTTTCACAGTACGAGAGGCCTCTACCTGCTTATCAGGAACATGGCATACGCCAACAGCTAGATCTACCCCTCGTGGATGCGAAATTTGTTGGAAATTCCGAGTGCTCTTTCGATTTTTATTCGCGCAAAAAAAAAATAAGAAGATCGCTTCTCCCCCTTGGTCGCTTACTGAACATCACATTTCGATATTTCTAAGGTCTTTCACAGTACGAGAGGCCTCTACCTGCTTATCAGGAACATGGCTTACGCCAACAGCTAGATCTACCCCTCGTGGATGCGAAATTTGTTGGAAATTCCGAGTGCTCTTTCGATTTTTATTCGCGCAAAAATAAAAAATAAGAAGATCGCTTCTCCCCCTTGGTCGCTTACTGAACATCACATTTCGATATTTCTAAGGTCTTTCACAGTACGAGAGGCCTCTACCTGCTTATCAGGAACATGGCATACGCCAACAGCTAGATCTACCCCTCGTGGATGTGAAATTTGTTGGAAATTCCGAGTGCTCTTTCGATTTTTATTCGCGCAAAAAAAAAATAAGAAGATCGCTTCTCCCCCTTGGTCGCTTACTGAACATCACATTTCGATATTTCTAAGGTCTTTCACAGTACGAGAGGCCTCTACCTGCTTAACAGGAACATGGCATACGCCAACAGCTAGATCTACCCCTCGTGGATGCGAAATTTGTTGGAAATTCCGAGTGCGCTTTCGATTTTTATTCGCGCAAAAAAAAAATAAGAAGATCGCTTCTCCCCCTTGGACGCTTACTGAACATCACATTTCGATATTTCTAAGGTCTTTCACAGTACGAGAGGCCTCTACCTGCTTATCAGGAACATGGCATACGCCAACAGCTAGATCTACCCCTCGTGGATGCGAAATTTGTTGGAAATTCCGAGTGCTCTTTCGATTTTTATTCGCGCAAAAAAAAATAAGAAGATCGCTTCTCCCCCTTGGTCGCTTACTGAACATCACATTTCGATATTTCTAAGGTCTTTCACAGTACGAGAGGCCTCTACCTGCTTATCAGGAACATGGCATACGCCAACAGCTAGATCTACCCCTCGTGGATGCGAAATTTGTTGGAAATTCCGAGTGCTCTTTCGATTTTTATTCGCGCAAAAAAAAAAAATAAGAAAATCGCTTCTCCCCCTTGGTCGCTTACTGAACATCACATTTCGATATTTCTAAGGTCTTTCACAGTACGAGAGGCCTCTACCTGCTTATCAGGAACATGGCATACGCCAACAGCTAGATCTACCCCTCGTGGATGCGAAATTTGTTGGAAATTCCGAGTGCTCTTTCGATTTTTATTCGCGCAAAAAAAAAAAATAAGAAGATCGCTTCTCCCCCTTGGTCGCTTACTGAACATCACATTTCGATATTTCTAAGGTCTTTCACAGTACGAGAGGCCTCTACCTGCTTATCAGGAACATGGCATACGCCAACAGCTAGATCTACCCCTCGTGGATGCAAATTTGTTGGAAATTCCGAGTGCTCTTTCGATTTTTATTCGCGCAAAAAAAAAAAATAAGAAGATCGCTTCTCCCCCTTGGTCGCTTACTGAACATCACATTTCGATATTTCTAAGGTCTTTCACAGTACGAGAGGCCTCTACCTGCTTATCAGGAACATGGCATACGCCAACAGCTAGATCTACCCCTCGTGGATGCGAAATTTGTTGGAAATTCCGAGTGCTCTTTCGATTTTTATTCGCGCAAAAAAAAAATAAGAAGATCGCTTCTCACCCTTGGTCGCTTACTGAACATCACATTTCGATATTTCTAAGGTCTTTCACAGTACGAGAGGCCTCTACCTGCTTATCAGGAACATGGCATACGCCAACAGCTAGATCTACCCCTCGTGGATGCGAAATTTGTTGGAAATTCCGAGTGCTCTTTCGATTTTTATTCGCGCAAAAAAAAATAAGAAGATCGCTTCTCCCCCTTGGTCGCTTACTGAACATAACATTTCGATATTTCTAAGGTCTTTCACAGTACGAGAGGCCTCTATCTGCTTATCAGGAACATGGCATACGCCAACAGTTAGATCTACCCCTCGTGGATGCGAAATTTGTTGGAAATTCCGAGTGCTCTTTCGATTTTTATTCGCGCAAAAAAAAAAAGAAGATCGCTTCTCCCTCTTGGTCGCTTACTGAACATCACATTTCGATATTTCTAAGGTCTTTCACAGTACGAGAGGCCTCTACCTGCTTATCAGGAACAAGGCATACGCCAACAGCTAGATCTACCCCTCGTGGATGCGAAATTTGTTGGAAATTCCGAGTGCTCTTTCGATTTTTATTCGCGCAAAAAAAAATAAGAAGATCGCTTCTCCCCCTTGGACGCTTACTGAACATCACATTTCGATATTTCTAAGGTCTTTCACAGTACGAGAGGCCTCTACCTGCTTATCAGGAACATGGCATACGCCAACAGCTAGATCTACCCCTCGTGGATGCGAAATTTGTTGGAAATTCCGAGTGCTCTTTCGATTTTTATTCGCGCAAAAAAAAATAAGAAGATCGCTTCTCCCCCTTGGTCGCTTACTGAACATCACATTTCGATATTTCTAAGGTCTTTCACAGTACGAGAGGCCTCTACCTGCTTATCAGGAACATGGCATACGCCAACAGCTAGATCTACCCCTCGTGGATGCGAAATTTGTTGGAAATTCCGAGTGCTCTTTCGATTTTTATTCGCGCAAAAAAAAAAATAAGAAGATCGCTTCTCCCCCTTGGTCGCTTACTGAACATCACATTTCGATATTTCTAAGGTCTTTCACAGTACGAGAGGCCTCTACCTGCTTATCAGGAACATGGCATACGCCAACAGCTAGATCTACCCCTCGTGGATGCAAATTTGTTGGAAATTCCGAGTGCTCTTTCGATTTTTATTCGCGCAAAAAAAAAATAAGAAGATCGCTTCTCCCCCTTGGTCGCTTACTGAACATCACATTTCGATATTTCTAAGGTCTTTCACAGTACGAGAGGCCTCTACCTGCTTATCAGGAACATGGCATACGCCAACAGCTAGATCTACCCCTCGTGGATGCGAAATTTGTTGGAAATTCCGAGTGCTCTTTCGATTTTTATTCGCGCAAAAAAAAAAATAAGAAGATCGCTTCTCCCCCTTGGACGCTTACTGAACATCACATTTCGATATTTCTAAGGTCTTTCACAGTACGAGAGGCCTCTACCTGCTTATCAGGAACATGGCATACGCCAACAGCTAGATCTACCCCTCGTGGATGCGAAATTTGTTGGAAATTCCGAGTGCTCTTTCGATTTTTATTCGCGCAAAAAAAAATAAGAAGATCGCTTCTCCCCCTTGGTCGCTTACTGAACATCACATTTCGATATTTCTAAGGTCTTTCACAGTACGAGAGGCCTCTACCTGCTTATCAGGAACATGGCATACGCCAACAGCTAGATCTACCCCTCGTGCATGCGAAATTTGTTTGAAATTCCGAGTGCTCTTTCGATTTTTATTCGCGCAAAAAAAAAATAAGAAAATCGCTTCTCCCCCTTGGTCGCTTACTGAACATCACATTTCGATATTTCTAAGGTATTTCACAGTACGAGAGGCCTCTACCTGCTTATCAGGAACATGGCATACGCCAACAGCTAGATCTACCCCTCGTGGATGCGAAATTTGTTTGAAATTCCGAGTGCTCTTTCGATTTTTATTCGCGCAAAAAAAAAATAAGAAAATCGCTTCTCCCCCTTGGTCGCTTACTGAACATCACATTTCGATATTTCTAAGGTCTTTCACAGTACGAGAGGCCTCTACCTGCTTATCAGGAACATGGCATACGCCAACAGCTAGATCTACCCCTCGTGGATGCGAAATTTGTTGGAAATTCCGAGTGCTCTTTCGATTTTTATTCGCGCAAAAAAAAATAAGAAGATCGCTTCTCCCCCTTGGTCGCTTACTGAACATCACATTTCGATATTTCTAAGGTCTTTCACAGTACGAGAGGCCTCTACCTGCTTATCAGGAACATGGCATACGCCAACAGCTAGATCTACCCCTCGTGGATGCGAAATTTGTTGGAAATTCCGAGTGCTCTTTCGATTTTTATTCGCGCAAAAAAAAAAATAAGAAGATCGCTTCTCCCCCTTGGTCGCTTACTGAACATCACATTTCGATATTTCTAAGGTCTTTCACAGTACGAGAGGCCTCTACCTGCTTATCAGGAACATGGCATACGCCAACAGCTAGATCTACCCCTCGTGGATGCGAAATTTGTTGGAAATTCCGAGTGCTCTTTCGATTTTTATTCGCGCAAAAAAAAAATAAGAAGATCGCTTCTCCCCCTTGGTCGCTTACTGAACATCACATTTCGATATTTCTAAGGTCTTTCACAGTACGAGAGGCCTCTACCTGCTTATCAGGAACATGGCATACGCCAACAGCTAGATCTACCCCTCGTGGATGCGAAATTTGTTGGAAATTCCGAGTGCTCTTTCGATTTTTATTCGCGCAAAAAAAAAATAAGAAGATCGCTTCTCCCCCTTGGTCGCTTACTGAACATCACATTTCGATATTTCTAAGGTCTTTCACAGTACGAGAGGCCTCTACCTGCTTATCAGGAACATGGCATACGCCAACAGCTAGATCTACCCCTCGTGGATGCAAAATTTGTTGGAAATTCCGAGTGCTCTTTCGATTTTTATTCGCGCAAAAAACAAAAATAAGAAGATCGCTTCTCCCCCTTGGTCGCTTACTGAACATCACATTTCGATATTTCTAAGGTCTTTCACAGTACGAGAGGCCTCTACCTGCTTATCAGGAACATGGCATACGCCAACAGCTAGATCTACCCCTCGTGGATGCGAAATTTGTTGGAAATTCCGAGTGCTCTTTCGATTTTTATTCGCGCAAAAAAAAATAAGAAGATCGCTTCTCCCCCTTGGTCGCTTACTGAACATCACATTTCGATATTTCTAAGGTCTTTCACAGTACGAGAGGCCTCTACCTGCTTATCAGGAACATGGCATACGCCAACAGCTAGATCTACCCCTCGTGGATGCGAAATTTGTTGGAAATTCCGAGTGCTCTTTCGATTTTTATTCGCGCAAAAAAAAATTAGAAGATCGCTTCTCCCCCTTGGTCGCTTACTGAACATCACATTTCGATATTTCTAAGGTCTTTCACAGTACGAGAGGCCTCTACCTGCTTATCAGGAACATGGCATACGCCAACAGCTAGATCTACCCCTCGTGGATGCGAAATTTGTTGGAAATTCCGAGTGCTCTTTCGATTTTTATACGCGCAAAAAAAAAAAATAAGAAGATCGCTTCTCCCCCTTGGTCGCTTACTGAACATCACATTTCGATATTTCTAAGGTCTTTCACAGTACGAGAGGCCTCTACCTGCTTATCAGGAACATGGTATACGCCAACAGCTAGATCTACCCCTCGTGGATGCGAAATTTGTTGGAAATTCCGAGTGCTCTTTCGATTTTTATTCGCGCAAAAAAAAAATAAGAAGATCGCTTCTCCCCCTTGGTCGCTTACTGAACATCACATTTCGATATTTCTAAGGTCTTTCACAGTAAGAGAGGCCTCTACCTGCTTATCAGGAACATGGCATACGCCAACAGCTAGATCTACCCCTCGTGGATGCGAAATTTGTTGGAAATTTCGAGTGCTCTTTCGATTTTTATTCGCGCAAAAAAAAAATAAGAAGATCGCTTCTCCCCCTTGGTCGCTTACTGAACATCACATTTCGATATTTCTAAGGTCTTTCACAGTACGAGAGGCCTCTACCTGCTTATTAGGAACATGGCATACGCCAACAGCTAGATCTACCCCTCGTGGATGCGAAATTTGTTGGAAATTCCGAGTGCTCTTTCGATTTTTATTCGCGCAAAAAAAAAATAAGAAGATCGCTTCTCCCCCTTGGTCGCTTACTGAACATCACATTTCGATATTTCTAAGGTCTTTCACAGTACGAGAGGCCTCTACCTGATTATCAGGAACATGGCATACGCCAACAGCTAGATCTACCCCTCGTGGATGCGAAATTTGTTGGAAATTCCGAGTGCTCTTTCGATTTTTATTCGCGCAAAAAAAAAATAAGAAGATCGCTTCTCCCCCTTGGTCGCTTACTGAACATCACATTTCGATATTTCTAAGGTCTTTCACAGTACGAGAGGCCTCTACCTGCTTATCAGGAACATGGCATACGCCAACAGCTAGATCTACCCCTTGTGGATGCGAAATTTGTTGGAAATTCCGAGTGCTCTTTCGATTTTTATTCGCGCAAAAAAAAAATAAGAAGATCGCTTCTCCCCCTTGGTCGCTTACTGAACATCACATTTCGATATTTCTAAGGTCTTTCACAGTACGAGAGGCCTCTACCTGCTTATCAGGAACATGGCATACGCCAACAGCTAGATCTACCCCTCGTGGATGCGAAATTTGTTGGAAATTCCGAGTGCTCTTTCGATTTTTATTCGCGCAAAAAAAAAATAAGAAGATCGCTTCTCCCCCTTGGTCGCTTACTGAACATCACATTTCGATATTTCTAAGGTCTTTCACAGTACGAGAGGCCTCTACCTGCTTATCAGGAACATGGCATACGCCAACAGCTAGATCTACCCCTCGTGGATGCGAAATTTGTTGGAAATTCCGAGTGCTCTTTCGATTTTTATTCGCGCAAAAAAAAAATAAGAAGATCGCTTCTCCCCCTTGGTCGCTTACTGAACATCACATTTCGATATTTCTAAGGTCTTTCACAGTACGAGAGGCCTCTACCTGCTTATCAGGAACATGGCATACGCCAACAGCTAGATCTACCCCTCGTGGATGCGAAATTTGTTGGAAATTCCGAGTGCTCTTTCGATTTTTATTCGCGCAAAAAAAAATAAGAAGATCGCTTCTCCCCCTTGGTCGCTTACTGAACATCACATTTCGATATTTCTAAGGTCTTTCACAGTACGAGAGGCCTCTACCTGCTTATCAGGAACATGGCATACGCCAACAGCTAGATCTACCCCTCGTGGATGCGAAATTTGTTGGAAATTCCGAGTGCTCTTTCGATTTTTATTCGCCCAAAAAAAAAATAAGAAGATCGCTTCTCCCCCTTGGTCGCTTACTGAACATCACATTTCGATATTTCTAAGGTCTTTCACAGTACGAGAGGCCTCTACCTGCTTATCAGGAACATGGCATACGCCAACAGCTAGATCTACCCCTCGTGGATGCGAAATTTGTTGGAAATTCCGAGTGCTCTTTCGATTTTTATTCGCGCAAAAAAAAAATAAGAAGATCGCTTCTCCCCCTTGGTCGCTTACTGAACATCACATTTCGATATTTCTAAGGTCTTTCACAGTACGAGAGGCCTCTACCTGCTTATCAGGAACATGGCATACGCCAACAGCTAGATCTACCCCTCGTGGATGCGAAATTTGTTGGAAATTCCGAGTGCTCTTTCGATTTTTATTCGCGCAAAAAATAAATAAGAAGATCGCTTCTCCCCCTTGGTCGCTTACTGAACATCACATTTCGATATTTCTAAGGTCTTTCACAGTACGAGAGGGCTCTACCTGCTTATCAGGAACATGGCATACGCCAACAGCTAGATCTACCCCTCGTGGATGCGAAATTTGTTGGAAATTCTGAGTGCTCTTTCGATTTTTATTCGTGCAAAAAAAAAATAAGAAGATCGCTTCTCCCCCTTGGTCGCTTACTGAACATCACATTTCGATATTTCTAAGGTCTTTCACAGTACGAGAGGCCTCTACCTGCTTATCAGGAACATGGCATACGCCAACAGCTAGATCTACCCCTCGTGGATGCGAAATTTGTTGGAAATTCCGAGTGCTCTTTCGATTTTTATTCGCGCCAAAAAAAATAAGAAGATCGCTTCTCCCCCTTGGTCGCTTACTGAACATCACATTTCGATATTTCTAAGGTCTTTCACAGTACGAGAGGCCTCTACCTGCTTATCAGGAACATGGCGTACGCCAACAGCTAGATCTACCCCTCGTGGATGCGAAATTTGTTGGAAATTCCCAGTGCTCTTTCGATTTTTATTCGCGCAAAAAAAAAATAAGAAGATCGCTTCTCCCCCTTGGTCGCTTACTGAACATCACATTTCGATATTTCTAAGGTCTTTCACAGTACGAGAGGCCTCTACCTGCTTATCAGGAACATGGCATACGCCAACAGCTAGATCTACCCCTCGTGGATGCGAAATTTGTTGGAAATTCCGAGTGCTCTTTCGATTTTTATTCGCGCAAAAAAAAAAATAAGAAGATCGCTTCTCCCCCTTGGTCGCTTACTGGACATCACATTTCGATATTTCTAAGGTCTTTCACAGTACGAGAGGCCTCTACCTGCTTATCAGGAACATGGCATACGCCAACAGCTAGATCTACCCCTCGTGGATGCGAAATTTGTTGGAAATTCCGAGTGCTCTTTCGATTTTTATTCGCGCAAAAAAAAATAAGAAATCCGCTTCTCCCCCTTGGTCGCTTACTGAACATCACATTTCGATATTTCTAAGGTCTTTCACAGTACGAGAGGCCTCTACCTGCTTATCAGGAACATGGCATACGCCAACAGCTAGATCTACCCCTCGTGGATGCGAAATTTGTTGGAAATTCCGAGTGCTCTTTCGATTTTTATTCGCGCAAAAAAAAAATAAGAAGATCGCTTCTCCCCCTTGGTCGCTTACTGAACATCACATTTCGATATTTCTAAGGTCTTTCACAGTACGAGAGGGCTCTACCTGCTTATCAGGAACATGGCATACGCCAACAGCTAGATCTACCCCTCGTGGATGCAAAATTTGTTGGAAATTCCGAGTGCTCTTTCGATTTTTATTCGCGCAAAAAAAAAAATAAGAAGATCGCTTCTCCCCCTTGGTCGCTTACTGAACATCACATTTCGATATTTCTAAGGTCTTTCACAGTACGAGAGGCCTCTACCTGCTTATCAGGAACATGGCATACGCCAACAGCTAGATCTACCCCTCGTGGATGCGAAATTTGTTGGAAATTCCGAGTGCTCTTTCGATTTTTATTCGCGCAAAAAAAAATAAGAAGATCGCTTCTCCCCCTTGGTCGCTTACTGAACATCACATTTCGATATTTCTAAGGTCTTTCACAGTACGAGAGGCCTCTACCTGCTTATCAGGAACATGGCATACGCCAACAGCTAGATCTACCCCTCGTGGATGCGAAATTTGTTGGAAATTCCGAGTGCTCTTTCGATTTTTATTCGCGCAAAAAAAAAAATAAGAAGATCGCTTCTCCCCCTTGGTCGCTTACTGAACATCACATTTCGATATTTCTAAGGTCTTTCACAGTACGAGAGGCCTCTACCTGCTTATCAGGAACATGGCATACGCCAACAGCTAGATCTACCCCTCGTGGATGCGAAATTTGTTGGAAATTCCGAGTGCTCTTTCGATTTTTATTCGCGCAAAAATAAAAAATAAGAAGATCGCTTCTCCCCCTTGGTCGCTTACTGAACATCACATTTCGATATTTCTAAGGTCTTTCACAGTACGAGAGGCCTCTACCTGCTTATCAGGAACATGGCATACGCCAACAGCTAGATCTAAACCTCGTGGATGCGAAATTTGTTGGAAATTCCGAGTGCTCTTTCGATTTTTATTCGCGCAAAAAAAAAATAAGAAGATCGCTTCTCCCCTTTGGTCGCTTACTGAACATCACATTTCGATATTTCTAAGGTCTTTCACAGTACGAGAGGCCTCTATCTGCTTATCAGGAACATGGCATACGCCAACAGCTAGATCTACCCCTCGTGGATGCGAAATTTGTTGGAAATTCCGAGTGCTCTTTCGATTTTTATTCGCGCAAAACAAAAAATAAGAAGATCGCTTCTCCCCCTTGGTCGCTTACTGAACATCACATTTCGATATTTCTAAGGTCTTTCACAGTACGAGAGGCCTCTACCTGCTTATCAGGAACATGGCATACGCCAACAGCTAGATCTACCCCTCGTGGATGCGAAATTTGTTGGAAATTCCGAGTGCTCTTTCGATTTTTATTCGCGCAAAAAAAAAAAAATAAGAAGATCGCTTCTCCCCCTTGGTCGCTTACTGAACATCACATTTCGATATTTCTAAGGTCTTTCACAGTACGAGAGGCCTCTACCTGCTTATCAGGAACATGGCATACGCCAACAGCTAGATCTACCCCTCGTGGATGCGAAATTTGTTGGAAATTCCGAGTGCTCTTTCGATTTTTATTCGCCCAAAAAAAAAATAAGAAGATCGCTTCTCCCCCTTGGTCGCTTACTGAACATCACATTTCGATATTTCTAAGGTCTTTCACAGTACGAGAGGCCTCTACCTGCTTATCAGGAACATGGCATACGCCAACAGCTAGATCTACCCCTCGTGGATGCGAAATTTGTTGGAAATTCCGAGTGCTCTTTCGATTTTTATTCGCGCCAAAAAAAAATAAGAAGATCGCTTCTCCCCCTTGGTCGCTTACTGAACATCACATTTCGATATTTCTAAGGTCTTTCACAGTAAGAGAGGCCTCTACCTGCTTATCAGGAACATGGCATACGCCAACAGCTAGATCTACCCCTCGTGGATGCGAAATTTGTTGGAAATTCCCAGTGCTCTTTCGATTTTTATTCGCGCAAAAAAAATAAATAAGAAGATCGCTTCTCCCCCTTGGTCGCTTACTGAACATCACATTTCGATATTTCTAAGGTCTTTCACAGTACGAGAGGCCTCTACCTGCTTATCAGGAACATGGCATACGCCAACAGCTAGATCTACCCCTCGTGGATGCGAAATTTGTTGGAAATTCCGAGTGCTCTTTCGATTTTTATTCGCGCAAAAAAAAAAATAAGAAGATCGCTTCTCCCCCTTGGTCGCTTACTGAACATCACATTTCGATATTTCTAAGGTCTTTCACAGTACGAGAGGCCTCTACCTGCTTATCAGGAACATGGCATACGCCAACAGCTAGATCTACCCCTCGTGGATGCGAAATTTGTTGGAAATTCCGAGTGCTCTTTCGATTTTTATTCGCGCAAAAAAAAAAATAAGAAGATCGCTTCTCCCCCTTGGTCGCTTACTGAACATCACATTTCGATATTTCTAAGGTCTTTCACAGTACGAGAGGCCTCTACCTGCTTATCAGGAACATGGCATACGCCAACAGCTAGATCTACCCCTCGTGGATGCGAAATTTGTTGGAAATTCCGAGTGCTCTTTCGATTTTTATTCGCGCAAAAAAAAAAATAAGAAGATCGCTTCTCCCCCTTGGTCGCTTACTGAACATCACATTTCGATATTTCTAAGGTCTTTCACAGTACGAGAGGCCTCTACCTGCTTATCAGGAACATGGCATACGCCAACAGCTAGATCTACCCCTCGTGGATGCGAAATTTGTTGGAAATTCCGAGTGCTCTTTCGATTTTTATTCGCGCAAAAATAAAAAATAAGAAGATCGCTTCTCCCCCTTGGTCGCTTACTGAACAACACATTTCGATATTTCTAAGGTCTTTCACAGTACGAGAGGCCTCTACCTGCTTATCAGGAACATGGCATACGCCAACAGCTAGATCTAAACCTCGTGGATGCGAAATTTGTTGGAAATTCCGAGTGCTCTTTCGATTTTTATTCGCGCAAAAAAAAAAATAAGAAGATCGCTTCTCCCCTTTGGTCGCTTACTGAACATCACATTTCGATATTTCTAAGGTCTTTCACAGTACGAGAGGCCTCTATCTGCTTATCAGGAACATGGCATACGCCAACAGCTAGATCTACCCCTCGTGGATGCGAAATTTGTTGGAAATTCCGAGTGCTCTTTCGATTTTTATTCGCGCAAAACAAAAAATAAGAAGATCGCTTCTCCCCCTTGGTCGCTTACTGAACATCACATTTCGATATTTCTAAGGTCTTTCACAGTACGAGAGGCCTCTACCTGCTTATCAGGAACATGGCATACGCCAACAGCTAGATCTACCCCTCGTGGATGCGAAATTTGTTGGAAATTCCGAGTGCTCTTTCGATTTTTATTCGCGCAAAAAAAAAAAATAAGAAGATCGCTTCTCCCCCTTGGTCGCTTACTGAACATCACATTTCGATATTTCTAAGGTCTTTCACAGTACGAGAGGCCTCTACCTGCTTATCAGGAACATGGCATATTCCAACAGCTAGATCTACCCCTCGTGGATGCGAAATTTGTTTGAAATTCCGAGTGCTCTTTCGATTTTTATTCGCGCAAAAAAAAAAATAAGAAGATCGCTTCTCCCCCTTGGTCGCTTACTGAACATCACATTTCGATATTTCTAAGGTCTTTCACAGTACGAGAGGCCTCTACCTGCTTATCAGGAACATGGCATACGCCAACAGCTAGATCTACCCCTCGTGGATGCGAAATTTGTTGGAAATTCCAAGTGCTCTTTCGATTTTTATTCGCGCAAAAAAAAAAAAATAAGAAGATCGCTTCTCCCCCTTGGTCGCTTACTGAACATCACATTTCGGTATTTCTAAGGTCTTTCACAGTACGAGAGGCCTCTACCTGCTTATCAGGAACATGGCATACGCCAACAGCTAGATCTACCCCTCGTGGATGCGAAATTTGTTGGAAATTCCGAGTGCTCTTTCGATTTTTATTCGCGCAAAAAAAAAATAAGAAGATCGCTTCTCCCCCTTGGTCGCTTACTGAACATCACATTTCGATATTTCTAAGGTCTTTCACAGTACGAGAGGCCTCTACCTGCTTATCAGGAACATGGCATACGCCAACAGCTAGATCTACCCCTCGTGGATGCGAAATTTGTTGGAAATTCCGAGTGCTCTTTCGATTTTTATTCGCGCAAAAAAAAAAAAAATAAGAAGATCGCTTCTCCCCCTTGGTCGCTTACTGAACATCACATTTCGATATTTCTAAGGTCTTTCACAGTACGAGAGGCCTCTACCTGCTTATCAGGAACATGGCATACGCCAACAGCTAGATCTACCCCTCGTGGATGCGAAATTTGTTGGAAATTCCGAGTGCTCTTTCGATTTTTATTCGCGCAAAAAAAAAAATAAGAAGATCGCTTCTCCCCCTTGGTCGCTTACTGAACATCACATTTCGATATTTCTAAGGTCTTTCACAGTACGAGAGGCCTCTACCTGCTTATCAGGAACATGGCATACGCCAACAGCTAGATCTACCCCTCGTGGATGCGAAATTTGTTGGAAATTCCGAGTGCTCTTTCGATTTTTATTCGCGCAAAAAAAAAAATAAGAAGATCGCTTCTCCCCCTTGGTCGCTTACTGAACATCGAATTTCGATATTTCTAAGGTCTTTCACAGTACGAGAGGCCTCTACCTGCTTATCAGGAACATGGCATACGCCAACAGCTAGATCTACCCCTCGTGGATGCGAAATTTGTTGGAAATTCCGAGTGCTCTTTCGATTTTTATTCGCGCAAAAATAAAAAATAAGAAGATCGCTTCTCCCCCTTGGTCGCTTACTGAACATCACATTTCGATATTTCTAAGGTCTTTCACAGTACGAGAGGCCTCTACCTGCTTATCAGGAACATGGCATACGCCAACAGCTAGATCTACCCCTCGTGGATGCGAAATTTGTTGGAAATTCCGAGTGCTCTTTCGATTTTTATTCGCGCAAAAAAAAAAATAAGAAGATCGCTTCTCCCCCTTGGTCGCTTACTGAACATCACATTTCGATATTTCTAAGGTCTTTCACAGTACGAGAGGCCTCTACCTGCTTATCAGGAACATGGCATACGCCAACAGCTAGATCTACCCCTCGTGGATGCGAAATTTGTTGGAAATTCCGAGTGCTCTTTCGATTTTTATTCGCGCAAAAAAAAAAAAATAAGAAGATCGCTTCTCCCCCTTGGTCGCTTACTGAACATCACATTTCGATATTTCTAAGGTCTTTCACAGTACGAGAGGCCTCTACCTGCTTATCAGGAACATGGCATACGCCAACAGCTAGATCTACCCTCGTGGATGCGAAATTTGTTGGAAATTCCGAGTGCTCTTTCGATTTTTATTCGCGCAAAAAAAAAATAAGAAGATCGCTTCTCCCCCTTGGTCGCTTACTGAACATCACATTTCGATATTTCTAAGGTCTTTCACAGTACGAGAGGCCTCTACCTGCTTATCAGGAACATGGCATACGCCAACAGCTAGATCTACCCCTCGTGGATGCGAAATTTGTTGGAAATTCCGAGTGCTCTTTCGATTTTTATTCGCGCAAAAAAAAAAATAAGAAGATCGCTTCTCCCCCTTGGTCGCTTACTGAACATCACATTTCGATATTTCTAAGGTCTTTCACAGTACGAGAGGCCTCTACCTGCTTATCAGGAACATGGCATACGCCAACAGCTAGATCTACCCCTCGTGGATGCGAAATTTGTTGGAAATTCCGAGTGCTCTTTCGATTTTTATTCGCGCAAAAAAAAAAAATAAGAAGATCGCTTCTCCCCCTTGGTCGCTTACTGAACATCACATTTCGATATTTCTAAGGTCTTTCAAAGTACGAGAGGCCTCTACCTGCTTATCAGGAACATGGCATACGCCAACAGCTAGATCTACCCCTCGTGGTTGCGAAATTTGTTGGAAATTCCGAGTGCTCTTTCGATTTTTATTCGCGCAAAAAAAAAAAATAAGAAGATCGCTTCTCCCCCTTGGTCGCTTACTGAACATCACATTTCGATATTTCTAAGGTCTTTCACAGTACGAGAGGCCTCTACCTGCTTATGAGGAACATGGCATACGCCAACAGCTAGATCTACCCCTCGTGGATGCGAAATTTGTTGGAAATTCCGAGTGCTCTTTCGATTTTTATTCGCGCAAAAAAAAAATAAGAAGATCGCTTCTCCCCCTTGGTCGCTTACTGAACATCACATTTCGATATTTCTAAGGTCTTTCACAGTACGAGAGGCCTCTACCTGCTTATCAGGAACATGGCATACGCCAACAGCTAGATCTACCCCTCGTGGATGCGAAATTTGTTGGAAATTCCGAGTGCTCTTTCGATTTTTATTCGCGCAAAAAAAAAAAAATAAGAAGATCGCTTCTCCCCCTTGGTCGCTTACTGAACATCACATTTCGATATTTCTAAGGTCTTTCACAGTACGAGAGGCCTCTACCTGCTTATCAGGAACATGGCATACGCCAACAGCTAGATCTACCCCTCGTGGATGCGAAATTTGTTGGAAATTCCGAGTGCTCTTTCGATTTTTATTCGCGCAAAAAAAAATAAATAAGAAGATCGCTTCTCCCCCTTGGTCGCTTACTGAACATCACATTTCGATATTTCTAAGGTCTTTCACAGTACGAGAGGCCTCTACCTGCTTATCAGGAACATGGCATACGCCAACAGCTAGATCTACCCCTCGTGGATGCGAAATTTGTTGGAAATTCCGAGTGCTCTTTCGATTTTTATTCGCGCAAAAAAAAATAAATAAGAAGATCGCTTCTCCCCCTTGGTCGCTTACTGAACATCACATTTCGATATTTCTATGGTCTTTCACAGTACGAGAGGCCTCTACCTGCTTATCAGGAACATGGCATACGCCAACAGCTAGATCTACCCCTCGTGGATGCGAAATTTGTTGGAAATTCCGAGTGCTCTTTCGATTTTTATTCGCGCAAAAAAAAATAAGAAGATCGCTTCTCCCCCTTGGTCGCTTACTGAACATCACATTTCGATATTTCTAAGGTCTTTCACAGTACGAGAGGCCTCTACCGGCTTATCAGGAACATGGCATACGCCAACAGCTAGATCTACCCCTCGTGGATGCGAAATTTGTTGGAAATTCCGAGTGCTCTTTCGATTTTTATTCGCGCAAAAAAAAAATAAGAAGATCGCTTCTCCCCCTTGGTCGCTTACTGAACATCACATTTCGATATTTCTAAGGTCTTTCACAGTACGAGAGGCCTCTACCTGCTTATCAGGAACATGGCATACGCCAACAGCTAGATCTACCCCTCGTGGATGCGAAATTTGTTGGAAATTCCGAGTGCTCTTTCGATTTTTATTCGCGCAAAAAAAAAAAAATAAGAAGATCGCTTCTCCCCCTTGGTCGCTTACTGAACATCACATTTCGATATTTCTAAGGTCTTTCAAAGTACGAGAGGCCTCTACCTGCTTATCAGGAACATGGCATACGCCAACAGCTAGATCTACCCCTCGTGGTTGCGAAATTTGTTGGAAATTCCGAGTGCTCTTTCGATTTTTATTCGCGCAAAAAAAAAATAAGAAGATCGCTTCTCCCCCTTGGTCGCTTACTGAACATCACATTTCGATATTTCTAAGGTCTTTCACAGTACGAGAGGCCTCTACCTGCTTATCAGGAACATGGCATACGCCAACAGCTAGATCTACCCCTCGTGGATGCGAAATTTGTTGGAAATTCCGAGTGCTCTTTCGATTTTTATTCGCGCAAAAAAAAAAATAAGAAGATCGCTTCTCCCCCTTGGTCGCTTACTGAACATCACATTTCGATATTTCTAAGGTCTTTCACAGTACGAGAGGCCTCTACCTGCTTATCAGGAACATGGCATACGCCAACAGCTAGATCTACCCCTCGTGGATGCGAAATTTGTTGGAAATTCCGAATGCTCTTTCGATTTTTATTCGCGCAAAAAAAAATAAATAAGAAGATCGCTTCTCCCCCTTGGTCGCTTACTGAACATCACATTTCGATATTTCTAAGGTCTTTCACAGTACGAGAGGCCTCTACCTGCTTATCAGGAACATGGCATACGCCAACAGCTAGATCTACCCCTCGTGGATGCGAAATTTGTTGGAAATTCCGAATGCTCTTTCGATTTTTATTCGCGCAAAAAAAAATAAATAAGAAGATCGCTTCTCCCCCTTGGTCGCTTACTGAACATCACATTTCGATATTTCTAAGGTCTTTCACAGTACGAGAGGCCTCTACCTGCTTATCAGGAACATGGCATACGCCAACAGCTAGATCTACCCCTCGTGGATGCGAAATTTGTTGGAAATTCCGAGTGCTCTTTCGATTTTTATTCGCGCAAAAAAAAAATAAGAAGATCGCTTCTCCCCCTTGGTCGCTTACTGAACATCACATTTCGATATTTCTAAGGTCTTTCACAGTACATGAGGCCTCTACCTGCTTATCAGGAACATGGCATACGCCAACAGCTAGATCTACCCCTCGTGGATGCGAAATTTGTTGGAAATTCCGAGTGCTCTTTCGATTTTTATTCGCGCAAAAAAAAAATAAGAAGATCGCTTCTCCCCCTTGGTCGCTTACTGAACATCACATTTCGATATTTCTAAGGTCTTTCACAGTACGAGAGGCCTCTACCTGCTTATCAGGAACATGGCATACGCCAACAGCTAGATCTACCCCTCGTGGATGCGAAATTTGTTGGAAATTCCGAGTGCTCTTTCGATTTTTATTCGCGCAAAAAAAAATAAATAAGAAGATCGCTTCTCCCCCTTGGTCGCTTACTGAACATCACATTTCGATATTTCTAAGGTCTTTCACAGTACGAGAGGCCTCTACCTGCTTATCAGGAACATGGCATACGCCAACAGCTAGATCTACCCCTCGTGGATGCGAAATTTGTTGGAAATTCCGAGTGCTCTTTCGTTTTTTATTGGCGCAAAAAAAAAATAAGAAGATAGCTTCTCCCCCTTGGTCGCTTACTGAACATCACATTTCGATATTTCTAAGGTCTTTCACAGTACGAGAGGCCTCTACCTGCTTATCAGGAACATGGCATACGCCAACAGCTAGATCTACCCCTCGTGGATGCGAAATTTGTTGGAAATTCCGAGTGCTCTTTCGATTTTTATTCGCGCAAAAAAAAAAAAATAAGAAGATCGCTTCTCCCCCTTGGTCGCTTACTGAACATCACATTTCGATATTTCTAAGGTCTTTCACAGTACGAGAGGCCTCTACCTGCTTATCAGGAACATGGCATGCGCCAACAGCTAGATCTACCCCTCGTGGATGTGAAATTTGTTGGAAATTCCGAGTGCTCTTTCGATTTTTATTCGCGCAAAAAAAAAATAAGAAGATCGCTTCTCCCCCTTGGTCGCTTACTGAACATCACATTTCGATATTTCTAAGGTCTTTCACAGTACGAGAGGCCTCTACCTGCTTATCAGGAACATGGCATACGCCAACAGCTAGATCTACCCCTCGTGGATGCGAAATTTGTTGGAAATTCCGAGTGCTCTTTCGATTTTTATTCGCGCAAAAAAAAATAAGAAGATCGCTTCTCCCCCTTGGTCGCTTACTGAACATCACATTTCGATATTTCTAAGGTCTTTCACAGTACGAGAGGCCTCTACCTGCTTATCAGGAACATGGCATACGCCAACAGCTAGATCTACCCCTCGTGGATGCGAAATTTGTTGGAAATTCCGAGTGCTCTTTCGATTTTTATTCGCGCAAAAAAAAATAAGAAGATCGCTTCTCCCCCTTGGTCGCTTACTGAACATCACATTTCGATATTTCTAAGGTCTTTCACAGTACGAGAGGCCTCTACCTGCTTATCAGGAACATGGCATACGCCAACAGCTAGATCTACCCCTCGTGGATGCGAAATTTGTTGGAAATTCCGAGTGCTCTTTCGATTTTTATTCGCGCAAAAAAAAAAAATAAGAAGATCGCTTCTCCCCCTTGGTCGCTTACTGAACATCACATTTCGATATTTCTAAGGTCTTTCACAGTACGAGAGGCCTCTACCTGCTTATCAGGAACATGGCATACGCCAACAGCTAGATCTTCCCCTCGTGGATGCGAAATTTGTTGGAAATTCCGAGTGCTCTTTCGATTTTTATTCGCGCAAAAAAAAATAAATAAGAAGATCGCTTCTCCCCCTTGGTCGCTTACTGAACATCACATTTCGATATTTCTAAGGTCTTTCACAGTACGAGAGGCCTCTACCTGCTTATCAGGAACATGGCATACGCCAACAGCTAGATCTACCCCTCGTGGATGCGAAATTTGTTGGAAATTCCGAGTGCTCTTTCGATTTTTATTCGCGCAAAAAAAAAAATAAGAAGATCGCTTCTCCCCCTTGGTCGCTTACTGAACATCACATTTCGATATTTCTAAGGTCTTTCACAATACGAGAGGCCTCTACCTGCTTATCAGGAACATGGCATACGCCAACAGCTAGATCTACCCCTCGTGGATGCGAAATTTGTTGGAAATTCCGAGTGCTCTTTCGATTTTTATTCGCGCAAAAAAAAAAATAAGAAGATCGCTTCTCCCCCTTGGTCGCTTACTGAACATCACATTTCGATATTTCTAAGGTCTTTCACAGTACGAGAGGCCTCTACCTGCTTATCAGGAACATGGCATACGCCAACAGCTAGATCTACCCCTCGTGGATGCGAAATTTGTTGTAAATTCCGAGTGCTCTTTCGATTTTTATTCGCGCAAAAAAAAAAAAATAAGAAGATCGCTTCTCCCCCTTGGTCGCTTACTGAACATCACATTTCGATATTTCTAAGGTCTTTCAAAGTACGAGAGGCCTCTACCTGCTTATCAGGAACATGGCATACGCCAACAGCTAGATCTACCCCTCGTGGTTGCGAAATTTGTTGGAAATTCCGAGTGCTCTTTCGATTTTTATTCGCGCAAAAAAAAAAATAAGAAGATCGCTCCTCCCCCTTGGTCGCTTACTGAACATCACATTTCGATATTTCTAAGGTCTTTCACAGTACGAGAGGCCTCTACCTGCTTATCAGGAACATGGCATACGCCAACAGCTAGATCTACCCCTCGTGGATGCGAAATTTGTTGGAAATTCCGAGTGCTCTTTCGATTTTTATTCGCGCAAAAAAAAAAAATAAGAAGATCGCTTCTCCCCCTTGGTCGCTTACTGAACATCACATTTCGATATTTCTAAGGTCTTTCACAGTACGAGAGGCCTCTACCTGCTTATCAGGAACATGGCATACGCCAACAGCTAGATCTACCCCTCGTGGATGCGAAATTTGTTGGAAATTCCGAGTGCTCTTTCGATTTTTATTCGCGCAAAAAAAAAAAATAAGAAGATCGCTTCTCCCCCTTGGTCGCTTACTGAACATCACATTTCGATATTTCTAAGGTCTTTCAAAGTACGAGAGGCCTCTACCTGCTTATCAGGAACATGGCATACGCCAACAGCTAGATCTACCCCTCGTGGTTGCGAAATTTGTTGGAAATTCCGAGTGCTCTTTCGATTTTTATTCGCGCAAAAAAAAAAATAAGAAGATCGCTTCTCCCCCTTGGTCGCTTACTGAACATCACATTTCGATATTTCTAAGGTCTTTCACAGTACGAGAGGCCTCTACCTGCTTATCAGGAACATGGCATACGCCAACAGCTAGATCTACCCCTCGTGGATGCGAAATTTGTTGGAAATTCCGAGTGCTCTTTCGATTTTTATTCGCGCAAAAAAAAAAATAAGAAGATCGCTTCTCCCCCTTGGTCGCTTACTGAACATCACATTTCGATATTTCTAAGGTCTTTCACAGTACGAGAGGCCTCTACCTGCTTATCAGGAACATGGCATACGCCAACAGCTAGATCTACCCCTCGTGGATGCGAAATTTGTTGGAAATTCCGAGTGCTCTTTCGATTTTTATTCGCGCAAAAAAAAAAAATAAGAAGATCGCTTCTCCCCCTTGGTCGCTTACTGAACATCACATTTCGATATTTCTAAGGTCTTTCACAGTACGAGAGGCCTCTACCTGCTTATCAGGAACATGGCATACGCCAACAGCTAGATCTACCCCTCGTGGATGCGAAATTTGTTGGAAATTCCGAGTGCTCTTTCGATTTTTATTCGCGCAAAAAAAAAAAATAAGAAGATCGCTTCTCCCCCTTGGTCGCTTACTGAACATCACATTTCGATATTTCTAAGGTCTTTCACAGTACGAGAGGCCTCTACCTGCTTATCAGGAACATGGCATACGCCAACAGCTAGATCTACCCCTCGTGGATGCGAAATTTGTTGGAAATTCCGAGTGCTCTTTCGATTTTTATTCGCGCAAAAAAAAATAAGAAGATCGCTTCTCCCCCTTGGTCGCTTACTGAACATCACATTTCGATATTTCTAAGGTCTTTCACAGTACGAGAGGCCTCTACCTGCTTATCAGGAACATGGCATACGCCAACAGCTAGATCTACCCCTCGTGGATGCGAAATTTGTTGGAAATTCCGAGTGCTCTTTCGATTTTTATTCGCGCAAAAAAAAAAATAAGAAGATCGCTTCTCCCCCTTGGTCGCTTACTGAACATCACATTTCGATATTTCTAAGGTCTTTCACAGTACGAGAGGCCTCTACCTGCTTATCAGGAACATGGCATACGCCAACAGCTAGATCTACCCCTCGTGGATGCGAAATTTGTTGGAAATTCCGAGTGCTCTTTCGATTTTTATTCGCGCAAAAAAAAATAAATAAGAAGATCGCTTCTCCCCCTTGGTCGCTTACTGAACATCACATTTCGATATTTCTAAGGTCTTTCACAGTACGAGAGGCCTCTACCTGCTTATCAGGAACATGGCATACGCCAACAGCTAGATCTACCCCTCGTGGATGCGAAATTTGTTTGAAATTCCGAGTGCTCTTTCGATTTTTATTCGCGCAAAAAAAAAATAAGAAGATCGCTTCTCCCCCTTGGTCGCTTACTGAACATCACATTTCGATATTTCTAAGGTCTTTCACAGTACGAGAGGCCTCTACCTGCTTATCAGGAACATGGCATACGCCAACAGCTAGATCTACCCCTCGTGGATGCGAAATTTGTTGGAAATTCCGAGTGCTCTTTCGATTTTTATTCGCGCAAAAAAAAAATAAGAAGATCGCTTCTCCCCCTTGGTCGCTTACTGAACATCACATTTCGATATTTCTAAGGTCTTTCACAGTACGAGAGGCCTCTACCTGCTTATCAGGAACATGGCATACGCCAACAGCTAGATCTACCCCTCGTGGATGCGAAATTTGTTGGAAATTCCGAGTGCTCTTTCGATTTTTATTCGCGCAAAAAAAAATAAATAAGAAGATCGCTTCTCCCCCTTGGTCGCTTACTGAACATCACATTTCGATATTTCTAAGGTCTTTCACAGTACGAGAGGCCTCTACCTGCTTATCAGGAACATGGCATACGCCAACAGCTAGATCTACCCCTCGTGGATGCGAAATTTGTTGGAAATTCCGAGTGCTCTTTCGATTTTTATTCGCGCAAAAAAAAATAAGAAGATCGCTTCTCCCCCTTGGTCGCTTACTGAACATCACATTTCGATATTTCTAAGGTCTTTCACAGTACGAGAGGCCTCTACCTGCTTATCAGGAACATGGCATACGCCAACAGCTAGATCTACCCCTCGTGGATGCGAAATTTGTTGGAAATTCCGAGTGCTCTTTCGATTTTTATTCGCGCAAAAAAAAATAAGAAGATCGCTTCTCCCCCTTGGTCGCTTACTGAACATCACATTTCGATATTTCTAAGGTCTTTCACAGTACGAGAGGCCTCTACCTGCTTATCAGGAACATGGCATACGCCAACAGCTAGATCTACCCCTCGTGGATGCGAAATTTGTTAGAAATTCCGAGTGCTCTTTCGATTTTTATTCGCGCAAAAAAAAAATAAGAAGATCGCTTCTCCCCCTTGGTCGCTTACTGAACATCACATTTCGATATTTCTAAGGTCTTTCACAGTACGAGAGGCCTCTACCTGCTTATCAGGAACATGGCATACGCCAACAGCTAGATCTACCCCTCGTGGATGCGAAATTTGTTGGAAATTCCGAGTGCTCTTTCGATTTTTATTCGCGCAAAAAAAAAAATAAGAAGATCGCTTCTCCCCTTTGGTCGCTTACTGAACATCACATTTCGATATTTCTAAGGTCTTTCACAGTACGAGAGGCCTCTACCTGCTTATCAGGAACATGGCATACGCCAACAGCTAGATCTACCCCTCGTGGATGCGAAATTTGTTGGAAATTCCGAGTGCTCTTTCGATTTTTATTCGCGCAAAAAAAAAAAATAAGAAGATCGTTTCTCCCCCTTGGTCGCTTACTGAACATCACATTTCGATATTTCTAAGGTCTTTCACAGTACGAGAGGCCTCTACCTGCTTATCAGGAACATGGCATACGCCAACAGCTAGATCTACCCCTCGTGGATGCGAAATTTGTTGGAAATTCCGAGTGCTCTTTCGATTTTTATTCGCGCAAAAAAAAAATAAGAAGATCGCTTCTCCCCTTTGGTCGCTTACTGAACATCACATTTCGATATTTCTAAGGTCTTTCACAGTACGAGAGGCCTCTACCTGCTTATCAGGAACATGGCATACGCCAACAGCTAGATCTACCCCTCGTGGATGCGAAATTTGTTGGAAATTCCGAGTGCTGTTTCGATTTTGATTCGTGCAAAAAAAAAATAAGAAGATCGCTTCTCCCCTTTGGTCGCTTACTGAACATCACATTTCGATATTTCTAAGGTCTTTCACAGTACGAGAGGCCTCTACCTGCTTATCAGGAACATGGCATACGCCAACAGCTAGATCTACCCCTCGTGGATGTGAAATTTGTTGGAAATTCCGAGTGCTCTTTCGATTTTTATTCGCGCAAAAAAAAAATAAGAAGATCGCTTCTCCCCCTTGGTCGCTTACTGAAAATCACATTTCGATATTTCTAAGGTCTTTCACAGTACGAGAGGCCTCTACCTGCTTATCAGGAACATGGCATACGCCAACAGCTAGATCTACCCCTCGTGGATGCGAAATTTGTTGGAAATTCCGAGTGCTCTTTCGATTTTTATTCGCGCAAAAAAAAAAAATAAGAAGATCGCTTCTCCCCCTTGGTCGCTTACTGAACATCACATTTCGATATTTCTAAGGTCTTTCACAGTACGAGAGGCCTTTACCTGCTTATCAGGAACATGGCATACGCCAACAGCTAGATCTACCCCTCGTGGATGCGAAATTTGTTGGAAATTCCGAGTGCTCTTTCGATTTTTATTCGCGCAAAAAAAAAAATAAGAAGATCGCTTCTCCCCTTTGGTCGCTTACTGAACATCACATTTCGATATTTCTAAGGTCTTTCACAGTACGAGAGGCCTCTACCTGCTTATCAGGAACATGGCATACGCCAACAGCTAGATCTACCCCTCGTGGATGCGAAATTTGTTGGAAATTCCGAGTACTCTTTCGATTTTTATTCGCGCAAAAAAAAAAAATAAGAAGATCGCTTCTCCCCCTTGGTCGCTTACTGAACATCACATTTCGATATTTCTAAGGTCTTTCACAGTACGAGAGGCCTCTACCTGCTTATCAGGAACATGGCATACGCCAACAGCTAGATCTACCCCTCGTGGATGCGAAATTTGTTGGAAATTCCGAGTGCTCTTTCGATTTTTATTCGCGCAAAAAAAAAAAATAAGAAGATCGCTTCTCCCCCTTGGTCGCTTACTGAACATCACATTTCGATATTTCTAAGGTCTTTCACAGTACGAGAGGCCTCTACCTGCTTATCAGGAACATGGCATACGCCAACAGCTAGATCTAC
Organism: Leiobunum rupestre; assembly: GCF_980474605.1. Classification (NCBI taxonomy): domain Eukaryota; kingdom Metazoa; phylum Arthropoda; class Arachnida; order Opiliones; family Sclerosomatidae; genus Leiobunum; species Leiobunum rupestre. Next base: position 20,007,192 of record NC_143390.1, on the reverse strand, counting down.
CCCTCGTGGATGCGAAATTTGTTGGAAATTCCGAGTGCTCTTTCGATTTTTATTCGCGCAAAAAAAAAAATAAGAAGATCGCTTCTCCCCCTTGGTCGCTTACTGAACATCACATTTCGATATTTCTAAGGTCTTTCACAGTACGAGAGGCCTCTACCTGCTTATCAGGAACATGGCATACGCCAACAGCTAGATCTACCCCTCGTGGATGCGAAATTTGTTGGAAATTCCGAGTGCTCTTTCGATTTTTATTCGCGCAAAAAAAAAATAAGAAGATCGCTTCTCCCCCTTGGTCGCTTACTGAACATCACTTTTCGATATTTCTATGGTCTTTCACAGTACGAGAGGCCTCTACCTGCTTATCAGGAACATGGCATACGCCAACAGCTAGATCTACCTCTCGTGGATGCGAAATTTGTTGGAAATTCCGAGCTTTCCCGGTTATTTTTTGTATGATTAAACCTATATCTGTAAAACTTATCAAAACTATATTTGCATGAAATGGAAGTACCGATTTTTGAAAGATGACCGATCTAAACTACTTTTTGAGTTTCTATTGAAGATTTAAATATGTGACGAGAGTGTATAATGTCATCATTATCTAGAGAGCCTTTAGATAACCATTTACTATAAATACAAATTGCTGGTCCGCAATCATTAGAAGTTCTTTGCTGTGGAAACTTATAATATCCCGCTGTTTTCCACTCGGCTTTGACAAAACAATTATTAGCCTGGACGCGAGTAAACACGTTAATAAGTGTTTCAACTTCTTCTTGGTGGTAGCCTTTGTAGACTTGGGTTTCTATTTCGATATCCCCATCGTTAAATAACGAATCATAAACTGTTAGCAAAAATGTCGGGTTCTCTGTTTCGATAAATTTTACAGTAAATAGAAAAAAATGGCCGTCTCAACAAATTGGTATAAAAGTTAAATCTTTAATGCACATATTCTTATAACATTCTACGAAAGGTTTAAATCTCCCCTCATTTTCGTGCTTAAGAACCATATCATAAAATGCTGTATCTAGATATTGGAAGTTTTGAAACGTATCCCTAAGAAGATAAAAATATTTATCAACCATGTAGTTAGTAAAATATCCCTCTATTCCTGTACTAGCTAAGCGTGTATACTCTTCGGGCTCTAAACGAAATCGATCAAATCTATGAATGGTTTCGTTATCTTCATATTCATCCGTTATATCCCAAATTTCCTCTTTTTCGCCCTCTGCAGTGTAGTTGGTTTTAACTACAATTCCTTTGGGAATTACCGGGTCTAGAAATAGTGATTTGGCGTTCATCATTGTTCGAACTTTCTTCGAAGGAGTCGCCGCTAGTGGTTCCTCGTTTTTTCGTTTAGAGCCCTTTCCCTTGCCCTTAATCTCTTTCACTCGTTTCGAGGATTTAGCTAACATATCTTCTAGAATATTTTGTGGCTTATATTGATATCCCCTTAATTTCTTGTTTTTGATACCCGTTTTCCCCCTTTCCCGCTGTGGCGTACGCTTAAACGTTTCTACTAATGGTTTGAACGATGTTTTACGGAATTGATTTGGGCGAATTTTTATCGATTTTATTAAAGTTTCCAGTTTCAGATTGTCATTTAATTGCTTTAATAAACTAACAACCGCATCTACTCTTAATCGATTGTAACAAAGGCCATGCTCCTTAAGAATTCTGTTGAAACCTTCAATGTGTCCTTGAGTAGTTACTTCGTTATCTATATAATTAACTAAGCCCTCTTTGAAATTTTTTCTTGGATTGTAGTAACATGGAGCAATTTTCTGATTTGCATTAAAGTGTCTACCCAAATCACGCGTGAGCACCTTTGTCCATAGTACAAATGTGGGGAAATAATTTTTTTGCATATAAAGTAAAAAATCTTCGCCACGGCTAGGGTTATCTTCGCAATAGTCTCCCTTAACTTGACGGAGGATGTCAGCGCGTGCCTTCTCGATTATTTCGTCGCACATAGTTTTAAAAACTTGTTTATCCCCTCCAGATAACCAATAACTATCTTCCTTCTCGTCATCGTACTGAGGCCCGACAGCTTGAAAGCTTTCGGATTCCGTCGTGAAAATAGTTTCTACGGCGCAAGTCGAAGGGCTTAATGGATCTGGGGATACTACTTCGAGGCCCAAGTTATTTGCATAGTCTGACATTATTTTCAGATGATCATTGTAAAATTTGTCGCGTTTTTCGGCCAACAGTATAACCGCTAGACTATATAACTTTTTTTGAAATTCGTCCAAGTTAACGCTATTGAGAAGCACGCTAAATAGAAACATCCTAAAGGCTTTGCGCTCCGGGTATTTCTTTTTAGCCAACACACTGACATCCTTCATCATGTGACAAGTGCCGCAGTGAATCAGAGTCTTTACTAAATCTTCCTCTTTTGCCTCCCCCTTTAAAATCCTAAGCGCGCTGGCCAAATAACCGTTTAGATCCTCCCCGTTAAAAGCCTGGAGAGCTGAATTAATCATAACCAAGCTTCGATCGCACGAGAAAACTGCAGGCCTTTTAATGTCACCCGGTTTGCATTTAAGTTGCGTAGCTTGAGCGTTCATAAAAGCCGCCAGAAAATTTGAAATTATGATCTGGTGTTGATCATTAGTTAAGAGTTCCGCTAGCGGGATCGGAGTTCCTGATTTTTCAGAATCTTTTGGGTCCCTCATTACTAAAGTGTAATACATAACCATTTTTCCGTCTACCGGGTGTGCTACTGAACCGGTGGCGTCAAAGAAAAGAATATCTCTCCTACAGTTTTCTCGAAAAATTCGAATTGTAGATTCGCTCCATAAGTAAATTTCACATGGGTCCACCGCAACGCGTTGAACATATGTCTTCAATTTTTCATTTTTTCGCATTAAAGATAAACTAATAGGTAACTGTTTGTGTAAGCGCAACCCGTCGCGTAAAGCTTCGTGTCTAGCCTGCCGCAATACGCTAGCATCGCCCACTGAACAAGACAAATTTCCCTTGCTATGTCTTCAACCGGAGTTCTGGTATTTAGTTTCCATAGCACTTGTTTCGGTTTTAAGGAGAGGTTGTCTAAGAACGCGTCCTTAACCTCACGTCTTTCACCATCACGTAACTGCGGAGCCGCCAAAATGCCAGCTTTGTGATTGGTGTTTCCCCAAGTTTCGAGAGTACATCGGAAACCTACAAATATTTTCAATCTACACTTTACCCCGCATTCATTCTTTCGAGAGCAATTAATGTTAATACTGGCAAGTAATTCACCAGTTGGATAATCTGGAGCGTAATTATCGCGAAAATACATATGACAAATATTATTATAATTTTGGACAATGGCTCTAACCGAGCGTTTGTAAAAGTCGGGGTTCAATTTATCGCCTGGTGTTTTACCGCTATTGATGTTCTCCCATTCAACTTCGCTAATCGAAAACTCCTGAATTTGGGGAAAGGTAACGTCCTAGAATGCTACAGTAGGTTTCGTCTGATAATATCGAGGAACAACCGGAAAGCGATTGGGAACTTTCATCACTCTCAATGGCCGACCCTAACGATTCAAAAGTCGGGATACTACATTCCCGATCTTTAAGTGTTAACGAAAAGGAAAGGTCATTATTCTCTGTCGGTGATCTTGAACCAAATTGACTGTTGGTTCTCGGCGTAGAAGGATTAGGTAGGCCTACCTCTACGTTAATGTTCGTTTCTGAGGCATCGATTCTTTCATAAAACGCCATGACCCAGTTGCACGAAATAGGGGGATCATTTACAATAGAGACTCGGGAATCGTCATAGCATCCCCATCTGGAAGAGTCCAGCCTAACATAAGCGACATAGTGGTTACTTAGCGTAATATCCCCTACATGAATTAAACAACTTTTTAAATCATATTGTAAACTGTAAAATTTTAAAGTTTCTGGTAATTCGCAAGACCCACTGTTTTTCTTTCCACGTTCGATCCTCTGGAAACTAAATACCAAAACTCGGTTTTTTGGGGGTGCGGATATGTAGTGTGGCGCAACGCGTCTACAGTTAGGGCAATCGCGATTGCTTTTGATTTCTAACTCTTCGGAGTAATTGGCTATTGTTTCCAAGTTGGTAGTAATATTGTAATTCGATCGAAGCGGTAGAAATTGTTTATTTTGACAATTGGAACACGCGTGGATGGCAAGAAAATAGTCGTCGCGAAAGTTTTCCCAGAATCGAGCGACAATGAAATCGTAGAATTCTTTAGGATCTTGCATAATTCTAAACTGAAGTTTATGATCGGAAAGATCGTCTATGTGATGCAGTACTGGCTCAACTTCAGACGCGGGGATGGGACCCGCAGAACTCAATTTCAAAGTTTCAACAAATGTGTTTAATCGATTATCAATACTCTGAGAGTTAGAAAATTCATGGCTTTCTAAAAGGCATTGTAGAAGAGAGGAAAACCAGCAATTAAGAAAGCTATTGGAAATGCCTTGCCGCATAAATTTTACTTCGCAATTAGGGCACTTGATGCTTTCGTCTCCTTCGACGCGCGAAATTGTATTTGGACTGTTTCTTAACCCTAAACATCTAAAATGAAACCATTTTGCGCAACTAGTGCAACCCAAATATAGCGTTCCATCTTCAGGTTGCCCACAAATGCAATGTAGTTCGCGGTCTTCCGCTGATCGTACGTCTTTAGGCTTAGCCATTGGATAAAAAAAATCCTCGCGAAAATTGGCCTTTCTATCTCGTTTACTTTTTCTTATACCCAGTTCGGTCTGGATCTCTAAACTTGGATTCGACATTTGAGCATTAAAAGAATGATCGGATACATTATCCACTATGGGCTGTGTATTTATACTCTCAATTAAATCGGATTCTGTCAGAGCCGAAACAACATTGACTATATGCGATACAACTTCTACAACCTCAGTAAGGTTTACCAGGTCGAATACCGGTGGTTCTTCATTTACTGGCTGGTAAATTAAATTCGATACAGTTTTAACTAATGAGATATTTTCGATTTTTAAGTCATCAGGTATAACTTTCATGGTGACCGGTATGTTACCAAACTGAACACCTGACAAATCAAATAGAGAACAGCTACGACTTAGAGGACCTGGAGATGGTACGGAATTTGTCTCTTCGTTGGTAAAGACCTGACAAACGTCAATCAACGGGGACGGCCCAGCTCTGATTATACTTTCAGACACGTCATCCGCGTCAATTGCTTTCGCGCGCATTTCAACGTGTTCGTCAAATTCGTCTTTCATATGCCTAATATTATCTTTAAATCGCAAGTATAAAGAACGACAAGCGTTCCTGAAAACATCTCTTGATTTTTGACTTATGTGTAAGTCGATACAAACCGTACGCCACAACTCGGATGTACTTCCGCAATCGTGAAATTCGACAATTCTTCGGTAATCGTAGTCAATAGCCTTAAGCATAGATTCCCTTAATTCTGCGTTAGTTATCCGATGATGCTTTGAAATAATTTTGTAACGTCCCATTTCAATCAAAATCTAAAAAAAATATTAAAGAATAAATCGAATAGGTTATTTAAATGAAACTTGAGCATGCAACTAGTTCCTTTATCGAACGATATATCTTTGAATGAACTTTATTTCAATATTTAACTTTGGCACTGTATCAGTGAGTAACTTCAGGGAGAAACGCTAGTTTTAAATAAGAAATATCTTTGGCGTTCGAGTGTAACGTTTTTGTTTTAACAATTACTTAATCGAATTATATTTTTATTAATAGGCTGAACCTTGGTCTAGTGCTTAAAATAATTTTGATAATTATAATTTTGATAATTATAATATTAATAGTTAACGAGATATAAGGTCCTAACTAAAGGGTAGTTTGGGAGCTTGCCCAACTTGTTTAGCTCCGGGGGTCAGAATTAAAACGTAATAACTAAATAATTTTTAAATTTAAAAATTATCAAAATTATTTTAAGCACTAAACAAGAGACTGTTCTACACATTAATATTAATTTGATAAGCTAAAACCCAAAAATAAGAGAGTTCTCTTCCACTTTAAACAACGGAGTCTGACCTCGAAAATGTTAGAGCAGTTAAAAATTTTACAGGATTGCCACAGTTCAAGGAAAAGTCAGTAAATTTGTTTGTGGAAAACTTAGAGAATGCCGACAGGATTAGAAGTGCCATCCCTGCCGATGTGCCAATCTAAAGATATCACCTGGTTTTATTTTGTGTTTGTGCTTGGTGTAAATCTCTTGACCATTGGTCGAGGTCAACCACTCCTTAAACCAGCCAACTTCACAAGCAAATGTTCATTGTTGTTGCGAGCCCGAATATCCTCTCTTTCTTTCCGCTTCTGGGAACACCTGTCAAACGAATATTTTCTTTTCCCGTTTCCAGAAGTAAATGAATTTCCCAAAAGTGAATTTACATGCATACCTACATTTTTGTTGTTTTTTTTTAATATTTTTTCAACAGGACCTTTAAGCTATTATCCTATAAGCACCACCCCTTTGGATGTAACCAAGCAACTTAAAAAAAATTTCTAAAGCTAGAAATTCATGGTGAATTGGCGGGCCCATTCAAAATTAGGACCATACTTTTCTAATCGGCCAATAAATGGCTTTCAACGAAACTGGTAGCCTTGCCAAATGCGCGCCCGGCCTTATTGGTACTCGCTTAAGACGAATGGTTGGTAGCCCTGTTTGAAGAATTTTGTCGTCTGCTACATAAATAAAAACTTAAATGAATTTCAAACAGGGCTATAGCGGGCACCAATAAGGCCTTGCGCGCATTTGCCAGTGCTACCGATTTAGTTGAAAGTCGTTTATTCAAAAAAAAAAGGCAAATGGAGTCAAGTTGCTGGCCGGCTCAAAATCTGAAGCTACACCATTGCGCCACTGGCAATGGCCCCATGACCCGCCCTGCGTCGTGGGTAGAAACAACTTCTATAAAATTCGTCGCTCGAAATTTCTATGAATTCGATAATAAAAATAAATTTTATATAATTTGGTATTTTAATATAACTTATTATGTAACTTATTCTAGGCTAAATTACATAAAAAAATATCTAAATGGTATCCTAATACCAAACATAAGTCCAAACAAATTGTAAGAATAAATAATGTACTTACTATAAACTTGGCAAATGTTGAAATCCGCAAAGTATTTTCTCGGTATCTTTCTTCGACACTCACTGTTTTTTCTTAAATCCCGAAAGAATCACTTCGTAATTTTTTCAACTTCGAATCTCGCGGTTAAGCGTTCAAAAATCCGAAATACACAAAAAAGAAATCGCAATATTATTTTAACTTCTAACCTCGCGGTTAAGTGTCCAGAAATCCGAAATTAAATCCCGAAATCCGAAATTAAAACTCCGAAATCCAAAATTAAAAATCCGTAATCCGAAATCCAAAAATAAAATTGAAGTCACGATTAAAGGTTCAAACTTGAAAACTATACTTCAATATCTCTGTAAAAAAACCTTAAATCACACTAAGTATACCAAAGAAACACCTGCTCTGGTCGAGACCAAAAGAAATTGGAGCCGGTGGCCGATACGCAGTCCGTTTTTATTGCGATATGCAAACGTAAGACAGTGTTACTTGACAGTGCTGTTGTCTACTTTAACCAGTCTCGTGGATCTAAGAATTTCAACCCCAGGAATGGACGAATAGAAAGGACGATTTTTTTGCCGGAAATGACCACGTCAACCCAAGAGTCAAGTCTATCTTTCTATTCCTAGGGGTTAAGGCGCGTGCCAACTTTAGGGGCAGAGGGGGTAATTTCTGTCTTGCCACCGCTCTCGTGTTACGCGCCTGTAGTATCCATTTTAATTTTTTCACGTGGCGAGTTGGGGAAATCCATCTATCATTAGAGGTTTTGCGCGGAGAAACCAATTAACCCTTTTTCGAAAAAGATTGTTGATTCTAGGCTTTAGTCTACTGGTGTTATCTTTCCCTTACCCTGTACCCCGCATTTAGACACGCTTGTCCATCAAACCTCGTCGTCTATATTCTCGCTAGCATTGCAGAACTCTCGATCTTTTCCGCTGTCCCATTGTTGTCGGCCAAAGGCCTGCAGCTGGGGAATTTTACGGAGAGTAAAATCTTCTGACCTCTTCATAAAGCGGAAATTTGTAACCCGGAAACCGTGATAAAATTAAATACCAACATCTAATTTTTTTTAATTTTATAATAATAAATAATAATAATTTTAATAATAATAAATAATAATAATAATTTTAATAATAATAAATAATAATAATTTTAATAATAATAAATAATAATAATAATTTTAATAATAATAAATAATAATAATTTTAATAATAATAAATAATGATAATTTTAATAACAATAAATAAATAATTATTATAGCCAAATGTTATTGGAATGCGCATATTAACTTAATGCATAGGGTGATTGAGAAAGCGCTCCGATTGATGAAAGTTTTTCTGAAGTTGTAACATTTTTATATGGCACCCCTAGCTACCCTGGTACCCGGGGCGGACCGCCCCACCCTTACGCCGCGACTGATGTAAGTGTATATATTATAGAAAGAGCTTTTGTTTAAAATTTTCACGCGTGGAGAATGTTATCAAAGCGTTCTATTTTCGAGTTTAATGTATCGGGGTTTCGTCACTGGCGTTTTTCGTTTGTATTCGCCCGCGTGTATAGTTCTTTAAAAAAATTACTTTTTCTGTAATAGGCATATTTCCCCGGGGAATAACTGTACTTTTTTGTAATAGGCATATTTCCCCGGGAAATAACTGTACTTTTTTGTAATAGGCATATTTCCCCGGGGAAATACCGGGTACCCCGGCTAGTACAATATAAATAATAAACAACTTTCCCCATACTGTATTCACGAAAAGATGGCGGCCATTGATATAAGGCAGGTAGATATGGGGGAAAGGGGGACGACCCTAGCCTTCCACAAGAGCGATGATGACGTCACAAGAATAAACCCGATAGCCAATACCATATGTAACAAAATCACTAATGAATATACCGTAGAGGCGTTTTCCTGGTCAGAGTCCAAGTTAAACTCAAAATCACTACCAAAACCAGGATTTTAAATTTGGAAGGTAAATTTACTACACCGGGGCACATTAGCGTGAGAAATTTCCGCGTATTTGGTAATGTTTTTCACCAATTTTGAAGAAATATGTTTTCACCACTAGGTGCGAGACAAAAAATTTAATTTTTCAAGCTCAAATTTTCACTGAAAAATAAGTCTTTTTTCGCCGAGTCCACAATTTTTAATAGTTTTCGATGGCGAACTACATATTTACAATATACGTTTTTTGTCTCGCACCTAATGGTGAAAAAAATAATTTTTCAAAATTGGTGAAAAACAATACCAAATACGCTGAAATATATAATGTCCTTCCAAATTGACCTTCCAAATTTGAAATCGTATAAATAGTTTTTGAGAAAAAAAATCACTTTTCCGTGCAAAAAAATACCCTATACATATTTTCGTACTTTAAATTAAAATTGAAAGTAACATAGTGACGTAGGTTTTCGTAATGTCATCCGCTTTAAGGATTACAACAGAATGACCACCCTGTTTAAAGATCTATAGTGTTAGGCTCCTTTCCCCATCAAGTCATGGTCGTCATCTTAATTTATTATCACCTGTTGACAAAAGGTTTATGGTAATATTGGCAGTCTCCCAAAAGGGTGAAACTGGTCTACTTTTGGATTCTCTGCCTGAAATTTTGACTTAAGATAGCTCTAACCTTATCATAACTCCACTTCAACCATTTTCAGAAATAGAAAACGGTACAGATTGGTTCAAAATACCACCAAAATGATTTGTGTTTTAATGAAATAAATAAATAAATAATTAAACGATAATCTTTTGGAAGCTTAAAATTATTTTTTTCAAGGCTTAATTAATTTAAATAATGTTTTTATTCGAAGGTAAAGGGTTATAATTTCTTCACTTATTTTTTTTTGTTTACTCTCTTCCTAAACACCGAAATATCGACGGGAGGTCCAACGACTCTCGGTCGACTTCTTAGCGGGGAGTTCAAGCTCGACCCTTTTGCATTTTGGGGCGAATAAAGGGGGATTTAGTAGCTAAACACTGTGAAAGTATTAAAGCTTCCACACCTGTTTTTATCACACCTCGGAAGTGATAAGCTTCGTAGTTGCTGCGTGAAAAAGGGAAAATGGGAATTTTACAATATTCATTGTCGCTAATCGCTATAGTGAGAAGCGTGTTTTCAAGTTTCTTTGGAATTCAGCTCCGATTACGCCTCGCTTGTTTATAGTTTCTGTTTTACACATTTTTAAAATTAAAAGTTTTTCAAACTTGGAAATATCAAATCTGATATTATAATGAAAAAAATTATTAAATCATTTAAAAAAAATAAATGATTCGATCGAAATTAAAATTTACACTACCAAATAAAATTATTGGAATATAATTAATCCAATTAGTTAACATAAAGATTAGGTTATTATTAATTAGAGTAGTTCCATACGAAATTAATATCCGATATTTCCCGCGAAAAACGGTGCTTTTTTCGCAAGATAAGCCTATTTGATTGATATTATATGATTTTAAATTTAACGGTCTCATCAATTTTCATTTAGATTTAAGACCAATATTTTCATTTCTTTTTGATTCCATTAACTAGGGTGGATTCTCGTGACGACATCATTAAATAGTGGAAAGCTAGTGTTAAACCCTTTTTCTCCAACACACCTTGCGTTACCCAGATGGCCGCCATCTTGTATAAGAATAATTTATCTTTTTTGCCACCTATAGTAGTTCATTTTGTCATTAGTTTTATCTTATAGTGGTCATGACGTCACGATATTTATGGACAATACCCCTGTTTTTGCTCGATTAACGAGCTACGAAATTGATTTAACTCTTTGAGAAAGATTTAGGTTTAACGAACTGATATTCTAGATAAACTTATTCGTCAAGGTTTCTGGGTCGATGAAAGGGTAATATATGCAAGAAAAAAGGGTACAAAATACATTTGCTTTTAAGTTTGTAACCCTCAATTGTGAAATTTACCAAGAACAGGGTTTTTCGCGCCGTTTTTAAACCTTCTTATTGCCATTTCCTGGAACGAGTCGCGGGGAGTCTAGGCTCGACTCTTTGTGCGCCGGATATTAGGAATAATAATAGTACTTCATTCCCATATATAAGACCCGGGACAGCTACTGCTTCCCATAGTGTTCGGCTAACTTCGTAGCGGTTGTACGAATGCACTCCTTGATGTTTTATCGCACCCATCAATTTACACGCCTTCTTACGCACCTTATCTTCTTGTCGAAGGAGATAATCCGAGATTGAATGAAACAGTACTCCGAGATATTCAACAGTATCAGTTCTAGCTATTTCTTCATCTTGAATTTTCAACTTGATAATCTCTTCCTCTACGCTTTCACCCCCAAACTCTAAGCCATAGTTGGTCGCATATTCACCACAAACAGTTAGAAGTGTTTGTAAATCCAACAAACTCCCTGCCACATTAAAGATATCATCAGTGAAAAATCATAGGCATTTATGGTCGGGGGGGGGGGGGTATTTATCATGGACGCGTCCAGCAAAATACCGCGAAAAGTCAAACAACTTTTCTGCGTCCTTCTAAGGGGGGCAAAATATGGACCGGTCCCTTTTTGAAAATTATGATATAAAAGACTCGTTTTTGGGCATCCGTTGTCACTTTAGATTTGACTCCTACTACGCGAACTTTTTAAAATAATTTTCCAAGACTTAATTTTTTTTCAAAGCTTTTCTTAAATTTTTAATTGAGGTTACTTTAATGTTATACGATAGTTATAGTTTAGATTTCGGTTGCTATTAGATTTTTTTGAGAGTTACTTTATTTAGTTATTTTTATCTGGGTGCTTACTCATCCGGATTTTCCCGTCAAGTTCCATTTGATAACGAATATCATCAGTGTGAAAGCTGTCACTCAATGTAAGTAATCTATATTTTTTTTAAACAATATCATGTAATTTTGTAAACATTAAAAACAATATAATGGGCCTTTCACAAATTACTTAAAGTGGTGAGGGATATGTTTTTTTCCTTAAACGTACTTCTTTCCGTCAACATTGCGAGGATATCTATAAATATTTGCGCTTTATCTCATAATATTGGAGGCTATTTCAATCTTTTCGTTAAATTGCCATCATAAAATTTTCAGGGAGGTGAGAATAAAAATCGGATCGCAGTGGACCAATTCCACCGTAGTTGACAGTGGTACGGCAAATGAAACAACATTGGCCATGTGGGGTGCGGCCATGGACAAGAAGCTTTCGCCACGCGTAAAAACAGGAAACAAAAACCATATTGGCTGGGCCGAGTTCACTGTTCAAACCCAAGATGGTAGAAAGATATTGGCGCCATTTGCTGTTACAAAAGACACCGAAAATTTTGGACCAAATACAATCTGTAAGATTTTTAAAACCATTATCGCGTAAAAAATTATATTCATTAATTTATTTTTATAGCTAAGCTTTTGTATACAAAACTATTTGGTGGAGTACCAAACGAGAACGGTAGCCAGAAAGGTAGAATAATTTTAATGCGTGTTAACGTTTAATGGAGACTTGGCACTCTGACGTCACTAAAAAGCCTTAGCCATTCATGGCCGCTGTTAGGGAAGAAAAGCGTTGGAGACAATACCTGACGTCATCGTGCCAAGCCGCTAATGAAGCAAACCCATGAATTAGAAAAATATTAACCACCAATGTGTATTTTTATAGTTGAACTTGAACGTCGGGGAACGAAGAGGCCAATAAAAACAAAAGGAGATGTAATTAAAAAAATTAAAACAATAGAAAGAGCAGAGCCAGTAATGTCTCGAGTAACTCTAGTAAGATTTTAACAATTTTATTTGTAAAAAACACTAACCAATTAAAAATATTAATTCGGTATATCATTAAAGGATTTGGATAAAAGTCGATGTCCAATAAAAATTCAAAGTGAAGAAAATCGCAGGTGGATTGTTTTGGACAAAACATTTGATGCGCCATCGCTGTAAGTTTGTTTAATAAAAAAAAATATTGCACACATCGTAAATTCTAATAACGTATTTTTTAGAATATACTACGATCCAGATTTCGTCCCAAAGCAAGAGGCTGATATGTTGATGGAATATTTGGGCAACAGGAAAAACATTCCTTGGGAACAAAAACGGCATATGCCGAGACTGACATGTTGGTACGGCCCGCTAGCCTACACTTACGGAAAGGCCATTTCACACCCAGCGAATGAAAATGTATGTATTTAAAACTATAATTTCTAAAAAATTACGCTTTCAATAAATTTTCACATTTACAGTGGTTTACAAAAGTAAAAGACATTATGAAGCGGATACAGACATACTGTAAAGACGTATGCAAAATAGAGGCTACGTTTAACTGTGTGCTGTTAAACAAGTATAGGAACCAGCATGACGCTGTTCCTTGGCATGATGACAACGAAAGGACCAGGGGGGTCCAGCCAACAATAGCATCAATTTCTTTGGGAGAGACCCGAAATTTTGAAATTCGAAGGAATGAAGTAAGTTCCGCAAATACCAAAATAAAACATCGTATATATATATTGTTAACTATCATCATATATCAATTAGGCCAAAGAAGCGGAAATCATTATTCCACTAAATTCTGGAAGTTTGTTGATTATGGCCGGAAATACCCAAAATGATTTCAAAGTAAATATAAATTTATACTATACTACAATCAAATATATTATCGAAATATGACACACAACACTTAATGCACTTTTGTAGCACAGAATTCCAAAAGAGAAAAAACAAATAAAAGGGAGGATAAACCTAACTTTTAGGACTATAAGAAAAGTTGATTATTCATGAATCCACTTTTAACACTCATTAAAAGTTATAATTAAAACATTTTTTATTTTATTAGTAAGAAAATTTGAATAAAAATGTTATTTTTGAAAATTTTATCTATAATTATCCTAAAATTAATTAAGGTACCTAAAACAAAATAAAACCAAAGTATTAATATAGACAACAGAAAATTATATAGGATGATTTTGGCGGTTGTGGTGATGCCCTAGAAACGGGCGTGGCAGCTTGAAAGCGAAAGAAATTATGAGAGAGTCCAGCTTTATTACGCAGAATATTAACGTTTTAAAAATGTCATAACTTTTATAATGTATGAGCTCACCGGCTACAAATTCGCTAGTAGATAGGACTATTAGAGTAGAGTAATATATGTAAAAAACAAGATGGTGTCGTGCGCGGATTTCGAAATATAACCCGCTAAAGTATAGACCCCGGCTTTAATTTGAAAAACGTACATTTTCTTAATATTTAAAATTTCATAACTTTTATAATGTATGAGCTCACTGGCTGCAAATTGGCTAGCGGATAGGTCGCTTCGAGGAGAACAATATATCATAAAATCAAGATGGTGGCGTGCGCGGATTTCGAAATATAACCCGCTAAAGTATAGACCCCGGCTTTAATTTGAAAAACGTACATTTTCTTAATATTTAAAATTTCATAACTTTTATAATGTATGAGCTCACTGGCTGCAAATTCGCAAGTAGATAGGTCTATTAGAGTAGAGTAATATATCATAAAATCAAGATGGTGTCGTGCGCGGATTTCGAAATATAACCCGCTAAAGTATAGACCCCGGCTTTAATTTGAAAAACGTACATTTTCTTAATATTTAAAATTTCATAACTTTTATAATGTATGAGCTCACTGGCTGCAAATTGGCTAATAGATAGGTCTATTAGAGTAGAGTAATATATTTAAAAATCAAGATGGTGGCGTGCGCGGATTTCGAAATATAACCCGCTAAAGTATAGACCCCGGCTTTAATTTGAAAAACGTACATTTTCTTAATATTTAAAATTTCATAACTTTTATAATTAACGAGCTCACCGGCTTCAAATTCGCAAGTAGATAGGTCTATTAGAGTAGAGTAATATATCATAAAATCAAGATGGTGTCGTGCGCGGATTTCGAAATATAACCCGCTAAAGTATAGACCCCGGCTTTAATTGGAAAAACGTACATTTTCTTAATATTTAAAATTTCATAACTTTTATAATGTATGAGCTCACTGGCTGCAAATTCGCAAGTAGATAGGTCTATTAGAGTAGAGTAATATATCATAAAATCAAGATGGTGTCATGCGCGGATTTCGAAATATAACCCGCTAAAGTATAGACCCCGGCTTTAATTTGAAAAACGTACATTTTCTTAATATTTAAAATTTCATAACTTTTATAATGTATGAGCTCACTGGCTGCAAATTGGCTAATAGATAGGTCTATTAGAGTAGAGTAATAAATTTAAAAATCAAGATGGTGGCGTGCGCGGATTTCGAAATATAACCCGCTAAAGTATAGACCCCGGCTTTAATTTGAAAAACGTACATTTTCTTAATATTTAAAATTTCATAACTTTTATAATGTATGAGCTCACTGGCTGCAAATTCGCAAGTAGATAGGTCTATTAGAGTAGAGTAATATATCATAAAATCAAGATGGTGTCGGGCGCGGATTTCGAAATATAACCCGCTAAAGTATAGACCCCGGCTTTAATTTGAAAAACGTACATTTTCTTAATATTTAAAATTTCATAACTTTTATAATTAACGAGCTCACCGGCTTCAAATTCGCAAGTAGATAGGTCTATTAGAGTAGAGTAATATATCATAAAATCAAGATGGTGTCGGGCGCGGATTTCGAAATATAACCCGCTAAAGTATAGACCCCGGCTTTAATTTGAAAAACGTACATTTTCTTAATATTTAAAATTTCATAACTTTTATAATGTATGAGCTCACTGGCTGCAAATTGGCTAATAGATAGGTCTATTAGAGTAGAGTAATATATTTAAAAATCAAGATGGTGTCGTGCGCGGATTTCGAAATATAACCCGCTAAAGTATAGACCCCGGCTTTAATTTGAAAAACGTACATTTTCTTAATATTTAAAATTTCATAACTTTTATAATTAACGAGCTCACCGGCTTCAAATTCGCAAGTAGATAGGTCTATTAGAGTAGAGTAATATATCATAAAATCAAGATGGTGTCGTGCGCGGATTTCGAAATATAACCCGCTAAAGTATAGACCCCGGCTTTAATTGGAAAAACGTACATTTTCTTAATATTTAAAATTTCATAACTTTTATAATGTATGAGCTCACTGGCTGCAAATTCGCAAGTAGATAGGTCTATTAGAGTAGAGTAATATATCATAAAATCAAGATGGTGTCATGCGCGGATTTCGAAATATAACCCGCTAAAGTATAGACCCCGGCTTTAATTTGAAAAACGTACATTTTCTTAATATTTAAAATTTCATAACTTTTATAATTAACGAGCTCACCGGCTTCAAATTCGCAAGTAGATAGGTCTATTAGAGTAGAGTAATATATCATAAAATCAAGATGTGTCGGGTGCGGATTTCGAAATATAACCCGCTAAAGTATAGACCCCGGCTTTAATTTGAAAAACGTACATTTTCTTAATATTTAAAATTTCATAACTTTTATAATGTATGAGCTCACTGGCTGCAAATTGGCTAATAGATAGGTCTATTAGAGTAGAGTAATATATTTAAAAATCAAGATGGTGTCGTGCGCGGATTTCGAAATATAACCCGCTAAAGTATAGACCCCGGCTTTAATTTGAAAAACGTACATTTTCTTAATATTTAAAATTTCATAACTTTTATAATTAACGAGCTCACCGGCTTCAAATTCGCAAGTAGATAGGTCTATTAGAGTAGAGTAATATATCATAAAATCAAGATGGTGTCGTGCGCGGATTTCGAAATATAACCCGCTAAAGTATAGACCCCGGCTTTAATTGGAAAAACGTACATTTTCTTAATATTCAAAATTTCATAACTTTTATAATGTATGAGCTCACTGGCTGCAAATTCGCAAGTAGATAGGTCTATTAGAGTAGAGTAATATATCATAAAATCAAGATGGTGTCATGCGCGGATTTCGAAATATAACCCGCTAAAGTATAGACCCCGGCTTTAATTTGAAAAACGTACATTTTCTTAATATTTAAAATTTCATAACTTTTATAATTAACGAGCTCACCGGCTTCAAATTCTCAAGTAGATAGGTCTATTAGAGTAGAGTAATATATCATAAAATCAAGATGGTGTCGTGCGCGGATTTCGAAATATAACCCGCTAAAGTATAGACCCCGGCTTTAATTTGAAAAACGTACATTTTCTTAATATTTAAAATTTCATAACTTTTATAATGTATGAGCTCACTGGCTGCAAATTGGCTAATAGATAGGTCTATTAGAGTAGAGTAATATATTTAAAAATCAAGATGGTGTCGTGCGCGGATTTCGAAATATAACCCGCTAAAGTATAGACCCCGGCTTTAATTTGAAAAACGTACATTTTCTTAATATTTAAAATTTCATAACTTTTATAATTAACGAGCTCACCGGCTTCAAATTCGCAAGTAGATAGGTCTATTAGAGTAGAGTAATATATCATAAAATCAAGATGGTGTCGTGCGCGGATTTCGAAATATAACCCGCTAAAGTATAGACCCCGGCTTTAATTGGAAAAACGTACATTTTCTTAATATTCAAAATTTCATAACTTTTATAATGTATGAGCTCACTGGCTGCAAATTCGCAAGTAGATAGGTCTATTAGAGTAGAGTAATATATCATAAAATCAAGATGGTGTCATGCGCGGATTTCGAAATATAACCCGCTAAAGTATAGACCCCGGCTTTAATTTGAAAAACGTACATTTTCTTAATATTTAAAATTTCATAACTTTTATAATTAACGAGCTCACCGGCTTCAAATTCGCAAGTAGATAGGTCTATTAGAGTAGAGTAATATATCATAAAATCAAGATGGTGTCGTGCGCGGATTTCGAAATATAACCCGCTAAAGTATAGACCCCGGCTTTAATTTGAAAAACGTACATTTTCTTAATATTTAAAATTTCATAACTTTTATAATGTATGAGCTCACTGGCTGCAAATTCGCAAGTAGATAGGTCTATTAGAGTAGAGTAATATATCATAAAATCAAGATGGTGTCATGCGCGGATTTCGAAATATAACCCGCTAAAGTATAGACCCCGGCTTTAATTTGAAAAACGTACATTTTCTTAATATTTAAAATTTCATAACTTTTATAATTAACGAGCTCACCGGCTTCAAATTCGCAAGTAGATAGGTCTATTAGAGTAGAGTAATATATCATAAAATCAAGATGTGTCGGGTGCGGATTTCGAAATATAACCCGCTAAAGTATAGACCCCGGCTTTAATTTGAAAAACGTACATTTTCTTAATATTTAAAATTTCATAACTTTTATAATGTATGAGCTCACTGGCTGCAAATTGGCTAATAGATAGGTCTATTAGAGTAGAGTAATATATTTAAAAATCAAGATGGTGTCGTGCGCGGATTTCGAAATATAACCCGCTAAAGTATAGACCCCGGCTTTAATTTGAAAAACGTACATTTTCTTAATATTTAAAATTTCATAACTTTTATAATTAACGAGCTCACCGGCTTCAAATTCGCAAGTAGATAGGTCTATTAGAGTAGAGTAATATATCATAAAATCAAGATGGTGTCGTGCGCGGATTTCGAAATATAACCCGCTAAAGTATAGACCCCGGCTTTAATTGGAAAAACGTACATTTTCTTAATATTCAAAATTTCATAACTTTTATAATGTATGAGCTCACTGGCTGCAAATTCGCAAGTAGATAGGTCTATTAGAGTAGAGTAATATATCATAAAATCAAGATGGTGTCATGCGCGGATTTCGAAATATAACCCGCTAAAGTATAGACCCCGGCTTTAATTTGAAAAACGTACATTTTCTTAATATTTAAAATTTCATAACTTTTATAATTAACGAGCTCACCGGCTTCAAATTCGCAAGTAGATAGGTCTATTAGAGTAGAGTAATATATCATAAAATCAAGATGGTGTCGTGCGCGGATTTCGAAATATAACCCGCTAAAGTATAGACCCCGGCTTTAATTTGAAAAACGTACATTTTCTTAATATTCAAAATTTCATAACTTTTATAATGTATGAGCTCACTGGCTGCAAATTCGCAAGTAGATAGGTCTATTAGAGTAGAGTAATATAAGATAAAATCAAGATGGTGTCGTGCGCGGATTTCGAAATATAACCCGCTAAAGTATAGACCCCGGCTTTAATTTGAAAAACGTACATTTTCTTAATATTTAAAATTTCATAACTTTTATAATGTATGAGCTCACTGGCTGCAAATTGGCTAATAGATAGGTCTATTAGAGTAGAGTAATATATTTAAAAATCAAGATGGTGTCGTGCGCGGATTTCGAAATATAACCCGCTAAAGTATAGACCCCGGCTTTAATTTGAAAAACGTACATTTTCTTAATATTTAAAATTTCATAACTTTTATAATTAACGAGCTCACCAGCTTCAAATTCGCAAGTAGATAGGTCTATTAGAGTAGAGTAATATATCAGAAAATCAAGATGGTGTCGTGCGCGGATTTCGAAATATAACCCGCTAAAGTATAGACCCCGGCTTTAATTTGAAAAACGTACATTTTCTTAATATTTAAAATTTCATAACTTTTATAATGTATGAGCTCACCGGCTACAAATTCGCAAGTAGATAGGTCTATTAGAGTAGAGTAATATATCATAAAATCAAGATGGTGTCGTGCGCGGATTTCGAAATATAACCCGCTAAAGTATAGACCCCGGCTTTAATTTGAAAAACGTACATTTTCTTAATATTTAAAATTTCATAACTTTTATAATGTATGAGCTCACTGGCTGCAAATTGGCTAATAGATAGGTCTATTAGAGTAGAGTAATATATTTAAAAATCAAGATGGTGTCGTGCGCGGATTTCGAAATATAACCCGCTAAAGTATAGACCCCGGCTTTAATTTGAAAAACGTACATTTTCTTAATATTTAAAATTTCATAACTTTTATAATGTATGAGCTCACTGGCTGCAAATTCGCAAGTAGATAGGTCTATTAGAGTAGAGTAATATATCATAAAATCAAGATGGTGTCATGCGCGGATTTCGAAATATAACCCGCTAAAGTATAGACCCCGGCTTTAATTTGAAAAACGTACATTTTCTTAATATTTAAAATTTCATAACTTTTATAATTAACGAGCTCACCGGCTTCAAATTCGCAAGTAGATAGGTCTATTAGAGTAGAGTAATATATCATAAAATCAAGATGGTGTCGGGCGCGGATTTCGAAATATAACCCGCTAAAGTATAGACCCCGGCTTTAATTTGAAAAACGTACATTTTCTTAATATTTAAAATTTCATAACTTTTATAATGTATGAGCTCACTGGCTGCAAATTGGCTAATAGATAGGTCTATTAGAGTAGAGTAATATATTTAAAAATCAAGATGGTGTCGTGCGCGGATTTCGAAATATAACCCGCTAAAGTATAGACCCCGGCTTTAATTTGAAAAACGTACATTTTCTTAATATTTAAAATTTCATAACTTTTATAATTAACGAGCTCACCGGCTTCAAATTCGCAAGTAGATAGGTCTATTAGAGTAGAGTAATATATCATAAAATCAAGATGGTGTCGTGCGCGGATTTCGAAATATAACCCGCTAAAGTATAGACCCCGGCTTTAATTGGAAAAACGTACATTTTCTTAATATTCAAAATTTCATAACTTTTATAATGTATGAGCTCACTGGCTGCAAATTCGCAAGTAGATAGGTCTATTAGAGTAGAGTAATATATCATAAAATCAAGATGGTGTCATGCGCGGATTTCGAAATATAACCCGCTAAAGTATAGACCCCGGCTTTAATTTGAAAAACGTACATTTTCTTAATATTTAAAATTTCATAACTTTTATAATTAACGAGCTCACCGGCTTCAAATTCGCAAGTAGATAGGTCTATTAGAGTAGAGTAATATATCATAAAATCAAGATGGTGCCGTGCGCGGATTTCGAAATATAACCCGCTAAAGTATAGACCCCGGCTTTAATTTGAAAAACGTACATTTTCTTAATATTTAAAATTTCATAACTTTTATAATGTATGAGCTCACTGGCTGCAAATTCGCAAGTAGATAGGTCTATTAGAGTAGAGTAATATAAGATAAAATCAAGATGGTGTCGTGCGCGGATTTCGAAATATAACCCGCTAAAGTATAGACCCCGGCTTTAATTTGAAAAACGTACATTTTCTTAATATTTAAAATTTCATAACTTTTATAATGTATGAGCTCACTGGCTGCAAATTGGCTAATAGATAGGTCTATTAGAGTAGAGTAATATATTTAAAAATCAAGATGGTGTCGTGCGCGGATTTCGAAATATAACCCGCTAAAGTATAGACCCCGGCTTTAATTTGAAAAACGTACATTTTCTTAATATTTAAAATTTCATAACTTTTATAATTAACGAGCTCACCGGCTTCAAATTCGCAAGTAGATAGGTCTATTAGAGTAGAGTAATATATCAGAAAATCAAGATGGTGTCGTGCGCGGATTTCGAAATATAACCCGCTAAAGTATAGACCCCGGCTTTAATTTGAAAAACGTACATTTTCTTAATATTTAAAATTTCATAACTTTTATAATGTATGAGCTCACCGGCTTCAAATTCGCAAGTAGATAGGTCTATTAGAGTAGAGTAATATATCATAAAATCAAGATGGTGTCGTGCGCGGATTTCGAAATATAACCCGCTAAAGTATAGACCCCGGCTTTAATTTGAAAAACGTACATTTTCTTAATATTTAAAATTTCATAACTTTTATAATGTATGAGCTCACCGGCTTCAAATTCGCAAGTAGATAGGTCTATTAGAGTAGAGTAATATATCATAAAATCAAGATGGTGTCGTGCGCGGATTTCGAAATATAACCCGCTAAAGTATAGACCCCGGCTTTAATTTGAAAAACGTACATTTTCTTAATATTTAAAATTTCATAACTTTTATAATGTATGAGCTCACTGGCTGCAAATTGGCTAATAGATAGGTCTATTAGAGTAGAGTAATATATTTAAAAATCAAGATGGTGTCGTGCGCGGATTTCGAAATATAACCCGCTAAAGTATAGACCCCGGCTTTAATTTGAAAAACGTACATTTTCTTAATATTTAAAATTTCATAACTTTTATAATCAACGAGCTCACCGGCTTCAAATTCGCAAGTAGATAGGTCTATTAGAGTAGAGTAATATATCATAAAATCAAGATGGTGTCGTGCGCGGATTTCGAAATATAACCCGCTAAAGTATAGACCCCGGCTTTAATTTGAAAAACGTACATTTTCTTAATATTTAAAATTTCATAACTTTTATAATGTATGAGCTCACCGGCTTCAAATTCGCAAGTAGATAGGTCTATTAGAGTAGAGTAATATATCATAAAATCAAGATGGTGTCGTGCGCGGATTTCGAAATATAACCCGCTAAAGTATAGACCCCGGCTTTAATTTGAAAGACGTACATTTTCTTAATATTTAAAATTTCATAACTTTTATAATGTATGAGCTCACTGGCTGCAAATTGGCTAATATATAGGTCTATTAGAGTAGAGTAATATATTTAAAAATCAAGATGGTGGCGTGCGCGGATTTCGAAATATAACCCGCTAAAATATAGACCCCGGCTTTAATTTGAAAAACGTGGATTCTCTCATTATTTAAAATTTCATAACTTTGTATTTACGTTCTCCTTCCTTCCGAGGTTGTTTTTTTTTGAAGCATTAAAGTTTGTAAAATTATCTTTAAAAGAATGATCGGCAAATGTGTCTTCGTGTTTCTTATTTTTAGCCATTTTAGTTCTATAGTTAGATAATTTTTCGTGATTTGTAAGCTTACTTTCGTTTATTTAAAAATTGCATAGCTACCGCCATCTATGGTAGTTTTTCGTTGTTTAGTATAGTTCAACATTTTTTTTGTTCATTTCGCGAGTACCATGATATCTCAAATGTTCCTCTGATAAAATCTATTTCGGCGAAATGACGGCAATGACTTTAGTCAATCTGCCAGAATCGGGAATGTCTCGAAATATATTTGTAACAGATGCAGCAGGGTACGCGACGAATTAAAAATAAACGATAAACAACATTAATGAAGTATTTCCATTATTGTTATTTAAATTTAATTTACTAAACATTTACACATGTCATCGATTTCAAATTTATATGGTTTATACTATTCTGTCGAATGGCGTAATATCTGGGGTAGGTGGTATAGAAGATCAGTAATAATTAATTTAAACGTACCCCACGTTCCAACAGTGGCGGCTGAAGGGCCGGGCAGTTGCCCGGGGCGCCGGTTTGAGAGAGGCGCCGAAAATGAGTTGTGCGCATTTTTGCTTTACCAAGAATTTGATTTGTTTATAAAATTTTTAATGAAAGCAAAACATAATTTGTCTAATGTATACATTGGAGAAACCAAACGTTCAATTACCGATAGAATTAAAGAACATAAAATTTGTGTAAGGAACTGTGATTTGACAAATGGTATTGCGAAACATATTTGGGAAAATGACTCTCACTCGATAAAATGGGATAATTTCAAAATTCTAAAGAGAGAATCAAATTGGTATAAGAGAAAATTCTAAGATGGCATATTTATTCGAAAAAGGGTACTTTAAATTTAGATAGAGGCTGTTCAGAAATAACTAACTGGGGTCTACTTAATGCTTAAAATTATATTTTTATTGTAGTATTTATTCCATTTGGTATCTGTTTTGTTTGACGTTTTTCCTTTTTAGTTCCACATCGAGATATATATATCGAAGTGGGACTATTGCTATGGACGGATTGTCGTTAAGTGTTGTGGAAAAGCGACGACACGGTAGATGGAGCTGCGAAAAATAATTTATTAATATGATTTATATTAGTGGCCTCACCGAGACTTGAACAGAGATAGCTGTGAGCCGCGTTAGCTCGAAAACCCGACGCTCTACCAACCAAGCTACACCGCTCTGTATAAGCTTAACTCGGAAGTTCTAGTGTTTCCTTGCAACGCGGGGGGGGGGGATTTGTCAAGTTAAGTTGTCGCAATTCTCGTTCCTTTTTCCGAGTTTTTTTACCTCTATTTACGGGCGTTTTAGGGACAAGTTAACCTCAAACTTCGCCTCCCCCCCGCCCCAATTTCGACCACCCTTATCTAAACCGTGTATGGTCAGAAGTAATAAATAAGTGTGGCACTTTCTTATCGAAACCGTGTATGGTCAGAAGTAATAAATAAGTGTGGCACTTTCTTATCGAAACCGTGTATGGTCAGAAGTAATAAGTAAGTGTGGTGGAACTTTCTTATCGAAGCCGTGTATGGTCAGAAGTAATAAGTGTGTGTTGTCACTTTCTTATCGAAACCGTGTATGGTCAGAAGTAATAAATAAGTGTGGCACTTTCTTATCGAAGTCGTTTATATGTGGCACAAAATAATATTATCGCCTTCTTGGAGAACTTGTATAGTTTGTATAGTTGGTCCAGAGATTTGGTCTCATTCGATAGAACTCATTGACGCGCACGCAGTGCCGTTAATTTCCGCCCCCTCCCAACAACACCCTTAAAGGGAAAGTGACCGAAAAAAACACAGTTGATCTCATTCGATAGAGCTCTTTGAC
The DNA here is from genome assembly GCF_980474605.1 of Leiobunum rupestre. Lineage (NCBI taxonomy): Eukaryota > Metazoa > Arthropoda > Arachnida > Opiliones > Sclerosomatidae > Leiobunum > Leiobunum rupestre. The sequence goes on along the minus strand of NC_143390.1, from coordinate 19,982,635 downwards.
GCGCAGGCAGTGCCGTTAATTTCCGCCCCCTCCGAACAACCCCTTAAAGGGAAAGTGACCGAAAAAAACCAGTTGGTCTCATTCGATAGAGCTCTGTGACGCGCACGCAGTGCCGTTAATTTCAGCCCCCTCCGAACAACCCCTTAAAGGGAAAGTGACCGAAAAAAACAAGTTGGTCTCATTCGATAGAGCTCTTTGACGCGCACGCAGTGCCGTTAATTTCCGCCCCCTCCGATCAACCCCCTTAAAGGGAAAGTGACCGAAAAAAACAAGTTGGTATCATTCGATAGAGCGCTTTGACGCGCACGCAGTGCCGGTAATTTCAGCCCCCTCCGAACAACCCCCTTAAAGGGAAACTGACCGAAAAAAACAAGTTGGTCTCATACGATAGAGCTCTTTGACGCGCACGCAGTGCCGTTAATTTCAGCCCCCTCCGAACAACCCCTTAAAGGGAAAGTGACCGAAAAAAACAAGGTGGTCTCATTCGATAGAGCTCTTTGACGCGCACGCAGTGCCGTTAATTTCCGCCCCCTCTGACCAACCCCCTTAAAGGGAGAGTGATCGAAAAAAACAATTTGGTCTCATAGAACAATAAAAGTAAAATATTGGATCGTCTACGCTAGCGTCTACTTGAAAGAGTGAGACCAAAAAATCCAAAGCAGTCGGACTTAGGGCGTGTTGCAAAAGTCTGCTTTGCTAGAATCAAACATGTTAAATTCAATGGGCTGGCACTTTGGCTAGAGGCCCTTAAGCTGAAAAGTATGCGACCATGGGGACAGAATCTCCGTCTTGCCATATTCTTAGTACATAAATACATTCTTGCAATAATATGATTTATGCAGTTGTTAATAATCCATATTAACTATCTGCTCTGTCCAACGTTAAGAAATCACGTAGCCTCAACAGTTTTTGTATTAGTTTGCCTACCTGTGTCTACTAAGGGTGTATGGGTTTGCCCACTCGAATACACTGATGTGGAACTAATATTACGGCCTGGGCCGACTTGTTTTTTGTCACACATACGCCTCACGCGACAAGCTTTTTTAATTTATATTATTAGGCTCCAAATAATAAATTTATACCGTGTGATCTTCTCCGGTTTCATTGTTTTTTGGTATACTATACCATGGTAATTAATAAGTTCAATATTTATGCATTTAAATCGTTTTCGATGGCTAGTTCCAAATCAGTCTATCGGTACGATTTAAGGGGGAAGACTACAGTGGCCATTGTCTACTTTCGCGCTATTTCAATCTGAACCCTTTTAATTTTGTATTTTAACTTATAAAATTAATATTTAAGTGTAGAACAGCCTCTTGTTTAGTGCTTAAGATAATTTTGACAATTTTAAATTTAAAAGTAATTAAGTTATTACCTTTTAATTCGGACCCCCGGAGCTAAACAAGCTGGGCAAGCGCCCAAACTACCCTTTAGTTAGGACCTTATATCTCGTTAACTATATATATATTAGAATTATCAAAATTATTTTAAGCACTAGAGGAAGGTTTGGCCTAATAAGAAAAATATAATTCAATGATGTAATTGTTAAAGAGTTGATTGTGTTTTCTTTTACTTTTATTTCTTTACTAGCTGAGAAGCCCACCTTACTTACAGGCGGGCCCTCAGCTAGTGGTGTGTTTAAAGGCACCCTTTTCCCCATAGTCGAACCACCGCATTAAGGCACCCGACCCTTTTTTCAAGCGATAATATCCGTGGTACCCTTTACATCATAGTCAAACCTCCCCCCAGTAAGGCCTCCTCCCCGCCAGTAAGGCTTCATCCCCCTTTATCCCAGGGAATAATTTCCATGGTACTCTTTTCCCCATAGTAGAACCACCCCAGTAAGGTCCTTCCTCCCCATGTGATAATTACCGTGGTACCCCCTCCCCCTTTCCCACGTGCTAACTACCGTGGTACCCTTCCCTCCTTTTCCCATGTGATAATTAACTTGGTACTCCTTCCCCCCTTTTCCCATGTGATAATTAACTTGGTACTCCCTCCCCCCTTTGTCCCATGCGATAATTACCGTGGTACCCCCTCCCCCCTTTTCCAATGTGATAGTTACCGTGGTACTCCCCTCCCCCTTTTCCCATGCGATAATTTCGGGATTCGAAGTTTATTCGGAAGTAAAAAATCTCCAATCACTTGCGTCGGTTAAAAAAAAATTAAAAATTTATTGTTAAATGACCTAATTTAAAAACATTTTTTCCCTATTACTTTTGTTTGGTAATTGTTATTTTAAAAAAATACTCATTTATTGCATTCTATTTATTGTATGTTGATAACAAAATAATTGCATATTTACCAACCGGGCTATAAGTCACTCATGACTTGGCCCGTAACCAAATATTGTAAATTTACTACGAATTAACAACAATAAACTTGAAACTTGAACTTCTTCATTCCTTTTCGTTTTTCTTTTCTTTCTTTCTTGAATGGGAATGGTTTTGTCAACCTCTTCAATTATATCTATCCTTTCGGATGATGTAGAAGGAGAACTAAGTAATGGTGATGAGATTGACGATGATGATCCTGAATGAGATATTGATGGTGAACTGACACTTGACGACTCTAAAATTAAAGCGTCCCACATTAAAAACCATGAAGTTTAGTGACCAGGGTCGGTTGGAGGACCAAGCAAAAATGAGTCAGGATTATATTCCATTTTTGATCAGACCAAGATTACAACACTGAAAAATATCACTTCGTCTCTCGTGACGATACAACTCTGAGGAATCCGGGAGATACAACTCTGAGGAATCCGGGAGAGATCAGAAATGGAAGATGTGAATCAGTCTCAAAATTGCTCTTTCTCTCAATTGAAGACTGTTTAAATATTTGGAGCAATTCAATGGAAAACAGTATAAAAAACTAAGGCTGGGCGAATAACCGAATAATTCGATATATTATGCAACGAATATTCGATAAGGTAATATTTGCATTAAGCCTAACTATTCGGTATTAGATTCTAAAACTACAATTCATCCCGATAGGCTAAAAGTGCTATTCGCCCAGCCTTAAAAAAAGTTATTTAAATGCATTTATAAAAAGTTGTAATTACTTGAAGATGATTCGCCAATTGAATTTATCAAGTTAACTGGTGAAATGGCATGGTCTGTATTGAAAATTTCATCTATTTCATCAAAATATATCCATGTTTGTTTTCCTCTTCCAGTTTTACTGGCCTTGTCTTTCACTTTCTTGTAGCTATAAGGAACATAATATTATTAGACCCCATTTTTGCTGTAAAATGCTAAACAACACTGAAGTCAAAATGCTCAGCGATGATATTGAAATCGCATTCAACGTTTCTGAGTTGTTCAACGCAGTCAAAATGTGTAAATGCTCACAGAATCTTAGTTTTAACTTACGTTCCTTTTAAGTTTCTAAATTTTGTATCACAAACATAACCCTTTTCTCTCATTGCTGAGGCAATTTTTTGCCACACTTTCTTTTTTTTTTCTTGAATTTTCTAGTTCATCTTTGTGGGTGCCAAATAAACTTATAATAATAATAATAATAATAATCAGCTAGGCTAATACCCAAGGCACCACCTTAGGCCTAAGTCATCGAGCGACTTTTAAAGCCTTTAATTCAGGTGGCCGGGTTACAATGCGTAGGAGGGTGGTGGCAAGTAAAGTAGAATTGGGGTCCCATCTTGTAGATGAAACTGTAATTGGAAAAACATTACTTAATAATTTTTAAAACTCAAAATACATTAAAATAATTTAATGATTTTACCATCCGAATCTTTATCGATTTCACTTCCTTCATCTGAATTCAAAATATCTGTTTTATTCTTTACAAAAGAACTTTTACAACTTTCATTTCCAATTGAAACGTTGCTATCTTTCCCAATTGAAACGTCACTTTCTTTTCCAAATAGAACTTCGCTTTCTTTATCAAATGGAACTTCGCTCTCCATTTCCATTGTGCCTTTTCTTAGCGGCTTAATCCCAATTGTTTTTGCCTACTCAAGGCAAAAATTTGCAAAGGCCGCATCTGTATCATAAATAATTCGATTAATTAATATTGGTTTAAAAAAAGCACATGCTTGATGCACACAATGAAAATGTAAACAATTGGTACCAAGGCTTAGTGTTTCACAAGTGAATACATCTTCATGGGAATAAATTAAAAATAAACTCATAACTGAAAGTTTAAACAATATCATACCATTTAAAATTCTTTGATGGTCAGCTGGTCTAACTGCAATTAAATAGCTTTCTCCATTATTATCTACAAGTAGCACTTCGACCATTTCGTTCGACGCCATTTCTCCTTTAAGCTACAACTACGCGTATTACGTTACGCTATCAAAAAAACCGACTATATCTTTCGGTGACTTCGCTGACTCACCGATTACTATCGTGACGTCAATACGAGAATCTAAAATTGCCGTTCAGTAAAACACCGCTGACATCGGTTACTCAGCGGACTCAGCGCTGAGCGTTATTGAACGTAGCCTTTGTATAGGGACTTGGCAGCATGACGTAGATAATACGTCACCCATGCATTTTCCAATTGGAAAAAAATGTATACCAGCATGGCGGCCATGGCCAAAGGTATGGCGTGACGTCATGCTGCCAAGTCCCTATTGGTGGCCACTCTTTAACAAAGGATGTTAAATTATATATCATACGATAGGAAATTTAATCACATGGGCACAACAGCCTTTGTATTGGTTTGCCCACCCGCGTATCCTGAGGGTGGGCGGTGCCCACTCTTTAACATAGGATGGTAAATTCTATATCAAACGATAGGAAATCACATGGCCTCATCAGCTTTTGTATTAGTTTGACTATCTGTATCTACTAATGGTGTATGGGTTTGCCCACCCGAATACACCGATGTGGAACTAATATGACGGTCTTGTTTACTTTTGTTTTCTTTTTTTTGCGCACAAGTCAGCTTCTTGGCTTTGCAGATAGTTTTTTTTTTCAAATAAATAAATAGTGTTGCGAATGGCGGTAGTGTCATTACATATTTCGTCTGCTAAGAATTGAGTTATAAGAGGAAAAAGCTGAAGGAAAACAATTTAATTGTTTAAAAATTTAGCAAAGAAAAACAAACAATTTATAAAAAAGATTAAGAAAACAAATTTATTTGGATCAAAATGAAACTGAATGTTTTGGTAAGAATAAAGCAAGCAGTCTCGTTGAATTTATTTATTTACTATTTATGTCTGAAAAAGTCAACACGTCTTAATTAGTTGGGAACAAATACGAAAAATTAAATTGACAGAAAAACTTCGTGTTTAGTAGGTTTGGTTCTAAAATTCAGAAGATATGTTCGCGTTCATTGAGACACCCTGGTTGTTATCTCCAATTGGCCGACCTCCCAATTCTTCTAATTTAACGACCGACGGAACACCAACCAACTCCAAGTAGTCATAAAAGGGCTCTTTTTTGATGTCGCTGACATCGACTGATAGTCTTTCAGTGCCAAGGACCACTTCCCTCTTAACGGGTAGGGTCGCGGTTGGGTTAAGGTCAGGGTGGGGAAATTCGTGTTGTACGACGTGGGCGGAGTCGGGGATTTGGGTGCCAGATTGAATAAATTCATTTGTCACGCGTCGAAGCTGCACCGAGCAAGCACGAACTCCCCATTGACGACAAAGGCTCTCAGTCAGCCGTGGTCGTGACGGTGTTCGGTGTCTTGGATCTGATTCGTGACCGGTCGAAGCGCCACTTTGGTTTCCGGGATGACCATCAAATCGTAGGAAAACATGGAGGTTACTTTTCGTGGCGAAGTTATGGTCGTAAATTAGGCCTTTGTGCGGCCTTGCCCTCTGAGCGTAACGAGCTTTTTCTTGGTGAGTTAAATTTATCTCGTGTCTGGCCCAGTGTCCGCGCTTTGGACAACCGGGTTTTTCGTGCACACGCAAAATTACACTGGTCACATTGAAATGGTTTTTCACCCGAGTGAGATCTTTTGTGGATAATCAAATTGCATTTTTGTGCAGACGCATAATTACACTGGTCACATTGAAATGGTTTTTCGCCCGTGTGAGTTCTTTTGTGGATAATCAAATCGGGTTTTCGTGCAGACGCGTAATTACATGAGTTACATTGAAAAGGTTTCTCGCCGGTATGTTTTTTTTTTGTGAACAATAAAATGTCCCTTATGGTTCGTGGTATAGACGCACTCACGAGGAGTGTACCCGAGGTGTAAATCACCGATTTTGATGAAACTCGGGGAGTATGTAGATCTTAGGGTAACTTGAATTTTCACCAAGGGAAAAGTTACGCTGGGCTTCCGTTTTGCTATGGCAACCGAAAATGTTTTTGACAACTTAAAATGAAAAAATCTACATTTAAAAAAGCATGGGATTTTCTCGGTGAAAAATTTTGAAAACTCCAAAAAAATTAAATAAATAAATTTCAACTAAAATGCTAATTTGGACAATTTTGGGCGAAATTCATTAAGTTTGGGTAAACTTAAACCAAATTTCGGTAAAATTGAGAAAAGTTCATTGAATTTGATAAATAAAGGAATATTTGCAAATAGGGTATTGTCAAATAATTTTTTTTTGAAATCGACAAAAATTGGCTAAATTTACCAAAATAGGGTATAAGACCAAAATTGGGTAAAATGACCTAAAATGTTTAAAATTTGATACAATCGGGTTTAACCAACTAATATCGTCTAAAATGGGGTAAAATGATAAAATTGGGGTAAATTGATAAAATTTTGATAAAATGATAAAATATGGGTAAAATAATCTAAATTCGTCCAAATGAAAAAAATTGAGTAAAATTGTGTTAAAACAACCAATATCGACTACAATTGGGTAAAATGAAAAATATTTGGGTAAAAAAACTAAATTTGGGTATAGACCTAAAATGTTTAAAATTGGATTAAATCGGGGTAAACAACTAATATCGTCTGAAATGGGGTAAAATTATAGCAATTTGAGGGTAATTTGAGAAAATTGAGTAAAACAGCCAAAAATTAATAAAATTGTGTTAATCCAACTACTATCTGATAAAATTGGGTAAAATGATAAAATTTAAGTATAACTATAAAATTTTGGTAAAATAATCAGACGTCGCCCAAATGACAAAAATTGGGTAGAATTGTGTTAAAACTACTAATATCGGCTACATTTGGGTAAAACGATAAATTTGGGTAAAACAGCCAAAATTTGACGTTGATGTATGTTTTTTCATAATTGGGGTATTTTGGATGTGAACGAAAGGGAGGTTTTTAACGAAAAAATCTTTAAGTTATAGTAGTTTTCGTTATTAATTAGGGTTTAGGAAATTACAACGAAATCGATAACCTTTTAGTTTCTAATTTGGGTGCCAGATTGAATAAATTCATTTGTCACGCGTCGAAGCTGCACCGAGCAAGCACGAACTCCCCATTGACGACAAAGGCTCTCAGTCAGCCGTGGTCGTGACGGTGTTCGGTGTCTTGGATCTGATTCGTGACCGGTCGAAGCGCCACTTTGGTTTCCGGGATGACCATCAAATCGTAGGAAAACATGGAGGTTACTTTTCGTGGCGAAGTTATGGTCGTAAATTAGGCCTTTGTGCGGCCTTGCCCTCTGAGCGTAACGAGCTTTTTCTTGGTGAGTTAAATTTATCTCGTGTCTGGCCCAGTGTCCGCGCTTTGGACAACCGGGTTTTTCGTGCACACGCAAAATTACACTGGTCACATTGAAATGGTTTTTCACCCGAGTGAGATCTTTTGTGGATAATCAAATTGCATTTTTGTGCAGACGCATAATTACACTGGTCACATTGAAATGGTTTTTCGCCCGTGTGAGTTCTTTTGTGGATAATCAAATCGGGTTTTCGTGCAGACGCGTAATTACATGAGTTACATTGAAAAGGTTTCTCGCCGGTATGTTTTTTTTTTGTGAACAATAAAATGTCCCTTATGGTTCGTGGTATAGACGCACTCACGAGGAGTGTACCCGAGGTGTAAATCACCGATTTTGATGAAACTCGGGGAGTATGTAGATCTTAGGGTAACTTGAATTTTCACCAAGGGAAAAGTTACGCTGGGCTTCCGTTTTGCTATGGCAACCGAAAATGTTTTTGACAACTTAAAATGAAAAAATCTACATTTAAAAAAGCATGGGATTTTCTCGGTGAAAAATTTTGAAAACTCCAAAAAAATTAAATAAATAAATTTCAACTAAAATGCTAATTTGGACAATTTTGGGCGAAATTCATCAAGTTTGGGTAAACTTAAACCAAATTTCGGTAAAATTGAGAAAAGTTCATTGAATTTGATAAATAAAGGAATATTTGCAAATAGGGTATTGTCAAATAATTTTTTTTTGAAATCGACAAAAATTGGCTAAATTTACCAAAATAGGGTAAAAAGACCAAAATTGGGTAAAATGACCTAAAATGTTTAAAATTTGATACAATCGGGTTTAACCAACTAATATCGTCTTAAATGGGGTAAAATGATAAAATTGGGGTAAATTGATAAAATTTGGGTAAAATGATAAAATATGGGTAAAATAATCTAAATTCGTCCAAATGAAAAAAATTGAGTAAAATTGTGTTAAAACAACCAATATCGACTACAATTGGGTAAAATGAAAAATATTTGGGTAAAAAAACTAAATTTGGGTATAGACCTAAAATGTTTAAAATTGGATTAAATCGGGGTAAACAACTAATATCGTCTGAAATGGGGTAAAATTATAGCAATTTGAGGGTAATTTGAGAAAATTGAGTAAAACAGCCAAAAATTAATAAAATTGTGTTAATCCAACTACTATCTGATAAAATTGGGTAAAATGATAAAATTTAAGTATAACTATAAAATTTTGGTAAAATAATCAGACGTCGCCCAAATGACAAAAATTGGGTAGAATTGTGTTAAAACTACTAATATCGGCTACATTTGGGTAAAACGATAAATTTGGGTAAAACAGCCAAAATTTGACGTTGATGTATGTTTTTTCATAATTGGGGTATTTTGGATGTGAACGAAAGGGAGGTTTTTAACGAAAAAATCTTTAAGTTATAGTAGTTTTCGTTATTAATTAGGGTTTAGGAAATTACAACGAAATCGATAACCTTTTAGTTTCTAATTAACCTTATTTTGTAGGTTTTCTTCAGTTTATCTACTTTATGTCCTCCATCACTTTTTCGGTAGTTTGACAGATTTATTTTAGCCAATTTCAATTGATTTAAGACGATTCTAGTCGAAACTTATTTAATCTAAGTAAATACTGCTCTTTTATCCAATTTCGTTCATTTTAATTAACTCAACGCGATTCTAGTCAAATTAATTTATTTAACCCCAATTCCAGTTGTTTAGCCAAATTTCATTCATTTTATTCAATTTTAATCATTTTTAGCTACGTGTTTGGCTGTTTTACCCAAAGTTTATCATTTTACGCAAATCTAGCCGATATTAGTAGTTTAAACACAATTCTACCCAATTTTTGTCATTTGGGGGAATTTTGATTATTTTACCCCAATTTTATCATTTTACCCAATTTTATCAGATAGTAGTTGGATTAACACAATTTTATTCAATTTTATTAATTTTTGGCTGGTTTACTCAATTTTCTCAAATTACCCCCAAAATTTTATAATTTTACCCCATTTTAGTCGATATTAGTTGTTTAACACGATTTAATCCAATTTTAAACATTTTAGGTCATTATACCGTAATTTAGTTTTTTTACCTAAATATTTATCATTTTACCCAATTGTAGCCGATATTAGTTGTTTTAACACAATTTTACCCGATTTTCGTCATTTGGACGAATTTTGAGTATTTTACCCAAAGTTTTTCATTTTTCCCAAATTTTATCATTTTTCCCAAATTTTATCATTTTACCCAAATTTTATCATTTTACCCCATTTTAGACGATATTAGTTGGTTAAAACCGATTGTATCAAATTTTAAACATTTTAGGTCATTTTACCCAATTTTGGTAAATTTAGCCAATTTTTGTCGATTTCAAAAAAAAAATTATTTGACAATACCCTATTTGCAAATATTCCTTTATTTATCAAATTCAATGAAGTTTTCTCAATTTTACCGAAATTTTGTTTAAGTTTACCTAAACTTGTGAATTTCGCCCAAAATTGTTCAAATTAGCATTTTAGTTGAAATTTATTTATTTAATTTTTTTGGAGTTTTCAAAATTTTTCACCGAGAAAATCCCATGCTTTTTTAAATGTAGATTTTTTCATTTTAAGTTGTCAAAAACATTTTCGGTTGCCATAGCAAAACGGAAGCCCAGCGTAACTTTTCCCTTGGTGAAAATTCAAGTTACCCTAAGATCTACATACTCCCCGAGTTTCATCAAAATCGGTGATTTACACCTCGGGTACACTCCTCGTGAGTGCGTCTATACCACGAACCATAAGGGACATTTTATTGTTCACAAAAAAAAACATACCGGCGAGAAACCTTTTCAATGTAACTCATATAATTACGCGTCTGCACGAAAACCCGATTTGATTATCCACAAAAGAACTCACACGGGCGAAAAACCATTTCAATGTGACCAGTGTAATTATGCGTCTGCACAAAAATGCAATTTGATTATCCACAAAAGATCTCACTCGGGTGAAAAACCATTTCAATGTGACCAGTGTAATTTTGCGTGTGCACGAAAAACCCGGTTGTCCAAAGCGCGGACACTGGGCCAGACACGAGATAAATTTAACTCACCAAGAAAAAGCTCGTTACGCTCAGAGGGCAAGGCCGCACAAAGGCCTAATTTACGACCATAACTTCGCCACGAAAAGTAACCTCCATGTTTTCCTACGATTTGATGGTCATCCCGGAAACCAAAGTGGCGCTTCGACCGGTCACGAATCAGATCCAAGACACCGAACACCGTCACGACCACGGCTGACTGAGAGCCTTTGTCGTCAATGGGGAGTTCGTGCTTGCTCGGTGCAGCTTCGACGCGTGACAAATGAATTTATTCAATCTGGCACCCAAATCCCCGACTCCGCCCACGTCGTACAACACGAATTTCCCCACCCTGACCTTAACCCAACCGCGACCCTACCCGTTAAGAGGGAAGTGGTCCTTGGCACTGAAAGACTATCAGTCGATGTCAGCGACATCAAAAAAGAGCCCTTTTATGACTACTTGGAGTTGGTTGGTGTTCCGTCGGTCGTCAAATTAGAAGAATTGGGAGGTCGGCCAATTGGAGATAACAACCAGGGTGTCTCAATGAACGCGAACATATCTTCTGAATTAAGACGTGTTGACTTTTTCAGACATAAATAGTAAATAAATAAATTCAACGAGACTGCTTGCTTTATTCTTACCAAAACATTCAGTTTCATTTTGATCCAAATAAATTTGTTTTCCCGAAGATCGAGAGTTTTCCTTTAGATCAGTCCTCGTAGCAATCAATTTCTGTTCTAGGCGGTAGCAAAGTATTAAACCTCAAAATTTAGAACAACACCTCTCAATTTAGAACGACACGTCTCAATTTAGAACGACACCTCTCAATTTAGAACGACACCTCTCAATTTAGAACGAAAGTTACGAAAGACGTTGTTTTTATCTTTCCTCTTAAGTAGTGGTTCTAAGATGTATTTTGTTTTCTTAATCTTTTTTATAAATTGTTTGTTTTTCTTTGCTAAATTTTTAAACAATTAAATTGTTTTCCTTCAGCTTTTTCCTCTTATAACTCAATTCTTAGCAGACGAAATATGTAATGACACTACCGCCATTCGCAACACTATTTATTTATTTGAAAAAAAAAACTATCTGCAAAGCCAAGAAGCTGACAAAAAGAAAACAAAAGTAAACAAGACCGTCATATTAGTTCCACATCGGTGTATTCGGGTGGGCAAACCCATACACCATTAGTAGATACAGATAGTCAAACTAATACAAAAGCTGATGAGGCCATGTGATTTCCTATCGTTTGATATAGAATTTACCATCCTATGTTAAAGAGTGGGCACCGCCCACCCTCAGGATACGCGGGTGGGCAAACCAATACAAAGGCTGTTGTGCCCATGTGATTAAATTTCCTATCGTATGATATATAATTTAACATCCTTTGTTAAAGAGTGGCCACCAATAGGGACTTGGCAGCATGACGTCACGCCATACCTTTGGCCATGGCCGCCATGCTGGTATACATTTTTTTCCAATTGGAAAATGCATGGGTGACGTATTATCTACGTCATGCTGCCAAGTCCCTATACAAAGGCTACGTTCAATAACGCTCAGCGCTGAGTCCGCTGAGTAACCGATGTCAGCGGTGTTTTACTGAACGGCAATTTTAGATTCTCGTATTGACGTCACGATAGTAATCGGTGAGTCAGCGAAGTCACCGAAAGATATAGTCGGTTTTTTTGATAGCGTAACGTAATACGCGTAGTTGTAGCTTAAAGGAGAAATGGCGTCGAACGAAATGGTCGAAGTGCTACTTGTAGATAATAATGGAGAAAGCTATTTAATTGCAGTTAGACCAGCTGACCATCAAAGAATTTTAAATGGTATGATATTGTTTAAACTTTCAGTTATGAGTTTATTTTTAATTTATTCCCATGAAGATGTATTCACTTGTGAAACACTAAGCCTTGGTACCAATTGTTTACATTTTCATTGTGTGCATCAAGCATGTGCTTTTTTTAAACCAATATTAATTAATCGAATTATTTATGATACAGATGCGGCCTTTGCAAATTTTTGCCTTGAGTAGGCAAAAACAATTGGGATTAAGCCGCTAAGAAAAGGCACAATGGAAATGGAGAGCGAAGTTCCATTTGATAAAGAAAGCGAAGTTCTATTTGGAAAAGAAAGTGACGTTTCAATTGGGAAAGATAGCAACGTTTCAATTGGAAATGAAAGTTGTAAAAGTTCTTTTGTAAAGAATAAAACAGATATTTTGAATTCAGATGAAGGAAGTGAAATCGATAAAGATTCGGATGGTAAAATCATTAAATTATTTTAATGTATTTTGAGTTTTAAAAATTATTAAGTAATGTTTTTCCAATTACAGTTTCATCTACAAGATGGGACCCCAATTCTACTTTACTTGCCACCACCCTCCTACGCATTGTAACCCGGCCACCTGAATTAAAGGCTTTAAAAGTCGCTCGATGACTTAGGCCTAAGGTGGTGCCTTGGGTATTAGCCTAGCTGATTATTATTATTATTATTATTATAAGTTTATTTGGCACCCACAAAGATGAACTAGAAAATTCAAGAAAAAAAAAAGAAAGTGTGGCAAAAAATTGCCTCAGCAATGAGAGAAAAGGGTTATGTTTGTGATACAAAATTTAGAAACTTAAAAGGAACGTAAGTTAAAACTAAGATTCTGTGAGCATTTACACATTTTGACTGCGTTGAACAACTCAGAAACGTTGAATGCGATTTCAATATCATCGCTGAGCATTTTGACTTCAGTGTTGTTTAGCATTTTACAGCAAAAATGGGGTCTAATAATATTATGTTCCTTATAGCTACAAGAAAGTGAAAGACAAGGCCAGTAAAACTGGAAGAGGAAAACAAACATGGATATATTTTGATGAAATAGATGAAATTTTCAATACAGACCATGCCATTTCACCAGTTAACTTGATAAATTCAATTGGCGAATCATCTTCAAGTAATTACAACTTTTTATAAATGCATTTAAATAACTTTTTTTAAGGCTGGGCGAATAGCACTTTTAGCCTATCGGGATGAATTGTAGTTTTAGAATCTAATACCGAATAGTTAGGCTTAATGCAAATATTACCTTATCGAATATTCGTTGCATAATATATCGAATTATTCGGTTATTCGCCCAGCCTTAGTTTTTTATACTGTTTTCCATTGAATTGCTCCAAATATTTAAACAGTCTTCAATTGAGAGAAAGAGCAATTTTGAGACTGATTCACATCTTCCATTTCTGATCTCTCCCGGATTCCTCAGAGTTGTATCGTCACGAGAGACGAAGTGATATTTTTCAGTGTTGTAATCTTGGTCTGATCAAAAATGGAATATAATCCTGACTCATTTTTGCTTGGTCCTCCAACCGACCCTGGTCACTAAACTTCATGGTTTTTAATGTGGGACGCTTTAATTTTAGAGTCGTCAAGTGTCAGTTCACCATCAATATCTCATTCAGGATCATCATCGTCAATCTCATCACCATTACTTAGTTCTCCTTCTACATCATCCGAAAGGATAGATATAATTGAAGAGGTTGACAAAACCATTCCCATTCAAGAAAGAAAGAAAAGAAAAACGAAAAGGAATGAAGAAGTTCAAGTTTCAAGTTTATTGTTGTTAATTCGTAGTAAATTTACAATATTTGGTTACGGGCCAAGTCATGAGTGACTTATAGCCCGGTTGGTAAATATGCAATTATTTTGTTATCAACATACAATAAATAGAATGCAATAAATGAGTATTTTTTTAAAATAACAATTACCAAACAAAAGTAATAGGGAAAAAATGTTTTTAAATTAGGTCATTTAACAATAAATTTTTAATTTTTTTTTAACCGACGCAAGTGATTGGAGATTTTTTACTTCCGAATAAACTTCATTAAATAATTTGACACCAGCATAGAAAATAGAGAGTATTTTTTTTAAATTTTACACCGGGGTATTTCTAAATATATATTTGACCTTGTATTTCTTATAGCTGTATTAATTTTAAAAAATGGGTTAAAATCACTTGTTGCGTTTTTGTAGATAAAAATTAAACATGCGTTTTTATACACCTGGTTTACGTTTAGCATTTTACAGTTCCTAATTGGTTTGTTGAATGGACCAAGAAAAATGATGAAAATGAGAAAAATGCTTTAGAACAAAATAAAGAGTTAAAAAATAAGACTTTAGATCAAAACAGAGAGTTTCAAGCTGAAATCTTAAAAAGGCTTGATACGAGAAATGATGTTCTAACAAAAATGGTTAATTCGTTTATGAACATGTGATTTGTTGATTAAAAAATAAACTGGTTTTGGTATAAACTTTTTTTATTACTAGTAGTATTTTACAAACTTACAGTGTATCTCTGTGCCTTCGTACCCTTAATGCATCAGAAATAGCTCTTCGTTTATTTTTAACAGTTTCAGGTGCTGCAATCTCCGCTTCTTCGGCAATATCAGCTGTTGGTGGGGCAAGATTAATGTCACCATCATCAATTAAAATAAAATTGTGTAATACACAAGCACTCATGATGACTTCAGAAACTGGAGCTATTAATGACATGTCTAAATATTTTAATCTTCGAAATCTACCTTTCAAAAGAGCAAAACAACGTTCTATCATTTGACGAGCGGAACTTTGACATGAACTGTAATTTTTTTCTTTTTCAGTTAAATGGCCATTATCTTTAAAAGGAGTTATAATGAATAAATCAAGTGGGTAGGCACTGTCACCCAGCAAATGGCCATTGCCAACACTCCTTGACCCATTTTTTAGACACTTGTAGATGGAACTGGAACGCCACATTCTGGCATCATGAACAGATCCGGGCCATCCGGCGCAGCAATCGATGAACATCAGAGTTTCGTTACAAATACCTATATGAACACACGCTATTTAATTTTTAACAACGGTGCAAGCAGATATTAAATTACCTTGTAATAATATCGAAGTTCTCTTCTTACGATTGTAGTAAGAGTGTTTCTTTTCAATTGGCTCCTTAATATCAATATGACAACCGTCTACGGCACCAACGGTTCCCGGAAAATTGTACTTTGATTCACAAAATACCATTGATGTATCCATCGTTTCGTCTGTAGGCCACGTAATGTATTTTTGTCTCATTTTTGATATAATTCTGACAAATTCAATAAATACATAATGCGCATTTCCCTTTGAGAGATCGAAACGATCTCCAATACTTCTGAAAGATTCGGGTGTTGCCAAGAGCCACAATGAAACTAATATCCTTTTATCTATAGCGACAGTGACATACATTTTTTCAGTTGTTATAGCCGCTCCGTAGATATTGATTAATTTCTAATGGAAATAAGTTAAAATTAGTATTTGTTTACGCAATTTTTTCATGTTCGTAGAGGCTTCAATATTCCCTGAAGGCATTGAGCAAGCTTGTGCCAACTGAAAGCTGACTTTTATTCAGCATAGCCTTTACAGAGGTGAACAAAATATAGTGAAAAAATATTAAACGTACTTCAAGAGCAGTCCTGCTCATTCTAAAGTGAGATTTAAAATCCTGGTCTGTGTAATAAGGCACTGTTCTTTCCACATAATCTGCAATTCTCAAGCGAGTGGACCGAGGCTTAGTGTTATTTAATAACATTTTTGCAATTAGCGCGCTTTGTTTCATTTTCTTTGAAAAAGAAGGAAAAGCACTAAAGTCTAAAGCAGCTTCGTCAACAATTTCATCGCTGGCAATTTCATTTATTATCAGATACAAAAGTTTTCTCTTTTTCCGATTTTCTGGTCCAGATAAATAATTTACCGCCATTTTGAAAAACACCGATGACTGAACGAAAAGCGTTCAATAAGTTTTGACGTCAATATGACGACAGAACGTGGTGGTTAAAAATCGGTAAGATATCGAGCTTTCTTCTGCTGAGCTTTACTGAACGTACCCTAAGCTTCCTATCGTTTGATAGACGGAAAGTATCAAAGGTGAAATAGTTAAGCAAAACACGACTAACATAAATCTTTAAAATTATGGAATTAGTGGTCCATAGTGGAAATATGATTTAAAGAGGTTCAAATGTGTTTATTTTAGGAAATTTATATCAAATATTGGGGTAGTTTAGTCATCAAAAGTCATGTAAATTCGCAAAATCATAAAAAATACCCATGAATGTTATTTTGCAGAACAGAAATTAATAGAATATGTCATTCTCGTATTTTATATTATCTTCGTGATTAAATTGGTATTTTTATTTAAGGAAACCGAAAAACCACCTTGAACTATTATAGACTCTTAAACGCGTCTTCCCAATCGACCGCCATTACCTTACAGTCTACGGGGAGGGTGATGAAAAAACTGGTTTTGGGGGGATGTAATTTCTGCGGTAGAGCGCTTGCTCGTTGGTTGCCTGTACGATAAATGGCAGCGCGCAGTAAACGTTTATAAGAAGAGTGTATACCGCGCGGATTGCCCCCTTCTACAAAAAACGTTTAAAGGTCGGGACTGGCGCTCCGAGGTATTATCAGAGGCGAAAGTGAAAATCGAGGGAACGGGATATGTTGTCGGCATTGTCGAGATAGGATGCGCAGCCTGCACCGTCAGCCGAGCCTCGCTTCTCAGTGGCGAGGGAGAAAACCACATGTCGTTTCTTTCCAGCTTTGTTCGAATCCCGAAATTATCGCATGGGAAAAGGGGGAGGGGAGTACCACGGTAACTATCACATTGGAAAAGGGGGGAGGGGGTACCACGGTAATTATCGCATGGGACAAAGGGGGGAGGGAGTACCAAGTTAATTATCACATGGGAAAAGGGGGGAAGGAGTTCCAAGGTAATTATCACATGGGAAAAGGGGGGAAGGGTACCACGGTAGTTATCACGTGGGAAAAGGGGGGAGGGAGTACCAAGGTAATTATCACATGGGAAAAGGGGGAAGGGTACCACGGTAGTTATCACGAGGAAAAGGGGGGAGGGAGTACCAAGTTAATTATCACATGGGAAAAGGAGGGAAGGGTACCACGGTAGTTAGCACGTGGGAAAGGGGGAGGGGGTACCACGGTAATTATCACATGGGGAGGAAGGACCTTACTGGGGTGGTTCTACTATGGGGAAAAGAGTACCATGGAAATTATTCCCTGGGATAAAGGGGGATGAAGCCTTACTGGCGGGGAGGAGGCCTTACTGGGGGGAGGTTTGACTATGGTGTAAAGGTTACCACGGATATTATCGCTTGAAAAAAGGGTCGGGTGCCTTAATGCGGTGGTTCGACTATGGGGAAAATGGTGCCTTTAAACACACCACTAGCTGAGGGCCCGCCTGTAAGTAAGGTGGGCTTCTCAGCTAGTAAAGAAATAAAAGTAAAAGAAAACACAATCAACTCTTTAACTCCAAGAAGGCCATTAATTTTATTGGAATAAAGAATATTTTTTTCAGTTTCGATCTCATTATAGGAAGCGAATTCCAGTCGTTAATGACACTACTCGAAAATAAATTAAAACGGACCGAAGTTTCAGATTTGGGCTTACGAAGTTTGATCAAGGGTCCACGGAAAAATAATCAGAAACATTTATTTCTAATTTATTGTAAAAAATCTTGTGCAAAAGATTTAAATTGTTAATTTTCTGACGAATAGGATAAATATGGAGTTCAAACAGGGGAACAATAATCGATGATGGGGAGAGCGAGAGAATGGTAAAGTTGTTTCAAAAGTTTGGGGTTCCGAAAATTCAAATTACGACGAATCAGTCCCGCCAACGAACGAATTTAAGGTGAGGGTCAACAATGACCCCCAAATCGCACTCGGAGAGCGTGTAAACAATAGGAGTACCAATGATATTGTTGACAAATTTTGGAAAAGCATTAGTAAATTTGAAAACCAAAATTTTTGTAAATTGTTTTGTATTTTTTTCTAAATTAAAATTTAGCTAAACCTATAACACCCGGAAAATGTGGGTTATCAATCACATCTAAAACGCGTATAGATCCCGAATTTGGAAAATATTCCCTCTACAGACGAAGCGAGTGCTCAAATTAGTCCACCTTTGGTACGATTCAATGATTACTTAATCTGTTGCCAAGTTACGCGTAAGTTTTTATGTTTTCCAGGGTTATAGAACTTTTAGGAGGTTGGATAACGACGCTATACCAGTAATAGACACTCGTGTTCCACAACTAGGCAGACTTTCTCTCCCCCAATCTGATTGAAGGAAGGGGATTTTACGTTGATTTGTCAACAGCGCCTTCTATTGCGGATAAATGGAAGCTCGTGAATAAATAAGAAAACGATAGTAGAATTGATTAATTTATTTTTTACAATTTATTTACATTTGAACTAAAATTATTATGTTACAATGAAAAATATTTAAAATATCAATCAAACGACAGAAAGGTAATCATGATTTTTTTAACAAGCGAATAGCTGACGTACTTATCCTTGATAATTATCCTTTTATTATCTACTTAAACTTTAAAAAATATTTTAATTTTAATTCTAATTTACGTTCTGGCTGATCTTTTAGGAAATAACAAATGTAATGGTACTTTTCTTGTAATAAACAACTATGTTGGTTATTGTGTGTACAAAATGGCGGTACCACATTTTGTGGCCGAATCTAGTCTCTACGCAACCTTACTCCATTTTTCATTTCGGATAACTTACTAAAGGTTGGGTTGTTTATGACTGTTCGATCTTGTTACTGGTGGATTGGCATTGTGGATGTACTCGTTGGTTGATACGAACTGGTCTGAGGTTAAAAATCTTTGGAGCTGACGATGGGGAACATTAGCTGATGACAGGATCTGGCTCAGATGCTTTGACTGGTTAGAAGCTGATCATCGAGATTGTCCGAACGATGGGCACTTGAGACACTTGTAATCACGGAATGCGCAATCAACTCGTGATTATACTGGATCGTTACAACGGGAATAATATTTTATCGCGTAACTATTTAACTATAATATATCACTTGAATGACCAGGTTGTTAATATTTAAAAAAATTAGAATCCAGTAGTTTCAATTTCTGTTTAGAGTTTAAACTAGGAAATAATACTCTCTAAAATAGTTTCTGACACTTTTGTTTTGTTAGCTCAGTTTGGAAAATAAAATATTCTATTAAATTTGGGTACACGACTTGGATATTGAACAGCTTGTGCGTGACTTAATTACTATTTTATAGAAATATTTTCATATATATCTGATTTATAAATAACGTAATATACAAAATATAAATTGGATATATAAATATATAGCTAGATCACGGTATGGGGAAAATTTAAAAGACTTTCTGCTGATGCATGGAAAACGAACATGGGGTTCACGCTATGGGGAAATAAGTGATTCTTAGCGCTCCTATATCTTAAAAATGGTTGGTTTGTTCCATCGCTCGATTTTTAAATAAATAAATAATAAGCTAGGCTAATATCGAAGGCTCCACGTTAGGCCCAAGTCATCTAGCAACATTTTGTTCAGGCTAAGTTAGCCATTTAAAATAAGATATAATTAAATTAAATGATCTTAACCGCTGAAAGGTAGCTGAGAGGGCTGAAGCAGCAGCGTACAGAGTTCGATTTCCCGTTTGTAGAAACAAATATTACCCCATTACGCCCCCCACCCCTTTTTCCCCATGTGATAATTTCCGTGGCATCCTTTACCCCATAGTCGAACCACCGCAGTAAGACCCTTCCTCCCCTTTTTTCCCATGTGATAATTACCGTGGTACCACCTCCCCCTTTTTCCCATGTGATAATTACAGTTCCTCCCTTTTTCCCGTGTGATAATTACCGTGGTACCCCCTCCCCGCTTTTCCGATGTGATAATTACCGTGGTACCCACTCTCCGCTTTTCCCATGTGATAATTACCGGGATACCCCTCCCACCTTTTTCCCGTGTGATAATTACCGTGGTACCCCCTCTTCGCTTTTCTCCATGCGAGAATTTCCGTAGTACTCCCCTCCCCCTTTCCAATGCGAGAATTTCCGTGGTACCCTTTTCTACGCAAAAATAACTCCAACTAGCAGTCGTACCATACCCCCATGTACCCCTTTAAACCCCTGTATCCAATGGCTGATGCATAAAGGTCACGGGATTAACGTACGCCGAGTGAGCCACGATTTTTTCAAATCGGAACATCCCCGAAAAAAATTATTAAACAATCTCAAGACGATACTGATTGGCAGGACAATTTTCGCATGAAAAGAAAGACATTTTACGAACTGGTAGAAATGGTTACCCCTGAACTGTCACCAAGCCCTAATTGGGTAAGGAAGCCAATTCCAGTGGACAAGCCAGTAGCTATTGCATTGTATACCCTGGCTAGTTGAGCGGAATACCGTGTTATTGCCAATCAATTAGGAGTACCTAAGTGTTCCGTACATAGATTTTGTAAAGTAGTGGTAAATAAGATCATGAAAAACAAAATAGTGTTGCCTGACGAAGAAGCGGCTCGGGTAGTTTCGCAACAGTTCGAAACAAAAGGTTTGATGCCACAAATCATTTGCGCAATCGATGGAAAACACATCCCAATATTACGTCCGACAGAAGGATACCGGGACTTCGTAATCCGTAAAGGATGGCCGTCATCCATATTGCAAGCCGTTGTTGACAACAAGTTCAGGTCTGTTTAAATTTCAAATGATCTTATTTCCTGAACTTTCCACATTTTCGTTAACATACTTTTAAATATTTTAAGATTTATTGATATAAGCTGCAAAGTACCTGGAAGCGCCCACGATTCCGCCACTTTACAAAATTTTGAAGTAGTTCTTCCAAAGGTGCGAAATCTAAAATTTTACTTTTAATTAATACACACGTGAAATGAGCGTGAATAATGATAATATATTTTGTCTAATTTAATTTTTTTTAGGGGACCCGTAAAATTGAAGGCGTTGATATTCCTTATTTGGTTTTGGGACATCCCGCCTACACTCCTTTACCATGGTTATTAAAAGGGTACACAATGACGCCGGATTTTTCTCCAGAAAAGACGGAGAAGGTTGTGCAAAAGGAGTGACATTCATGCCAAAAGTGGTCGCCACGTGTTGTGTTCTGCGTAATATACGCGAAGACACGAAAGAACACATAAACCAATCGTGGATAGAATCCGCTAAAGAAGCTGACAAGGAATACCCACAGCCGAAACGTCGAGATAATAATTGTTAAGAGAACGAAACTTTGATGAGCGTGAGAGATGCTTTATGCAAATACATGTCACAATTTAAACTATTGAAAACCATGCGCCCCCTCGAAACCAACTACTTAGAAAACTTTCAATTACAAAATTTATTTTATTTCAAAAAATCATTAAATTTACAGATTTATTTTTATGCAACATATTAGCAAAGAATCCTTGGGAAGGATAATTAGGAATAGGGATGCAACGGATAACCGGAACCGAGAAGAACCGAGTAAATTCTAGGAACCGGAACCGAAACCGGAACCGATAATATAAAAATTTGAAAACCGTATCCGGAACCGGAACCGATATTTGTAAAAAAATGATAACCGAAACCGGAACCGGGACCGAGTTTTTAATTGTTTTAAACTGTTTTTAAACGGTTCTATAACTTTACTTACCAACCAAGTTTAGTAATTAAACTTCCTAATTTACTATTAGTTTTTCATGTAAGCTCATCTTTATCCTATCTCAGATAACTCTATGTGGGTTTCTACGTAACTGTCTTCTGACACACCCTTACGTATTTTCAATTGAAAATGGGATCGGCCTCCAAATGTTTGCTTTAAAAACTGGCATAATCCGGAAATCCGCGATAGTTTTAGTTTTATATTTTTCAGTCGGAAAACTCGACACAATTTCACAAATGAAGCAAACGCCACAAAATATATTGTCGTCTACTGCTACTAGTGTGCCTTCCGAGCAATTATTTAGTGGGGCAATTGGAAAGCATAATTTTTTATCCCCTTCGCAACCGACTTAGAAGAGAAACAGCAGAATAGCCAGTGCCATAAATAACGCCCCGGCAAACTCCGCAATGCGGGGGGGGGGCTTCCATCGAGGGGCCCCCAAATTGCCTGTGGGACTGGGTACAGTCCAACCGTGCGAGGCCTTGCCTAGTTTTTTTCTCTTGTCAGCTCAAGTTAATAGTTTACTTGCTTCAAATATTTCTTTATATTTCAACAGGCGCGCCCAAAGTATCGAGACACGTGTTTTATAGCAGATCGTTAAACCTTGTAAATCTGAATTAAGGTAAGGCTAATTCGTTTGCATAATTTAATCGCTGGCCTTTGTAGTTTTTGTCAAGAAAATCTGAAATTTCAACTTATGCATTTGCTTACATTTGCTTATTGAACGAAATAATATAGACTCCATTTAGAACGATATACTCAACTGAAATCAAAACGAGTCATAGAAATCCCGTCTCTATATTTTTCAATTAAATGAGGCAGGGGTGTAGTAACCAGGGGGGCAATGCCCCTCCCTAGAATTTTGCTAGGAGGGGCAACTAATGGTATTGCCCCTTCAACCTTTTGGTCAGTTGAAATTTTCAAAAGCTCAAATTCTCAATTTAAAAGCATATAAAGCTTATAGAAGCTCAACTGTGTCTGTTCCCGCCAATTTATATAGTAGTCAAACAGTAAAACATGCATTCGGTGAAGCTACAATCCTATAAAAACCAATCTCATTTTATTATTGTGGAATTCTGTATCTTAAATTCATAAACGACTCTAAAGACTGAAATACACTTCGTATGATAACTATTGTTACTGTTAATGCCTTAATGACATTCGCGACCGATTACTCACTCTACATCGGGGGCTAAGCTCCTGGACCCCCGTTTTGTTTCGCTTTGCCCCCTCCAACTTCTAAAACGTTCCTACGCCCCTGAAATGAGTAGCGGAAGGGACGGCAATGTCTCCTCAAAACTTGAAAGTACATCATTTCTCCCCCCCCCCCCCCTCCATCTTGAAACCATGAAACCGTGGAAATTTTCAAACAGAAGATTTCATTTTTACCCTACTTTATTGAATAAACAAACACATTAGTTCCCTACGAGAGAATAGTAGCCATAATTTAATGAATTATTTTACATTAAGTCATCTTGATCGTGATTCTGGTCGGACTTGGGAGTCTGAACTCCAGATTTCCAAGCACTACCAGAACCTTTGTTTTTAATGCTGCAGACGCTCATTGCCGTGATTTATCTTAATCGTTTCACTTAGGGCGTAAAGCCATTTTTAATCGTTTTATATATTTAACATGCAAGTACGTGTTAAATCTAATTGTAGAAGGCGATACATGTCCGCCCCAACTCTAGATGTCGGTAATAGCGACTCGGCCTTAATGATTATAATGGACCCCAAAAACAGTTTCGCGGGAGGAACCCGAACCCATAGCCACGTCACTGAGAAAGCTACTATTTTAAAATATAATTTATCAAAAACCAATTTTATATTCTAAATAAGTAAATTTGGTGGATTTCATTTATCTTTAACTTCATTTGAATTGCTTGTGTATTTAACTTTAATTAATACTAAACACACTGGAACCGTATAGGAACCGTAGCCGATCGGTTCTAAATTTTGAGAACCGGAACCGATAAATTAAAATTTTAAGAACCGGAACCGTAACCGGAACCGATATAGCAAAAATTTAGGAACCGGAACCGGATCCGGAACCGAGATAGTCCAAAAAAGTGGAACCGTTGCATCCCTAATTAGGAGTGTAAGAAATATTTGACTTGAATGATATCTCGTGTGTGAATGTGATTGGGCCAGAGGACTTTGGAAAATATTTGATAATTGAGTAACAGGGACGTAACTAGTGTTATTTTTCTCAGTAGTTGCGTAGGACGTAGGTGATTGCAAAATTTGGGGCGACTGAGATAATTGTTTTTGGGGTGACGGTAAATTTAAAGGCAATTGAGGATTATAACTAAAATTATTTCTAGCAGAGATAGAACTAATATTATTTCTAGCAGAGCTAGAACTAATACTATTTCTAGCAGAGATAGAACTAATATTATTTCTAGCAGAGATAGAACTAATATTATTTCTAGCAGAGTTAGAACTAATATTATTTCTAGCAGAGATAGAACTAATATTATTTCTAGCAGAGATAGAACTAATATTATTTCTAGCAGAGATAGAACTAATATTATTTCTAGCAGAGATAGAACTAATATTATTTCTAGCAGAGATAGAACTAATATTATTTCTAGCAGAGATAGAACTAATATTATTTCTAGCAGAGATAGAACTAATATTATTTCTAGCAGAGATAGAACTAATATTATTTCTAGCAGAGATAGAACTAATATTATTTCTAGCAGAGATAGAACTAATATTATTTCTAGCAGAGATAGAACTAATATTATTTCTAGCAGAGATAGAACTAATATTATTTCTAGCAGAGATAGAACTAATATTATTTCTAGCAGAGATAGAACTAATATTATTTCTAGCAGAGATAGAACTAATATTATTTCTAGCAGAGATAGAACTAATATTATTTCTAGCAGAGTTAGAACTAATATTATTTCTAGCAGAGATAGAACTAATATTATTTCTAGCAGAGATAGAACTAATATTATTTCTAGCAGAGATAGAACTAATATTATTTCTAGCAGAGATAGAACTAATATTATTTCTAGCAGAGATAGAACTAATATTATTTCTAGCAGAGATAGAACTAATATTATTTCTAGCAGAGATAGAACTAATATTATTTCTAGCAGAGATAGAACTAATATTATTTCTAGCAGAGATAGAACTAATATTATTTCTAGCATAGGTAGTTGTTTGAGGCATTTGAGGTGATTGACAAGTTTGGGGCGATTGCGTTGCCGATGTTTGGGGGAGTGGTGTCTGATAATTACTTATAAATTAAGAATCAATGGGTGAAATAATACTAGCCCTTGAACTAGTTGATTCCGTAAATTGACCAAATACATTTTTTACAGTAACACTGAAAGACTGTGTCATTGTCGTGCAGAAGTCATTCAGATCATATTTGTGTTTCTCCATTCGCTTTTCTTCCCACTTCCGTTGTTCCGCAATTTGTTTTTCCTCCCACTCCTGGTTAATTTTCATGAGTTCTGTCATATTTTTCTTTGTTTTCCCAAATGTATCGATGACATGCTTTTTAATGTGTTTTATTTTCGTAATGACGTTTATGATTGCTACCTAGCTTTACCTTATTAAAAGATTATTAAGTCAAGGGTTATTCATTTTAAGTAATATCCGAGTTATAAATAATTTAAATACGTAAGTATTTATACCTTAAAATATATTTTTTTAATATCGTGTTCCATTTATAATTTTGCTAAATATTGCCATGTACACTCTTCACAAATGTAATAGATATCGATATACTCGTTAATTGTCATTGAAAATAGCAAATGAAAGAAAGAAAGATAACTGCCCCTATTTGAAAGAGACGTTAAAAATCTACAAATTGTTCTAAGGCAATCTACAAGGTCAATTGAACAAAATAGGTGAAAATATTCGAAACACAATGTTGTTTAGTTACGCTTAACATTTTATTACATTTCTTTGGTTTTTCGCGAGTTCTTTTGTATCGATGAAATTCCACGGGTGAAAAAACGTTCGGGCGAATTGACGAAAGTATGCAAACTACTCCACAAAGAAAATAACACGTAATTCCTTAAAGAAATACCTCTACTACGACAAAGTATGCCATATTACATTAATAAAGGTAGGTGCAAGAATTATACTTTAATTTAGATTTGTTCAATTATGAGGATGAACATTATTACATTTGAATATTTTAAACTAAGCCTTGTACACGAAAAAACCACAAGCGTTGCATCGCAATTGGGAAAGCTGCGAAATATTAATTTTACGTTACAGTAGGGTACGGGACAAAAGAACATTGACCTATGGACCTATCTTTATTATAAAATATTTTGATGTGCTTTTAAACAATAATTTAAAAAAAGGAAATAATATCTTCAATTAACAAACACTTTTTAAAAATATTTATAATTAACTGCGCAGGAATAAAAAAACACTAATACATAAATAATTGCATCCAATTAAAACAACTAAAACAGATGGCGCGATAGTTCCAGTAAAAAAAACCTTGAAAAAAGTTGTTGCGTTTTCCAAATTAAATTTTAAATTACACTCGTAAACAAGGTCAATCGAATAATAAAATAAATTTAGTGGGGGCGTTTATAGCAGAGAAAATATAAGCGATGTAATACTACCACATTCGAAGTACTGACATTTGAAAATTCCGCAGTTTCAATTAAACTAAATTCAATTAAATTTAAGTTTCTGTTTTTTGAAATATAGTTTTTATAAGTAATTTTTTTAATTAAGTTCATATACTTAAATAATAAAAAATTATTTAGAACACCAAATTCTTAATCCTACGACCATTTCATTTAAAATTTCCACCACTTAAATATCACGAATACGTTTTGCCGACCGAAACATAATGCATTAATGTATTTTAAACTGTATTAAAATCAAATATTCACATTGTATAATTTTGAATGGTGGTAATTGTAAATAATTGAGAACTAATCATATATATATTACTAAAATTAGAAAAACAGAATGTGAGTTTTAGTGATTTACAAATTTTAAAAAGTGCGTGGAAATTATTATACAGATGACTTGGACATGTAACTCCGATTTTTGCTGAACTACAATTTGTTACGTTGTTGTAATAAATAATTTTTACCTTTTCCAGTGTGATTTCTACCATTTACAAACCGACTTTTAATTGATATTAAAAAAGGTTTTTATCAAAGCTATTTTATTAGTTAGTGGTTGTTCAAATTTAACTGTTCGATCAATGTCAGTATTAAAATTTTGTATTCTTAAAATATCTGCTTCTAAAATCACCATTTAATTCCATATTGTACGCTGCGTGCGTGTCTATTTTTAATTTTTTTAAACTTAATTATTATTAACTTGTTAGTTTATTGAAAGTTGATTTATATTTCAGTACTATAAAGTGCCGCAGTGTTACCCGGATTATTATAACAAATGTCTAATTAAATTTAAATAAACATATTAAGTATTTTAATACGAGTTGGCGGCAGCGCGGAATATCTTTTTTTAATATTTGTGCGCGGTTTGACACCATAACCCTTTTTTATTTTAACCATAAATTACACAAAGCGAGAGCGAATTTTTCAAAAATGTTAACAGCCATTCTAAAATGTATTTAAATTGATCAAAATGTACTGATTGGTGGCTTTCACAATTTGAAATTGAACGCGAAAGCTTAATTATTAATCATATGTTTTCCTTTATTTAAACTAATTGGTTTCCGTTATTTGCCCCCAAATTTCCAAGGTATTTTCGCTGTTTTCACTGATATTAGTAAACAATATTTAATTTCATTTATCACTTTCAGAAGGGGTGACCGCCGAATCCATTTCGTGATTGGTAATCTTGGAATTTCATTTGGCTTAGGCCCTAAAAGCAACGTTTCAAATCCTGCCGGTCGAAACAGCGAGACAGATTCCTAACCCAAAAGAGATTACGCGCAGAACGAAAAGCATGAAACTGGCAAAATGAGCAGCCGAGAAGGGAAGAAACACAAGTGCACTGAGTGCGTCTATTCCACGAACCATAAGGGATATTTTATTGTTCACAAAAGAAAACATACCGGCGAGAAACCTTTTCAATGTGACCAGTGTAATTACGCATCTGTACGAAAAAGCCATTTGATAATCCACAAAAAAACTCACACAGGCGAAAAACCATTTCAATGTGACCAGTGTAATTATGCGTCTGCACAAAAATGCAATTTGATTATCCACAAAAGAACTCACTCGGGCGAAAAACCATTTCAATGTGACCAGTGTAATTACGCGTCTACACGAAAATGCAATTTGATTATCCACAAAAGAACTCACTCGGGCGAAAAACCATTTCAATGTGACCAGTGTAATTACGCGTCTGCACGAAAACCCGGTTTGATTATCCACAAAAAAACTCACACAGGCGAAAAACCATTTCAATGTGACCAATGTAATTACGCGTCTGCACAAAGAACCGTTTTGATTCACCACAAAAGAACTCACACCGGCGAAAAACCATTTCAATGTGACCAGTGTAGTTACGCGTCTGCACGAAGAACCGATTTGATTAACCACAAAAAAACTCACACGGGCGAAAAACCATTTAAATGTGACCAGTGTAATTACGGGTCTGCACTCAAAAAACTTTTGATCATCCACAAAAGAACTCACACGGGTGAAAAACCATTTCGATGTGATCAGTGTAGTTACGCGTCTGCACAAAGAACCAATTTGATAATCCACAAAAAAACTCACACGGGCGAAAAACCATTTCAATGTGACCAGTGTAATTACGCGTCTGCACTCAAAAATCTTTTGATCATCCACAAAAGAACTCACACGGGTGAAAAACCATTTCGATGTGATCAGTGTAGTTACGCGTCTGCACAAAGAACCAATTTGATTACCCACAAAAGAACTCACACGGGCGAAAAACCATTTCAATGTGACCAGTGTAATTATGCATCTGCACATAAATGCAATTTGATTATCCACAAAAGAACTCACACGGGCGAAAAACCATTTCAATGTGACCAGTGTAATTACGCGTCTGCACACAAAACACTTTTGATCATCCACAAAAGAACTCACACGGGCGAAGAACCATTTCAATGTGCCCGAAAAACCCGGTTGATTTCTCACAAAAGAACTCACACGAGAGAGAAACCATCTGGTAGTCCAAAGCGCGGACACTGGGCCAGATACGACATAAATTTAACTCACCACGAAAAAGCTCGTCACGCTCAGAGGGCAAAGCCATACAAAGGCCTTATTTGCGACCATAACTTCGCCACGAAAAGAAACCTCCATGTTTTCCTACGATTTGATGGTCATCCCGGAAACCAAAGTGGTGCTTCGACCGGTCACGAATCAGATCCAAGACACCGAACACCGTCACGACCACGGCTGACTGAGAGCCTTTGTCGTCAATGGGGAGTTCGTGCTTGCTCGGTGCAGCTTCGACACTTGACCAAGGAACAAATTCAATCTTGCACCGAAATCCCCGACAACGCCCACGTCGAACAACCCGAAATTCCCCACTCTGACGTGAACCCAACCGCGACAATTCCCGTTAAGATGGAAGTGGTATTGGACACTGAAAGACTGTCAGTCGATGTCAGCGCCATCAAAAAAGAGCCCCTTGATGACTACATGGTGTTCGTTGGTGTTCCGTCGGTCGTCAAATTAGAAGAGTTGGGAGATCGGCCAATTGGAGATAACAACCAGGGTGTCTCAATGAACCCGAAAACTCTGGTCAAAATAGAATGCGGTTCTGAACTTCTGAAGAACGAAACTTCTGAATTTTAGAACCAAACCTACTAAACACGAGGTTATTTGTCTGTTGGGTGTAAAATAGCGTAAACTTAATTTGTTTTTGTTAGCATATTTTAAGCCCATTTAAAAATGACGCAAACGTTAAAAAAACCAGAACATTGTGTAATTTTATTTGTATCGTATTTTTTAGTTTGTATATATAAGACATTTTAAATTTAATCGTAGGGCAGTCTGGTCAAGTCATGTATTCGTATCAGTAATGTAAATAATAAATTGTTTTTAAAAGTTAAGCTGACTGAGTAAATTATTCTTCTAAGTCCACGATCATTTTTGGTCCGTCGAGCCGGATACGAACGCATCGATTGAATTTACGCCTCAATCTCGTTGGTTCCAGCTATCATTTCGTGAGATACTTGGAAATCCTTAATTTCAACTCAGCAATCAGTCAAGAACGTTGCCAGTCATCATGGACGCAATCCTGAATAAACGTAAGAATATCAAAAGTCAAGTCACCCGACTGGAAAACAACATTTTACAACCATTGACCAAGAGTGAACTGATAGCCCTGACTGACTCAGATGCGCCATTCTATCTTAACAAGATACAGAAGCTGACCGCCGAGCTAGACAGAGTCCAAGAATTAATTATGCATAATTGCAAGCCAGACGAATCAGATGGTCACGATACAGAGTATAACAACATCATGACGAGATCAGAGACGATGGAACGACTCCTTCTAGATGCCGATGCCAAGAGATCAGCGGCGGCTTTAGCAACTGCTATTGTACCATCCAAGCCTACCGCCGACATTAGACTCCCGCCAATCGACCTTCCAAGATTCGGTGGTAATTACATCGAGTGGTTCCCGTTCCACGACTTATTCGTCGCCACAGTACATTACAACACGCTACTATCAGGGGCTCAGAAGTTGCACTATCTAAAGAATGCTACGTACAGCGATGCTGCGCTCCTTATTCAGTCGCTTCAGCTCACAGACGGCAATTATAATGAAGCTTGGGATATCCTCAAGAATCGGTACCACAATTCACGAGAAATCATAGAAGCACACGTTCGACGATTATTCAATGAGCCATCAGTGAAGGAGGAATCGTCCTCAGCTCTACGGCGGTTAATCGATACGACATCTGAATGTATCCGATCATTGAAGGTATTACAAGAACCAGTAGATCAATGGGATGCAGTACTGATTTACGCAGTCAAGGAAAAATTGGACTTCGAATCAAGGCGTCAATGGGAATTGTCGATGACTGGAACAAAACGTCCGAAGTATGAAGAACTATCTACGTTCCTAGAACAGCGGGCCCGAGCGCTGGCTGCATCACAATCGTCCGCAGTAGCTTCAAGAACGAGATAATCTACTCATCAAAGGAAGTATATGACCTCTCATCATGGAGCCGTAAAGGGAAAATGTATCATTGGCAGCGATGATCAAGCAATTTACAAGTGTCCCGAATTCCTGAAGGCCAACGTCGAAGAGCGTTGGGGCTTTGTGAAAAAGTACTCATTATGTTTCAACTGTCTACGGGGCGATCATCAGAGTAGCGACTGCAGATGGGGTACTTGTAAACTGTGCAAATTAAAACACAACAGCTTACTTCATCGTCCAAATCAAGAATCAAACAGTTCCAGCCCAGGAGTGTTCGCACATGTATCCAGGGAACTATCGTCATTATCAACTAAGAGGTCTGGAGATTTCCAAGTACTCCTACCAACAGCGGTTATTCAATTCGAGGATGACACTGGTCATTTTCAACCGCTACGAGCATTATTGGATTCTGGATCTCAAGCCACTTTTATCAGCGAACCAGGAATCAGAAGATTGCAATTAAAACGTACTCGCTGTAATCTATCTATCGGTGGCATAGGAGGTTCCGGCATTGGAACTTCACAGGGACGCGTGAACTACACATCAAGACAAAGGCCAACCACATTTTGGAAGTAGAAGCCTTAATCCTAATGAAGGTTACCCATAACTTACCCAGTCATTCGTTCCACTCGAGTCATCTACCACACATAAAGGGTCTGAAACTCGCCGATTCAACATTCTGCGTATCAAGTCCAGTCGATGTCCTTCTAGGCGCTGATGTTTATTTCAACGTCATCGAAGAAGGGAAACGTCAAGGAAAACGACACTTACCAGTAGCCTTCAAGACTGTTTTTGGCTGGGCGATCGGAGGTTCATTATGCCAAGAAGAAATATCGGTTCTGACGACGTCCATCCAAATCCATGGCTGTACGCTGGATGAGCAACTGGCGAAATTCTGGGAGATAGAGGAGGTTACGTCCCCGCAGCTACTGACGATCGACGAAAAACGATGCGAGCAGATCTTTGAAGCCACTTATACTCGAAACAAGACAGGAAGATTTATCGTTCGTCTCCCGTTTAAAACAGATCCAAAGGAACTCGGTAATTCTCGGAAGTCAGCAGTCAAAAGATTCCTGTGTCTGGAATTTCGCCTACAAACCAATCCAGACTTGTACAATCAGTATCGCACCTTCATGAAGGAATATGCAACGATGGGGCACATGAAGTCAGTAATACCAAAGCAAGATACCGAGACGGCATACTACTTGCCTCACCATGCGGTCATCAAGAATTCAAGCACGACCACTAAACTCCGCGTCGTCTTTGATGCTTCCGCAAAAACTACGGCTGGAAAATCACTCAATGACACGCTACTGATTGGACCGAGATTGCAAGACGATCTCATCAACCTTCTACTTAGATTTCGTTCTTGGCCAATCGTGATGGCAGCCGACATTGCCAAAATGTTTCGACAAATCCTGATTCACCCCGATGACATGACCTGGCAGCGTATCATTTGGAGAGACGATCCAGCAAAGCCATTAGAAGAACAGCAGCTCGTAACCGTCACATATGGTACAGCGTCGGCGCCATACTTAGCGACCAAGGTTCTTCAACAATTGTCACGAGATGTAAAAGACGGGTTACCTCTAGCATCAGCATCGTTGTCCGGTGACTTCTACATGGACGATTTGATGACGGGTGTCCAAACAAGATCCGAAGGGCTACAACTTCAGAAAGAACTCCTTCAAGCAACAGGAGATGCGGGTTTAGAACTCAGGAAATGGACATCTAATGATCCGGTACTAGTGGAGAATCTCCCACCGGAACTCCGAGAAAGTCAAGGGTCGTTGCGGCTGGACGGCGATGAAACCTTCAAAACATTGGGCCTACAATGGACTCCGACGCCAGATCATTTCACGTTCACAGTCACGTCTCCGGAAGCCAGAGCCATCATTACGAAACGCACCATCCTATCAGACACGGCGAAAATCTTTGACCCTCTGGGACTGCTCGCTCCAGTCACGATCGTAGCGAAGTTATTGCTACAAGACATGTGGCAGTTAAAGAAAGATTGGGACGAAGAGTTACCGATGTCCATGATTCGAAAATGGCAACTGTTCAGAGAGGACTTAACTAACATTGAACAGATTACGACAGCACGATATATATCGCAGGAAGAAATACAAGAACAAAGTTTGCACGGTTTCAGCGATGCTTCAGAAAAGGCATTTGCGGCTGCAATCTTCCTAAAAACTACTTCAAGAACAGGTCAGGTCAAAATCCAATTGATAGTAGCGAAGACGAGGGTCGCCCCGCTAAAAAAGACCACCTTACCAAGATTGGAGTTATGCGGGGCTCTCTTGTTGGCGAAACTAATCCAAGTCGTTCAAACCTCAATGAGAAAAAGATTCTCCACCGTTCATTGCTGGACTGACTCCACGATTGTTTTGGCATGGATTCTGTCGGCGCCACAACGCTGGAAAACATTCGTGGCCAATCGCGTGGCTGAAATTCAAGAGCTTCTCCCAACCGCACACTGGCATCATGTGTCCGGCGACTCCAATCCCGCCGATTGCGCCTCTAGAGGTCTCCAAGCAATAGAGCTACGACGACATGAACTATGGTGGACCGGACCAATATGGCTGCGGAGTTGGACACCCACAGAAGCTAGGGTATCAACTGCAGAGCCGACAGAATGCGGTACAGAAGAGAAAACGATTATACCGATCGTCACTCATTGTCGAGTAAACAACGATCTCCTTCAGAAGTACTCCTCGCTAAGTATGCTGATCAACGTCACAGCGTACCTAAAACGAGTAGCTCATAACGCACGACTTCGTCACGGCGTCAGAGAAGCCAAGCATACTGGACCATTGTCCACAGAAGAACGGAAAAACGCACTACTGTTTTGGATCCAACGAACGCAGCAGGAGACATTTGCTGAAGACAACGAGCGACTGAAGCAGAAGAAAGATTTGTCCAGGAAAAGCAAACTTTTGACATTATATCCATTCCTCGATCCGTATGGGATTATCAGGGTCGGAGGCCGTCTTCAAAATACTCAATTGTCGCCAGACAAGATTCACCCGATGATATTACCAAGACGAAGCTGTTTGACCGATCTCATTATCAACTACGAGCATGTAAAACAACTACATGGCGGTCCCCAACTATTAATGGCCTGTCTACAACGAAAGTACTGGATTCTGGGTATGCGGGATGCAGTAAGATTTCAGATTCGTCGCTGCGTTCGTTGCACTCGTCAACAAGCCGAAACAGCAAAACAATTGATGGGTAACTTGCCGATGACCCGAGTCCTTCAAACCCGAGCCTTCCTGAACTGCGGAATCGACTACGCTGGACCATTCCAGTTGACCATGCGAAAGGGGCGTGGTCAGAAGTCTTTTAAAGCATACGTAGTACTCTTTGCTTGCTTTGTTACCAGAGCGTTACACCTAGAACTCGTAAGTGATATGACGACTGAAGCATTTTTAGCAGCCCTTAAGAGGTTCGTCTCTCGTCGGGGAAAATGCGCAAATATCTATTCGGACTGCGGATCGAACTTCATCGGAGCAGATCGCGAGTTGAAGAGTTTCATGAAATTCCTGTCTACGAAGTCAACCCAATCTCAGATAGCCAGATGGTCAACGGAAGAAGAAATCCAGTGGCGATTCAATCCCCCAGCTTCACCCCATTTCGGAGGACTTTGGGAAGCTGGAGTCAAATCTATGAAGTATCATTTAAGGAGGGTTACTGGTAACGCTACACTAACGTATGAAGAATTTCAGACGCTGATATGTCAAATTGAAGCGTGTCTTAATTCGAGACCGTTGACGTCTACGAGCATGGATCCCAGTGACCTTTCTGCCTTGACGCCTGGCCATTTTTTGGTTGGAGGACCGTTAACCGCCATTCCCGAGCCTGATCTAACTGCCACTCCGATCAATCAGTTGTCACGATGGCAGTTCAGTCAAAGGCTGTTGCAACAATTCTGGAAGCGTTGGAGCCAGGAATACCTGTCCCGTTTGCAACAGAGACCGAAATGGGCAACACCTCATCCAAATCTCAAGATCGGGGACCTGGTCCTGTTGAAAGACGAGAACATTATGCCAACCAAATGGAAGATGGGTCGAATTCTGGAGGTGCACCCGGGAGCAGACGACCGTGTTCGAGTAGCCACAATCAAAACCATGGATAGTCAAATCAAACGACCAATAGTAAAATTATGTCCTTTGCCACTTGAATCGAGTATTTAAAATCAAAATTTTCAAGACGGGCGGAATGTTGGGTGTAAAATAGCGTAAACTTAATTTGTTTTTGTTAGCATATTTTAAGCCCATTTAAAAATGACGCAAACGTAAAAAAAACCCAGAACATTGTGTAATTTTATTTGTATCGTATTTTTTAGTTTGTATATGTAAGGCATTTTAAATTTAATCGTAGGGCAGTCTGGTCTGGTCAAGTCATGTATTCGTATCAGTAATGTAAATAATAAATTGTTTTTAAAAGTTAAGCTGACTGAGTAAATTATTCTTCTAAGTCCACGATCATTTGTCAATTTAATCTCATCTTTATATTTGTTCCCAACTAATTTAGACGTGTTGGCTTTTTCAGACATCGTTCACTAATTGAACGAGACTGCTTGTTTTTTCTTACCAGAACATTCAGTTTCATTTTGATCCAAGTGTTTTCCCGAAGATCAGTCCTCGTAGCAATCAATTTCTGTTCTAGAAGACGAAATTTTGGAGGCGGTAACCAAGTATTAAACCTCAAAATTTAGAACGACACCTCTCAATTTAGAACGACACCTCTCAATTTAGAACGACACCTCTCAATTTAGAACGACACCTCTCAATTTAGAACGACACCTCTCAATTTAGAACGACACCTCTCAATTTAGAACGACACCTCTCAATTTATAACGACACCTCTCAATTTAGAACGAAAGTTACGGAAGACGTTGTTTTTATCTTTCATCTTGTGTATTGGTTCTAAGATGTATTTAGTTTTCTTAATCTTTTTCATAAATTGTTTTCATTGCAAAATTTTTAAACAATTAAATTGTTTTCCTTCAGGTTGGTCCTCTAATAACTCAATTCTTAGCAGACGAAATTTTTAATGACACTACCGCCATTCCCAACACTATTTATTTATTTGAATAAAACTATCTGCATAGCCAAGAAGCTGACTTGTGCGCAAAAAAAAGAAAACCAAAGTAAACAAAACGGCCTAGGCCGTAATATTAGTTCCACATCGGTGTATTCGGGTGGGCAAACCCATACACCCTTAGTAGATACAGATAGGCGAACTAATACAAAAGATGTTGAGGCTACGTGATTTCTTATCGTTTGATATATAAATTGCCACCCTAAGATAATGAATGGATGCCGCCCACCATCAGGAGGCTCGGGTGGGCAAACTAATATAAAAGCTGTGGAGGCCATGTGATTTCCTATCGTTAGATATATAAAATACCATCCTAAGTTGAAGGATTAAAACTTGGGCACCACCCACACTCAGGAGACCAGGGTGGGCAAAGCAATACAAAAGCTGATGAGGCCATGTGATTTCCTATCGTTTGATATAGAAGTTACCATCCAATGTTAAAGAGTGGGCACCGCCCACCCTCAGGATACGGGGTTGGGCAAACCAATACAAAGGCTGTTGTGCCCATGTGATTAAATTTCCTATCGTATGATGTATAATATAACATCCTTTGTTAAAGAGTGACCACCAATAGGGACTTGGCAGCATGACGTCTCGCCAGACCTTTGGCCATGGCCGCCATGCTGGTATTCTTTTTTTTTTTTCAATTGGAAAATGCATGGGTGACGTATTATCTACGTCATGCTGCCAAGTCCCTATACAAAAGCTGCCTATCGTTTGATAGACGGAAAGTATCAAAGGTGAAATAGGTAAGCAAAACACGACTAACATAAATCTTTTAAATTATTGAAATTAGTGGTCAATAGTGGAAATATGATTTAAAGAGATTCTTAAACCGGGATTCGAATGTGTTTATTTTAGGAAAATATCAAATATTTGGGTAGTTTAGGCATCAAAAGTCATGTAAATTCGCAAAATCATAAAAAATACCCATGAATGTAATTTTGCAGAACAGAAATTAATAGAATATGTCATTCTCGTATTTTATATTATTTTGGTGATTAAATTGGTATTTTTATTTAAGGTAACCGAAAAACCACCTTTGTTACGTCCTTTGTTCGACGTAATATATTTTTTATCATGCGAGAGCTTAACTTTAATATGTTAACAAAACCGACTTAAAAATCTTGCTAACAAAGTTTTTAATAAATTTACTGAATTACAGAAACTCAACTGGAGTTGAAATACAAATTATTGTTTAATTTGTTACCGTTTTTGACGGCGACCGATTCACTTCTGCCTTTGTTCTCTCAAACGAGACGTTCTCGAACTTTCGTTCCTAACGGACTTTCTCACGCCCGGGCAATATAGATGTTTATTTGTGGGGTAGAGTTCATTTTATATAAAAATAGGGGTGTTCTATGGCACGCCAAACCGGACAAAATTCTCACTACGGTCGCTGTTGGTTCTCGACCCTGTTGATTCTCGACTCACGCGGTTGATTCTCGACCCTCGAGGTTGATTCTCGACCCTCGAGGTTGATTCTCGACCCTCGAGGTTGATTCTCGACCCTCGAGGTTGATTCTCGACCCTCGAGATTGATTCTCGACCCTCGAGGTTGATTCTCGACCCTCGAGGTTGATTCTCGGCCCTCGAGGTTGATTCTCGGCCCTCGAGGTTGATTCTCGGCCCTCGAGGTTGATTCTCGGCCCTCGAGGTTGAATCTCGGCCCTCGAGGTTGAATCTCGACCCTCGAGGTTGAATCTCGACCCTCGAGGTTGAATCTCGACCCTCGAGGTTGAATCTCGACCCTCGAGGTTGAACAACTCCTTCTGCGTTGAGTTTGCAAGTTCTCTCCCCACTGGGTTAAGGGGTTTTCCCCCGAGTTCTTCGGTTTCCCCTTCCATAAAAACTTGTCTAGATTAACGGTAATAGTTAGTGTAGGGAGCTGTTGGCTCGATCTCGTGGCATGCGGGGTTTGCCACCACCCTCCTACGCATTGTAACCCGGCCACCTGAAATAAGGGCTTCAAAAGTCGCATGATGACTTAGGCCTAAGGTGGTGCCTTGGGTATTAGCCTCGCTGATTATTATCTCGACCCTCGAGGTTGATTCTCGACCCTCGAGGTTGATTCTCGACCCTCGAAGTTGATTCTCGACCCTCGAAGTTGAATCTCGACCCTCGAAGTTGAATCTCGACCCTCGAGGTTGAATCTCGACCCTCGAGGTTGAATCTCGACCCTCGAGGTTGAATCTCGACCCTCGAGGTTGAATCTCGACCCTCGAGGTTGAATCTCGACCCTCGAGGTTGAATCTCGACCCTCGAGGTTGAATCTCGACCCTCGAGGTTGAATATCGACCCTCGAGGTTGAATCTCGACCCTCGAGGTTGAATCTCGACCCTCGAGGTTGATTCTCGACCCTCGAGGTTGATTCTCGACCCTCGAGGTTGATTCTCGACCCTCGAGGTTGATTCTCGACCCTCGAGGTTGATTCTCGACCCTCGAGGTTGATTCTCGACCCTCGAGGTTGATTCTCGACCCTCGAGGTTGATTCTCGACCCTCGAGGTTGATTCTCGACCCTCGAGGTTGATTCTCGACCCTCGAGGTTGATTCTCGACCCTCGAGGTTGATTCTCGACTCACGCGGTTGATTCTCGACTCACGCGGTTGATTCTCGACTCACGCGGTTGATTCTCGACCCTCGAGGTTGATTCTCGACCCTCGAGGTTGATTCTCGACTCACGCGGCTGATTGTCGATCCTCGAGGTTGATTCTCGACCCTCGAGGTTGATTCTCGACTCACGCGGCTGATTGTCGATCCTCGAGGTTGATTCTCGACCCTCGAGGTTGATTCTCGACCCTCGAGGTTGATTCTCGACCCTCGAGGTTGATTCTCGACCCTCGAGGTTGATTCTCGACCCTCGAGGTTGATTCTCGACCCTCGAAGTTGATTCTCGACCCTCGAAGTTGAATCTCGACCCTCGAAGTTGAATCTCGACCCTCAAGGTTGAATCTCGACCCTCAAGGTTGAATCTCGACCCTCGAGGTTGAATCTCGACCCTCGAGGTTGAATCTCGACCCTCGAGGTTGAATCTCGACCCTCGAGGTTGAATCTCGACCCTCGAGGTTGAATCTCGACCCTCGAGGTTGAATCTCGACCCTCGAGGTTGAATCTCGACCCTCGAGGTTGAATCTCGACCCTCGAGGTTGAATATCGACCCTCGAGGTTGAATCTCGACCCTCGAGGTTGAATCTCGACCCTCGAGGTTGATTCTCGACCCTCGAGGTTGATTCTCGACCCTCGAGGTTGATTCTCGACCCTCGAGGTTGATTCTCGACCCTCGAGGTTGATTCTCGACCCTCGAGGTTGATTCTCGACTCACGCGGTTGATTCTCGACTCACGCGGTTGATTCTCGACCCTCGAGGTTGATTCTCGACTCACGCGGCTGATTGTCGATCCTCGAGGTTGATTCTCGACCCTCGAGGTTGATTCTCGACCCTCGAGGTTGATTCTCGACCCTCGAGGTTGATTCTCGACCCTCGAGGTTGATTCTCGACCCTCGAGGTTGATTCTCGTCCCTCGAGGTTGATTCTCGTCCCTCGAGGTTGATTCTCGTCCCTCGAGGTTGAATCTCGACCCTCGAGGTTGAATCTCGACCCTCGAGGTTGAATCTCGACCCTCGAGAATGAATCTCGACCCTCGAGGTTGAACAACTCCTTCTGCGTTGAGTTTGCAAGTTCTCTCCCCACTGGTTTAAGGGATTTTCCCCCGAGTTCTTCGGTTTCCCCTTCCATAAAAACTTGTCTAGATTAACGGTAATAGTTAGTGTAGGGAGCTGTTGGTTCGATTTCGTGGCATGCGGGGTTTGCCACCACCCTCCTACGCATTGTAACCCGGCCACCTGAAATAAGGGCTTCAAAAGTCGCATGATGACTTAGGCCTAAGGTGGTGCCTTGGGTATTAGCCTCGCTGATTATTATCTCGACCCTCGAGGTTGATTCTCGACCCTCGAGGTTGATTCTCGACCCTCGAAGTTGATTCTCGACCCTCGAAGTTGATTCTCGACCCTCGAAGTTGAATCTCGACCCTCGAGGTTGAATCTCGACCCTCGAGGTTGAATCTCGACCCTCGAGGTTGAATCTCGACCCTCGAGGTTGAATCTCGACCCTCGAGGTTGAATCTCGACCCTCGAGGTTGAATCTCGACCCTCGAGGTTGAATCTCGACCCTCGAGGTTGAATCTCGACCCTCGAGGTTGAATCTCGACCCTCGAGGTTGAATCTCGACCCTCGAGGTTGAATATCGACCCTCGAGGTTGAATCTCGACCCTCGAGGTTGAATCTCGACCCTCGAGGTTGATTCTCGACCCTCGAAGTTGATTCTCGACCCTCGAGGTTGATTCTCGACCCTCGAGGTTGATTCTCGACCCTCGAGGTTGATTCTCGACCCTCGAGGTTGATTCTCGACCCTCGAGGTTGATTCTCGACCCTCGAGGTTGATTCTCGACCCTCGAGGTTGATTCTCGACTCACGCGGTTGATTCTCGACTCACGCGGTTGATTCTCGACTCACGCGGTTGATTCTCGACCCTCGAGGTTGATTCTCGACTCACGCGGCTGATTGTCGATCCTCGAGGTTGATTCTCGACCCTCGAGGTTGATTCTCGACCCTCGAGGTTGATTCTCGACCCTCGAGGTTGATTCTCGACCCTCGAGGTTGATTCTCGACCCTCGAAGTTGATTCTCGACCCTCGAGGTTGAATCTCGACCCTCGAGGTTGAATCTCGACCCTCGAGGTTGAATCTCGACCCTCGAGGTTGAATCTCGACCCTCGAGGTTGAATCTCGACCCTCGAGGTTGAATCTCGACCCTCGAGGTTGATTCTCGACTCACGCGGTTGATTCTCGACCCTCGAGGTTGATTCTCGACTCACGCGGCTGATTGTCGATCCTCGAGGTTGATTCTCGACCCTCGAGGTTGATTCTCGACCCTCGAGGTTGATTCTCGACCCTCGAGGTTGATTCTCGACCCTCGAGGTTGATTCTCGACCCTCGAGGTTGATTCTCGACCCTCGAAGTTGAATCTCGACCCTCGAGGTTGAATCTCGACCCTCGAGGTTGAATCTCGACCCTCGAGGTTGAATCTCGACCCTCGAGGTTGAATCTCGACCCTCGAGGTTGAATCTCGACCCTCGAGGTTGAATCTCGACCCTCGAGGTTGAATCTCGACCCTCGAGGTTGAATCTCGACCCTCGAGGTTGAATCTCGACCCTCGAGGTTGAATCTCGACCCTCGAGGTTGAATCTCGACGCTCGAGGTTGATTCTCGACCCTCGAGGTTGATTCTCGACCCTCGAGGTTGATTCTCGACCCTCGAGGTTGATTCTCGACTCACGCGGTTGATTCTCGACTCACGCGGTTGATTCTCGACCCTCGAGGTTGATTCTCGACTCACGCGGCTGATTGTCGATCCTCGAGGTTGATTCTCGACCCTCGAGGTTGATTCTCGACCCTCGAGGTTGATTCTCGACCCTCGAGGTTGATTCTCGACCCTCGAGGTTGATTCTCGACCCTCGAGGTTGATTCTCGACCCTCGAGGTTGATTCTCGTCCCTCGAGGTTGATTCTCGTCCCTCGAGGTTGAATCTCGACCCTCGAGGTTGAATCTCGACCCTCGAGGTTGAATCTCGACCCTCGAGAATGAATCTCGACCCTCGAGGTTGAACAACTCCTTCTGCGTTGAGTTTGCAAGTTCTCTCCCCACTGGTTTAAGGGGTTTTCCCCCGAGTTCTTCGGTTTCCCCTTCCATAAAAACTTGTCTAGATTAACGGTAATAGTTAGTGTAGGGAGCTGTTGGCTCGATCTCGTGGCTTGCGGGGTTTGCCACCACCCTCCTACGCATTGTAACCCGGCCACCTGAAATAAGGGCTTCAAAAGTCGCATGATGACTTAGGCCTAAGGTGGTGCCTTGGGTATTAGCCTCGCTGATTATTATCTCGACCCTCGAGGTTGATTCTCGACCCTCGAGGTTGATTCTCGACCCTCGAAGTTGATTCTCGACCCTCGAAGTTGAATCTCGACCCTCGAGGTTGAATCTCGACCCTCGAGGTTGAATCTCGACCCTCGAGGTTGAATCTCGACCCTCGAGGTTGAATCTCGACCCTCGAGGTTGAATCTCGACCCTCGAGGTTGATTATCGACCCTCGAGGTTGATTCTCGACCCTCGAGGTTGATTCTCGACTCACGCGGTTGATTCTCGACCCTCGAGGTTGATTCTCGACTCACGCGGCTGATTGTCGACCCTCGAGGTTGATTCTCGACCCTCGAGGTTGAATCTCGACCCTCGAGGTTGAATCTCGACCCTCGAGAATGAATCTCGACCCTCGAGGTTGAACAACTCCTTCTGCGTTGAGTTTGCAAGTTCTCTCCCCACTGGTTTAAGGGGTTTTCCCCCGAGTTCTTCGGTTTCCCCTTCCATAAAAACTTGTCTAGATTAACGGTAATAGTTAGTGTAGGGAGCTGTTGGCTCGATCTCGTGGCATGCGGGGTTTGCCACCACCCTCCTACGCATTGTAACCCGGCCACCTGAAATAAGGGCTTCAAAAGTCGCATGATGACTTAGGCCTAAGGTGGTGCCTTGGGTATTAGCCTCGCTGATTATTATCTCGACCCTCGAGGTTGATTCTCGACCCTCGAGGTTGATTCTCGACCCTCGAAGTTGATTCTCGACCCTCGAAGTTGATTCTCGACCCTCGAAGTTGAATCTCGACCCTCGAGGTTGAATCTCGACCCTCGAGGTTGAATCTCGACTCACGCGGTTGATTCTCGACCCTCGAGGTTGATTCTCGACCCTCGAGGTTGATTCTCGTCCCTCGAGAATGAATCTCGACCCTCGAGGTTGAACAACTCCTTCTGCGTTGAGTTTGCAAGTTCTCTCCCCACTGGTTTAAGGGGTTTTCCCCCGAGTTCTTCGGTTTCCCCTTCCATAAAAACTTGTCTAGATTAACGGTAATAGTTAGTGTAGGGAGCTGTTGGCTCGATCTCGTGGCATGCGGGGTTTGCCACCACCCTCCTACGCATTGTAACCCGGCCACCTGAAATAAGGGCTTCAAAAGTCGCATGATGACTTAGGCCTAAGGTGGTGCCTTGGGTATTAGCCTCGCTGATTATTATCTCGACCCTCGAGGTTGATTCTCGACCCTCGAGGTTGATTCTCGACCCTCGAAGTTGATTCTCGACCCTCGAGGTTGATTCTCGACCCTCGAAGTTGATTCTCGACCCTCGAGGTTGAATCTCGACCCTCGAGGTTGAATCTCGACCCTCGAGAATGAATCTCGACCCTCGAGGTTGAACAACTCCTTCTGCGTTGAGTTTGCAAGTTCTCTCCCCACTGGTTTAAGGGGTTTTCCCCCGAGTTCTTCGGTTTCCCCTTCCATAAAAACTTGTCTAGATTAACGGTAATAGTTAGTGTAGGGAGCTGTTGGCTCGATCTCGTGGCATGCGGGGTTTGCCACCACCCTCCTACGCATTGTAACCCGGCCACCTGAAATAAGGGCTTCAAAAGTCGCATGATGACTTAGGCCTAAGGTGGTGCCTTGGGTATTAGCCTCGCTGATTATTATCTCGACCCTCGAGGTTGATTCTCGACCCTCGAGGTTGATTCTCGACCCTCGAAGTTGATTCTCGACCCTCGAAGTTGAATCTCGACCCTCGAGGTTGAATCTCGACCCTCGAGGTTGAATCTCGACCCTCGAGGTTGAATCTCGACCCTCGAGGTTGAATCTCGACCCTCGAGGTTGAATCTCGACCCTCGAGGTTGAATCTCGACCCTCGAGGTTGAATCTCGACCCTCGAGGTTGAATCTCGACCCTCGAGGTTGATTATCGACCCTCGAGGTTGATTCTCGACCCTCGAGGTTGATTCTCGACTCACGCGGTTGATTATCGACCCTCGA
Organism: Leiobunum rupestre; assembly: GCF_980474605.1. Lineage (NCBI taxonomy): Eukaryota > Metazoa > Arthropoda > Arachnida > Opiliones > Sclerosomatidae > Leiobunum > Leiobunum rupestre. The sequence continues at coordinate 19,938,382 of NC_143390.1, read as the reverse complement.
GGTTGATTCTCGACTCACGCGGCTGATTGTCGACCCTCGAGGTTGATTCTCGACCCTCGAGGTTGAATCTCGACCCTCGAGGTTGAATCTCGACCCTCGAGAATGAATCTCGACCCTCGAGGTTGAACAACTCCTTCTGCGTTGAGTTTGCAAGTTCTCTCCCCACTGGTTTAAGGGGTTTTCCCCCGAGTTCTTCGGTTTCCCCTTCCATAAAAACTTGTCTAGATTAACGGTAATAGTTAGTGTAGGGAGCTGTTGGCTCGATCTCGTGGCATGCGGGGTTTGCCACCACCCTCCTACGCATTGTAACCCGGCCACCTGAAATAAGGGCTTCAAAAGTCGCATGATGACTTAGGCCTAAGGTGGTGCCTTGGGTATTAGCCTCGCTGATTATTATCTCGACCCTCGAGGTTGATTCTCGACCCTCGAGGTTGATTCTCGACCCTCGAAGTTGATTCTCGACCCTCGAAGTTGATTCTCGACCCTCGAAGTTGAATCTCGACCCTCGAGGTTGAATCTCGACCCTCGAGGTTGAATCTCGACCCTCGAGGTTGAATCTCGACCCTCGAGGTTGAATCTCGACCCTCGAGGTTGAATCTCGACCCTCGAGGTTGAATCTCGACCCTCGAGGTTGAATCTCGACCCTCGAGGTTGAATCTCGACCCTCGAGGTTGAATCTCGACCCTCGAGGTTGAATCTCGACCCTCGAGGTTGAATCTCGACCCTCGAGGTTGAATCTCGACCCTCGAGGTTGATTCTCGACCCTCGAGGTTGATTCTCGACCCTCGAGGTTGATTCTCGACCCTCGAGGTTGATTCTCGACTCACGCGGTTGATTCTCGACCCTCGAGGTTGATTCTCGACTCACGCGGCTGATTGTCGATCCTCGAGGTTGATTCTCGACCCTCGAGGTTGATTCTCGACCCTCGAGGTTGATTCTCGACCCTCGAGGTTGATTCTCGACCCTCGAGGTTGATTCTCGTCCCTCGAGGTTGATTCTCGTCCATCGAGGTTGAATCTCGACCCTCGAGGTTGAATCTCGACCCTCGAGGTTGAATCTCGACCCTCGAGAATGAATCTCGACCCTCGAGGTTGAATCTCGACCCTCGAGGTTGAACAACTCCTTCTGCGTTGAGTTTGCAAGTTCTCTCCCCACTGGTTTAAGGGGTTTTCCCCCGAGTTCTTCGGTTTCCCCTTCCATAAAAACTTGTCTAGATTAACGGTAATAGTTAGTGTAGGGAGCTGTTGGCTCGATCTCGTGGCATGCGGGGTTTGCCACCACCCTCCTACGCATTGTAACCAGGCCACCTGAAATAAGGGCTTCAAAAGTCGCATGATGACTTAGGCCTAAGGTGGTGCCTTGGGTATTAGCCTCGCTGATTATTATCTCGACCCTCGAGGTTGATTCTCGACCCTCGAGGTTGATTCTCGACCCTCGAGGTTGATTCTCGACCCTCGAAGTTGATTCTCGACCCTCGAAGTTGATTCTCGACCCTCGAGGTTGAATCTCGACCCTCGAGGTTGAATCTCGACCCTCGAGGTTGAATCTCGACCCTCGAGGTTGAATCTCGACCCTCGAGGTTGAATCTCGACCCTCGAGGTTGATTATCGACCCTCGAGGTTGATTCTCGACCCTCGAGGTTGATTCTCGACTCACGCGGTTGATTCTCGACCCTCGAGGTTGATTCTCGACTCACGCGGCTGATTGTCGACCCTCGAGGTTGATTCTCGACCCTCGAGGTTGAATCTCGACCCTCGAGGTTGAATCTCGACCCTCGAGGTTGAATCTCGACCCTCGAGGTTGATTCTCGACCCTCGAGGTTGATTCTCGACCCTCGAGGTTGATTCTCGACCCTCGAGGTTGAATCTCGACCCTCGAGAATGAATCTCGACCCTCGAGGTTGAACAACTCCTTCTGCGTTGAGTTTGCAAGTTCTCTCCCCACTGGTTTAAGGGGTTTTCCCCCGAGTTCTTCGGTTTCCCCTTCCATAAAAACTTGTCTAGATTAACGGTAATAGTTAGTGTAGGGAGCTATTGGCTCGATCTCGTGGCATGCGGGGTTTGCCACCACCCTCCTACGCATTGTAACCCGGCCACCTGAAATAAGGGCTTCAAAAGTCGCATGATGACTTAGGCCTAAGGTGGTGCCTTGGGTATTAGCCTCGCTGATTATTATCTCGACCCTCGAGGTTGATTCTCGACCCTCGAGGTTGATTCTCGACCCTCGAGGTTGATTCTCGACCCTCGAAGTTGATTCTCGACCCTCGAAGTTGAATCTCGACCCTCGAGGTTGAATCTCGACCCTCGAGGTTGAATCTCGACCCTCGAGGTTGAATCTCGACCCTCGAGGTTGAATCTCGACCCTCGAGGTTGAATCTCGACCCTCGAGGTTGAATCTCGACCCTCGAGGTTGAATCTCGACCCTCGAGGTTGAATCTCGACCCTCGAGGTTGATTCTCGACCCTCGAGGTTGATTTTCGACTCACGCGGTTGATTTTCGACTCACGCGGTTGATTCTCGACTCACGCGGTTGATTCTCGACTCACGCGGTTGATTCTCGACCCTCGAGGTTGATTCTCGACTCACGCGGCTGATTGTCGACCCTCGAGGTTGATTCTCGACCCTCGAGGTTGAATCTCGACCCTCGAGGTTGAATCTCGACCCTCGAGAATGAATCTCGACCCTCGAGGTTGAATCTCGACCCTCGAGAATGAATCTCGACCCTCGAGGTTGAATCTCGACCCTCGAGGTTGAATCTCGACCCTCGAGGTTGAATCTCGACCCTCGAGGTTGATTCTCGACCCTCGAGGTTGATTCTCGACTCACGCGGTTGATTCTCGACTCACGCGGTTGATTCTCGACTCACGCGGTTGATTCTCGACCCTCGAGGTTGATTCTCGACCCTCGAGGTTGATTCTCGACTCACGCGGCTGATTGTCGACCCTCGAGGTTGATTCTCGACCCTCGAGGTTGATTCTCGACCCTCGAGGTTGATTCTCGACCCTCGAGGTTGATTCTCGTCCCTCGAGGTTGATTCTCGTCCCTCGAGGTTGAATCTCGACCCTCGAGGTTGAATCTCGACCCTCGAGGTTGAATCTCGACCCTCGAGGTTGAATCTCGACCCTCGAGAATGAATCTCGACCCTCGAGGTTGAACAACTCCTTCTGCGTTGAGTTTGCAAGTTCTCTCCCCACTGGTTTAAGGGGTTTTCCCCCGAGTTCTTCGGTTTCCCCTTCCATAAAAACTTGTCTAGATTAACGGTAATAGTTAGTGTAGGGAGCTGTTGGCTCGATCTCGTGGCATGCGGGGTTTGCCACCACCCTCCTACGCATTGTAACCCGGCCACCTGAAATAAGGGCTTCAAAAGTCGCATGATGACTTAGGCCTTAGGTGGTGCCTTGGGTATTAGCCTCGCTGATTATTATCTCGACCCTCGAGGTTGATTCTCGACCCTCGAGGTTGATTCTCGACCCTCGAGGTTGATTCTCGACCCTCGAGGTTGATTCTCGACCCTCGAGGTTGATTCTCGACCCTCGAAGTTGAATCTCGACCCTCGAGGTTGAATCTCGACCCTCGAGGTTGAATCTCGACCCTCGAGGTTGAATCTCGACCCTCGAGGTTGAATCTCGACCCTCGAGGTTGAATCTCGACCCTCGCGAATGAATCTCGACCCTCGAGGTTGAATCTCGACCCTCGAGGTTGAATCTCGACCCTCGAGGTTGAATCTCGACCCTCGAGGTTGATTCTCGACCCTCGAGGTTGATTCTCGACCCTCGAGAATGAATCTCGACCCTCGAGGTTGAATCTCGACCCTCGAGGTTGAATCTCGACCCTCGAGGTTGAATCTCGACCCTCGAGGTTGATTCTCGACCCTCGAGGTTGATTCTCGACTCACGCGGTTGATTCTCGACTCACGCGGTTGATTCTCGACTCACGCGGTTGATTCTCGACCCTCGAGGTTGATTCTCGACCCTCGAGGTTGATTCTCGACTCACGCGGCTGATTGTCGACCCTCGAGGTTGATTCTCGACCCTCGAGGTTGATTCTCGACCCTCGAGGTTGATTCTCGACCCTCGAGGTTGATTCTCGTCCCTCGAGGTTGATTCTCGTCCCTCGAGGTTGAATCTCGACCCTCGAGGTTGAATCTCGACCCTCGAGGTTGAATCTCGACCCTCGAGGTTGAATCTCGACCCTCGAGAATGAATCTCGACCCTCGAGGTTGAACAACTCCTTCTGCGTTGAGTTTGCAAGTTCTCTCCCCACTGGTTTAAGGGGTTTTCCCCCGAGTTCTTCGGTTTCCCCTTCCATAAAAACTTGTCTAGATTAACGGTAATAGTTAGTGTAGGGAGCTGTTGGCTCGATCTCGTGGCATGCGGGGTTTGCCACCACCCTCCTACGCATTGTAACCCGGCCACCTGAAATAAGGGCTTCAAAAGTCGCATGATGACTTAGGCCTTAGGTGGTGCCTTGGGTATTAGCCTCGCTGATTATTATCTCGACCCTCGAGGTTGATTCTCGACCCTCGAGGTTGATTCTCGACCCTCGAGGTTGATTCTCGACCCTCGAGGTTGATTCTCGACCCTCGAGGTTGATTCTCGACCCTCGAAGTTGAATCTCGACCCTCGAGGTTGAATCTCGACCCTCGAGGTTGAATCTCGACCCTCGAGGTTGAATCTCGACCCTCGAGGTTGAATCTCGACCCTCGCGAATGAATCTCGACCCTCGAGGTTGAATCTCGACCCTCGAGGTTGAATCTCGACCCTCGAGGTTGAATCTCGACCCTCGAGGTTGATTCTCGACCCTCGAGGTTGATTCTCGACCCTCGAGGTTGATTCTCGACCCTCGAGGTTGATTCTCGACCCTCGAGGTTGATTCTCGACTCACGCGGTTGATTCTCGACCCTCGAGGTTGATTCTCGACCCTCGAGGTTGATTCTCGACTCACGCGGCTGATTGTCGACCCTCGAGGTTGTATCTCGACCCTCGAGGTTGTATCTCGACCCTCGAGGTTGATTCTCGTCCCTCGAGGTTGAATCTCGTCCCTCGAGGTTGAATCTCGACCCTCGAGGTTGAATCTCGACCCTCGAGAATGAATCTCGACCCTCGAGAATGAATCTCGACCCTCGAGGTTGAACAACTCCTTCTGCGTTGAGTTTGCAAGTTCTCTCCCCACTGGTTTAAGGGGTTTTCCCCCGAGTTCTTCGGTTTCCCCTTCCATAAAAACTTGTCTAGGTTAACGGTAATAGTTAGTGTAGGGAGCTGTTGGCTCGATCTCGTGGCATGCGGGGTTTGCCACCACCCTCCTACGCATTGTAACCCGGCCACCTGAAATAAGGGCTTCAAAAGTCGCATGATGACTTAGGCCTAAGGTGGTGCCTTGAGTATTAGCCTCGCTGATTATTATCTCGACCCTCGAGGTTGATTCTCGACCCTCGAGGTTGATTCTCGACCCTCGAGGTTGATTCTCGACCCTCGAGGTTGATTCTCAACCCTCGAGGTTGATTCTCGACCCTCGAGGTTGATTCTCGACCCTCGAGGTTGATTCTCGACCCTCGAGGTTGATTCTCGACCCTCGAGGTTGATTCTCGACCATCGAGGTTGAATCTCGACCCTCGAGGTTGAATCTCGACCCTCGAGGTTGAATCTCGACCCTCGAGGTTGAATCTCGACCCTCGAGGTTGATTATCGACCCTCGAGGTTGATTCTCGACCCTCGAGGTTGATTTTCGACTCACGCGGTTGATTCTCGACTCACGCGGTTGATTCTCGACCCTCGAGGTTGATTCTCGACTCACGCGGCTGATTGTCGACCCTCGAGGTTGATTCTCGACCCTCGAGGTTGAATCTCGACCCTCGAGGTTGAATCTCGACCCTCGAGAATGAATCTCGACCCTCGAGGTTGAATCTCGACCCTCGAGGTTGAATCTCGACCCTCGAGGTTGAATCTCGACCCTCGAGGTTGATTCTCGACCCTCGAGGTTGATTCTCGACCCTCGAGGTTGATTCTCGACTCACGCGGTTGATTCTCGACCCTCGAGGTTGATTCTCGACTCATGCGGCTGATTGTCGACCCTCGAGGTTGATTCTCGACCCTCGAGGTTGATTCTCGACCCTCGAGGTTGATTCTCGACCCTCGAGGTTGATTCTCGACCCTCGAGGTTGATTCTCGACCCTCGAGGTTGATTCTCGACCCTCGAGGTTGATTCTCGTCCCTCGAGGTTGAATCTCGTCCCTCGAGGTTGAATCTCGACCCTCGAGGTTGAATCTCGACCCTCGAGGTTGAATCTCGACCCTCGAGAATGAATCTCGACCCTCGAGGTTGAACAACTCCTTCTGCGTTGAGTTTGCAAGTTCTCTCCCCACTGGTTTAAGGGGTTTTCCCCCGAGTTCTTCGGTTTCCCCTTCCATAAAAACTTGTCTAGATTAACGGTAATAGTTAGTGTAGGGAGCTGTTGGCTCGATCTCGTGGCATGCGGGGTTTGCCACCACCCTCCTACGCATTGTAACCCGGCCACCTGAAATAAGGGCTTCAAAAGTCGCATGATGACTTAGGCCTAAGGTGGTGCCTTGGGTATTAGCCTCGCTGATTATTATCTCGACCCTCGAGGTTGAATCTCGACCCTCGAGGTTGATTCTCGACCCTCGAGGTTGAATCTCGACCCTCGAGGTTGAATCTCGACCCTCGAGGTTGAATCTCGACCCTCGAGGTTGAATCTCGACCCTCGAGGTTGAATCTCGACCCTCGAGGTTGAATATCGACCCTCGCGAATGAATCTCGACCCTCGAGGTTGAATCTCGACCCTCGAGGTTGAATCTCGACCCTCGAGGTTGATTCTCGACCCTCGAGGTTGATTCTCGACCCTCGAGGTTGATTCTCGACCCTCGAGGTTGATTCTCGACCCTCGAGGTTGATTCTCGACTCACGCGGTTGATTCTCGACCCTCGAGGTTGATTCTCGACTCACGCGGCTGATTGTCGACCCTCGAGGTTGTATCTCGACCCTCGAGGTTGTATCTCGACCCTCGAGGTTGATTCTCGTCCCTCGAGGTTGAATCTCGTCCCTCGAGGTTGAATCTCGACCCTCGAGGTTGAATCTCGACCCTCGAGAATGAATCTCGACCCTCGAGAATGAATCTCGACCCTCGAGGTTGAACAACTCCTTCTGCGTTGAGTTTGCAAGTTCTCTCCCCACTGGTTTAAGGGGTTTTCCCCCGAGTTCTTCGGTTTCCCCTTCCATAAAAACTTGTCTAGGTTAACGGTAATAGTTAGTGTAGGGAGCTGTTGGCTCGATCTCGTGGCATGCGGGGTTTGCCACCACCCTCCTACGCATTGTAACCCGGCCACCTGAAATAAGGGCTTCAAAAGTCGCATGATGACTTAGGCCTAAGGTGGTGCCTTGAGTATTAGCCTCGCTGATTATTATCTCGACCCTCGAGGTTGATTCTCGACCCTCGAGGTTGATTCTCGACCCTCGAGGTTGATTCTCGACCCTCGAGGTTGATTCTCAACCCTCGAGGTTGATTCTCGACCCTCGAGGTTGATTCTCGACCCTCGAGGTTGATTCTCGACCCTCGAGGTTGATTCTCGACCCTCGAGGTTGATTCTCGACCATCGAGGTTGAATCTCGACCCTCGAGGTTGATTTTTGACCCTCGAGGTTGATTCTCGACCCTCGAGGTTGATTGTCGACCCTCGAGGTTGATTGTCGACCCTCGAGGTTGATTCTCGACCCTCGAGGTTGATTCTCGACCCTCGAGGTTGATTGTCGACCATCGAGGTTGATTCTCGACCCTCGAGGTTGATTCTCGACCCTCGAGGTTGATTCTCGTCCCTCGAGGTTGATTCTCGACCCTCGAGGTTGATTCTCGACCCTCGAGGTTGATTCTCGACCCTCGAGGTTGATTCTCGACCCTCGAGGTTGATTCTCGACCCTCGAGGTTGAATCTCGACCCTCGAGGTTGAATCTCGACCCTCGAGGTTGATTCTCGACCCTCGAGGTTGAATCTCGACCCTCGAGGTTGAATCTCGACCCTCGAGGTTGAATCTCGACCCTCGAGGTTGAATCTCGACCCTCGAGGTTGAATCTCGACCCTCGAGGTTGAATCTCGACCCTCGAGGTTGAATCTCGACCCTCGAGGTTGAATCTCGACCCTCGAGGTTGAATCTCGACCCTCGAGGTTGAATCTCGACCCTCGAGGTTGAATCTCGACCCTCGAGGTTGAATCTCGACCCTCGAGGTTGAATCTCGACCCTCGAGGTTGAATCTCGACCCTCGAGGTTGAATCTCGACCCTCGAGGTTGAATCTCGACCCTCGAGGTTGAATCTCGACCCTCGAGGTTGAATCTCGACCCTCGAGGTTGAATCTCGACCCTCGAGGTTGATTCTCGACCCTCGAGGTTGATTCTCGACCCTCGAGGTTGATTCTCGACCCTCGAGGTTGATTCTCGACCCTCGAAGTTGATTCTCGACCCTCGAAGTTGAATCTCGACCCTCGAGGTTGAATCTCGACCCTCGAGGTTGAATCTCGACCCTCGAGGTTGATTCTCGACCCTCGAGGTTGATTCTCGACCCTCGAGGTTGATTCTCGACTCACGCGGTTGATTCTCGACTCACGCGGTTGAATCTCGACCCTCGAGGTTGAATCTCGACCCTCGAGGTTGAATCTCGACCCTCGAGGTTGAATCTCGACCCTCGAGGTTGAATCTCGACCCTCGAGGTTGAATCTCGACCCTCGAGGTTGAATCTCGACCCTCGAGGTTGAATCTCGACCCTCGAGGTTGAATCTCGACCCTCGAGGTTGAATCTCGACCCTCGAGGTTGAATCTCGACCCTCGAGGTTGATTCTCGACCCTCGAGGTTGATTCTCGACCCTCGAGGTTGATTCTCGACCCTCGAGGTTGATTCTCGACCCTCGAAGTTGATTCTCGACCCTCGAAGTTGAATCTCGACCCTCGAGGTTGAATCTCGACCCTCGAGGTTGAATCTCGACCCTCGAGGTTGATTATCGACCCTCGAGGTTGATTCTCGACCCTCGAGGTTGATTTTCGACTCACGCGGTTGATTCTCGACTCACGCGGTTGATTCTCGACCCTCGAGGTTGATTCTCGACTCACGCGGCTGATTGTCGACCCTCGAGGTTGATTCTCGACCCTCGAGGTTGATTCTCGACCCTCGAGGTTGATTCTCGACCCTCGAGGTTGATTCTCGACCCTCGAGGTTGATTCTCGACCCTCGAGGTTGATTCTCGACCCTCGAGGTTGATTCTCGACCCTCGAGGTTGATTCTCGACCCTCGAGGTTGATTCTCGACCCTCGAGGTTGATTCTCGACCCTCGAGGTTGATTCTCGACCCTCGAGGTTGATTCTCGACCCTCGAGGTTGATTCTCGACCCTCGAGGTTGATTCTCGACCCTCGAGGTTGATTCTCGACCCTCGAGGTTGATTCTCGACCCTCGAGGTTGAATCTCGACCCTCGAGAATGAATCTCGACCCTCGAGGTTGAACAACTCCTTCAGCGTTGAGTTTGCAAGTTCTCTCCCCACTGGTTTAAGGGGTTTTCCCCCGAGTTCTTCGGTTTCCCCTTCCATAAAAACTTGTCTAGGTTAACGGTAATAGTTAGTGTAGGGAGCTGTTGGCTCGATCTCGTGGCATGCGGGGCTTGCCACCACCCTCCTACGCATTGTAACCCGGCCACCTGAAATAAGGGCTTCAAAAGTCGCATGATGACTTAGGCCTAAGGTGGTGCCTTGGGTATTAGCCTCGCTGATTATTATCTCGACCCTCGAGGTTGATTCTCGACCCTCGAGGTTGATTCTCGACCCTCGAGGTTGATTCTCGACCCTCGAGGTTGATTCTCGACCCTCGAGGTTGATTCTCGACCCTCGAGGTTGATTCTCGACCCTCGAGGTTGATTCTCGACCCTCGAGGTTGATTCTCGACCCTCGAGGTTGATTCTCGACCCTCGAGGTTGATTCTCGACCCTCGAGGTTGATTCTCGACCCTCGAGGTTGATTCTCGACCCTCGAGGTTGATTCTCGACCCTCGAGGTTGATTCTCGACCCTCGAGGTTGATTCTCGACCCTCGAGGTTGATTCTCGACCCTCGAGGTTGATTCTCGACCCTCGAGGTTGATTCTCGACCCTCGAGGTTGATTCTCGACCCTCGAGGTTGATTCTCGACCCTCGAGGTTGATTCTCGACCCTCGAGGTTGATTCTCGACCCTCGAGGTTGATTCTCGACCCTCGAGGTTGATTCTCGACCCTCGAGGTTGATTCTCGACCCTCGAGGTTGATTCTCGACCCTCGAGGTTGATTCTCAACCCTCGAGGTTGATTCTCGACCCTCGAGGTTGATTCTCGACCCTCGAGGTTGATTCTCGACCCTCGAGGTTGATTCTCGACCCTCGAGGTTGATTCTCGACCATCGAGGTTGAATCTCGACCCTCGAGGTTGATTTTTGACCCTCGAGGTTGAATCTCTACCCTCGAGGTTGATTCTCGACCCTCGAGGTTGATTGTCGACCCTCGAGGTTGATTGTCGACCCTCGAGGTTGATTCTCGACCCTCGAGGTTGATTCTCGACCCTCGAGGTTGATTGTCGACCATCGAGGTTGATTCTCGACCCTCGAGGTTGATTCTCGACCCTCGAGGTTGATTCTCGTCCCTCGAGGTTGATTCTCGACCCTCGAGGTTGATTCTCGACCCTCGAGGTTGAATCTCGACCCTCGAGAATGAATCTCGACCCTCGAGGTTGAACAACTCCTTCTGCGTTGAGTTTGCAAGTTCTCTCCCCACTGTTTTAAGGGGTTTTCCCCCGAGTTCTTCGGTTTCCCCTTCCATAAAAACTTGTCTAGGTTAACGGTAATAGTTAGTGTAGGGAGCTGTTGGCTCGATCTCGTGGCATGCGGGGTTTGCCACCACCCTCCTACGCATTGTAACCCGGCCACCTGAAATAAGGGCTTCAAAAGTCGCATGATGACTTAGGCCTAAGGTGGTGCCTTGGGTATTAGCCTCGCTGATTATTATCTCGACCCTCGAGGTTGATTCTCGACCCTCGAGGTTGATTCTCGACCCTCGAGGTTGATTCTCGACCCTCGAGGTTGAATCTCGACCCTCGAGGTTGAATCTCGACCCTCGAGGTTGAATCTCGACCCTCGAGGTTGAATCTCGACCCTCGAGGTTGAATCTCGACCCTCGAGGTTGAATCTCGACCCTCGAGGTTGAATCTCGACCCTCGAGGTTGAATCTCGACCCTCGAGGTTGAATCTCGACCCTCGAGGTTGAATCTCGACCCTCGAGGTTGAATCTCGACCCTCGAGGTTGAATCTCGACCCTCGAGGTTGAATCTCGACCCTCGAGGTTGAATCTCGACCCTCGAGGTTGAATCTCGACCCTCGAGGTTGAATCTCGACCCTCGAGGTTGATTCTCGACCCTCGAGGTTGATTCTCGACCCTCGAGGTTGATTCTCGACCCTCGAGGTTGATTCTCGACCCTCGAAGTTGATTCTCGACCCTCGAAGTTGATTCTCGACCCTCGAAGTTGAATCTCGACCCTCGAGGTTGAATCTCGACCCTCGAGGTTGATTCTCGACCCTCGAGGTTGATTCTCGACTCACGCGGTTGATTCTCGACTCACGCGGTTGATTCTCGACTCACGCGGTTGATTCTCGACCCTCGAGGTTGAATCTCGACCCTCGAGGTTGAATCTCGACCCTCGAGGTTGAATCTCGACCCTCGAGGTTGAATCTCGACCCTCGAGGTTGAATCTCGACCCTCGAGGTTGAATCTCGACCCTCGAGGTTGAATCTCGACCCTCGAGGTTGAATCTCGACCCTCGAGGTTGAATCTCGACCCTCGAGGTTGAATCTCGACCCTCGAGGTTGAATCTCGACCCTCGAGGTTGAATCTCGACCCTCGAGGTTGAATCTCGACCCTCGAGGTTGAATCTCGACCCTCGAGGTTGATTATCGACCCTCGAGGTTGATTCTCGACCCTCGAGGTTGATTCTCGACCCTCGAGGTTGATTTTCGACTCACGCGGTTGATTCTCGACTCACGCGGTTGATTCTCGACCCTCGAGGTTGATTCTCGACTCACGCGGCTGATTGTCGACCCTCGAGGTTGATTCTCGACCCTCGAGGTTGAATCTCGACCCTCGAGGTTGAATCTCGACCCTCGAGGTTGAATCTCGACCCTCGAGGTTGAATCTCGACCCTCGAGGTTGAATCTCGACCCTCGAGGTTGAATCTCGACCCTCGAGGTTGAATCTCGACCCTCGAGGTTGAATCTCGACCCTCGAGGTTGAATCTCGACCCTCGAGGTTGAATCTCGACCCTCGAGGTTGAATCTCGACCCTCGAGGTTGATTCTCGACCCTCGAGGTTGATTCTCGACCCTCGAGGTTGATTCTCGACTCACGCGGTTGATTCTCGACCCTCGAGGTTGATTCTCGACCCTCGAGGTTGATTCTCGACTCACGCGGCTGATTGTCGACCCTCGAGGTTGATTCTCGACCCTCGAGGTTGATTCTCGACCCTCGAGGTTGATTCTCGACCCTCGAGGTTGATTCTCGACCCTCGAGGTTGATTCTCGACCCTCGAGGTTGATTCTCGACCCTCGAGGTTGATTCTCGACCCTCGAGGTTGATTCTCGACCCTCGAGGTTGATTCTCGACCCTCGAGGTTGATTCTCGACCCTCGAGGTTGATTCTCGACCCTCGAGGTTGAATCTCGACCCTCGAGGTTGATTCTCGACCCTCGAGGTTGATTCTCGACCATCGAGGTTGAATCTCGACCCTCGAGGTTGATTCTCGACCCTCGAGGTTGATTCTCGACCCTCGAGGTTGATTCTCGACCCTCGAGGTTGATTCTCGACCCTCGAGGTTGATTCTCGACCCTCGAGGTTGATTCTCGACCCTCGAGGTTGATTCTCGACCCTCGAGGTTGATTCTCGACCCTCGAGGTTGAATCTCGACCCTCGAGAATGAATCTCGACCCTCGAGGTTGAACAACTCCTTCTGCGTTGAGTTTGCAAGTTCTCTCCCCACTGGTTTAAGGGGTTTTCCCCCGAGTTCTTCGGTTTCCCCTTCCATAAAAACTTGTCTAGGTTAACGGTAATAGTTAGTGTAGGGAGCTGTTGGCTCGATCTCGTGGCATGCGGGGCTTGCCACCACCCTCCTACGCATTGTAACCCGGCCACCTGAAATAAGGGCTTCAAAAGTCGCATGATGACTTAGGCCTAAGGTGGTGCCTTGGGTATTAGCCTCGCTGATTATTATCTCGACCCTCGAGGTTGATTCTCGACCCTCGAGGTTGATTCTCGACCCTCGAGGTTGATTCTCGACCCTCGAGGTTGATTCTCGACCCTCGAGGTTGATTCTCGACCCTCGAGGTTGATTCTCGACCCTCGAGGTTGATTCTCGACCCTCGAGGTTGATTCTCGACCCTCGAGGTTGAATCTCGACCCTCGAGGTTGATTCTCGACCCTCGAGGTTGATTCTCGACCCTCGAGGTTGAATCTCGACCCTCGAGGTTGAATCTCGACCCTCGAGGTTGAATCTCGACCCTCGAGGTTGATTCTCGACCCTCGAGGTTGAATCTCGACCCTCGAGGTTGAATCTCGACCCTCGAGGTTGAATCTCGACCCTCGAGGTTGAATCTCGACCCTCGAGGTTGAATCTCGACCCTCGAGGTTGAATCTCGACCCTCGAGGTTGAATCTCGACCCTCGAGGTTGAATCTCGACCCTCGAGGTTGAATCTCGACCCTCGAGGTTGAATCTCGACCCTCGAGGTTGAATCTCGACCCTCGAGGTTGATTCTCGACCCTCGAGGTTGATTCTCGACCCTCGAGGTTGATTCTCGACTCACGCGGTTGATTCTCGACCCTCGAGGTTGATTCTCGACCCTCGAGGTTGATTCTCGACTCACGCGGCTGATTGTCGACCCTCGAGGTTGATTCTCGACCCTCGAGGTTGATTCTCGACCCTCGAGGTTGATTCTCGACCCTCGAGGTTGATTCTCGACCCTCGAGGTTGATTCTCGACCGTCGAGGTTGATTCTCGACCCTCGAGGTTGATTCTCGACCCTCGAGGTTGAATCTCGACCCTCGAGGTTGATTCTCGACCCTCGAGGTTGATTCTCGACCATCGAGGTTGATTCTCGACCCTCGAGGTTGATTCTCGACCCTCGAGGTTGATTCTCGACCCTCGAGGTTGATTCTCGACCCTCGAGGTTGATTCTCGACCCTCGAGGTTGATTCTCGACCCTCGAGGTTGATTCTCGACCCTCGAGGTTGATTCTCGACCCTCGAGGTTGATTCTCGACCCTCGAGGTTGAATCTCGACCCTCGAGAATGAATCTCGACCCTCGAGGTTGAACAACTCCTTCTGCGTTGAGTTTGCAAGTTCTCTCCCCACTGGTTTAAGGGGTTTTCCCCCGAGTTCTTCGGTTTCCCCTTCCATAAAAACTTGTCTAGGTTAACGGTAATAGTTAGTGTAGGGAGCTGTTGGCTCGATCTCGTGGCATGCGGGGCTTGCCACCACCCTCCTACGCATTGTAACCCGGCCACCTGAAATAAGGGCTTCAAAAGTCGCATGATGACTTAGGCCTAAGGTGGTGCCTTGGGTATTAGCCTCGCTGATTATTATCTCGACCCTCGAGGTTGATTCTCGACCCTCGAGGTTGATTCTCGACCCTCGAGGTTGATTCTCGACCCTCGAGGTTGATTCTCGACCCTCGAGGTTGATTCTCGACCCTCGAGGTTGATTCTCGACCCTCGAGGTTGATTCTCGACCCTCGAGGTTGATTCTCGACCCTCGAGGTTGATTCTCGACCCTCGAGGTTGATTCTCGACCCTCGAGGTTGATTCTCGACCCTCGAGGTTGATTCTCGACCCTCGAGGTTGATTCTCGACCCTCGAGGTTGATTCTCGACCCTCGAGGTTGATTCTCGACCCTCGAGGTTGATTCTCGACCCTCGAGGTTGATTCTCGACCCTCGAGGTTGATTCTCGACCCTCGAGGTTGATTCTCGACCCTCGAGGTTGATTCTCGACCCTCGAGGTTGATTCTCGACCCTCGAGGTTGATTCTCGACCCTCGAGGTTGATTCTCGACCCTCGAGGTTGATTCTCGACCCTCGAGGTTGATTCTCGACCCTCGAGGTTGATTCTCGACCCTCGAGGTTGAATCTCGACCCTCGAGGTTGATTCTCGACCCTCGAGGTTGATTCTCGACCCTCGAGGTTGATTCTCGACCCTCGAGGTTGATTCTCGACCCTCGAGGTTGATTCTCGACCCTCGAGGTTGATTCTCGACCCTCGAGGTTGATTCTCGACCCTCGAGGTTGATTCTCGACCCTCGAGGTTGATTCTCGACCCTCGAGGTTGAATCTCGACCCTCGAGAATGAATCTCGACCCTCGAGGTTGAACAACTCCTTCTGCGTTGAGTTTGCAAGTTATCTCCCCACTGGTTTAAGGGGTTTTCCCCCGAGTTCTTCGGTTTCCCCTTCCATAAAAACTTGTCTAGGTTAACGGTAATAGTTAGTGTAGGGAGCTGTTGGCTCGATCTCGTGGCATGCGGGGCTTGCCACCACCCTCCTACGCATTGTAACCCGGCCACCTGAAATAAGGGCTTCAAAAGTCGCATGATGACTTAGGCCTAAGGTGGTGCCTTGGGTATTAGCCTCGCTGATTATTATCTCGACCCTCGAGGTTGATTCTCGACCCTCGAGGTTGATTCTCGACCCTCGAGGTTGATTCTCGACCCTCGAGGTTGATTCTCGACCCTCGAGGTTGATTCTCGACCCTCGAGGTTGATTCTCGACCCTCGAGGTTGATTCTCGACCCTCGAGGTTGATTCTCGACCCTCGAGGTTGATTCTCGACCCTCGAGGTTGATTCTCGACCCTCGAGGTTGATTCTCGACCCTCGAGGTTGATTCTCGACCCTCGAGGTTGATTCTCGACCCTCGAGGTTGATTCTCGACCCTCGAGGTTGAATCTCGACCCTCGAGAATGAATCTCGACCCTCGAGGTTGAACAACTCCTTCAGCGTTGAGTTTGCAAGTTCTCTCCCCACTGGTTTAAGGGGTTTTCCCCCGAGTTCTTCGGTTTCCCCTTCCATAAAAACTTGTCTAGGTTAACGGTAATAGTTAGTGTAGGGAGCTGTTGGCTCGATCTCGTGGCATGCGGGGCTTGCCACCACCCTCCTACGCATTGTAACCCGGCCACCTGAAATAAGGGCTTCAAAAGTCGCATGATGACTTAGGCCTAAGGTGGTGCCTTGGGTATTAGCCTCGCTGATTATTATCTCGACCCTCGAGGTTGATTCTCGACCCTCGAGGTTGATTCTCGACCCTCGAGGTTGATTCTCGACCCTCGAGGTTGATTCTCGACCCTCGAGGTTGATTCTCGACCCTCGAGGTTGATTCTCGACCCTCGAGGTTGATTCTCGACCCTCGAGGTTGATTCTCGACCCTCGAGGTTGATTCTCGACCCTCGAGGTTGATTCTCGACCCTCGAGGTTGATTCTCGACCCTCGAGGTTGATTCTCGACCCTCGAGGTTGATTCTCGACCCTCGAGGTTGATTCTCGACCCTCGAGGTTGATTCTCGACCCTCGAGGTTGATTCTCGACCCTCGAGGTTGATTCTCGACCCTCGAGGTTGATTCTCGACCCTCGAGGTTGATTCTCGACCCTCGAGGTTGATTCTCGACCCTCGAGGTTGATTCTCGACCCTCGAGGTTGATTCTCGACCCTCGAGGTTGATTCTCGACCCTCGAGGTTGATTCTCGACCCTCGAGGTTGATTCTCGACCCTCGAGGTTGATTCTCGACCCTCGAGGTTGATTCTCGACCCTCGAGGTTGATTCTCGACCCTCGAGGTTGATTCTCGACCCTCGAGGTTGATTCTCGACCCTCGAGGTTGATTCTCGACCCTCGAGGTTGATTCTCGACCCTCGAGGTTGATTCTCGACCCTCGAGGTTGATTCTCGACCCTCGAGGTTGATTCTCGACCCTCGAGGTTGATTCTCGACCCTCGAGGTTGATTCTCGACCCTCGTGGTTGATTCTCGACCCTCGTGGTTGATTCTCGACCCTCGTGGTTGATTCTCGACCCTCGTGGTTGATTCTCGACCCTCGTGGTTGATTCTCGACCCTCGTGGTTGATTCTCGACCCTCGTGGTTGATTCTCGACCCTCGTGGTTGATTCTCGACCCTCGTGGTTGATTCTCGACCCTCGTGGTTGGTTCTCGACCCTCGTGGTTGGTTCTCGACCCTCGTGGTTGGTTCTCGACTCTCGTGGTTGATTCTCGACCCTCGAGGTTGATTCTCGACCCTCGTGGTTGGTTCTCGACCCTCGTGGTTGATTCTCGACCCTCGTGGTTGGTTCTCGACCCTCGTGGTTGATTCTCGACCCTCGTGGTTGATTCTCGACCCTCGAGGTTGATTCTCGACCCTCGAGGTTGATTCTCGACCCTCGTGGTTGATTCTCGACCCTCGTGGTTGATTCTCGACCCTCGTGGTTGATTCTCGACCCTCGTGGTTGGTTCTCGACCCTCGTGGTTGGTTCTCGACCCTCGTGGTTGGTTCTCGACCCTCGTGGTTGGTTCTCGACCCTCGTGGTTGATTCTCGACCCTCGTGGTTGGTTCTCGACCCTCGTGGTTGGTTCTCGACCCTCGTGGTTGGTTCTCGACCCTCGTGGTTGGTTCTCGACCCTCGTGGTTGATTCTCGACCCTCGTGGTTGATTCTCGACCCTCGTGGTTGATTCTCGACCCTCGTGGTTGATTCTCGACCCTCGTGGTTGATTCTCGACCCTCGTGGTTGATTCTCGACCCTCGTGGTTGATTCTCGACCCTCGTGGTTGGTTCTCGACCCTCGTGGTTGGTTCTCGACCCTCGTGGTTGGTTCTCGACCCTCGTGGTTGGTTCTCGACCCTCGTGGTTGGTTCTCGACCCTCGTGGTTGGTTCTCGACCCTCGTGGTTGGTTCTCGACCCTCGTGGTTGGTTCTCGACCCTCGTGGTTGATTCTCGACCCTCGTGGTTGGTTCTCGACCCTCGTGGTTGATTCTCGACCCTCGTGGTTGATTCTCGACCCTCGTGGTTGATTCTCGAACCTCGAGGTTGATTCTCGACCCTCGTGGTTGATTCTCGACCCTCGTGGTTGATTCTCGACCCTCGTGGTTGATTCTCGACCCTCGTGGTTGGTTCTCGACCCTCGTGGTTGGTTCTCGACCCTCGTGGTTGGTTCTCGACCCTCGTGGTTGATGCTCGACCCTCGTGGTTGATGCTCGACCCTCGTGGTTGATTCTCGACCCTCGTGGTTGATGCTCGACCCTCGTGGTTGATTCTCGACCCTCGTGGTTGATTCTCGACCCTCGTGGTTGGTTCTCGACCCTCGTGGTTGGTTCTCGACCCTCGTGGTTGGTTCTCGACCCTCGTGGTTGGTTCTCGACCCTCGTGGTTGGTTCTCGACCCTCGTGGTTGGTTCTCGACCCTCGTGGTTGGTTCTCGACCCTCGTGGTTGGTTCTCGACCCTCGTGGTTGATTCTCGACCCTCGTGGTTGGTTCTCGACCCTCGTGGTTGATTCTCGACCCTCGTGGTTGATTCTCGACCCTCGTGGTTGATTCTCGACCCTCGTGGTTGGTTCTCGACCCTCGTGGTTGGTTCTCGACCCTCGTGGTTGGTTCTCGACCCTCGTGGTTGGTTCTCGACCCTCGTGGTTGGTTCTCGACCCTCGTGGTTGGTTCTCGACCCTCGTGGTTGGTTCTCGACCCTCGTGGTTGATTCTCGACCCTCGTGGTTGATTCTCGACCCTCGTGGTTGATTCTCAACCCTCGTGGTTGATTCTCGACCCTCGTGGTTGATTCTCGACCCTCGTGGTTGATTCTCATTTAGTTTCATTTTTGGCCACATGGCTTTGTTAGTGCAGCGGCGTGAAAAAATCCTTGCCTAGCTATTAAATAAAAAAACGTACCCCTCTATATATATATATATATATATATATATATATATATATATATATATATATTCCTATTTATAAAAAAACATGTCATAGCGAAAAACTTTACATCATTTTAAATGTCGTTTCAAAACTATTATAACACACAATCAAAAAAGTCATTGTTAAGGTTCACGAAGTTAATTTTATAAATTTTGAAATCAACTTCAAAATGACAACATCATCTTCAAAATCTCAAAATTTTTCTAAATGATTTTATGTTCGGGAAAATCAACATAAAATCACGAAAACACGTTGAAAATATCGAAATTTTAATAGCAAAATCTCGAAATCGCTACCAAAAGCCAGATATCACGCTTAAAATAACATTGAAAATCGCTAAATCAGCTTTAAACAACGACGGAAGCCCGTTTCATTCCGTTGCGTACATTACCACCCCTTGTAATAAAAGTAGACCATTCTACTTTCTATATTCTCTACCCGCTCGTCTCTACCTTATGACCTTACTATACTTCTGTTAATTTTATATTTACTATACTACTGTTAATTTTATATTTACTATACTACTGTTAATTTTATATTTACTATACTACTGTTAATTTTATATTCACTATACTACTGTTAATTTTATATTCACTATACTACTGTTAATAAACTATACTTACTATATACTATACTATTTACTTACTATATACTATACTATTTACTTACTATATACTATACTATTTACTTACTATATACTATACTATTTACTTACTATATACTATACTATTTACTTACTATATACTATACTATTTACTTACTATATACTATACTATTTACTTACTGTATACTATACTATTTACTTACTGTATACTATACTATTTACTTACTGTATACTATACTATTTACTTACTATATACTATACTATTTACTTACTATATACTATACTATTTACTTACTATATACTATACTATTTACTTACTATATACTATACTATTTACTTACTATATACTATACTATTTACTTACTATATACTATACTATTTACTTACTATATACTATACTATTTACTTACTATATACTATACTATTTACTTACTATATACTATACTATTTACTTACTATATACTATACTATTTACTTACTATATACTATACTATTTACTTACTATATACTATACTATTTACTTACTATATACTATACTATTTACTTACTATATACTATACTATTTACTTACTATATACTATACTATTTACTTACTATATACTATACTATTTACTTACTATATACTATACTATTTACTTACTATATACTATACTATTTACTTACTATATACTATACTATTTACTTACTATATACTATACTATTTACTTACTATATACTATACTATTTACTTACTATATACTATACTATTTACTTACTATATACTATACTATTTACTTACTATATACTATACTATTTACTTACTATATACTATACTATTTACTTACTATATACTATACTATTTACTTACTATATACTATACTATTTACTTACTATATACTATACTATTTACTTACTATATACTATACTATTTACTTACTATATACTATACTATTTACTTACTATATACTATACTATTTACTTACTATATACTATACTATTTACTTACTATATACTATACTATTTACTTACTATATACTATACTATTTACTTACTATATACTATACTATTTACTTACTATATACTATACTATTTACTTACTATATACTATACTATTTACTTACTATATACTATTCTATTTACTTACTATATACTATTCTATTTACTTACTATATACTATACTAGTTACTTACTATATACTATACTAGTTACTTACTATATACTATACTATTTACTTACTATATCTTACGGTTAGAGAAAGGAATTACCGTTCCGCAATTGAGATAATGAATCTGATATCTTATCTCATTCGCTGAACGGTAATCGCCAAGATTCTCTCTGCTTCCTCTCTCCATTCGCCGAAATATAATCGCCAAGATTTTTCTGCTTTTCCTCAACCGATTCGCTGGAATATAATCGCCAAGATTTTTCGGCCTTTTTCCCCCTCCCCAGTCGCCGGAATATAATCGCCAAGATTTTATCTCTGCTTCCTTCCCTCTTTTTCTCTCCCCATTCGCTGAACGGTAATCGCCAAGATTCTCTCTGCTTTTCCCCATTCCCCATTCTCCAGAATTAGTTTTCCTCGTGCAGATTTCTGGAGGATGGAATTTACCCCTCTCTACTCTTACCCCCACCTCGTTAACCATAATTTCCACTATCGCTTCCGAACCCCTTAATTTCTAATCTCTAGGCAATAAAAACAAGTTATTTTAAATTATTTTTTTTTATTTTAGAACTTTGTTTACATGTTAGTAGGTACTATCAGATATTCCATTAGATGGTTATCTTGTACATTACACAATGAATACAAATTAAAGTAGCTAAGTTTACAGGTTAATTGATTATCTACGAGTAAATTAGTAAAATCTTGTAGTACTTCCGATGGTGATCGGGGTACAAAAATAAACCCACGAAAGGTTTACCATATAATAATTCGTGAATTTGTTTAAGGTTTTTAACAATAGCTAAGTACATGCATTCGATAACATTTTTATGCTCGTTTAAAAGATCTATTTGAAAACGAATAAAATTAATTTTTTTTTGGAACTCTCCGATTTCGCGAGCTCCCAGATCCAGAACATGGCCGTAGGCTGAGTTCAATTTGATGTTGTTGGTCGTGGCGAAGACGGATACGTTGTTGTTGCCGTGGTAGTCGATGATGTTGTGGGTAAGCGACGATGCTCCGGTTTGCGTAGCAGCGAAAAGTTATCCCCAAAGAGAGAGTAGATTGTTGAAAGCTTCGGAAGTCAGGAACAGAATATTTTCGTTCGATTTTTTGAAGAAAAGCACTTGTAATTTTGATCCGTCGAAACCAAAAGAAATGTAGACTGATCCCCCTAACGTGATTTTTATGTTGATACGTCTTTCTTGGGCCCTGCGTTTGGATACGGTATGCGTCTCGGCTATAGAAAATGAAAATGTTAAGCCTTTGTCTATTGAAATAGTAATAGTATTAATAAAATAATGCTTACCAATAGAACGTTTTTCCATGTTACGGTAGACGAAGGGAGAAAAGCGGATGCACTTCTTTTCAGTTCAGCGTCTCGGAGAGAAATGACGCGTGGGAGATTAATCAGTTCCTATCTTGTTGAGATTAATTCTTCACGTGATCTAAACTTCAAATAACCCTCAAATTCTATTGGCTCTCTCTCTCTCTCTCTCTCTCTCTCTCTCTCTCTCTCTCTCTCTGAGATAACAGCTCTACGTACTTAATTAAGCTGTCTCGTGATCTGCAACTAATGATTCCCATGGTTTGAGGTCATAATTTTACCCACTTGAAAAAACCCCATTGTAGATTCCTCTCGAGAGCGTGTGATGCAATCATATCCTAGAAAACAATACAATTTTACGGTAGAAACGTTTTCAAAATACCACAAAATGAACTCAAATAAGAAAATTGTAATTAAAATAATCACTACGGCTATAATTTTAGAAGGTTGTTTCAGGACGGCGTTTAGGCCGATGTTTGTACTTCAGTGTCCATATCGGAAATTAAGTTAAATGGAATATTTTGCGTAAATAAGTATAAATTTTAGCCTAACCCTAATATATTCTCGAGAACTGAACAAGTTCTTTGGGAATAAGAGATATGCTTACTATCTTCCCCTCGGCCCTATATAAGGGGGTGTCAGAACCGGGGAACGTTACTCTATTGTTGTTCTTTGTGCGTCTAGTACCAGGATTTTTGAAACGCTCTCTCTACGTAAGTTTATTTTTTATATATTTTTTCATAATTTTTGGAATAAGGATTAAGTAAATTGGCATTAAAATGAAAGGTGTACAATACCCTGAAATTATTTTAGTTGACACTGCGGAATTGATTTTAATCGACTCTCCTGAATTGATCGATATAACTGATAACGAGACCCCGGAAGTACCCATAATTACTTTACCCGATTCTCCAGAAATGGAAGTAATAGATTTAACAGAGTCGGTACCCCCCTCACCGGAGTCTGTAGTAACAGATTCACAGGTTGAACGGTTAATATATATGGAATTGGCAATGGATTATTTATCTGATTATCAACTGACCCGTCAAACGAGCATGCCCCTATCGTTAATTTACCTTCACCCCTTTTAAGACCTAGTTCAATCCCACCCGACGAAGTACGTAATTCGCCCTCGTATACGCCTATGGATGCTCCCTCACCCTTACTAGAATTGCCTAACTCTTTCGTAGACGATTGGAGCATCATGTCCTCGCCCAGTACGGACAGCCTTCAGCGCTTAGCTGAGAACGTACAAGTTACCCGACGGGACGCGGAGGAACTTGCCGCCGCAGCCGCTAGGGCATCCGAAATGTTCGAGGAAGCTAGAGCGTTGTTAGCTGCCCGTACGGCTAGTAGTAGTAGGCCTCCTCGTAATATTACCCCGCCGCGTAATAATGACCCTATAACTGTCGCAGACCCCTCACGAGCTCCTCAGTATTCACCGCCCTTGTCTCAGGCCGCTGAAATTAGTAACGCGGA
Organism: Leiobunum rupestre; assembly: GCF_980474605.1. Taxonomy (NCBI): domain Eukaryota; kingdom Metazoa; phylum Arthropoda; class Arachnida; order Opiliones; family Sclerosomatidae; genus Leiobunum; species Leiobunum rupestre. The sequence continues at coordinate 19,914,845 of NC_143390.1, read as the reverse complement.
GAAAAACGCGAACCCCGAGAACTCGAATTTGGCAGACCCCGCTTCGTCTCCTCCTCAAGTCGGAGGTGGTTTATTTACCAGGATCTGTTAAAATATTAAATAATAACGTCCAAAATTTCCCAAATTTTGGACAATTGGGACGGACTTTAAATGTCAGACTAGCAAATAATATCGAAAATGGTATTTATACATTGATGGAAACCCTATTGGAAGACTGTTTGCCTTCCGATATGGTGTCGGTTTCATTCGCCAACGTCCCTAAACCCGGTTTTCAAATTAACGTCAGTTTCCGGCGTAGAGACCAATTAGATTTGCAGTGGTTGATGACGTATATTGATGAAAAAAGCTACAGATCCGAGAACAACGGCAGTTTTTTTGAAGGAATAGTTACGGTTACTTTTAACCGAGTCAGATTGCCCCAAGGAGGAACTAGACGTGAGGGGTTAGGTATTTCCCTCGATAAAGCGTTTTCTTTTTATAAACATTGTACCATTACAATCAATAACCAAGATAAAATCTGTTTAGCACGCGCTCTTGTAGTCGCTATAGCTCACCGAGAGTATATAAATAATAAGAACGACTCTGAACTAAAAAGAAAATATAACACTATACGACAATGTAAAGGAAAAAATGTTGAAAATCAGTTACAGACCAAGAAGGCTAGGGAACTTTTAGCTTACGCAGCGTTATCAGATAACGAATGCGCAGGGCCTGACGCGTTAACTCGGTTCCAAGAAATCTTGCCCGAATACAGTATTATCGTTTTCCGACTCCCGTAATTGTTTTCGGTGACGTAGACGAAGAGAGGGAACTAGAAGGGCCTCCCCGCAAACGTCTTTATCTTTTAAATATTGACACACATTTCAACGTAATTACTAATCCCAAGCCCCTTTTCGCGTTTAATAGATTTTGCGAAAAATGTTTGATAGGATATAATAATCTCACTGACCATAAATGCGTTCTTTTCTGTCGTAGTTGTCATAGACAGCAAGACTGCGTGGTCGGAGAAAAAATAACATGCCAAACATGTTTAAGAGTATTCCCTAATCAAAATTGTTACGATTACCATTTATCAGGACCCGAGTCCTTATGTAATAAAATTTACGTTTGTAATCTTTGTGGGAAATATGTCAATATGTTTAAGCGTGAGACAGTACACGTTTGCAGAGAGACCTATTGCCTTTCGTGTAGTGAATTTAACCCCGCACGTCATTTATGTTATATGCAACCTATAAAAGAAAAGACTGACCGCAAAGATTCTGTACAGTATAAAAAATTAAAATTCTTAGATTCGCTAAATTTTATGCCCTTTGCACTTTCTCAATTCGTTTCCACATTCGGTTTAGATAATAATTTAAATAAGGGACATTTCCCGCATTTATTGTTTAATACAGTAGACCATGAATTTGATCCAGCCCGGTCGAACGAAACCAATTACGTACTACATAATGACATGCCTCCGATGGAAGCGTACGACCCTAATCGTTTAAGCGGTAAGGCCTACGATGAATTTATCCAGTGGTATAACGATTCCCTGTCAGAAGCTTGCAGTAATTCGGATCCCAACTTTAATTATTTTGATTATAAAAGAGATTTAATCAGGTACTGCCGCCAGGACGTAAACATTCTTTCGCAAGGCTGTTTATCTTATCGTTCTATTTTCATGGATAAATTCGAAATAGACCCTTTCTTAACTGCGATAACGATTGCGGGAGTATGCAGTTTTATCTTTAGGAAACACTTTTTAAAGACCGATACGATTGGTGTAGTACCCCCTTTCGGCTATCGTATGAACTGTAACCAGAGTTTTGGCGCAATCGAATGGCTTGAATGGGAGTCTCACTTACGATGGAAGGAAATACAGTCCGCTTTTAATGGATTTGAACCTAGAATTCTTAACATTAACGTGGACGGACTTCTCGCTAACGAAGTGTTTCAATATCACGGCTGTTATTATCACGGCTGTAAAAAGTGTTTTCCTATCAATAGAAACTTAGCGTTATACGGCGACCACACACAGACCCATAATTCACGATACGCGTCAACCGTTGCTACCACAAAGCGCTTGAAACAATTGGGATACACTGTCCATGAAAAATTTGAATGTACCTTCAAAGCCGAAAGGTGTACTAACTCTGCCATCGACGCCTATCTTTCTACTCAAAATTAAAAATTAAAAATTAAAAGAGCCAATCCACCCCCGCGAAGCCTTTTTCGGAGGACGTACGTCAGCCTTGAAATTACATCAAAAGTGTAAAGAGGGGGAGGAAATCAAATACATTGATATTTGTTCACTCTATCCGTGGTGTAACAAGTATTGCAAGTTACCCGTGGGACACCCTAAAATACACGTTAAAGCTCCTTTCCCCGACATTTCTACCGTAAACGGTTTAATAAAAGCCACAATGTTACCGCCTCAATGTCTCTACCATCCCGTTTTACCTCAAAGAATAGGATGGAAACTAGTGTTTGCCAACTGTCAAAAATGTAGCGAGTCTCGAAACCAACAGGATTGTCCCCACGATGACTCTGAACGAGAAATAAATGGTACTTGGGTCTCTGACGAGGTACAGTTGGCAATCGAAATGGGTTACAAGGTCATTTCTATTCACGAAATTTGGTAATACGAGGTAGTAAAATACGATCCGATATCGAAAGAGGGCGGTCTTTTCTCGGAATACGTCAACGCCTTTCTTAAACTCAAACAGGAATCCAGCGGCTTACCCACGGGAATAGAGACCGATGAAGAGATTAAGAAATACGTTGACGAATATTACGATAAGGAAGGAGTAAAACTTGATCCTACCAATATTAAAAAGAACCGGGGACTTCGTACCATCGCGAAGCTTTGTCTTAACTCTTTTTGGGGACGGTTCGGTCTTAAACCGCGCAAAGACCAATCGGCTATTATTAGCGAACCCAAAAAGTTTTTCGATTTATTCTTAGACCCCGACATAGAAGTTAAATCGGTTATTCCCTTAAATCAAACGCATTGCGTGGTCAAGTGGGCGTTTTTGAAAGATATCGATCTTGTTTACCCACACACGAACGTAGTAATTGCCGCCTATACTACGGCAATGGCTAGGATCAAGTTATACTCTTATTTAAGGAGATTAGGCCCGCTTTCGTATTATTATGATACGGACAGCTGCATTTATCTTAAATTACGTAATGGGATAGAGATTGAGACGGCCAACTATCTCGGAGAAATGACAGATGAGTTGGAAAAGTTCGGAAAAGGCTCGTACATCCAGGAATTCGCTACTGGGGGAGCAAAAAATTACGCCTTTAAAGTACTGAAGCCTACGACCGGTAAAGTCTCCTACGAGATGAAGGTCGAAGGGTTCCGTATAAATCAAGGCATTAAAGATTTGGTTAATATGGACACGCTTAAAAGATTGATAGGCGTCGACGGAGAAACGAACGAGCCAGTAATCGTGCCCCAGCCACGGCAGATTTTGCGTCTACCTAACAATACGGTCGTTTCCGTCGACCGTACTAAAATCTATAGACCCCGTCGTAGACAAGGTACGATTACTGGACGACTTCACTACGGTACCCTACGGCTATAAAGCGAATCTAATTGGTCCTGAGGAAGAGGACGTAGCGGCTGCCAATCGCTAAAAATTAAGCTTCTAGTCTCACCACTCTAAAGTGAATATAGATTTCAGTCTTACGACTCTAAAGTGAATATAAAACCTATACGGGGTAAGGGACGAAATAGGTTATTCGATTATATTTTTCCTCCGCTGAAGAGTCCCATAAATTTAACCGAATTTTAATTTACATTTTCATTTGTACGCTAGTACTCCAAGGGAGATAACCATGCAATTTATTCATCCGTTTAATTGCGTAACGGCAGGCCCGAGTCAGAGTGGCAAAAGCTATTTAATTGAATCTATAATTAATCACGAAGAGGAAATGTGTGTTCCGGGTTTCAAAGAAATACATTGGTATTACGGAGAATGGCAAGCTCTATACGATAAAATGAAGCATAGGGTAGTTTTTAAAGAAGGATTGCCTGTTTTATCGGACTATGACGGAAAAGACCCTATATTATTAGTTATCGACGACCAGATGAGTGAGAGTAAAGGTCAAATTGGCGATTTATTCGTAAAAGGGACGCATCACCGTTCTCTAAGCGTTATTTTTATTACACATAACTTATTCCATCAATCAAAAGATAGCAGAACAGTTTCCTTGAATTCGCATTATATTATTTTATTGAAAAGTCCCCGAGACCGTCAACAAGTGGCTTATCTCGCTAGACAAATGTTCCCGGATAAATGGCGTTTTGTAGTAGACGCTTACGAAGACGCGACTTCCAGACCTCACAGTTATCTAGTATTGAATTTAACTCAAACTTGTCCCGAAGATCAAAGAATCTTAACTAATATTTTACCGGGAGAAACGTGCTACGCCTATCTCCCCAAATAAACAGAACTAACATTTCGTAATTTCAATCAGTTATGAATCATGTCTCGTAGAGTACGTGTCGAGAGAGACGCTCTCCGATATCTCGGTCGTTGCAAACCCGTTCAACGAAAAGCCATTTTAGCTAAAGCCGACAAATCCCTAATAGAAGCCATCAGTGAATGTATTCATAACACTTTAATTGGTAACGTAAAACTCTCAAAAACCCAGAAAAGTAAGCTAGCTCGTCATAAAAATACCCTTAGAAATCTAGCCAGTAAACGTGTAGCTTGGAAAAGTAAAAAGAAATTGTTAGTTCAGTCTGGGGGCGGATTTTTCTCGTTTCTTCTACCCGTCGTTTCAGCCCTTCTTGGTTCTATATTTGGAAGTAAACAATGAAACACGCCAGAAAAATGATTCTCGTCCCTAGCGACGTTTTAAAGCCCGACCCGTTCCCGCACCCCCTCGCTCTGACCGTCTCCGAATTAGACGCTAAGATGGACCAAATATTAAATATGAAAGATTTAGACGACGCCTCGAAATGGATTTTATACGAACAAGCTTTAATGAGACACGGAAATCTACGTAAACAGGCCTTGGCTCCTAAAGAAATCGAAATTGCTCCCGCGCTCGACTCGTTAAGTAGGGACTGGATAGACGATTTGCTTTTGATATATTACCATAAAGCGCAAAACATGGTGGATCAGTTGTAAACTGTACCCGATAGAATACGGTGGGATGAAAACGGGGAGCTCGTAATAAACGATCGACCAATTAAAGGTTCCAATATTAGCGAAATTGCCAAAGCGTATTTAAATCCTAAAACCTACCCAAAACCTATCGGATATTTCGCGTTTATTTCCAATTTAACCCAATTTAACTCTTCACCGGCGATCCCCGGCTTTCCTGGCCCGCTAGCTCCGAGCGCACCACAACGACGTTTTCCCGTTAAGCCAAATTTGAAGCGCGAGTATCCGGTTCCTCAAAGAGGGCGCGCTCGTAGGACAGATAAGCCCCGCTTCACTCGTAGCCTCGACCGAGGTCACTCCGGGTCTGACGGGGATTCTTCTCATCACTCGTATAAACAAACAAGGAGTCGCGCTCGAAAGTTGAAAGTAAGGGAGAAGATATTTTAAAAATAATATATTTTGTTTCGAAGCATCCGGCGTCTTTCGGAGGCGCTGAAAGGTTATTCCAGTCTGTAAAGTCTCACGGTCTAAGTAGGGAAACTGTAGAAAAATGGTTAAGAGGAATCGACGCTTTTACGATGCATAGGCCGAAATATAAAAAGTTTAAACGAAATAAAATAGTTATTAGTAATATAAGGGAACAATACCAGGCGGATATTAACGATATGCGTCCGTTAGAGGCTGATAATGACGGATAAAAATATATTTTAACAATTATAGACTGTTTTAGTAGAAAAGCGTGGGGGTTACCCCTTAAAACTAAATCGAGGAAAGAGGTTTTGGAAAATATAAAAATGGTTTTTAAAGACGGAATTCCGGATAAATTCCAATCGGATAAGGGCACGGAATTTAGGAATAAAGAAGTACAAAGATATTTAAAAAAGAATAAACTTAAATTTTTTAGTACCGAAAATGACGAGATAAAAGCCTTTATCGTAGAAAGGTTTAATAGAACGTTAAAAACAAAAATGTATAGATATTTTACCCATCACTCCACAAATAGATATTTGGAAGTCTTACAGGACTTGGTCGAAGCGTACAATTCCTCTTACCATAGCTCAATTAAAATGGCCCCTAATGACGTTTCGGAAAATAACGTATTACGTGTGTACAATAATATTTACTCTAAATATTTTGCCGAGAAACTGAAAATGAAACCGCAATTCCAAGTAGGGGATTTGGTTAGAATAAATACAACTAAAATGATATTTCAAAAGGGATTCGAAGCTAATTATACCGAAGAAATATTTAAAGTCGTAGCTTTAGTTAAAAGACATCCATCCCGTTTATAAAATAAAAGATCTCGCGGGAACCGATATAAAGGGTACGTTCTATTTTCGAGAGCTTCAAAAGGTCAGCGCGCCTCGTTCATACAAGTTAAACAAGGTTTTACGGCAGCGGATGAAAAACGGAGTAAAACAATTGTACGTTAGTTGGCTAGGATATCCTCCATCGTTTAATAGTTGGGTTAATCAAGATGACGTCTGGGATTTACATAACTCTTCCTAGTAATACTAGAGATACGATTAAAAACCACCCAGAAAATACTCTAGCCTCGTATTCTACAACGTTGGCCAAACCCATTAGTTTACGCGGAGATAGGGAAATTGCCCTGGTAGAAATTATTTATCCTTTATCTTTTTATAACGTAAGCGAACCAATGGGCTGCGGAATAGAAATTAAGGAATTACTATCGAACCCTCCAACCCACATAGTAGATTACAAATATACGTACGACTTCCGCGAGATACCTCAGGGCTACTACAAAAATCCTCATGAACTTTTGGCTGTACTTAATGAAAGTATTAAAAATTTGAACCTTGATTTTAAGGAAAGCGCTAATTCAGGGTTCGATAATGATTCATTAGGAAAATTTGAATATAGTTTAGAAAGTGGACACGTACACTGTTTGAAAAGTCTTCGACAGCTGAAAGTTTTGCCCTCTTTTTAATTCTGCTAGAAAACTATAATAAATAGCTCGATGAAACCAATTGCAACTTTTATTTATTTTTCAATATCTTTCGTTATTTATCGGTTTCGTCCGCCAAAAATTAATAGTTTGGCGGGAACCGTCAAAACTCATTTTTGACACCTTTTTAAATATTGGTTCTACGGCACTGACTCGCGCGTTTTTGAATTCACAGTGGTCGGTTCATATTTAGAAAGTGGAAACATTATCCCTCTACAATCAACGGTTGAGAAGTTATCGCGTTTCCAAACTTTCGTCGAAACTAGGAAACACCTAAAATGCATCAAGCGATTATAAATATTTGATCCGAGTTTCGCGTTGCTCGAAGACCTATCGGTACGAGTTATTAGTAAGTTTTTAAAGTTCTTCAAATTTGTTTAGGATTTAGCTATATTATCCCTTTTAATTATGGACTTATCTACTTTTTCGCGTATTTTATCATAAATAACGCAACTTCGACGAAAATTTGGAAACGCGATAACTTCTCAACCGTTGGTTGTAGAGGGATAATGTTTCCACTTTCTAAATATGAACCGACCACTGTGAATTCAAAAACGCGTGAGTCAGTGCCGTAGAACCAATATTTAAAAAGTTGTCAAAAATGAGTTTTGACGGTTCCCGCCAAACTATTAATTTTTGGCGGACGAAACCGATAAATAACGAAAGATATTGAAAAATAAATAAAAGTTGCAATTGGTTTCATCGAGCTATCTATTATAGTTTTCTAGCAGAATTAAAAAGAGGGCAAAAATGTCAGCTGTCGAAGACTTTTCAAACAGAGTGTACAATACACTTACTATAGTAAACATTATTGCAAACTCGAGTTAACGTCGGAGTTGAGGAAAATTTTAGGATTTAGAGATAATTTTACTAATATTTCACCTAAGCAAGCAATCAGATCAGATACCCCTATGCAATTAAACTTATTCGTCCCCGATCTTATGTTCGTGTATTCCGATTTGGTTGGAAATGAAATGGTAGGGGATACATTAGCCCCCCTTTTGCGAACAATTGTTATAGACCAAAACGCGCCCCATGGATCAACCGTTTCAAAAACTTTCGATTCTCCGCATTACCTTAAACTGAGTAGAAATTATTTTGACTGTATCGACATTAATATAAGAACTAGTTTAGGTGAATTCGTGCCATTTCAGTTTGGTTCAGTCACGTGTAAAGTACATTTACGACGAGCTCAGTAAAAAAAAAAGAATGGCTTATCAGTACGTTGATAGAAATTGTCCCTACATGCAATATTATTTTAAGCAGGCGGGGGGTGGAGTAGATTTACCTATTTCTCTGGGTTTGCGGGACAAAAAGGACACGGAATTGGTAGCTTTTTTTCAGGGCTAGCTAGGTTTGTATTCCCATTCCTAAAACAATCTGCCAAATACGTGGGAAAAAGGGCTCTTTCTACAGGAAAGATAGTACTCGGAGACGTCTTTCAAGGTCAGCCAATAAACGAATGACAGAAACTGTGGACGAAATGGCTGCGCAAGAAGGTTCGGGTCGTCGCAAGAGAAGAAAAACTACTAAGAAAGCATTGAAGAAGCCCAGCGCTAAGAAAAAGAGTTCAGTTAAACGCCGCAAGTTTACGCGTACGGTTCGCGATATTTTTGCTCTCTAAAAATGGAATTACTTAAAAGTGAATTAAATATTTTCAACGAACTACCAACTCAACTCAGGTTAGGTTAGGTTAGCCTAGGTCTGGTTAGAATAAGTTAGATTGGGCTATTTTAAGTTCGGATAGGTTAGGCTAGGTGAGGTTAGATTAAGTTAGGTTAAGTTAGGCTATGCTATGCTAGGTTAGGTCAGATTAAGTTAGGTTCAGTTAGATTAAGTTAGGCTATGCTCTGCTAGATTTGGTTAGCTTACGTTTCAATATAGTTATGCTAATTTTCACAAAAAAGTTTAAAAAATAAATAGTTTTCGGACATTTGAAACCACATTTCAGGCATTTGAACCACCGTTTTAGAGTCTGGACAAATTTTCGTAAGAAATTTCGTAATTGGAAGTTTTGGGAAGAGGAAAATTTACGCTCCCTACTTTTATTGTTTGAAGGAAATAAATATAAATAAAATTGGAAAATAACTGCCTTGCGAAAGTAGTGATTATTTTTTATTTTAACCTTTCAATTTCCAATCGTCTTTGGCAGTTGGAAAGGCTAGTAACAATTCGTGAAGAGTTGTCAGTCCTTAAGCAAGTTATGATGATTTATGTTGACCCTATCGTAACAGACTGTAATTAAACGTTGGTACAATAGAACTTGTCATATTTATGTTTATTATGTTACTTACGCTTATAATTAGGAAGAATTAGTATCTTCGAATCCACCTCAAGGTCAGTTGGCTAGTATTCTCCTTCTCTTAAGTCTCAATAAAACAGGGCTTCCACATTTGATATCTAAAATTTCCCGTTTGTGATAATTAAATTAAACGAAAAATACCTTTTCCCCCTTTTTTGACTTGGAAATTCCAACTTTTTATCCCTCGCTATATTTTGGAGATTTTAATACTAATTTATATAAATAATCAGTTTAATTCTGAAAATAATTCCAAATACAAGGTTTTATTTATAACAAAATTACTTACATTTGAATAATTTTGCCCAAATATATAAGTCGCAAATGGATTTTAGATCATGACATTCATTACTATCAAAATTACCAGCATTTTAGGAACGTAATTAAATATTTTTTACATCTGTGACTCATAACAGGCAATGTTATCAGAAAAGCTTAAAATTCTCTATTTTCCCGTGCAAAGAACCCTTTTCCCTCATTTCAACCCGCGAAAGGCCGTTTTCCCTCTTAAATTGCATTATTCCCTTTTAGCGTTTTGGAAGGTTGAAAAATCCCGGAAAAGGGAAAAATTCCCCGCATGTTGAAGCACTGCAATAAAGTCCAGTAACTTTTGTAACTTCCCATTGCGCCGAATCCCATTCGACCGAATTCCGCCAATGTTTTTTATGAAATTAGTCCAAAGGCGGGTTTTGTATTTTTCTAATCGACCGACGCAATATTCACAATTGAGCGACCGCAAAAAAAATAGTTTTTCTTTCTACTTCTTTTGATTTTTTATGGAAGCGTTTTAATATATAAAGTGAAGGTCAAACGGTATGGTGTAAGCCAATTTCATCTATCGACAGCAGTTCTATCGTCGAATTCGTGGTACCTGGTACGGGAGACTCTTACACAGATTTGGCCATGACAATGATATATTGTAAAGTCAAAATCGTGAAGACCAACGGTGACAACTTGGATGCGGGGTCTAACGTTTCGCTCGTGAACAATTCTCTGCATTCGCTATTCAAACAATGCGAAGTGAAACTCAATGATACGACGGTTTCACCATCGGCCGCGAATTACCCTTATCGGGCATATATCGAAACCTTGCTCAACTTTTGGAACGATGCAAAAAACACTCACCTAGCGACATCTGGATGGTACAATGACACGGCCGGAAGTATGGACCTCCTGACGAATGTCGGATTCACCAAGCGTCAAGCCCTAGCCGCGGATTCGAAAGAAATTGAACTTTACGTACCGAAATTAAAGCTAAAACATTGGCTAGTTCGATTCAGAACGATAGTTTTGACAATATATTCTTAGGTCCAATGCCCAACAGAGTCATTATCGGTTTAGCCACCAACAAAGCGTATAAGGGTTCTGTTAAGTCTAATCCTTATAATTTGGAAAATTTCGACCTAAATTATTTGGCTCTATACGTCGATAACGAACAAATCCCTTCGAAAGCGTTGACCCCTAATTTTAATAGTAAACAATTTACGCTAGCCTATCATTCGCTATTCTCGGGAACTGGGATACACTACAAAGACGAGGGAAACCACATCGCGTTGGCTCACTTTCCTCTAGGCTTTGCTTTATATGCTTTTGATTTAACCCCTGACAATTCGGCCAGTGACGTCACGTTTTGGAACCCCGTAAAGAGAGGGCAACTACGTTTAGATTCAGGATTTGGTACCCCTTTAAAAGATTCTACGGTCGTTATCGTGTACGCCGAATTTCAATCTTGTTTACAGATAGACAAAAATAGGAACATTATTCGAGACTATTAAAATGACTACGACAAACTTTGACTTATCTCAGGCACTGTATAAAACACCGAACTTTTTAGGCGTTTTTTCTTCCGATAATTTAAAACCCGTCGCGAAATATCCACAATCGCTTATCATTAATTTTGATAAAAGGGGCGAAACAGGTTCTCATTGGATTTGCGTCTACGTCGATGGCCGAAAACGAGGATTCTACTTTGATTCAATGGGGCTTCCCCCGTTTTAACCACCAATCAGAAAATATTTAAATTCAATGTGTAAGACGTGGACATTTAGTAAAAGACGTTTGTAAGGACTAACTAGTAACGTTTGCGGTGAATATTGCGTAATGTATATTTTGAATAGAACTGAAGGACAGAGTACAAAAACGTACTACCAAAAGTTTTCCAAAAATTGGGAAAAAAACGACCGCAAGATATTTTTATCTTTCGCAATTCATGCTAGAAAAATCATCACATCGAATTTGGCGAATCCATTAGCTAGAGAGAGAGGTATGGTGACTGACTGGGAAAAATCCAGTTCTAGAGGATAAAACAATATATTCCCACGCCATCTGGTATCTTTTAGAGATATGACCCGGCCTCTCTCAATAACATGCGAGCGCTTCTACGAGCGCCAAACCATTTACTTTCAAATAAAATAAACCATCAAAAAAAAATTAAAATAGAATCAGAAAGTATTGGTATAATAGTTAGAACAACGGGGTGGCTTACGCAATCTAGCATGAAGACAAAACATTCGTAGAAATATATTATTGCATTATTCCCGCACGTTCTATTTAAAGTTCTTTCTAAAAGTCATTGAAATCTGTTACCGTCTTGAACCATTGAAAGATGTTTTCTACCCGTCATTAACAAAATATCTTTAGTACACGCAAAATAAGATTGGTGAAAAAACATTGCCTTAGATAATTTAACTGAGATTTAGTTAGCTTTGGGCCTTGTAATGATAAAAAAAGATTGAAATTAGACTCGGCCATTTTATTTAATAATATAAACTCATGTACGCGAAAAAACAATTGTAAACAATTTTTCCTATGTAACTTTTTTCACTCTTAATAAATACTTTAAAATGTAAAAAAAAAAGACTCATTATTGAAAAAGACATATCACTTACCCATTTTTTAGCAATCTTCTACGTCGCTCAATTTTCCAAGAGGATTGTTTTCCGTAAACATTTTCAAGTGAGAGCTCGATTTTGATATCGTCAACGTGGTATTTCCAAAACTCTCGTTCGAGTAGCAAAGGGTTTTTTCCAAATACTCAAGTGAGTTAATATGTGACGTCAATCATTAGAGGCAGGGGCTAGATTCTGCTGGTCCCCGGTTAACCACGGTTAAGCTTAACCGGTGGTTAAGAGTTATCATAGGCTGAAGTGGCGATGACGTATGCCTGTTGTAATTGGCTCCTGAAATTTGAAAGGGGAAAGAGTCCCCCCGGCAATTTGGTGTTATCTCTGACTCTTTTCCGGGGGGAAAGAACTTTTAGCTTTGATGCGCCTTCTGTCTTTCAGCGCGAAAACTAAAATCATAAAAATTCGAACGGAAGTGAGATTGTCAAAAGGTCACGGTCAACCGGAAAGAGTGCTAAAGGTCACTTCAAATTTCAAAATGGCGTGTGAAGCTGTGGAAAAATGTCCCTCGAACAAGTATGCAATTTTGGGTTATTAATTTGCAAAAATGTCGAGAAAAATTATATGTAAACCGTAATTTATACATTCTGGAAGTTGAAAAATGATTTGCGGAGTGCATATTTTTACGAAGAAAGTATATTTGAAGGTTTTAGGTTTCTGGAAGTCGTGCAGTAGTGTAGGCCTGTAACCCTTGCCTTATTGTAAACATGAAGATCTTCGTTTTCAAGCCGAGGACGTTTCATCTGCAAAAGTAAGATAAGTACACTTGTTATAAGGTATAATTCTTAGACTAATTAAGTACTTATAGATCTCGTTCATGTCAATGTCCTACGATTAGACTCCAAACATTGGCACTATTTCCTTTAAATACGGCGCGATGAAACCTCCAAAGCGCAAACAAAATGATGGTATGGATAAGAATGGAAATTACTCAATAAACAAAGAATTGGTATGAACATTTTAATGTTGAGAAGTAATTTTATTTTAACATTTGTAATAATGGTACCAAAATTTAGAAGGTAGCTTGATGGTTTTGGTTTCATACAATGGCCTTCTCTCATTCTCTATGGAAGAGGAAGATTTTTTAGAAGTAATGGTAAAAAAGCTCATCTTCTAATAATAATAATAATTAAAAATGTTCATACTTTTTTCTTGCAGAGTTACAAACTGACAGACAATAACTGAAGCTATTGACTTTTTCATTATTAACTCCTCCGCAGTAAGAAATAACAAATACGGATAAGAGAGGCGACTATTTCATAATCATTCAATTGGTATCAGCCTTTTCTTTGGGTGAAAATGGTACAAAAGCTTACTTTTGATCTTTAGTGTAAGATTATTAATAATAATCAATTGTTTATAACGTTAGGAGTTGACAGGCTGGAAACACTACTCATTTATTTGGTGCATTAGGTTTACTTTTATCACATATATTTATGTCGAAGGATACTGATAAATCAGGATATTAATTCTGAAGGGATGTGGTGCGAAGTAATTAATCAAAATATTACATTCTTTATGTAAAGTTTGCATTATAAATGAGTAATTTACTATTTAATTATTATTTACAGTTAAATAAAAATAATTAAAATATAATATTCGTTTCAGTTTAGTGATCCCAGTATTGGACGAAAGTAATGGGGCCATGAATAAACTATAGCAGCTGAGGTTGAATATCTGTGATCTGACAATGTTATATTTGATATTAGTATTTAATGTAAAAATATTTTACAAGAGCAACTGTTTTACAAAAGTTGTATCACCGGTAATGGGCTTTCTCAAGCTTCTAAAGCTGAGATTCACTAAGTATGCATTTTAGCCAAAGATATGTTATTACTCTCAAAAACTAAGAAATTGAAGTGCGTGGAAGATACGTTTAATTAGCAATATCTGTGCAAAGATGGGCTAAAAAAATAATTTTGATGGGTATAGAGTAGATAATTTACTTGCATAATCACTAAAATCGTTATGATCCATGATTGTAAGATTTTTTAAACATTTGAAAAGAAGTTTATGTTAGACACGAACTGCATGAGGGAAAAGGGATACATGGATTTATTCTTCTAACACTTTACATGTAATTACTTATTAAAAAAGTGTTTCCTTTCTATTAGTGATTGGCGTTAAACGATATAATTTCGGTATCGGTTACCGATATCGTAATTTTGCCGATAATCGTTTAACGTCTAAAAACTAGACAGATGGCGCCACTAGACTTAATATCGCTAAACTCGCTATATATTGTTCAGCATAAGTTAAATTACGCTATCAGCCTACATTATTATTGTTGGTAATTAAATGTATACCATATTTAATACTACGTTGCGGCGAAATATTTTATGGTATTTTTGTTAAACTAATTTACATGGATGTTGGTATTATTTGTTTCTGTTGGGCTAGAACTTTTTGATCTGCTAACTTTTTCAAAAGCCTCTTACGTTTTTTTGCAATTAGGCTTACTAAACTAACTTTTTTCCAAATTGCATAATACCATAAGTATATTATTATTGAAAAAGTATTTTTAGCATAGATCTTGTAAATTGTTCGCATATGAATAAGAGGTGTCACCGAAGATAAAAGCATATTTATGAAAAGGTGATGAAGTTAATAGCCTATAGCTGTGAAAAATATTATGAAAATTTACATGCATAAATGAGTGATAAATATATCCCAATTTATCCGATCACGAGGATAAAGCAATATTATATCGGTTACAAGTTAAAAAATACATATTTTTTATACATTTATAAATGAACTTAAGACTGTTTAGCTATTCATTGATTAAAAGCTAATAGTCGGGTACTCGGACTCGGGACTCGAAAATCATATTTCCAGTACTCGATCGGGTACCCGAGTCCTTCGCCAAAGCTCAAAAATTACTCGAGTGGACTCGAGAATATTAATAAATACCCGGCGAGTCCTCTATTTCCCGTCGAGTCTTTTTCTATGAAGGCGAGCCTCATTTCTAGTAGCTTGCTTTGCTTCCAAATATTACGCAAACGGCGTGGCAATAGTTTTCTTCCACACGGCCAACTTCGATGCGCAATCAAAGTTACGCACGATCGTAGTTGGCCGTGGTTTCCCTTAATATTCTTGACTCATTGTTTGGTTGTCAAATCCCACCCGATTAGTTTTACTTTTACTTTCAAAGTTTTTAGTATTTTCTAGAGTAGAGTTGAGGCGGGGTGGCCATTGGTTAATTTTAGATTTAAGTTACTTTAAAGTTTTAACTTTAGTCATTAGTTTTTTCGGTTATTTAATAAAAATAATTTCCAAAAAATGAGTAAAATTAAAAAACAAAAGCCATTTCAAGAGGAAATTTTACCACCAGAAGGAGAAGGACATAAACAATAATCATTTAAAAAATATTTTTTTTCTGATTTCAAATGGTTAGTATAAATTTTAGGGCTCGAATTGGACTCGCTCAGAAAATTTGGACTCGCATTGGACTCGAAAGAATTAAAATCAACTTCTTATGGACTCGAAGGCTCGAACGAGTATTGAAAAATTGGACTCGAAGACGGCAAATACTAAAAAGCCAACTAGCCAACTTGGCCCACTAAATAGCTAAGGTATGTGGGAACTTGGCCAACTTTGGAAACTTTGTTTATACATGATTTTTACGCGACAATTAAATGTTTTTCATTATAAATGAAATTTTATTATAATTTCAATAAGTTTTTATCGTTTGAAAAACATTTTTGTACCTTTTGGGGGAAAGACTACCTTCCAGTTGGCCTTTTAGTAGAGAAATGGCCCACCCGATGTTTACGTCCCTTTCGGACGTTTTAGGAAAAAGCCAACCGCGCAATACCGAATTAATATCGCGTAAATAAGGTAATTAATTTATTACTAATTATATTTTATGCGGGTCGAATACGTTTCTAGTCCTTTTTCAACAATTGAAGATATGGCCAACGCGGTGTTAACGAGTCTTTCCGACGTATTACGAAAAAGCCAACGACGTCCATTCGCCGAAATGGTTTACAACAGAGATATATCTGGCATACGGTAGAACTCGCGACGGAGGAAATAAATAAGTTTAAAGTGTTGGACAAATCTATCCAATATTAAATAGTTATAAATTGCAATAACTTCACCATGAAAACGTATTTGACACAATGTTTTAGTAAAATTATATATTTAAATTATTATTAATATTGTAAATATTGTTGATTAACATTTAATTTTATATTATAAATGTTATTTATGAATATTGTTTTAGCCAACCGTGTTTTGACATTTCAAGAAATGGCCAACCCGGTGTTACCGTCCCTTTCGAACGCTTTCGGAAAAAGTCATCCGCGCCATACCGAGTTAATATCGCGAAATTAAGGTAATGTTTTATTACTAATTATATTTCGCGCCGGTCAAATACGTTTTTAATCATTATTGGACGTCTCAAGAAATGGCCAACCCGGTGTTAACGTTTCTTTCCGACGTTTTAGGAAAAAGCCAACCGCGCTATACCCGGTTAATATTACTTGAAACACGTCTTAAGTTGGTTTTGGACGTTTGAAGAAATGGCCAACCCGGTGTTTACGTCTCTTTCGGACGTTTTAGGAAAAAGCCAACCGCGCCATACCGAGTTAATATTACTTCCATGTCCTTTTTCGACGATTCAAGATATGGCCATGTTTACGAATGTATAGGCCTTTGGACGTATTGCGAGAAATCCAACCCGGCTTACCTTGGTAGCATAAATAATTTAATATCTAGTGGTAGGCCTTTACCTTTAAATTCATTATTGAAGTTATTTTCGGTTGTTTTTTAAATTGGCTAGTATACCGTTGCCTAACGAATTAAAGTTATTACAAGAAAGTTTTAATTCACTATCTTGAAAAGCGACATATAACCCAAAAAGTTTCCAGAAAACGTTTTTGAAACCTGGGACCTTAATACCTTTATCCACCGAGTTTGCCTTTTTGGAATGATTCCTATGCCTTCTCGCCTTGTATTGTTGCTCGTCTCCGAGCCACTAGACGGCCTAAAAATATGATAGATCTTTATTGAGAGCTTCGTTGTCAAAAACATTTTTCGTTGCCATGGCAAACCCGTTGCCCATTGAATAAAATCCCTTTAAGATTTTTCAAGTTACATGAAGGTCTACCAATCCCCCGAGTTTGAACAAAATCGGTGTGTAACACCTCGGGTAGTCTCCTTGTTAGTAATTACCCAAATTTCGGTAACCCCTGTTAAATTCATTTAAATGGTATATTTGATATATTACGAAAACCAGGACTAGTTGATCTTCCTTCAACTTGTAATCCCCCCTGGCGTCTTTCAGTTGTTTATTTATACTTTCTAGTGCATTAATTGTAGGTACTTGTTTACCATCTCTAAATCGAATGACTCGGAAGACCCGGAATTAAGCCAACCAGGAATTATTAAAAGAACTTAAATCTATCAACAGCAAGCTAAGTGAATTAACCGTCAGCGTAAATGATACTAAAGACGTCGTCACGACAATAGAGGCTAGGCAGACTGTTATGGAAAGCACACTACAAGACTTACAGGTAGCGATAAGAGACATCGGAGATATGAACGTCAGATTATTGAATGTCGAATCAGACTTAAAAACAGTAGACATAAATGCCATTAACAGATCGGAAGCTAACCGAATGCGCATTGAAAATATTGAGGTTACAATAAAGCGAACCAATCTAGTAATCAGGGGCTTTATAGATAAGGAAACCGAAGATAGACAAGAACTCGCTAAAAATATCCAAAACGTATTTAAAGATAAATTGAACATAGAAACTACCATAGCCCCAAGTCAAACATATCGCATGGGTCCATTTAAAGCTAATTCGACTAGAAATATAATTTATCGAGCTGAAAGTTACGACGCAAAAATGGCCATCTTATCGAAAAATACAATGTTTAAAGGTTCGCGTATCTATCTTGACCACGACTATACAATGAACCAGCAGCAAGCCAGATACAAATTAAGACAATTTTCCAAAACTCATTTACCACTCAAATATAAATGGGTGAACATTAACTCCATTTCCATAGGCCCAGACATCTATAGATTCGATTATGCAACCGAAAAAATTGTTAAAATAACTTGGTCTTCAACCTAATACTATCCATATTTAAAGTGTGTTCGTTAATTTTTATATATGTTAAATTTAATCTACAGCAATGTACGGAGCGCTAAAGCCAATTTTGCTAATCTTCTCTGTTCCTGTGAAACTTTAATTAAAGACGAAATTCAAATATATGCAATAGTAGAAACATGGTTTAAGAGTAACTATATTAATAATTTAATACGAAACGCAAGGACTACGTATTATAAAGAAGCGCTGGAGCTTAATAACCTAAGTTCAAAAAATCTTGGAAGCTCATCAACGAACTTCTTAACCACAGTAAAAAAAACGAAATTAGCTCTTCAGTAAACATTAGCCCGAACGCCTTTAATGATTTTTTTAATCCCACCCCAACAAATATACTTTTCAGTGCAGACTACGATAAAAATTTAGATAAGATAGAGAAAAACCCAAATTCTATGGCATTATTAGAAATAGATCAATCCGAATTAAAAACAGTCATAAAAAATTTAGATCCCGATTCTTCCCCCGGTTTTGACGGTATATCTCCCAAAATCATAAAAATAACGGAAGTTCAACTCATAAGACCTCTCCTGTTTTTAATAAACCTATCTTTTTATACGGGAGTCTACCCTGATATCCTGAAAAGAGGAATAATTATACCTATTTTTAAAAATCTCGACAAAAATTCGCCGAACAACTATAGACCGATTACTCTTTTCTCGATATTTACGAAAATTTTTGATAAATGCTTTTATCTCCGTCTTTTAGATTTTCCAAAAAAATTCGAGTTAATATCAGCTAAACAGTTCGGTTTAAGAGAAAATTCTAATGTTGAGTTGGCCCAAATTAATGTGTACAAGAAAATAATAGACCACCTCGACACCAATAACTATGCTCTGGGAGTGGTTCTCGACTTGAGAAAGGCTTTTGATACGATAAACCACAAGAGACTCTTAGCAAAACTGCATATAAAGGGCGTAAGAGGAGTCCCGTACGAATGGATCAAGTCTTATCTCACAAATCGAATTTGTCAAACTAGAATACACGGTAATTTGTCAACAGAAAAATTAATAGCGTAAGGAGTCCCTCAAGGCTCAATATTATCGCCATTATTTTTTAACCATTTTATTAACGATATTACGGCTGTAGACGACATAGACGCACTCACATTATACGCTGACGATACACTAAACCTACAGGGTGGTCCTAATTTAGAAAATCTTATAGGCGAAACTAACGTTAGTCTGGATAAAATCGATAGGTGGCTTCGAGACAACTTCCTAAAATTAAACGAGGAAAAAACGGAATACATGATCTTCTCCAACATAAACAAAAAGCGTAATCATGAAAGTCTAATAAGTATGAATAACACACGACTAAAAGAAGTTTCGGTATATAAATATCTAGGTTTACACTACGATCCTCACCTCAAATGGTCCAACCATATAGAAAAAATTGCAAAAAAAATTGCACATGGAGTATACCTAATCGGACGCAATCGACACATATTTAGTAAAAAAAATTGTAAACAATTATATTACGCATTCGTGCACTCCCACTTAACGTTTTGTTCTACAGTATGGGGAAACACCTTTAAGAATAATTTAATTAGATTACACCTGCTACAAAAAAGGGCCATGCGTATAATCGAAAATCTACCACTACTAGCACACACCACCCCACTCTTTCAGAACCACAACATACTAAATATTTTTCAACTTCCGGGTTTTTTTAAATACCCAGCCCAGTGGGTTTTTCCGGGTTTTATTGGGTATTTATGGGTTTTATTGGGTTTTTATTTTAAAAATATTAAATATATTATGTTTATTAAATTATTATTGTTTATTAAATATATTATGTTTATTAAATATATTATGTTTATTAAATATATTATGTTTATTAAATATGTTATGTTTATTAAATATAATAACAATTTAATTTTACAATTTTACATGTGAAAAGGCAATGAAACTTGTGAAAGTCTATAGATATTTCCGCGCTGAACCAAAACACTGGTAATAGGCTAATAGTCTAATAGAGTAGTAACACTCTGTAGCTTTGGCCATGGTAGCCATTTTGGTCGCAAATGTTTTATCTATAGACTCTTAAACGCGCCTTCCCAATCGACCGCCATTACCTTACAGTCTACGGGGAGGGTGATAAAAAAAAGGTTTTGGGGGGATGAAATTTCTTCGGTAGAGGGCTTGCTCGTTGGTTGTCTGTACGATAATGGCGGCGCCCAGTAACCGTTTCTAAAAAGAGTGTATAGGAAAGAGCATGGGTGACGTACTAGGACGTCAAAGTGCCATTACTCTATAAAGATTTAGATATAAGGTTGTTTGGATAATGAATAAAAGTAATAATAACTAGTTGTAAGAATATTTTTAAATTTCTAAAATAATAAATATCTAAAAATTTTCCACTCGTGTTTTTTAAAATTCAAAACTTTGAATGGGGTTTCTTAAGTGGGTTTTTTTAAGTGGGTAATACCCAAAAAAAGCCATGGGTTTTTTTGGGCTTGTTTTTTTTTAATTCGAACCCTGCTAAATAGTCGCCATTATATTTAAATGTTTTTTTTGTTTTGTGGCACAGATAATTAACGGTATTCACGGGTATTCAACGGTATTCGATGCTAATCAACGGTACACAATAGTAATAAACGGTATTCATGAGATTTCACAGGTGTTCACCGGTATTCAAAAATAATCAGGGAAGCAAAGGTATTCACTGGTATTAAAAAAAAATCAGGAAATCAAAGGTAATCAGTGGTATTCACCGCTATTCAAGAGAAATCACAAGAAATGAAAGTAATCATTGGAATTCACTGGTATTCAAGTCGAAATAATCGTAATCACCGAAACCACAGTAATCATTTTGGAATCAGTAGAAATCAAAGATAATAAATGCAAATGTTTAGTAATCAATAAGCAGGTGTACAAAATATAAACCAGTGAGTAACCCCATGGTTTTACCACCAAGTAATGATTTACGTGGTTTTAGCTCTAAGTAATGATTTACATGGTTTTAGCTCTAACAGATTGTGTTTTAAATAGCACTTAATAGTTTTTAAAAAACCCGAAAAATGTTAAAAAGTTCATCAAACAAGGCGGCCAGGGCCGTAATATTAGTTCCACATCGATGTGCTAAACTCAAGTCCAACTTTCCGATAACTAGCTGGGAAGCACGGTCTTCGGCCGGGCCCCAGCTCGATGCATTGATCGTAAAATTCGTAAAACCTCGTACACCTATTAAAACCCATTGCATCCCTA
The DNA here is from genome assembly GCF_980474605.1 of Leiobunum rupestre. NCBI lineage: Eukaryota > Metazoa > Arthropoda > Arachnida > Opiliones > Sclerosomatidae > Leiobunum > Leiobunum rupestre. Next base: position 19,893,247 of record NC_143390.1, on the reverse strand, counting down.
TAAAAATGAACGTAGTCCAGTGGGCTTACCTTTGACTGTACTAAATTTTACCCCCTTCTCGACCCCCTCTTAACATTCATACTAAGATCACGCCCATGCGAATTTCTGGCTACGCCACTGCCGTAGTCTGTATCCCACAATAAGAAACCCAGTAGGCAATTTAACATAAACCTTCCGAGTACTCCTATAGGAAACTGTGTAGAATGTTTTAGACCTAGTATACAACTATTTCGGAAACCCAGCTAACCCCTAGCTTCGCCTTGTACCTCTATAAACATCGGTGTACTCATATAAATAGCGCCATGAACATTTTTAAATCAAGTGCAAATGTTTTCGGGGCCCGAAATATTTTTTTTTTAAAAGCGGATCTTTTCAGTTTGCCATTACTCTAAATACCTCAAAACCTTTTAAAAAATGCTCACGGATCCAGAAATGGATTCTACCCAGTTTCAAACATCGGAAACCCAGCTGATCCCTTGCAAGCGGCGTAATTTAAGAGCGAAGGGCCCCGGAAATACGTAAATACGTGCATTTACCTAATTTATCTCTAAAACGTCCAAGAAGGACGTAAACACCGGGTTGGCCATTTCTTCAAACGTCCAAAACCAACTTAAGACGTGTTTCAAGTAACATTAACTCGGTATGGCGTAGTTGGCTTTTTCCAAAAACGTCCGAAAGAGACGTAAACACCGGGTTGGCCATTTATTCAAACGTCAAAAAACAACTTAACAAGTTTTTGAAGTTATTAACTGGGTATAGCGCGGTTGGCTTTTTCCTAAAACGTCCGGAAGAGACGTAAACACCGGGTTGGCCATTTATTCAAACGTCAAAAAACAACTTAACAAGTTTTTGAAGTTATTAACTGGGTATAGCGCGGTTGGCTTTTTCCTAAAACGTCCGGAAGAGACGTAAACACCGGGTTGGCCATTTATTCAAACGTCAAAAAAACAACAAGTTTTTGAAGTTATTAACTGGGTATAGCGCGGTTGGCTTTTTCCTAAAACGTCCGGAAGAGACGTAAACACCGGGTTGGCCATTTATTCAAACGTCAAAAAACAACTTAACAAGTTTTTGAAGTTATTAACTGGGTATAGCGCGGTTGGCTTTTTCCTAAAACGTCCGGAAGAGACGTAAACACCGGGTTGGCCATTTATTCAAACGTCAAAAAACAACTTAACAAGTTTTTGAAGTTATTAACTGGGTATAGCGCGGTTGGCTTTTTCCTAAAACGTCCGGAAGAGACGTAAACACCGGGTTGGCCATTTATTCAAACGTCAAAAAACAACTTAACAAGTTTTTGAAGTTATTAACTGGGTATAGCGCGGTTGGCTTTTTCCTAAAACGTCCGGAAGAGACGTAAACACCGGGTTGGCCATTTATTCAAACGTCAAAAAACAACTTAACAAGTTTTTGAAGTTATTAACTGGGTATAGCGCGGTTGGCTTTTTCCTAAAACGTCCGGAAGAGACGTAAACACCGGGTTGGCCATTTATTCAAACGTCAAAAAAACAACTTAACAAGTTTTTGAAGTTATTAACTGGGTATAGCGCGGTTGGCTTTTTCCTAAAACGTCTGAAAGAGACGTAAACACCGGGTTGGCCATTTCTTCAAACGTCAAAAAAACAACTTAAGACGTGTTTCAAGTAATATTAACTCGGTTATAGCGCGGTTGGCTTTTTCCTAAAACGTCGGAAAGAGACGTTAACACCAGGTTGGCCATTTCTTGAGACGTCCAAAAAGGATTAAAAACGTATTTGACCGGCGCGAAATATAATTAGTAATAAAACATTACCTTAATTTCGCGATATTAACTCGGTATGGCGCGGATGGCTTTTTCCGAAAGCGTTCGAAAGGGACGTAAACACCGGGTTGGCCAATTCTTGAAATGTCAAAACGCGGTTGGCTAAAACAATATTCATAAATAACATTTATAATATAAAATTAAATGTTAATCAACAATATTTACAATATTAATAATAATTTAAATATATAATTTTACTAAAACATTGTGTCAAATACGTTTTCATGGTGAAGTTATTGCAATTTATAACTATTTAATATTGGATAGACTTGTCCAACACTTTAAACTTATTTATTTCCTCCGTCGCGAGTTCTACCGTATGCCAGATATATCTCTGTTGTAAACCATTTCGGCGAATGGACGTCGTTGGCTTTTTCGTAATACGTCGGAAAGACTCGTTAACACCGCGTTGGCCATATGTTCAATTGTCGAAAAAGGACTAGAAACGTATTCGACCCGCATAAAATATAATTAGTAATAAATTAATTACCTTATTTTCGCGATATTAATTCGGTATTGCGCGGTTGGCTTTTTCCTAAAACGTCCGAAAGGGACGTAAACATCGGGTGGGCCATTTCTCTACTAAAAGGCCAACTGGAAGGTAGTCTTTCCCCCAAAAGTTACAAAAATGTTTTTCAAACGATAAAAACTTATTGAAATATGGATAATTCAAAAGAAATTAAAATAAAATTTCATTTTTAATGAAAAACATTTAATTGTCGCGTAAAAATCATGTATAAACAAAGTTTCCAAAGTTGGCCAAGTTCCCACATACCTTAGCTATTTAGTGGGCCAAGTTGGCCAAGTTGGCTAGTTGGCTTTTTAGTATTTGCCTCGAAGACTCGCAAGTCCAATTTTACAAGACTTGGGACTCGACTCGAAACCCAAAAAACAGGACTCGCACACCCCTAATTTAAAGGAAATAGTGCCAATGTTTGGAGTCTACTCGTAGGACATTGACATGAACGAGATCTATAAGTACTTAATTAGTCTAAGAATTATACCTTATAACAAGTGTACTTATCTTACTTTTGCAGATGAAACGTCCTCGGCTTGAAAACGAAGATCTTCATGTTTACAATAAGGCAAGGGTTACAGGCCTACACTACTGCACGACTTCCAGAAACCTAAAACCTTCAAATATACTTTCTTCGTAAAAATATGCACTCCGTACCTCATTTTTCAACTTCCAGAATGTATAAATTACGGTTTACATATAATTTTTCTCGACATTTTTGCAAATTAATACACCACACTAGCATACTTGTTCGAGGGACATTTTTCACAGCTTCACACGCCATTTTGAAATTTGAAGTGACCTTTAGCACTCTTTCCGGTTGACCGTGACCTTTTGACAATCTCACTTCCGTTCGAATTTTTATGATTTTAGTTTTCGCGCTGAAAGACAGAAGGCGCCTCAAAGCTAAAAGTTCTTTCCCCCCGGAAAAGAGTCAGAGATAACACCAAATTGCCGGGGGGACTCTTTCCCCTTTCAAATTTCAGGAGCCAATTACAACAGGCATACGTCATCGCCACTCACCCTATGATAACTCTTAACCGCCGGTTAAGCTTAACCGTGGTTAACCAGGGACCAGCAGAATCCGGCTGCAGTTTAAACTCTCAGAGAGAGACAACCAATAGAATTTGAGGGTTATTTGAAGTTTAGATCACGTGATGAATTATTCTCAACAAGATAGGAACTGATTAATCTCCCTCGCGTCATTTCTCTTCGGCGCATTGACGAGTAAAGACTGCTGACGGATCGCTCCGACTTTTTTACAGCTCGACAAAGGATTTCTACCCGTAAAGTAAGTAACTATTTTTTTTTGTAATAGACTATAGTTTTTAGACATATTTAAAACAATTTGCATATTGAAAAAAGCGTTTATATTGAGAATTTTAGCGTAGAAATTTAACCATATTGATAAAATTAGGTTTAGTAGATTTGGGATAAATGTAGGCTTAGAGAATGTATCATTTGAAACTATAGAAAAGTATTTGGTCTAGATCAGTTATGGACATCGAAGCGTATCGACTTGAAACGTTTCGTCACTGGAAAAATCCGCACGTCACTATAAGGAGAAATTAGCGGAGGCCGGATTCTACTATATTCAATGGGGCGATGAAGTACGATTTACAAATGCCATGGAATCTTAGGAGACTGGGAATCAGGAGACGTACCAGAATGGGAACACGCCAGATTCTTTCCACACTGTCCGTCGAGGGATAATTCAGCATCGGTAAAAAAGTACATCTCGCAAGAATGGGAGATCCCGGCACCACCAAAGTCAGCGGCACTGGAGGAGGACGATTTCATATCTATTCCGGTCAGACGTGGTGAGGTAGAACTTTTAATTAAATTATTTATACAAACTGCACTTGCAGAAGGTAGTTCGTTTCAACCCTTTAAATGAAATTGTATATATCCCTTACGAAGATCGAATTAATTACAATTATATAGATAAATTACGATTTAAACGGATTACATATAATATCGGATTAGTCATAGAACCAATTTTACGTAATCATGTAAACAAAGCTCTAAAATAAAATAAAATAATTAAATGTAAATAACTTGTTTTTATTGCTTATTGCCTAGAGATTAGAAATTAAGGGGTTCGGAAGTTATAGTGGAAATTATGGTTAAGGAGGGAGGGGAAGGAGTAAGAGTAGAGAGGGGTAAATTCCATCCTCCGGAAATCTGCGCGATTAAAACAAATTCTGGAGAATGGGGAATGGGGAAAAGCAGAGAGAATCTTGGCGATTACCGTTCAGCGAATGGGGAGAGGAAAAAAGGGGAAGGAAGCAGAGAGAAAATCTTGGCTGTTACCGTTCCGAAAATGAGATATGTAGAGAGGGGTAAATTCCATCATCCAGAAATCTGCGCGAGGAAAAATCTTGGCGATTATATTTCGGCGAATGGGGAGAGGAAGCAGAGAGAATCTTGGCGATTACCGTTCAGCGAATGGGGAGAGGAAAAAGGGGGAAGGAAGCAGAGAGAAAATCTTGGCGATTACCGTTCAGCGAATGGGGAGAGGAAAAAGGGGGAAGGAAGCAGAGAGAAAATCTTGGCGATTACCGTTCCGCAAATGGGGAGAGAAAAAAGGGGGAAGGAAGCAGAAATAAAATCTTGGCGATTACCGTTCCGCAAATGGGGAGAGAAAAAAGGGGGAAGGAAGCAGAGAGAAAATCTTGGCGATTACCGTTCCGCAAATGGGGAGAGAAAAAAGGGGGAAGGAAGCAGAAATAAAATCTTGGCGATTACCGTTCCGCAAATGGGGAGAGAAAAAAGGGGGAAGGACGCAGAGAGAAAATCTTGGCGATTACCGTTCCGCAAATGGGGAGAGAAAAAAGGGGGAAGGAAGCAGAAATAAAATCTTGGCGATTACCGTTCCGCAAATGAGATAAGATATCAGATTCATTATCTCATTTGCGGAACGGTAATTCCTTTCTCTACGGTTTGGGTCCACTTGCGCAGTTTCCATTTGCGCACTTCCCACTTCCGCAGTTTTCGTTTGCGCACGTTCCCAATTGCGCGTTTCCCATTTGCGGAATTGCTATTTGCGCAATTTACCATTTGCGCGCTTTTTCTCGTTTGCGCAGTTTCCCGTTTGCGCGATTTTCCTATTGCGCAGATTTGTTATTTGAACGGTTTTCCCATTTGCGGGGATTTTTATGACTTAAATATTCACTATTAATCCTTTTTCCTAGAAAAAGGGTTATTTCTGGCAGGTAAATTTTACCATTACCTTGTTTACCATCCAGCTGCGCTGCTAGTGTTTGTTTTATGTCCGGATTTAAAATGGCTTCTGTCGTAGGACAATATACGTCCTCTGTAGTAGAACACCTATATGAAAACGGTGCCTACGCGCCTGCGGCGCGCCCGGCTAACCTAACCGTTGCGCGCTTCGCGCGCTAGCCTTGATATAACTACCTCTATATGAAAAACCTGCGCAAATGAAAAACCTGCGCAAATGATAAACCGCGCAAATGGAAAATATCTGCGCAAGTGGAAAACTGCGCTTACGGAAAAAGCGCAAATGAAAAACGCGCTAATAGAAAACTGCGGAAATGGGATACTGCGCAAATGAAAACTGCGCAAATGGAAAACCGCGAAATTGCATTTGCGGAAATGGGAACTGCGCTAATGGAAACTGCGCAATTGGCCCATTACCATACCATGAACACAACTAAATTATTTTGGGACTATTTTCCATAACAAAGATATATTCGTATATTTTTTTAATTAAATTTGAATATCCCTAACAGGTTAATTCTAGGCACCAGCAACTGAAATTAAATTTTCTGGAATTGCACAAAAATATTTATTGATATCACAGTATCCATATGTAAATATATCTGATCTATTTATATGCACTTGGAGTCCAATCGTTTTAGCATTGGTTTTGTAAAAATTACGCAAAACAACTACTGGCTTAATTTCTTCGAAGGCAATATAAGCCCGTAACTTCAATGGAAGCTCTCTCGAAATTGTAAAATTCGTCCGTTGGAAAAAAAAAGCCAAATATAATTGTATTTACACGCCTATAAATCCCAAATCGAAACTGGGGCGGCTACAAACAAACATTTGGAGGAGGGGGGGCATAGTATTGGATTTTCGTTATTTAAAGAGAAATGCAAAAATTCAAATTAGCCTGTTCACAAGGTTCTGAGATTTAGATGGTTTTGCAATTCAACTGATTGTGAAAGTTGTGGCATTATACTCTTCCTTTAGATATTTCAATTTTAGCATGTTTTACGAAAACAAATATGTGGCTAAAAAACAGCCCCCTGAGAAAGGTCTAAATTGTGGGAAATCCGCCTGCCTATCGAGATCGAGACCAAACGAAAAATCAAGGTCATAAGGTAGAGACGATAGACAGTAGAATGGTCTACTTTTATTACAAGGGGTGGTAATGTACGCAACGGAATGAGACGTGCTTCCGTCGTTATTTAACGCTGATTTAGCGATTTTCAAAGTTATTTTGAGCGTGATATCTGGATTTTGGAAGCGATTTCGAGATTTTGCTATTAAAATTTCGATATTTTCAACGTGTTTTCGTGATTTTATGTTGATTTTCCCGAACATAAAATCATTTAGAAAGATTTTGAGATTTTGAAGATGATTTTATGATTTTGAAGTTGATTTCAAAATTTATAAAATTAACTTTTTGAACCTTAACAATCACTATTTTGATTGTGTGTTATAATAGTAAAACTACTTGGAAATGTTTTTTTACAGATTTCGCTATGACATGTTTTTTTTTAAATAGGAATAACTTATGGGGACCCATTAAAAGTTCCAGTTTTAACGTCGAAATGAGGACATAAGTGATTTCCAAATTTAATTGATTATTTGATAATCTTTAGAAGAAATCAATTTAAATATATACATATACATATATATATATATATGTATATGTATATGTATTTGGGTACGGGTTTTTTTATTAAAATGACTGAAAGCGCCGCCGCGCTAACAAAGCCGTGTGGCCAAAAATGAAACTAAATGAGAATCATCCTCGAGGGTCGAGAATCAACAGGGTCGCGAACCAACAGCGACCGTAGTGAGAATTTTGTCCGATTTGGCGTGCCATAGTGTTCCGCAACAATCTCCTTATTCTAATTAAAACAGGGCCCGCCTGTAAGGTGGGCTTCTCAGCTAGTAAAGAAATAAAAGTAAAATAAAACACAATCAACTCTTTAACTCCAAGAAGGCCATTAATTTTATTGGAATAAAGAATATTTTTTTTCAGTTTCGATCTCATTCTAGGAAGCGAATTCCAGTCGTTAATGACACTACTCTAATATAAATTAAAACGGACCGAAGTTTTAGATTTGGGCTTGCGAAGTTTGATCAATGGTCCACGGGTCCTGAACTCATCGCTTAAAGAAAAATAATCAGAAAAATTTAGTTCTAATTTATTGTAAAAAGATTTTGTGAAAAAGATTTAAATTGTTAATTTTCTGACGAATAGGATAAATATGGAGTACAAACAGGGGAACAATAATCGATGATGGGGAGAGCGAGAGAATGGTAAAGTTGTTTAAAAAGTTTGGGATTCCGAAAATTCAAATTACGACGAATCAGTCCCGCCAACGAACGAATTTAAGGTGAGGGTCAACAATGACCCCCAAATCGCACTCGGAGAGCGTGTAAACAATAGGAGTACCATTGATATTGTTGACAGATTTTGGAAAAGCATTAGTAAATTTGAAAACCAAAATTTTTGTAAATTGTTTTGTATTTTTTTCTAAATTCAAATTTAGCCAAACCTATAACACCCGGAAAATGTGGGTTATCAATCACATCTAAAACGCGTATAGATCCCGAATTTGGAAAATATTCCCTCTACAGACGAAGCGAGTGCTCAAATTAGTCCACCTTTGGTACGATTCACTGATTACTTAATCTGTTGCCAAGTTACGCGTAAGTTTTTATGTTTTCCAGGGTTATAGAACTTTTAGGAGGTTGGATAACGACGCTATACCAGTAATAGACACTCGTGTTCCACAACTAGGCAGACTTTATCTCCCCCAATCTGATTGAAGGAAGGGTATTTTACGTTGATATAAATAAGAAAACGATAGTAAAATTTATTAATTTATTTTTTACAATTTATTTACATTTGAACTAAAATTATTATGTAATCAGCAAAATTGTTAATCGAACGACAGAAAGGTAATCATGATTTTTTTAAAACGCGAATAGCTGACGTACTTATCCTTGATAATTATCCTTTTATTATCTATTTAAACTTTAAAAATATTTTAATTTTAATTTTATTTTACGTTCTGGCTGATCTTTTAGGAAATAACAAATGTAATGGTACTTTTCTTGTAATAAACAACTATGTTGGTTATTGTGTGTACAAAATGGCGGTACCACATTTTGTGGCCCAATCTAGTCTCTACGCAACCTTACTTCATTTTTCATTTCGGATAACCTACTAAAGGTTGGGTTGTTTATGACTGTTCGATCTTGTTACTGGTGGATTGGCATTGTGGATGTACTCGTTGGTTGATACGAACTGGTCTCAGGTTACAGAACTTTGGAGCTGACGATGACAGGATCTGGCTCAGATGCTTTTGACTGGTTAGAAGCTGATCATCGAGATTGTCCGAACGAGGGGCGCTTGAGGCATTTGGAATCGCGGAATGAGCAATCAAATCGTGGTTATAGTGTATTGTACCATTGGGAATCATATTTTGTCGCGCAACTATTTAACTATAATACATCACTTGAATGACCAGGTTGTTAATATTAAAAAAAAATTAGAATTCAGTAGTTCCAATTTTTTTTAGAGTTTAAACTAAGAGATAATATTTTCTAAAATATAATTAGTTTCTGACACTCTTGTTTTGCTAGCTCAGATTGGAAAATAAAATATTCTATTAAATTTGGGTAGGTGGTCGGGGCTCAGGGACGAGGATGTGACTGCCTTTCGCATCGTTACTGCGGTGGTTCGACTATAAACAGCGCGGGACAGAGGGGAATCGGGGCTCAGGGACGAGGAGGAGACTGCCTTTCGCATCGTTACTGCGGTGGTTTGACTATAAACAGCGCGGGACAGAGTTGAATCAGAGCTCAGGGACGAGGACATGACTGCCTTTCGCTTCATTACTGCGGTGGTTCGAGTATAAACAGCGTGGGACAGAGGGGAATCGGGGCTCAGGGACGAGGACGAGACTGCCTTTCGCATCGTTACTGAGGTGGTTCGACTATAAACAGCGCGGGACAGAGGGGAATCGGGGCTCAGGGACGAGGACGAGACTGTCTTTCGCATCATTACTGTGGTGGTTCGATTCTAAACAGCGCGGGACAGAGTGGAATTGGGGCTCAGGGACGAGGACGAGACTGCCTTTCGCATCGTTACTGCGGTGGTTCGACTCTAAACAGCGCGGGACAGAGTGGAATCGGGGCTCAGGGACGAGGACGAGACTGCCTTTCGCATCGTTACTGAGGTGGTTCGACTATAAACAGCGCGGGACAGATGGGAATCGGGGCTCAGGGACGAGGACGAGACTGCCTTTCGCATCGTTACTGAGGTGGTTCGACTCTAAACAGCGCGGGACAGAGTGGAATCGGGGCTCAGGGACGAGGACGAGACTGCCTTTCGCATCGTTACTGAGGTGGTTCGACTATAAACAGCGCGGGACAGATGGGAATCGGGGCTCAGGGACGAGGACGAGACTGCCTTTCGCATCGTTACTGAGGTGGTTCGACTCTAAACAGCGCAGAACAGAGGGGAATCGGGGCTCAGGGACGAGGACGAGACTGCCTTTCGCATCGTTACTGAGGTGGTTCGACTATAAACAGCGCGGGACAGAGGGGAATCGGGGCTCAGGGACGAGGACGAGACTGCCTTTCGCATCGTTACTGAGGTGGTTCGACTCTAAACAGCGCGGAACAGAGTGGAATCGGGGCTCAGGGACGAGGACGAGACTGTCTTTCGCATCGTTACTGCGGTGGTTCGACTCTAAACAGCGCGGGACAGAGTGGAATCGGGGCTCAGGGACGAGGACGAGACTGCCTTTCGCATCGTTACTGAGGTGGTTCGACTATAAACAGCGCGGGACAGATGGGAATCGGGGCTCAGGGACGAGGACGAGACTGCCTTTCGCATCGTTACTGAGGTGGTTCGACTCTAAACAGCGCGGGATAGAGTGGAATCGGGGCTCAGGGACGAGGACGAGACTGCCTTTCGCATCGTTACTGAGGTGGTTCGACTATAAACAGCGCGGGACAGATGGGAATCGGGGCTCAGGGACGAGGACGAGACTGCCTTTCGCATCGTTACTGAGGTGGTTCGACTCTAAACAGCGCGGAACAGAGGGGAATCGGGGCTCAGGGACGAGGACGAGACTGCCTTTCGCATCGTTACTGAGGTGGTTCGACTATAAACAGCGCGGGACAGATGGGAATCGGGGCTCAGGGACGAGGACGAGACTGCCTTTCGCATCGTTACTGAGGTGGTTCGACTCTAAACAGCGCGGGACAGAGTGGAATCGGGGCTCAGGGACGAGGACGAGACTGCCTTTCGCATCGTTACTGAGGTGGTTCGACTATAAACAGCGCGGGACAGATGGGAATCGGGGCTCAGGGACGAGGACGAGACTGCCTTTCGCATCGTTACTGAGGTGGTTCGACTCTAAACAGCGCAGAACAGAGGGGAATCGGGGCTCAGGGACGAGGACGAGACTGCCTTTCGCATCGTTACTGAGGTGGTTCGACTATAAACAGCGCGGGACAGAGGGGAATCGGGGCTCAGGGACGAGGACGAGACTGCCTTTCGCATCGTTACTGAGGTGGTTCGACTCTAAACAGCGCGGAACAGAGTGGAATCGGGGCTCAGGGACGAGGACGAGACTGTCTTTCGCATCGTTACTGCGGTGGTTCGACTCTAAACAGCGCGGGACAGAGTGGAATCGGGGCTCAGGGACGAGGACGAGACTGCCTTTCGCATCGTTACTGAGGTGGTTCGACTATAAACAGCGCGGGACAGATGGGAATCGGGGCTCAGGGACGAGGACGAGACTGCCTTTCGCATCGTTACTGAGGTGGTTCGACTATAAACAGCGCGGGACAGAGGGGAATCGGGGCTCAGGGACGACCGTTTTTGTTTCTAATCGTCATGAGGGGGAGCAAATCTGCCATTGGGTACAGGGGGTTTACAGGGGTACAGGGGATTTGGGACGAGAGAGAAAGGCGAATTTTTAAGTTATTTTGCGAGGGAAAAAGGGTACACCGTTAATTCTGGCATAGGGAAAAGGGGGAGGGGTGCTTTACAAGGGGATTTGGGACGAGAGAGAAAGGCGAGTGTTTTTGTTATATTTGCGGGGGGGAAAGGTTACCCTGGTAATTCTGTCATGGGGAAAAGGGGGAGGAGTGCCTTACTGGGGTGGTTCGACTATAGAGAAAAGGCTACATGGGAATTATTCCATGGGAAAAACGGGTTTAGGGCCTTACTGGGGTGGAGTTCCTCGAAACACACAAGTAGCTGAGGGCCCGCTTATTGTTATCATTGTGACGCGAAGCGTAACGGTTTTTTACTTTTAGGTGATTTAAACTATCCTTCTAATGATTGGAAACCTGTTCCCAAACTAAACTTTTTTTATTGTATTACTGATTCTTCCGTTTCTCAATTTGTTTCTATCCCAACAAGATCTGGCGGTGCGATAATATTCAAGATTTAATTTTTCCACTGACCTCTCTAGTCTCGAATGTTTCCTTGTTGCTTCCGCTGTCTGCTAGTGACCACGGCGTTTCTCTTTTTCACTTTGCTATTCAATGCACGTCACCCATTTTTCGTCCGAAACCCTATTTCTATATAGGGGACCATTCCTCTTTCAATGCTTTCCTATCGTGTATTTATTGCTCTTTATTGTTGTGAAAAAACGGCTCGCTTCTCCGTCGATTATCTCCAATCGAGTTGCTTCGCATCGTAAGGCTCGCAATGGCTTAACCACGGCCCACTGCGCATGCGCTCGCGTTCTCTCGCCCCATAGCGGCCCGCTCAAAGAATTTCAAATCCATGTATTGGCGCGAAACTAAAGTTTAGCGATTAGTGTCATTGTCGTTCGCAGGGAGCGCTTCGTCCCAACCCTAAAACACGTCTTTTTACAAACGATTTAACATCATACTTTATGGTGGGAAACTCAACAACTGATGAGTAGGTGCTGCTAAAAAGTACCTAAATATTCTTAAAGCGAATTGTTTTCATTTTTAAATTGTAATTGAAAGTTACGTTTCCATTTATAACTTAAAATTTAGGTTTCAATTCTGGGTTTTTTTTTTCAAATTGTTTAGCAAGAAAGTTAACCCTAGATAGTTTTATTTACAACTTTTACCTTGTCTTGTAGCCATTTATTTTTCCATACATATAACCAGAAATACATTAATTTCTGATATAACTATATAATTTTCATTATCTTCTAAAGAAAATAAAATGTTTATTTAGGTGGAATTTGTTAATTTTGATTATAAACATGTTCTAAGATTTACATTGTTTGAAACCCTTTTAATAATAAGTTCCAACATATATTTATATGGTTTTGAATTTAATTTTTCAATAAAACAATGGATTCACTAGATTATTCAAACTATTGAAGCGTAATAATACAGTTTACAGGTAATTAGAAATTAAATAATTTTTATTACACAATTTAGTTACCCTTACTTAACTAGATTAAAATGCTTTTGTGTTGCGTTCCTTATTGCAAATCTAAAAAAATGATGAAACTCTGCGAGAAAGATGGCTGAAAATCATATCACATCACGTGATAATTACAAAATAAATGACATCAGCATCAAGTGTAGTATGCAGTTTACACTTTATTGACACAGATAAAGGTACAGAATTCATCTTTAAAAGACAATTGTGGGCTTGGCATTTTCAAAGAACCTGTAAACAATTTGGTTATAAATGCACTGGTGTCTCTAGACCCTTGGGGGTGGGATATACTGACCTGAAATTAAAAATTAGCCCACCCTAAAAATCTCATAGTAGCCCCTCAAAAATGTAAATAATGTTTAGTCATTTTCTTGCCTCTTAAAAATAAAGTAACCAAATTCCAACAATATTAGATTTATTGATTAAACGAATCAAATTTCAAACTGGGACTTCCTATTCTCCGCTCCTTGATTTAATTTAACTATCAGACAGAGGGGGTTTAAAATATCCAAAGCAGAAGTGTGTCATGATTATCTCTATTGTTTTGACCTTCATAGAGGGAGCGATTCCATATTTACGAAAAACTCCTGGAACTTGTAACAAAATTGAATATTACCTATTGCCGAAGCTTTCTAAATGTCCTCTTTTACAGTGTGATTGCAATGACACTCATGCTTCCAACTTCTGCAAAATTTATGTGTGGCAAAATAATTACACCTTTAGTTGATAATATAACACGGTTAAATTTCAGCTTGTTACGAGAAAGTTAAAGATCTTAGTTTTAAGCCTCAAACGAGAAAGTTTCTCAAAATTTGAAACGTCCAATACAACATTTGCGGCAGTCTTTCCTCGAAAAAGATAAATAATAACTTTGTTTAAACTTCTCTATATTTTGGATTGTAAATATTTAAATAATAACTTACTTTCCATTTCCCAGTTATTAAAATATTTGCTATTGGCTTAGCTACAAGCGTAAATTGTGATTATCCAAGCAGTCTCTTTTCATCGACGTGTTGTCAACTGTAACAGCTGACTCACGAGGAGACGACCCGAGGTGGTTCTCACCGATTTGGTTCAAAGTTGGAGGATTGTTAGACCTAGATGTAACATGAAACCCGTTAAAGGGAAAAGTTACGCTGGGCTTCCGTTTTGCCATGGCAACCAAAAATGTTTTTGACAACATAAAATGAGAAAAAGTCTATGTAAAATAACATGCGAAAATTACAAATTCTAAGGGTCCCCCCTTTGCAAAACTAAAATAATTAAAAAAAAAAAATTGTAAATTTTACATTTTTGGATTACTTTGGACAAATAGGGGGGAATAAAAACCATTTAGGGTGAGCTCGAGCTAATTTGAATAAATAGGTCGAAATTTTAGATATAATACAAAATATTTGTAAAACTTATGCCGTGATAACTGCCATATATTTTCGCCGATAAATCTTAAAATTTCTAAATTACATTATCTGAACGATGTAAACAGATTTTTAGATTTCGATAGAAAAACGACGCCATTTTATAAAATGGCGGATACAAATATAAATCATGGTGCAATAAGTTAGGTAATTTATATCCGATTAACTTAAGATTTTACGTTACATTATCTGCCCGAATGAATTTGTACTATAGATTTTTATAGTAATCCGACACCATTTTGGAAAATGGCGGATATCAATAAAACTCATCGTGCGATAAGTTCCGTAAATATTCGTCGATTAATCAGAAATTTTCTACGTTTCATTATCTGCCCGAGTTAATTAGACCTATGGGTTTTCCAATAATAATCCGACGCCATTTTCAAATATGGTGGATATAAATATACCTTATGATGCGATAACTGCCGAAATTATTTGTCGATTTACGTGAAATTTTCTACATTACATTATCTGATCGAATAAATAAGCCCCTTACACTGTGATAGAAATATGACGCCAAATCTGACATCTTGGATTTTAAAATATTATTTTCGGCGGGAAAAACAAAAATAAAAATTTTGAAAAAGTAATTAAAACGTATAAAAAGAGTTGATTTACCTTTCTTTTCCTTGGTAATTCCGATTAATTCTCAATCTTTTTCATAATGAATCAAAAACCAACTTATCTCCGTAGGATTCAATGTTAAAGAGGGGTCAGATTATAGCGCTACAGCCTACGTAGCGGCCACAAATGGCATTCACTATTTTGGGCTGATTGAGCGGGCCGCTATGGGGTGAGAGAACGCGAGCGCATGCGCAGTGGGCCGTGGCTTAACTAACCACTTGCGCAATTTCCGAAGGAAATCTGAGTTTACTCTTTTTAGTCTCATCAAAGACCACCCTAAACCGTTTTATTGCCACATCAATAAGTTCCGTAGTTCCCGTCATAGACTAATTGAAGTTAATATCCCCGATGGTTCTTTTACTGTTTTCCCTTTGGCTGCCTGTGTCTTTAATCAGTATTTTGCTTCCGCGATTCAACCTCTGCCCTTTGTTCCTGTTCCCACTAGTACTGTGCCTCTTTCTGCTTTTGATAAATTTACTTCTACCCCCACCAGATATTGTTCGCTGACGCCACTCATCAGCTTCTCTTACGTAATTGTGCCCCCTTTCTTGTTTTCCCACTTTACCTTCTCATTTCGTTCTCCTTTTCGAACCGCGCTTGGCCTCCTTCCTGGAAAGAGGCGATTATCACTCCAATCCACAAAAAGGCTCCCCGTAAACTCGCCCCCAACTTTCGTCCAATTTGTGTTTTAAACCAAGTTCCTAAAGTGTCTGAAATATTTTCTCAGAAGCAATTCAGTAGTTTCCTTTCCTAACTCGATGTAATACATTCCGCGCTCAAAAGAGGAGTGAATTGCCCCTCGCCTTTTAAAGACTCCCCGACAGCTAAAAAAGTATACCTCTCTATTTGATGATTTCCACATGAGCATCTCAGGTTTCGAAAAGAACATCAACCCTTTCCTTCCCCCCTCCCAAAAAATTATATAATTTCACAGACTCCGAAGGAATCGGAGCAAAATCCTTTATTAAGCTGGAAAAAAAATGGAAACGGATTAAAACTCCTTGTTGCTTTTCGTTTCGGTCGGAATTAGAAAAGTAACTGAAAATTATAGGATTTCAGAAACGGAAATATTTGGATTTTTTGTTGGCCTTTTGTTATTAATTAGTAAAACTTGCCTTATTCTTGGGGTCCCTTGACCTTGCTTAAGGAACGTTAATTATCTCTCTCACGCATGCACATAGCGTCCGTTCAACAACTGTCTAGATTTTTCTAGAAAGGCTACGCGCTAGAGATTATACCATCTCCTCTCTCTCGAGTCGCTAAGTTAAGCTTTGCTATTTAAAGGTTTAAACAGAGTGACGTCTAATAAAGAATAGTTAGAAGTACTTTGGCGTGGTGAAAGAAAGAGGATTTCATTATTCGGCGCAGCAGGGAGGGTGAAAGACGGATGAATATTAATCGATCAAATTCTTTTAGTCGAATATAATATTTCAAACTGTATTTGATTCAATTTGTCAATCCAATTTTCTAGTATAAAAAGGTCTTCCAATATCGAAGTAGTTAATATTTAATAGGTTTTCAAAAAGGAAATAAATCGGAAACAGAAAAAGTTTAACACTAACCTTTATACATTAGGATATAGTAAATATCAGAATGAATTACTAACTGAACAAGCATTTTCCAAAGCGCAATAGCATTTCCGAGCGGAATCAGTAGGGTGTATTTATATCGGTTCGGAATCCGAAAAGCATTTAAGACGGTCAAATTGGGAGCGGAATCGGAGGCATATTTATCTCGGCGTTTGGGAAACGAGTAGGACCTGTATGAGTAAACCTGCAGCTTTCTAATCCAAAAGATTGTAAGATCAATAAAATGTTAGTTAGTTTGGCAAGACCTGTCGCGGTATAGCACACGTATCCGTGATTACATCGAGCCACATGGAGTGAGCCGCTGTAAGTACTCCCGCCGTTGTTTCCGGAAGCGCCCTCCGCCGACGCGACGTCAGCAGAGAGTGCCGAGAAGATGCATAACCCGGACAGTCCTCCCGAAATTCGCGGGCGCAGGAGTCGGTAGAATTCAGCAGAATCCGGTGAACGGTAGCTTTCGTCGGAAGCCTGCCACTAATGATCCGCGCAAGCAGCGTGTCATATCCGTGATCGCGAGCCGTCCGTGTAGGTTACCTCGCCATCAGAGCGGAGAGATCGAGAGTCGCGAAGGATAGTTAATAATCTTGGCAATCGTCGACACAAAAATGCTTCGATTCCGCTCTTTGGTACTTCCAATGAGTAAGCTCTATATGGCAACGTTGTGTCATTCTGGATTATCCGATCTAAATTGGCTGGTGATCGCTGGTACCCCTGTTGAGCACCGTCCAGGGGAGGTTCAGTGCGATGGTAGAGCTCATAAAGGTCAAATCGAGCACGCCATCGGGGCCGTTAGTGGGGTGGCGGGTGAAGACTCCATTGTTGAGAAGATCCAGGTAATCCTGATCTTCCAACCAGGTTTAGATGCGCTGGCCTTGATGATCAGTATAGGGACTGCACAGAGAGTATTACATGCATTGAAATCTGCAAGGGTAATAATCAGCGTGTCGAAAAACTATTTAAAAGCAACACCACGAGGGCAGTGGCGTAGCTAAGGGGGAGCAGAGTCCGCAATGCGGGCGGGCCCACGGTCCTAGGGGGCCCATACAAAATTGGGACCATACTTTTGAAAAATACTAATTGTCAGTCACTGAATTCACTGAGTAGCTCTTGTTTCTTAAAAATATCCAGAAGTAATAATTTAGTTATGTATTAAGCTTCTTTGTCTCGGCTATGACCTCAATCCTAAAGTTCAAACAAATTTTTTTACGCCGGAGCCGGACGAACGTCTTCGCGTTTTACCTTCTTTGTAACTACGTATCGAGTTCGAGCATTGAATTCCTCCGTGGCAGTCAGGCAGTGACCTCACTCAACATCGTCTGCTTGCGCTCGTTGCAAATTTCATTATTCGTTTAATCTTTGACAAACAAGAATCTATAAAAAGTCATATTAAGTTTTATTAACAGTAAATATGGAGGAGAAAAATTTTCACACAGAATTTGAAGGTACTGATTGCTCGACATCACATAATAAACATAAAAGTGGGGCAGAAAAGCGAAAACTTCGCCACTTGAGAGAGATGAAAAATTGCAAAAAGAATTGAATAAAATTCCCAAGTTAACGGACTTTTTCACAAGGTCCGCCGATTCCAAGCCTGATGATAAAGACAGCTACCGATCTTAATTTATGCAAAATTACCCATGACGAAACATCAGGACAATAAACAGATTTAAAAAAAGGCGCAGACACCACTGAATTTGGCAAGTCAATTGAACTCTTGGACGTAGGACAAAGGCTGGAATCGCCCGAGTTTTCAGACTTAGCTGAAACGAGTAATACTGCAGGAAATCAATCAAATTATATTAATTTTCTTTCCAAAGAAAAATATCCAACGGATTTGGGACATTACATCGGCATCATAATTGGCACACGACTTAAAAGGGTTATCATTGATCACGGACCCTGCAGACCAGAAAGTCCATTTCCTAGAGTTAGTAAAGGTAGGTCATTTTCATCGTCATATTACCGAAAGACCACTAAATCCGGTCTACAATTTGAAACCTCTTGGTTATGTTATTCTCCAAAACTTGATGCTGCATATTGTGAGCCTTGCTGGCTTTTCGCTAAAAATAAGGATATTTCGTGGTGTAACGGTCTTTCAAAAGACATTAAAAGACATGAAAATTCTTCTAGTCACATTGACTCTTGCTTTTTAAAAGAGCACTGGTATAGAAACATAACTTTAGAAATACGACGCGCAACTTGAAAAGGCTTTGCGTAGTAAAACTGTCTTTTGGCGTCAGGTTTTGGAACGTTTGTTTAAAATAAGCTTGAAGCTCGTTAAAATTAAGTGGAATCGCGTTCAGGGGTCATAGAGAAACAGCTGAAGATACGTACAATGGTAACTTCATGTCTGACGTACAACTTCTTGCAGACTATGACCCAGTTATGCAGCAAGTTTTAGATATTCCTAAAGTTAAGATTAATTATCTCAGCCCTCAGATACAAAATGAAATTATTCAATGTTTAGGGCAAAACCTACGAAACATTTTGGTGGAAGAGATCAAAAACACTCCCTTTTTTTCAATAATTGTTGACAGTACCCAAGATATTACCAAGGTTGACCAACTAACAATTGTAAGTATTTGTTTTCGTTACGTAATCATTGCCAACGATTCCCATAAACAATTAAATATTCGAGTTAAAGAAACTTTTCTTGGATTTTATGACCTTAGAGACAGAACAGCAGGTGGTGTAGTCTCAAACATTTTGAACGAAATGGAAAAAAATGGAATAGATTTAAGAAAATGTCGGGGTCAAGGTTATGACGGAGCAAGCACAATGAGTGGGGTCTATTCTAAGGTACTAAGCCGCGTAAGAGCAATTCAGCCGAATGCATGTTATGTCCACTGTGCGGCGCGCAACTTAAACTTAGTTATCAACGACACCGTATCTGGTTCAAGCGAAATAAGAGATATATCGAACTTTTTCGCTATTTTGCAGGAGACTTACACATTTTTCGGACTAGGCCTTAACCGTTGGGAATTATTGGCATCCTTTACAGGAGAGTCCACGATTACGATTAAAAGATTGAACCCGACGCGCTGGTCTGGTCGTCTTCTTTCACTCTTGGCTATTCGGGAACGTTTCGTTGACATTCTTAAAGCGCTCACGAAAATTATTTTGGAAAGCAAGAAAAAGGATGAAAGAGACGAAGCTTTAAGAATAAACAAGTTGGCAAGCCAAAATATACCTCTCCTCGGAAGAATTATCCCTAGTGGTATTAATTTCTCGAGACGACCGCAATTCGGAGTTATTTACTTAAAACGTAATCCCGGTTCAATAATTGAGACGAAACCACGGAGTTTAATTTATTTATAATAATATAAACAAGTTCACCAAAATATAAAAAATCGCCGTATCATAACGGTTCCTTTACTTCAATATTTTGCCTGTGATGTGTTATGTTTTCAGGGAAGTCAGTAGCTCGGCGGTAAAACATCTGCTCAGTAACACGACAACCTGGGTTCGATTCTTCGTCATGATCGTATTTTACAATTAAATTATTACTTCATAAATTAGTTATAAAATTATAATACAGTCCATGGTGCCAACGTTCAAAGAGAAACGACAAAAAAAACCAAAAGACATTCTGACGAGTTAGCCGAAGATTTCCGGTTTTCCAACAGTGAATATCTTTTCAAAGTTTCGGTCTTCAATAAAGTTAAGGATTTAATAATTAATCAAATTAAATCTCGTTTCGAAGGCGCTAGAACAATTGCCGAAAGGTTTACATTCCTACAACCCAAAATGTTGGTTTTAGAATCAAACGAAGATCTACTAAAAAAATCGGAAGCACTTCAAGAGCAATACGAAGAAGACCTATCTGACGCGTTGCCGATGCAACTGCTACTATTCGTCAATACACTTAGAGACCAAATTGCAACTATTTCCACGATTAGAGAGCTAGCTAATTTAGCAATGATAACATACTCCGAAATGAGTAGCACTTTTAGTAAAGTCTGTTCCCTTTTGGTACCAGTAACATCGGCCTCCGCCGAAAGATCATTCTCAAAATTAAAGATAAATAAAAATTATCTGCGAAACAAAATGTCTCAAGAACGGCTTTCAGCAATGGCTTTACTTAACATTGAAGCAGAACGTGCCTCCGATATGAATATAAATAATTTAATATACGACTTTGCTTCAAAAAAGGCTAGAAGAAAATCGTTTTAATGTACTTCTGTTTTAAAATAAAATCATTAACGTTTTTCTTAACGGTAAATTCCAAAAAAGGGCCCATGGAGTCTAGTTGCTGGCGGGCCCAAAATCTGAAGCTACGCCACTGCACGAGGGTCCTAGATATTATGTAAATTGACATGCCCAGTAGGAATATTAATCGTTACTGCCAGAGATTCTACAACGGCACAGACCGGAGTCTGAAGATGGATTGTAGCTAGGTACTTGTCAACGAGAGTTTCCACCCACCCCGTCGTCCCTTCGAGGGAAGCGCAAAAATGTCCCGATATTGTAAAACCCGAAATGAAAGTGAAAATTATCTGTGGGGCCAAGAAACGTCTCTAGAAAAACGAGAATAGTGGGGTTTAATATCGCCGAGAATGTCTATAACTTCCGGAAGGAGCGCTTGAAGCCCATTAACGTCCCACTGTAGGATGTCCAATATCACTGTTGTGGGATAAGCCGCCATCGAAAAAAAAAGAGTCCTTGTGTGGACCAGCCTACGGGGTCGATAGGGTGGCTAACAATTCTTGCATGAACGTCGCCGAGAGTGTCTTCAGGGTTGCCTTCTTGTTAGGTTTCCTATGAAGTTTCTCACAGACATCCGCCACGCTAGCAATCAGCTTGGCAATCAAAGTCAACAGATCCGCTGCCGTTAGAAAGATTGGGGCTTCCGATCCCAAGGGAACCTTAGTTGGGGCCGCTGTAGGGAGTGTCCTCTTCGGCGTGGCACTCCTGCAGACCGCAATTTAATTTTTCCCAAGGTCGAAGATCAAATATTTGGAAATAGATTGCGCTTGAATTCATAATCTTGAATTGGCGCGAAATTCAAATTTCAAAACTAGGAGTTATAAAATATTATACATAATCTTAGGCTTCCAGGTTTTTCTAGGACAAACAGGACCGGATCGACAATATTGGGGACCCTGTGCCAAGTAGAATTTGGGGTGCCTAAAAAAATTAGAAATTAAGACCTTACTTTTGGTCTCTATTAACGCCAATGTGGTTATAAACATAAAATACCCATAGAACGGAAAAACATTTATTTCGAAGACGGGGGCCCCTTAACCTCGGGGGCCCACTTGGCACATGCCTTAATACGGAACTGAGGACACAATGGAATCGATCGATCTTTAATTTTCGGCGTTGTTGGATATATTAACTAACTCATAATACTAAACACGAAGAAGCAACGGACGGAAAAGAAGGGGGTAAATGAAACGGAGTGGAAATGGACGGAATAGGTTTGTTAAAAATAAAACTGAGCGGAAACAGAAGGGAATAAATAAACAAGTAAAAAAGTGAAACGAAAACGAACGGAAATCCTACATGGGATAAATAAACGGAACAGAATCAGACGGAAAGGATAATTAAGAAATGAAACTGAACGGAAACGGATAGAAATATTACATCGGGAAATGAAACGGAACGGAAACTGAATGCTATTTTTGCAGCTCTCCAGACGCAATAACTAACCTAAAACAAAGATAATATAACTACGTAAGAGTAGAGATAGATCATATTTGAACCATTTTTTCCAAGATGGCCGCCAAGATGGCCGCCAAAATGACCCCAAAATTTTTTCAAAAAACCAATTTTTGACCTTGGAAAAAGTCAACAAAATAGTTTTGTTTTCAATCTCAAATTTGACCTTGAAGATGACCTTTGACCTCGACGTTTGACCACTCTCCACAACCTCTAAGCCTCGGTCTATCACCCCAACAAGTTTGGACACGATCGGACAAGCTCGGACCCAGAGATGGGCGAAACTCTGAGGGAAAATGGAAAGAGTGAATGAGACGTCCCTCTTTCACTCTCCCTCTCGCTTCTAACACTCACTCTGCAGAGTAGATTTCTCCCCTCTTTCGACACTCGGAAGAATGTAGTTTCCGCCTCTTTGGCCACTCTTCTCGATTCCCTCCGGCGAAAGAGGGACACTCTCGAAACTCTCAAGATTCCCCTCGCATTGTTATTCCAGCGCGCTTAAGAAGGCGGGAAATTCGAATTTCAATAGTTTTTTAACTCTTTAATGGGCGGGAAATTCAAATTTCTATTTATTTTTCCGCCTTTAAGAAAGACGTTAATTCAATTATTGTGTTAATATGTAATCGAACAGATCATTATTATAATTATTTATAATTTTTTATTTATTTCACTTAATTGTATACAAACCAGTTTAATAATTGATATTAAAGCAAATTAATCAATGCTGAACTAACATTTCATAAATAAAAAATAGTGTTTTCGGATTCAGTCGCCGTTATGATTATGATTATAGTAAAATAAATTAATACCAACAAAGTTTTACTATAAAACGTTTATATTAAGATTAAAATGTTTTGTGAAAACTGTTCCAGTTTTAGTTTCAGACATTCAGTAGAACTGCTATTTGCTTTTAGGATTAAAATCTCTTAAATTTTTAAAATAGGGTTTCATTAGCATTGTTCTTAAGCTAAAGGAACTAGATGATTATAAGACCTCTTTTCGATAATGTATTCATTAAAAAATACAAAATTTCCCTTCCTAAGCGAAGCGGCGCCTAATGGGCTGCAGTCCTTTCAGCAATAAGACAGCTCTTTTCTTAGCCCCGTCGTCGAAAAAGGGTCCTAACATCTTTATCGCTTCCCCCTCGTAAGCCCCAATTGTACGCGTCGGCGAGCGGACTGGGCTTTATTTCAAGTGCCTTGTACCTCCTGCCGTTTTTGACAGTGCTATTTCAATGCTGGATTTAATCCTTCGTCGTGGCGAGGGAGGGAGAGCGAGCTGACCGGTCGCTATCAATAGAGGGGTTACCAATGGGGAAGTCAAAAATAATAACCAATACAAAACCGATTAAAAAGAGTCCATGACGACTCGAAATTGATACATTAATTTCTTTAAAAAAATTGACACCATAATTAACGTAGTAAAATACGATCTGCGCTAAAACGTTTAATTATGTAATTTCCCCAAATCCACCAAATCTTTGGTCCGTTAAATATATATATATGAAGTTTTTTGTTGTTTTATCAAAAGTAACATAAAACATAAGAAAGTAAAATACTAGCAACTCTGTAACCCGTAAGTTTGATACTCTTTGTGATTTGAATTTTTAGTCGATTAGGCCGTCGCGCGAGTCTAAAAATGTGTGTTTTTTTTTGTATATTGGAGCGCGCTTCTTAATATTTCAGTGAAGAGATCGCGTGATTTGATGCGCGCTGTCTGAAAAAACTACACGCTCCTAACTTAAACAGTACAATGAATCATTTCATGTTGTTTTTAATGCAAATTCTTGAAAGAATAATTACAAGTTAATACTTGTTTTTAAATTAAAATGACTATTAGTTTCAAACAATGTGTAAACCTGTGGTTATAATTAAGGGGGGCATAAAACGAGAATGAAGGCGCAGAAATACATAATATTGCTTGTTTAAATCCGCATTGCTTAATCAGGATGATAAAGTACATAGGAAAACGGGGTAAGTTATATTTTTGTATACTATTCCATGTGTCTGGCTCTTGAGTTCCTACTTTAAAGTGGCTTGACGAAAACGCAACGGTTAAAATACGTGGTTCTGTTTATGGAATTCGCCGCTCACCGAATACGCGTTTTCCACCACGTGGTTTTGTTAAAATTCTTTTTTCGTCACGAGTGAGATGACGTTTAGGTTAGGAAACTGAGGATTACGGGACATTTGCTTGAGTAGTTCGTTTAAATAATCGAGCTAGTCGGCGCTTTCATATTTAACGTAAGCCAATAATAATAATAATAATAATTTAATTTAAGTTATTCCAAAAATAAAAAGCCACTGAATACGTGTTTGGTTGTGTAATATATTTCGTAGTAGGATCGTCCTGTTATAAGGGTTTTGTATACAGTTCGGTGGCACGTCGCGTTCCCCTTATTGAATAATAATAATAAACATGAAATGTAGAAACATTTATTTGATTTTATTTCGAACTATATACACAATTTTATTTTTATTATTTTGAAACACCTAAAATTGGTTTCTACTTTCCACCGCCGTTAAGTCCATCTTGCATCACTTTTCCGGGGGGCCTTTAAAGAGTAAGTGTTATAGATTAAAACAAAATCTTTTCAAGCGCTTCACTTTCGATTTCATCATACTTTTGTCGTCCTCAAGCGAGGGGCAGTTCACTCCCATGATTAAACTGCGCTCTTGGCCGATTAAATCATGATTAAAATGATTAAATGGATTAAATCGCGATTAAATCAGGATTAAATCACGATTAAATCTAGATTGTGATTATGTTGATTAAATCGCGATTAATACGATTAAATCACGATTAAGCCAATTAAATCGTGATTAAAGAGATTAAATCTCGATTAAGCTGATTAAATTACGTTTTGAGAATAAAAGTACTCGGAAAAATTAATATCATTTCTTATAAAAAAAATCATAGTTTCGTCTAAAATAAAATATAGTTTATTACATTTATACTTTACGTGTCCCTCTTAGTTTTAGACGGCTCGGTTTTAGAGCTTTAAGTTCGATCGCTCGCGTCACCGGAATGATAAGTTAGTAAATTCCAGAAAAAAAGCGGCATTCCGATTTTAAATCTTGAGGAGCTTAGTTCGGCATCCATCGATACATTATTATATTGTTTGGGTAAGTTTATATAGTCCTAGTCGATAATTCAAAATAACGGTCAAAAATGCCGCCGATCAGTTTTGTAAAATATTTTCGGTGGCGTAATCGTCGACCATTTTCGGTATGGAGATACAGGCCGGAAGGCAGGCAAGGCTGCCAGATTTCGATAGATCGAAAACGGCCAACTCTCTCAAATGTTTTCGTTTTCAAAACAAAAATTTTGCGGCGTAGCTATCGACTAAGACTATTGTATTTAAATTTATATTCGTTAATTTATATGTAATGAAGCCTTTTATGCGAGCTTTTCTGACGATTTTTATGATTAACACCTGTTTTTATAATTGTTTAACCGCAATATTTCAATTTTCTCGCGGAATTGGGGCATATTATTTTTAGATTTAAATACTCCAAATTATATACGTCAGTAAAGTTAATTGGTTTAATTTTATTGATGTAAGATTAGATGGCGATACAAAAAATTATTAAAACCTAATCATGATTAACTATATTTAATCATGATTAAGTCTATTAAATCGTGATTAAAAAGATTAGATCATGATTAAGTCTATTAAATCGTGATTCAAAAGATTAGATAATGATTTGGTTGATCAAATCATGATTAAAAAATTAGATCATGATTAAGCCGATTAAATCTGGATTAAATCATGATTAAAAAGTTTAATCATGATTAAATCGGATTAAAAATTTAATCGTGATTAACTCGATTTAATACATTTAATCGGATTTAATCCGACTAAATCTGCGCTCCAAAAAGGAGTGAACTGCCCCTCGTCCTCAAGGTTCAGCCGTCTCATTTGGAGAGGTCGTCGCCTTCTCGAAACGAGGGGACCAACACTGATTGCCGGAGGGCTGGGACTATCCAAGCCACCGAGCTCCCAATACTTTTCCGGGGTTTTGGGGGGAAGTGCGTGGCTAGCCCGGTGCTTGGAAACGTTGTCTAACGCTGCACGCCTCTCGTTGACGGGCAAATCTTCGTAATACTGCGGGGAAAAAATATTTCGGTTAATACGGTCATTAGTTAATTTTGTATATGTTATCTGAAACAGTGTAAAATTACAAATAGAAAATAAGTTATACTTTATCGCACTTCTCGCAAGATTGCCCCTTGAGGGCTGCCTTCTCTGTTTTGGTCCTAGGAGCGCGTTCCTTATATTTGAACGGCGGAGTCGGGGACCGTTTCTCATCTTTCGGAGGGCAACTTTATTGCAAACAAGTTCATTAATATCTAGTGGCGGGTTATTTACTACCAGAAAACATACCGATCGAAATCAGAAACGTTTGACCTGATTAAAGGCCGTTTCATATTTGGGGGTCCCCCAAATCCACAAAGAGCTACTGACGAGCCGACTCCCCAATACTTAATTGGAGAGTGGGTGGACTCGCCGAGTTTCTTGGCGGTCGCTGGGGTGACGACATTCTGTTCCGGCGCGTCTTTTTCTTCAGCGGGATCATTCAAAAGCGGTATCTCCTCTCCATCTACCGGAATTAGTATTAAATTAAACGTTTATAATTTCTTGACGGATAAAGATATTACTACTTTTAGCTTGTTTCAGTGCTTCAATTTCATCTTCAAGAAGCTTAATATTTGAAAGAAGCTCCTTCTCTCGTTCCTCCGAAGCTAAAATATGTTCCAGAAAATATAGCTTTTAAAAACTACTTCCTAAAATTTATAAATTTGCTAATAATTACCTTTAATTTTGAAACGATGGTATTCCATAAATAAAGAAAATAGCTCTATCATTCTATTTTAGGAAATTAGAAGCGTTTAGATTCTACCACGTTCCCTTGATAAACTAAAATTTTAAAATATTTACCCGTCTTCCCAGCGATAAAAATTGTGTCTTTCTCAAAACACATGAAAGTAGAAAGTGGCAAACGACAACGAGTATAACCGTATATATAGGCGAGGGGGCATAAATGACCTTGGTACCTTTTATAGTTAGATGAAGGGCAAGTGTTCTCCAGACTTTCAGGCACCTAAATCATTTCGACCAAAGAAAGACAAGTTCGTCGATTGACCAATAAATATTTGGTGTCAAAGAGAGAGGGGGAAAGAACCTCAACCCCTTTTAGGCTGAGATTGGCTGATGGAGTCCAGACATGGAGGCACCTAATTGCGCATCTTAACAAAAAGTAGCGGGGAATTTTAAGTGAAAGCTGTATATTTTGGGATTTGGAAGGAGACTGGAGGCTACTCCCGTTCTCTCCGAATCGTTTCATTATGGAAGGTATGATCCTCGTGACGTATTTTCGTCCCCGCGACAGATTGTCGGTTGTTGGGTTTTGGAAACATTCCAAATATGAAGTTGGTCAAGTGAGGGGGTTAGCCGGGTACAACACCTTTTACACATCAGCTCACACTAGCGTCCTAATATTTGGCGGATTCAGTAAATTGGGGGGATTAAAATCCAAGAACGTTGGTACTATACTGTCCGCCAAAGATATGAAACGCTAGTAAAAACCAGGCCTACAGATTGAAACACGTTTTTTCTATTTATCATAAAAGAATCGCGATAAAATCTAATTAACTGGTGTTCGACTTGAGTACCACAAGCCTAACAAATTAATGAAATAATGTGGAAAATATTTGTTACATGTTCTGAAACAATTCGGTACAAACAAGTCACATCTTTAGAAATTTGATTTCTCCGTAATCCTAGTTGATCCAAATAAGGCTAGTTCTACAGGTGAAAGCTACTCCTGAGATATCAAAATTATTTTAAAAACGTCACGTTAAATTTTTTAAAATTGAAAAATATTTTGTAATTCTTCTATTTGTAAATAATTTGTTTTAAACTTTATTTATATAACCATGGAAAATAATAACTTTTACATTTATAATCGTTACTTAAATTAATATTAAAGTTAATCAAGTTTTTAAATAAAAATTGAAAATATCGAGTATTTCGAATGATAATTATTTCTTAGGGTTTTTTCAAATTTAATTTAATTTTTAATCTATTTTAACTTGTTTTTTTTAAGATTAAACATACAATACAAATGTATTCAAATTTAATTTAATGCCATAAATAAATAACTTTATTAATTTTGGGTGAAGTGGCTCTGGGTCAAACGGTACCAATCTTATCTTTTGGGTAAAGTGGGAATTGGGAGAAGTGGGTTTGGGTCAAATGGGAACATACCCTCTTCAACAGTTAGGTCTAAAAAAGTCTCGTTCGAATGTACATACCTCAGCATCGATAGTTGGGCAAATGCCCAATTTACTATTTTTGGTGGTTTCGCTTTGTGTGATAGATTTTTTTATTTAAAATTAAGTCCGATAACGCTAAAAAAATATATTTGGTTAGGTTAGGATTCGGCGGATCTACAAACTCGGTTATATCAGTAAATATTAAATTTAAGTATAGTTTTAAGGGTAATTTACGGGACCAAAATTTTCGCGGATTTTTATTTTCGCCTGAAAGTCGACATATCGTTCCTTAATTTAAGTCCGATTTTCATGTAATTTTTATTTTTTAATAGCTGAGGTTTCCATATAACCTAGTTTGCGCAGAAGTAAAAATAAGTGTGACACTCAACGTGTGAGCAGAAGTAACCAGTGATGTTTTTGATCAGATCTCGCAGTGGCGCCGATCCCATGGGGGCGGTGGGGCCGAAGCCCCCATTGGGAAAAATCCATGGGGGCTTTGCCCCCATTGGTAAAACCGCCGATGTTAAAGGCCGTTTACTTTTAAGCATCCATAGCAAGAAAGTGTTGCCAGCCGCCTCATTCTAAGTTTATTAGTGAGCTTCGGCTCCCATTGGGGGAAAAAGCGATCGGCGCCACTGAGATCTCGGCGGCGAATGCTCCTTATTTTTTTTAATTTTCGGGAGGAGCTGCTGTGCAGATTAAAAACGCGCTTCTTTGAGGAAGTGGTAGACCCGCAATATGTAGTTGCGGCGTTGTTAGACCCTCGAGGGAAAACTGCATTATTTCCCGGTAAGATAAAGCGAATCATATTTTTATCCCACTCCCAGAAGCTAAATGAATGATAAAATTCTACAGCATCGAATGCCATGGACGATGGTTCAAACATTTTCCGGTCACTTGGAGAGAACAACGCGATTCGTCATTTGTCGGAGTTTGCCGCTCGCATAATGCCCGAGGAACAGCATCAGCAGCAGGAGGAGCAGCCTAACAGATCAGGGGGACTCTGGTCCAGGGTTCGAGCGGCCCGTACTTCAGAGCAGCCAGCCACCACGCAACAGCTGTCATTCAAGAGTGAAATCACTAATTATTTGGAGGAGCCCTTGCAGCCGGAGGATTGCCAAGTGCTCTTTTTTTGGAAGACTTACCGAAAAAAGTACCCTGTGCTATCAGAATTGGCTAAGAGGGTGTTGATTATTCCTGCGGCAAGTGCCGACGTTGAAAGAACGTTCTCGGTAGCGGGTTCCATCACCCGCTTCCGAAGAAACAGAATTTCGATGTCCAACGTTGAGTACCTCCTTTTATTCAAGGAGTGGGGCGTTTTTGAGTGAATTTCTGTAAGTGATGGTAATTTAGTACATCAGGTGTTATCATCGTATTAAGATTATCTAACCTTTATAGGTGAGGTGAGGTCAAATGAGACGAGGTGTAGTGTGCAGTACACCAAAAAAAAACGGTCCTTTTCAGGACCATTTTAATTTTTGAGAAAAGGTCGCCATAAAATGTATTGGTCAATGGAGTTGAAATAAGCCTACTTGTATATAGATATATCAAAATTTGTCGTGCGCCATTTATGGTGGATTTAATGAGCGAAGGCATGGAGACGTCACTCTCTACAAAAACATTCCTTTCATTACGACAACAATCCGTTGCATTTCAAATTTTGTTATAGGTGTACAGGTCCGTATCCAACGGGGCGTATGATAATTCTGAGCATCCGCAAATCAAAAGTGCGCCCCACCACCCAACCCTAAGAACTGCATTATTTTTAAATTTAGGGTAAGGTCATTGTCGCCTCTTAAAAACACTGAGAGCACCCCCGGTTTCGGGCGCTGTATGAGATGCATATTTGGCCAATCTAATTTCTTTTAATTAATTAATGGAAGTTGGGGTGTCACTTCTCCATTTCGTTCAATTCCCAAAAATGGGAAACATTTATTTTGAAATCATTTCTACACCATTAGGCCTAAAAATAAGCGTTTTTGATCACACGAAATTTTGCAAGCAGATATTAAGAGGGTTTATTGGTCTCTGGATAAAAACAGTGAACGGAAAAGAAGGGAAGTGCAGGTGTATTCAATTTTCTCTTAGACGCATCAACTTTTGGGCTCAACATTAATAAAATTTAAGTAAGAAGTTACGGAAAAGGTAAGTATTAACTTATGTAATTACTGGAAAATAAAAAGTATTTAAATTATTTATGTTTATTAGTGTCTCTTAATTCCATAAACAATAAGCATATGCTTCATCAAAATAATTTCACATACATGTAAATTGTTGGAGTAGAAGCTCCTGCGCCGGGTGCGCCTACTATATATCTTCACGATGCCTATTTGTTTAACCCCTCAAAGTTATTTGTTCCGTAGGTATTATATTTCTTGGTTTAACGATGCTTCGATTTCAAGTAACTAGGTAGAAAACCTAATATCATAAGAAACATACTAACAATAAGTATGACAATTAACGAGGTTTACAACAAAACTTATTTTCATAGTTATTGCGTAATCAAGATGTTTTCTCAGCACACAGCCTTCAAGTGTCTAAAATGCCAGAAACTTCCGCTAAGCCGAAATTTCTGGTTTCCGATAGATAGGCGGAATTTAAAACATGAAATAATAGTAAATAACAAAATATAACTCACCCAGTTTTCCTATGTACTTCCTAGCCCTGATTACGCGACGCAGATTCAAGGCGCTTTGATTAAAACCATTACTGGGTGTAATTTTTCTTTTATAGTCTGATGTTTTAATCTATTAGTCTTTTTATACTTTTAACTCGATAATTGGAAGTTTTCAACGGACCAAAGATTTATTGGATTTGGGGAAATTACATAATTAAACTTTTTAGCGCAGATCGTATGTTACTACGTTAATTATGGTGTCAATTTTTTTAAAGAAATTAATGAATCAATTTCGAGTCGTCATAGACTCTTTTTAATCGGTTTTGTATTGGTTATTATTTTTTACTTCCCCATTGGTAACCCCTCTATTGATAGCGACCGGTCAGCTCGCTCTCCCTCCCTCGCCACGACGAAGGATTAAATCCAGCATTGAAATAGCACTGTCAAAAACGGCAGGAGGTACAAGGCACTTGAAATAACCCCAGTCCGCTCGCCGACGCGTACAATTGGGGCTTACGAGGGGGAAGCGTTAAAGATGTTAGGACCCTTTTTCGACGACGGGGCTAAGAAAAGAGCTGTCTTATTGCTGAAAGGACTGCAGCCCATTAGGCGCCGCTTCGCTTAG
This sequence comes from Leiobunum rupestre, assembly GCF_980474605.1. NCBI lineage: Eukaryota > Metazoa > Arthropoda > Arachnida > Opiliones > Sclerosomatidae > Leiobunum > Leiobunum rupestre. Next base: position 19,861,465 of record NC_143390.1, on the reverse strand, counting down.
GAAGGAAAATTTTGTATTTTTTAATGAATACATTATCGAAAAGGGGTCTTATAATCATCTAGTTCCTTTAGCTTAAGAACAATGCTAATGAAACCCTATTTTAAAAATTTAAGAGATTTTAATCCTAAAAGCAAATAGCAGTTCTACTGAATGTCTGAAACTAAAACTGGAACAGTTTTCACAAAACATTTTAATCTTAATATAAACGTTTTATAGTAAAACTTTGTTGGTATTAATTTATTTTACTATAATCATAATCATAACGGCGACTGAATCCGAAAACACTATTTTTTATTTATGAAATGTTAGTTCAGCATTGATTAATTTGCTTTAATATCAATTATTAAACTGATTTGTATACAATTAAGTGAAATAAATAAAAAATTATAAATAATTATAATAATGATCTGTTCGATTACATATTAACACAATAATTGAATTAACGTCTTTCTTAAAGGCGGAAAAATAAATATAAATTCGAATTTCCCGCCCATTAAAGAGTTAAAAAACTATTGAAATTCGAATTTCCCGCCTTCTTAAGCGCGCTGGAATAACAATGCGAGGGGAATCTTGAGAGTTTCGAGAGTGTCCCTCTTTCGCCGGAGGGAATCGAGAAGAGTGGCCAAAGAGGCGGAAACTACATTCTTCCGAGTGTCGAAAGAGGGGAGAAATCTACTCTGCAGAGTGAGTGTTAGAAGCGAGAGGGAGAGTGAAAGAGGGACGTCTCATTCGCTCTTTCCATTTTCCCTCAGAGTTTCGCCCATCTCTAAGCCTTGTAGACGAAAAAACTTTTTTCGTCTACAAGGCTTAGTTTAAAATATTCAAATGTAATAATGTTCATATAAATCTTCATAATTGAACAAAACTTAATGAAAGTATTATTCTTGCACCTACCTTTATTAATGTAATATGTCGTAGTAGAGGTATTTCTTTTATGAATTATGTGTTATTTTCTTTGTGGAGTAGTTTCCATATTTTCGTCAATTCGCTTGAACTGATTTTCACCAGGGGAATTTCATTGATACAAAAGAACTAGTGAAGAACCAAAGAAATGTAATAAAATGTTAAACATAACTAAACAACATTGTATTTCTAATATTTGCACCTATTTTGTTCAATAGACCAATAACCTTGTGACTTGCCTTAGGGCAATTTGTAGATTTTTAACGTCTCTTTCAAATAGGGGCAGTCATCTTTCTTTCTTTCATTTGCTATTTTCAATGACAATTAAGAAGTATGTCGATATCTATTACATTTGTGAAGAGTGTACATTGCAATATTTAGCAAAAATAAAAATGGAACACGTTATTAAAAAAAATATTTAACGGTATTGAATGGTGTTTTTCAAATTATAATCAACTTTGAATTATAACCAACCGACGAAGAAGGTTATTTCTATATTTCGGTTTTATTGATTTCTAAGAAGTCACCTTTTTTGCACAATGAAAATATTTCAGAGGCACCTATCTACGCATAAGTATTTTGTTTTTGTAAAAGTATGGTACAAAATAACTGCAAATAAAGTTTTATCAATTGACGTACTGTTAAAATGTCAACCTTTTAGGTTAGTTATTGCGTCTGGAGAG